>NC_134540.1:109823238-110430488 GCF_050624435.1 Tenrec ecaudatus | reverse complement strand
TGTATATTCCTTGCAATAGAGACTTTATGTTTGTTATAATTTTTTCATTGATGCTATTTATAGCTCTTGAGTTGACATTTGTTTTTGATTTTGCTTTGCACAAGAGAGGTATTGGTCCTGTTTTATTTTTATGCATATGGAAATACAATTTTTCCAATGCCATTTTCTTAAGAGGCTGTTGCTATTGCATTTTATTATTTTTGGTAGTTTGTCAAAGTTCAGTTGTCTGTAGATGGATGCATTTAATCCTGTTCTATGCTAATCCATTATCTGTGCATGTATCAATGTAACTGTCCTATGCTGTTTGACTACTGCGGCTATGAAGTAGGTTTTCAGGTTGGGTAGTGCAAGCCCTTCTACCACATTCTTTTTAAGGAGACCTTTGCTTCCATGTGAAGTTGCTAACTAATTTTTCCATTTCTTTAAAGGATGATGTTGGGGTTGCATTGGGACTGTGTTATATCTATAGAATGCTTTAAGTAGTTTGACATGGACATATGCTATTCTTCCATTTGTGAAGGTCTTTTCCTGCTAATAGTCTTCTGTAGTTTTCTTTGTACTTGTCTTTTGTTTCTTTGGTTAGGTTTATTCCTAAGGATTCCATCATTTGTGTGGCTATTGTAAATGATATATTTTTATCAATGTCTTTTTGGGGGCTTGTTTTGCTGGTATACAGAAATTCAACTGATTGCTGCTTGTTATTCTTGTATCTTGCAACTTTGTCTAATCTCTTAATTATTTCCAACATCTTTTGTGGAATATTTTAGGTTCTCTCTATATATAATTGTATAGTCTGCAAATAGTGAGAGGTTTTTATAAAGATACACTAGTGAAAATGACCTTTGTAAGATTCTTTTCATGATAAAGATATAGAAACAAAGCTTCGAGAAAAAACTTGAACTCTTAACTTTTGTTCACTCTTTTAGGCAACCAAGAAGGTTTCGCTTCATCAAGAGCTTTCTAAAGATAGAGCCTTGGTGTTGATTTTTATTACCAGTGCCTGCCTAAAAATATGTTTATATCAATTGAGACATTTTCATAACCTCTTCTGAAAAGTATACATTGTAAACATTGCCACAGTAAATTCTGTGGTCAAAGTACATTTAAGCATTTGTATCTTTAGCAGTTTCCCCCCTCTTTTTAAGCCTTTCTTTTGTGACTGCAAAGAAGCCCTGGTGGTACTGTGGGTTAAAACCTGGGGCTCCTAATAGCAAGGTCGGTGGTTCAAACTCATACATTACTCTGAGGAAAAAGGTTAGATTGATGCTGTCATAAGGATGTACAGTCTCAAAAAGCCCAGTTTATAGGCATTATGAATCAGATAGTAGGGTTTGAGTTTATGACAATAATCAAAAGTAACCAATGGTTTTGTTTTTAATATTTTTATTTCTTTCTCTATACCTGTCTTGAGATGATATCCACTACCCAAAAGCTCTGTTTTCGCCTATGTTTTTTTTTAATGTATGAATTTTTTATTGGAATGACACAGTGGCTAAGCGCTTTGGCTGCTATTTTTTTCTTTTTTTTACATTTTATTAGGGACTCATACAACTCTTATCACCATCCATACATATACATACATCAATTGTATAAAGCACATCCATACATTCCCTGCCCCAATCATTCTCAAGGCATTTGCTCTCCACTTAAGCCCCTTGCATCAGGTCCTCTTTTTTTCCCCCCTCCCTCCCCTTTCCCCCCTCCCTCATGTGCCCTTGGTAATTTTTACCTCGTTATTTTGTCATATCTTGCCCTATCCGGAGTCTCCCTTCCCCCCTTCTCTGCTGTCCCTCTCCCAGGGAAGAGGTCACATGTGGATCCTTGTAATCAGTTCCCCCTTTCCAACCCACTCACCCTCCACTCTCCCAGCATCGTCCCTCACACCCTTGGTCCTGAAGGTATCATCCACCCTGGATTCCCTGTACCTCCAGCCCTCATATGTACCAGTGTACAGCCTCTGTCCTATCCAGGCCTGCAAGGTAGAATTCGGATCATGGTAGTTGGGGGGAAGAAGCATCCAGGATCTGGCGGAAAGCTGTGTTCTTCATCGGTACTACCTCGCACCCTAATTAACCCATCTCCTCTCCTAAACGCCTCTATGAGGGGATCTCCATTGGCCGACACTTGGGCCTTGGGTCTCCACTCTGCACTTCCCCCTTCAATTAATATGGTATATATATACACATACATACACACACTTATATCGTTGTTGTTTTTTTTTTGCATGATGCCTTATACCTGGTCCCTTGGCACCTCGTGATCACACTGGCCAGTGTGCTTCTTCCATGTGGGCTTTTTTGCTTTTGAGCTTGATGACCGCTTGTTCACCTTCAAGCCTTTAAGACCCCAGACACTATCTCTTTTGATAGCCGGGCACCATCAGCTTTCTTCACCACATTTGCTTATGCACCCATTTGTCTTCAGCGATCCTATCATGGAGGTGTGCAGTCAATGATATGATTTTTTGTTCTTTAATGCCTGGTAACTGATCCCTTTGGGACCACTCGATCACACAGGCTGGTGTGTTCTTCCATGTGGACTTTGTTGCTTCTGAGCTAGATGGCCGCTTGTTTATCTTCAAGCCTATGTTATCTGAATGCTTTTTCCTTTTTGACCAAGTACCTGTGCGTATTTTTTAATTTTGTTTCAGTAATAGTTCTGACTTAAGTAGTCCCTATTATCAAGAGGTTGGAACTGACTCAATACTGCCTAATAAAACAATAACAACACGAACAAGATTCTGTTGTAGATGGATTTGGTTACACAGAGCCTGGGATGCTAAGCTATGACAAAAAAAATACAAAATGAAGAAAATAAACACTTTAAGCTTAAGAAACACTTAAAGTTCAACAAAATAAAATAATTGAACAGATAATATTTTTTCATTTTAACAGCATAATTTTATATGATTGAAATTCTGATTAAGAAGATGGAGATTTCAGATGGAGATAAAGAGAGAAAAGCATTGACATTTTAATGGACTAGAAAGACAACAGGATTTAGACTGGTGTAGAAAAGAGGATTACAAGGGCAAAAGAACTGGGATTTCCAAAACTAGGATGCAGGAAAATATTGGGCACCTAGGAAACACAAAGTAAACATTGGATTGAATCAAAGATTTTCAGGTAAGTCAGAAATGAAAGAAAAAAGCTTAAACTGAGGCAGTGTCTCATTTGTGCCCTTAGGTGCCATCTAATCAGTTCCGCCTCATAGCAACAGAACAAAACACTGCCAGGTCCAACACCACCTTCGCAATTGTTCTGTTTGAGTCCATTCGTGCACACATCTTTGTAAAGGTCTCCCTCTTGTTCAGGATGCTGTACTTTACCAAACAGGATGTCCTTTTCCATGACAACACGTCCAAAGTACATGAGACAAAATCTCTCCAGCTTTGCTTCTAAGGAGCACTCTGGTTGTACTTACAAGGCAGATTTGTTTGTTCTTCTGAAAGTCCATGATAATTTTTTTATATATTTTTTACCAACACCATAGTTCAAATGGTTCACTTTATTGGCATCTTCCTTATTTATTGTGCATGTTTCACACGTGTATGAAAAGTTTGAAAATAACAAGGCTTGGAACAAGTCACCTAGCTCCTCAAAGTGACAGATGTCTTCGCTCAACACTTTAAAAAGGTTTTGTGTAATAGATTTTCCCAAAGCAGTGGGTCATTTGATTTCTTGGCCACTGCTTCTATGAGCATTCATTGAAGAGCCAGGCAAAATAGAATCGTTGCCAACTTTAATATGTAGTCCATTTATCAGCATGTCAATTTGCCCAGTTATGAGGATTTTTATTTTCTTTAAATTGAATTGAAAGCTATACTGAAGGATGTAGTCTTTGATTTTCATCAGCAAATTCTCTTGGATGGCTACTGACCATGAACATTTCTTCATCTGATTATTAGCCATTAGAGGGTCATCCTTTGTGAATTGTCTATGCACTTCCTTTCCTCACATTTTAATTCAATTTTTTTCTTATTGAGGTGTGTTGCCTAATTCTATAGATTTTAGTCATTAGTCCCTTGCCCAGTGTGTTATTGCTATTTTTTGCCAATCTAGCACTCGCATTTTGTTTTTTCAATGAACTTTATGTGTATAAGTGTTTTGTTTTTGATAGGTCCCCCAAATCTATTTTTATTTCCATTGTGTGTGCTTCCGCTGTTATATTTGATAGTCTGTGTATGCCCTGCAATGGGGCCCGTAAGTTTGTCCCGATTTTCTAATTGGTGATCCTGATAGCTGCTGGGGTTTATATTTAAGTCTGTAATCCATCTTGAATTTGTTTTGTGCATGGGGCAAGATACAGGTCCAGTTTCACTCTGCCGCAGATAAAGAGCTAATTTTTCCAGTACCATTGATTGAAGAGGATGATCTTTTCTCATTTAATGTTTTTTTCTTCTTTGTTGAAAATGAGTTGCCTGTCTGTACTTTGATATCTATGGTGTCTACCCTGTTCCATTGGTTCATTTATCTATCATTATACCAACCAAGTTCTTTTCACTACTGTGGCTATGTAATCGGTTTTGAAGTTGGGTAGTGCAAGACCTCCTAATTTTTCTTCTTTTTGAGAAGTCCTGAGTGTCTCCCCATTCCATATAATGTTGGTAATCAATTTTCCATTTCTTTATAGAATGAAGTTGGGATTTGGATCAGAATTACCTTCTATTTATAGATTGTTTTATGTAGAATTTTAGAATTGACATTTTCACAATACTTAGGCTTCCTGTCTGGGGATAGTCTTCCATTGTGTAAATCTCTGTGGTTCCTTAGAATAATGTTCTGTAGTTTTCTTCTGTTATTCGGTTACTTTATTCCTCATCTTTCGTGTGGTTATTGTAAATGATATTGTTTTGGTGTCTATTTTGAAGCTCTATTTGCTAGAATGTAATAATTGAATCATCTTCTGTTGGTTACTCTTATATTCTGATTATCAAACCCTTCAATTGCTTCCAGGAGTCATTTGTGGACTCCTTGGGGTTCTCACTATACAAAATCATATCATCTGCAAATAATGAGTTTCACTTTCTATTGCCCAATTGTATGCCCTTGATTTCTATGTGCTGTCTAATGGTTCTGGATAAGACTTCCAGCAAGATGTTGAGTAAGAGTGGGGAATAAGGTTCCTAATTTTCATTTTCAGGGGAAATGTTTTCAGTCTTTGGCCACAGAGTGTAGGCAAATCCTTTAGATGTTATGTTATGGTCTTTTTTATATTGAGGAGTTTACCTTCTATTTGTATTTTATTGAGTGTTTTCATTTTAAATGGGTGCTGAATATTGTCAAATGCTTTTTCTACATCTCTTAATATTATTATGTGGTTTTTATGTTTTGTCTTGTTTTGGTGGTGGACCATATTGATTGTCCTTGCATCCCCGATATGAATTCCACTTGGACATGATGAATTATTATTGTTTATATGTTGTTAGATTCTGTTGACCAGAATTTTGTTGAGAATTTTTGCATTTATGTTCATGAGAGAAAGTGGTCTATAGTTTTATGTCTTTGTGTAGTTTTTGTCTGATTTTGGAATCAGAGTTCTGCTGGCTTCTTAGGATGAATTTTGGCACTTGCGGTCCCTTTCTATGTTCTAGAACAGTCCGTGTAGAATTGGTGATAGGTCTTCTCTGTATATTTGGTAGAATTATCTTGTGAAAGCATCTGGTCCTGGGTTTTTCTTGGTTGGAGGTTTCTTGATGACTTTCTCAATTCCTTCTTTTGTTATGGGTTTGCAATCCATGTTAAGATAGATGACTATGGAGATGGGGATCTGTGTCTATAGAAGGAAAGAGAAATCCATAGTTTATTAATGTTAAATCGGATTTGCATTATGGCGGTAAACAACTGTTTCTCTTAATGTTCTTACTTTTGTCTCTGTCTCAGGGATGAGACAAAAGTTGTATATGAATTTTTTCAGTAGTATATTCTGTATTAGCAATGACTTAAAGAAACCAATAGCATATTGAGCATTCTATTTAAAACTCAGAATTCACAGTATTTTAATGGAAAAATATATTTCTCACTCAAGCAGGAAATTTATTATTGCTGTATTTTATGTCTCACGATGTGGCACATTTTTGGAAAGTAATTTTAATGTTCATGTTTTATCATTTTAAATTTTTCTAATAAAACTAGGTCATTATTATATTATCATAATAATTAAGAAATAAAATAACATGTGTAATAAAAGGAAATATTTAATTAAGAAATTAAATAACATGTGTAATAAAAGGAAATATAAAATTATTATATTTCTGAAAATGACACATATTCTATCCAAAAAGGTTGTAGCATTAAAACAAACTATTGATAACTCAAATAACAAAAAGGTAAAATAGAAATAACACATCTATTGGAAAAGCTTTAAAGTCCTACAACTATCAAAATAATGATTTTCATTGATACAGCTAATCTTTGCTTCCTTGAACGTGACAGTTTTTATACTTTGTCCTTCATGCACACTATTATCATATTCACATGAATTGTTAGGAATTCTAACTGCACGTTTCTTTAAATGGGGGATAATTTACAGGATTCCTCTTTTTCACTACAGGTAGCAAAGAGGCTCCATAGCTTGCTTCATTTATGCACAAAAAAACCCATAAATACAATGCTGCTTTTGATTTTATCCCAACTAATATAGCCCTACAGTGACCCATTAGAAATGAGTGAAAATATCTTGTAGGATTTCCAAAGAGGTAAGTTTTTAGGAAGTCCACTGACACATATTTGTCCCACTGAGCAATCGTTGGTTTCCACCGCTGCACATTAGATTAACAGCCTAGCCTTTTAAGCACTGGACCACTGGTGTCGGGTGCTGGTGAACTGGTTCTGATTCTAGAGGTCCAACGTCCGACCACATGTAGCACCACCACATCCTGTGCCAGCCTCACAATCTTTGACTTTGAGCACCTTGTTACAGTCCAGTGTCAGTCTATCTCATTGAGGGTCTTCCTCTTTTTCAATGGGCTTTCTACCTTATCAAGCACCAGCATTACTTTTCTTTGGACTGATATCCCTAATAACACAGCCAATGTACATAAGACAAAGCTTGGATATAGTAACTTATAAGAAATATTCTGGCTCGATATCTTCCAAGACAGAGTTCTTTGTTCTTTCGGCAGTCCATGATATTTTCAATATTTTTCACCAGCACCATAATTCAAATAAATCAATTTTTGGCCTTTGTTATGCAGTGTCCAACTTTTACATGCATATGAGGCAATTGAAAATACCATGGCTTGAGTCAGGTGTAACTTAAAGATGTCTTATGCAGCAGATTCATCCAACGCAATATATTCTTTGATTTCTTTTTTGAAATTGGCTTTAAAATTATAATTAGTCTATTTTAACAAATTCACCAATATTCAATTCACATAACATCCATTTAAATAGCTGAATCACATTAATAAGATTTGTTTAACCATCACTAAATCAAATGTATAACATTCATTTCTATAGCTCAATCACGTTAATAAGAGTTGTGTAACCATCACTAAGTCAATTCTTCTTCCAGGAGCACTGATGGTGAATCCAAACAAAATGAAATCCTTGACAACTGCAATTTTTTCTCTGTTTACAATATTGTTTTCTATTGGTCCATTTGTGAGAATTTTGGTTTGCTTTGCACTGAGTGGTAATACATCTGAAAGCTATAGCCTTTAATCTTCCATAGCATGTGTTTCCTGCCCTCCAGATGTTGCAGCCACCATGTCAGTCCATCTCCTTGCAAGCCATCCTCTTCCGCTGCTCCTCTACTTTACCAAACACGATGTCCTTCTCCAGGGACTGTCCTCTCCTGACGACATGTCCCAAGTGAATAAGAGGAAGTCTCACTATCCTTGCCTCTAAAGAGCACTGTGGCCATGCTTTTTCCTAGACACAGCAGGTGGTGCTTTTAGCAGTCCCTGGTACTTTCAATATTCTTCTCCAGCACCACCATTCAAATGCATTGATTTTTGTTTGGTTTTTCCTTATTCAAGGTCCAAATTTCACGAGCTTAACAAGCAATTGAAAACACCATGGCTTGAGTTAGGCCCACCTTAGTCCTCAAAGTAAATCCTTACTTTTCAATTCTCTAAAGAGGTTTTGTACAGCAGATTTATCTAGTGCAGCTCATCTTTGAGTCTATGACAGCTGCTTCCATGACCATTGTGGATGCCAACAAGAACATTGTTTGACAACTTCAATGTTTTCTCTGTTTACCATGATGTTACTATTGGTCCATTTGTGAGGATTTTGTCTTCTTTATATTGAATTGCAATCCATAGTGAAGGCTCAAGCATTTGCTATTCATCATCAAGTACTTCAAGCCGTCACTTTCAGCAAGCAAGGTTGTGTCATCCACAGGTTGTTAAAAGCCTTCCTCCAATCCTGATGCCACATTCGTCTCCATAGCTGCTGGCTTCTCTGATTATTTGGTCTGCATACAGATTGAATATGTATGGTAAGAGGATAAAACCTTGATGGACAACTTTCCTGGTTTTAAACTAAATATTGCCTTGGTACGTTCAAACTGCCTCTTGATCCATGTACAGATTATGAATGAGCAGAATGAAGGATTCTGTGATTCCCATTGTTCTCAAGGTTATCAATAGTATGTTATGATGCACACAGTTGCATATCTTGACATAGTCAATAAAGTACAAGAAAACATCTTTCTGGTAATCTCTGCTTTAAGCCAAGATTCATCTGACATCAACATTGATACCCCTTGTTCCATGTCTTCTGATGAATCAGACATGGACCTCTGGTAGCTCCCTGGCAAGGTACTGCTGCAACCATTATTGGGCGATGTTACGCAAAAATTGACTTTTATGTGACATTGTTCTATAATTTGAGCATTCTGTTGAACCATCTTTCTTTGGAATGGGTACAAATAAGAATCTATTCTCATCAATGGCCAAGCAGCCATCCTCAAAATTTCCAGGCATAGATGAATCACTGCTTCCAGTACTTCGTCAGCTTTTGAAACTTTTCCATTTTAATCCATCCATCAATAAATCAATTGATGGGATTGATAGGATACCAATTGATTTCAATGATATTGTTCTATAATTGGTGCTTCCTGATGCGTAACCTTAATTTGGAATGGGACAAATAGAAACAAATATGCATTTCCGTTTAATCAGCTGTCTTCCATCTTTCTTGGCATAGACCAGGGTGTGCTTCCAATGCCTCATTAGCCTGCCAAAACATTTCAATTGGTGGTCCATCAACTTCTAAAGTCTTGGTTTTTGCTAATGGCTTCAGTCCAGCTTGGACGTTGTCCTGCGAGATCATTGGTTCTTGGTCATATGCTACCATTTGAAATGGTTGAACGGCGATGCGTGCTTTTGGGCGCAGTGACTGCGTGCTTTTGGGCACAGTGACTGCGTGCTTTTGGGCACAGTGACTGCGTGCTTTTGGGCACAGTGACTGCGTGCTTTTGGGCACAGTGACTGCGTGCTTTTGGGCACAGTGACTGCGTGCTTTTGGGCGCAGTGACTGCGTGCTTTTGGGCACAGTGACTGCGCGCTTTTGGGCACAGTGACTGTGCATTCCTTCCACCTTCTTTGGATGCTTCCTGAACGTTTCCTTATTCCAGCTCAAGACTTGAATTTTTTCTGATGGTCTTTCAAATTGATATATGCTGAGCATGATCTTCCTTTCTGGCTTTTACATTAGAGCATGAATTCTGAGTATCCTTATTTTTACAAAGCAATGGATGACAGCCCAAAATCTATATGCAGAGGCTAAAGTGATGAAATCTCTACTAAATTCCTTCTGACCATTAACAATGATGTAGATAATCTTGCCCTCAGGCAGAGTGCATTGGGAAGTAGATTATTGCCTAGTGACATAGTCATGAGTCATGGCCTATGAATTGTGCCCTGACTGCCTTGGTAGGAAGGCCTTGAACCAATCTTCTGAGCTCTTCTGTTTAACACTGTACATGTGCCAATCACAGTCCCTTTCCTGCTCCTGTAATCTCACCTGTAATTGTAATGTTTTGATGTGCCACCAACCGTGAATCCGTGACAGTTTCCTTTGTTTCGTGCTTTACCTAAGCAGCAACCTGACTGAAAACTTGGATGTCATTATAACCTCCCTCATCTGGATCATGTATCTGTCTTTGTGTTATCCTTGTCTTTTTTTTAAGACTTAACAAGTATTCTCTTTAAGTTATATTTGAGATCATGGTCTCTTGTGTATTCTAAAACACTTGTGAACTACGGGTTTTTTCACATATCATTACAAGTCCATACTTTTTCCTATTAAGCTTCTACTTGAAATTTTCCATTCAGCTCTTTACTTCATCACTTCTTCTGTGCTGGAACTACTCTATGATCAAGCACAAGTATTAGGTTCTCTTCTGATATCTGCTTTGATCACTTCTTTTATTCCTGTCTTTTTAATGACTTTTTGTTTTCTTCATGCATGATGTTCTTGATATCATTCCATAGCTTCTCAGGGCTTCTCTTATTGGAATTCAGCTAATCAAAGCTATTTTTGAGATGTTCTCAAAATTTATAAGGATATACTCAAGGTCCTATTTTAATTTGTTTTAATTTTCTTCAACTTGAATTTACATATGAGCAATTGATTATCTGTTCCAAAATGAGGCCCTGGCCTTGTTCTCCATTGTCTCTTTCCAGAGTGAAGTATATCCTATCTGCGTTAAGGCATCCTTCTCACTTAGGAGAAGGAACTGCTTCATTTCTTTTATGGTGATTCTACTTCTTTATAAAACTGTGGCTTAGTTCTTCATTGCTGTGTATGGGTGCATGAGCGTGACTTAGCTCTGTACCCTAACAAACCACAAGGCTCTGAGGCTTGCAGTGCAGGAGTTTGCATTGCAAACTTCACAATGTTCATCATCAAATACATCATTTCAAGATCGGTCTTGATGTATAATACTGTTTGTAATGGGGATTACATATATATATATATATACATATATATACATACATATATATATATAAATACAATTAATACAACTGTTATTCAAATTTACCCCATCAAGCTCACCAAAAACAAACAAACCCAAAACACACTGCCATCTAGTTGACTAGCTAACTCATAACAAGCCTATAGGATAGAGTGTCACTGCCCAGTGGGTCGCTGAGACTGTCGTTGTTTACCAGAGTGGAGAGCTTCAGTTTTCTTCCTCAGGGCAGCTAGTGCTTTTGAACTGCTGACTTTGGAGTTAGAAGCCCAACACATCACCGCAAGGTAGTGACAACAACACTAAAGAATTACATCAACTTATTTCATCTGCAAGCTATCAAGGTTCAATCAATTATTTATTGATAATTGTTGGCAATTGAAATGCAAAAGTTGAAAACACGAGGAGGAGAAGCTGGGAAACATGGCCTTGGTGATAGTCATGAAGCTGGATACCATGAAAGTATTTTGCCAAATCAATGAATTCTTCATGTCAAATATAATTTTTCTACAACATAGACAGCTACTACGCACAAGGACTTCATCAGATGAAATACACAGGACATTGTCTAAAGCAGCGGTTCTCAACCTGTGGGTCGAGACCCCTTTGGGGGTCGAATGATCTTTTCACAGGGGTTGCCTAAGACCATTGGAAAACACATAAATATATTTATATTATATATATTATATATAAATATATATTTATATTATATATATTTCACAATATATAATTACATATTGTTTTGTGATGTTCAATTTGTAACAATGAAAATACATCCTGTATATCAGATATCTATATTACAATTCATAACAGTAGCAAAATTACAGTTATGAAGTAGCAATGGAAATAATGTTATGGTTGGGGTCACCACAACATGAGGCACTGTATGAAAGGGTCACGGCGTTAGGAAGGTTGAGAACCACTGCTCTAGAGGCACACGTCTAGTTTTTAAAAGGCACTTCAAGGAGCATGGGGTTGCCGATCTGCAGCTGGTAAGAAACTTTCTAATTAGTCACTCCGAGTATGCTTGGGTTCATGCATCTTTTCTTTCAAATTTATCTGGACTGTGGCTCTGAGTCAGCATGTCTCAGAATGTTTCAGGACCATTGCTGAGTACAGTCCTGTGTCAGGATATTTATCAGGACGTTCAAGGTCAAGGTGTTTACCCCGGAAGTTTTCACAGGGTCCTTTTTTCATAGCATGTTCTCATAGTGCAGCGGACTGCTGAAATGTTCCTATTAAGAACAACCTTCTATAACCATCACACGATAACCCTGCCCTGAAACCCAGACCCCCTGCTTGCCCAGAGAACTTGTGGAGAACAAGAAAACACTCAGTATTCCAGAGGCAAAACAGGATAAAAAAACCCAGCGTTCCAGATGGAAAACAGAATTAGCACAGATCCTCTTTTGCAAGAAGTTCCTGCCCAGATCTTTGTTTAAATCGTTGTAAGTGCCACCTGTGCAAATCCCTTGTTTGTCTGTGAGTATAAACCCCCTAGCTCTGACCACTCACTCTTGGGTCAGAGTGGTCTGAGTGGTAACTGACCCTCGGGCTGCCACCGGGAAACCTCTGCCTCTTCTGATCCATCCACGGAGGCCCTTGATTTCTCACGCCATAACAGCCGGGTCCTTGATTCATTCCCTTATCAGTCAGGCAAAAATCCCTCTTCGATCCTTCTCGAATATGACACCATTCTCTTGAATTAGTCATTCCCAACATAGTAAACTATTTGATTGTCTAAATCAAAATTAGTCCATTTCAGCTCACTAATGCCCAGGATATAGGTTACTATGCAGTCGACATTCAACATCTTTCACAAATTCTAATTCTTCAGATTCATATTTTGAATATACCATGTTCTGATGATGACTGGATGTTTTCAGATTTCCTTCTCATTGTGAGTTGTGCTTCATTAAATGAAAGGCATGGACGCTTTACTCCATGTACACCTTCATGGTTGACTCTACTTGGAGAAGGCAGCTCTTCCTCAGTCATATTTTGAATGCCTTTTGACCTAAGGGCTTAATATTCTAAAACTATGTCTGAAAATGTTCTGTTGTTATTTATAAGATATCCAATGACTAATTACTCAGATGTGGACAGCCTATTCCTTGTTCATAGTCTGTCCTTTGTATGGAAGTTTTGCTGAAACTTGCTCACCTTGACTGATTCTTCTGGTATTTGAAATACTGGTGGCATATCTCTTACTATTATAACAATACACAAGCCGCTGCAATATGGCAAACTTACAGGCAAGTTATAGCTTGTGGGTTTCTGTGATGCCACGGTTTCCTTTTAGTCCTATTTAAGTCTCTTGCTCTCTCCCTCTCTCTTCAAACAGTGTGCGGTCCAGCCTCAGGAGCAGAAGTGTCCTGAGGAGTAGCTATGCAATTAAGGGAAAGTAAAGAAACAAACAAGGCATGCAAGGTGCTCACCTTTCCAGAAGTCAGGATCAGGAGAAGAAAAGAAAATATATTCTCCAACAGGCTTATGTAGGGGAGTAACCCAAGACCAGTAGTGGGTGCAGGCAGAGGGGAATCAACTGCCCTTTGGGCTGGGAGAATAATAGAGCGTATTTGTTCTTAGAGATAGATAGCCTTCAGTGCATAGTGAGCAGCCACATGCTTGTAATAGGCATCTTTAAAGTAGGACTATGGTGGTAGGATTTTGTAGGGAAAATTTTCAGACTGGGAGTCATCTCTAACTCACAAATGTCAAGGCCTTCCTCCACCAGAGTCAGCCTTCCAGACTGTTAATTATGAATGTAGAGAATGTGGCTGTATATGTTCTCTTCCCGGTCCTCTGTTTACCACAAAACAGATTTTTACATCACATACCAGTACATCTGCATGGATACTAGAACTGGAAGATGTCTGTTCATTTTAAAATTAAGAACCAACTTACACTGACTCCTAAGTAATGTGTGCTTAAGGCAGCTCATTATTCACAGCAGATCCTAATGAAGAAAGCTATTAAATGATACTGCTTTTTAAGTGAGTTTTTCACACGAGATATGTGTTGCTGGAACGTGTGATGTGTGGGCAGGCGCTCCTCTCTTTTATGGGCAAAGGACACTCAGAGATCGGAATTTCACGTCTCTTCATGCGCACAGGTGATTTGTTCCATTGTAACGGGGAGTTCCAATTAAATTTCTCATGACCTTCTTGTTCCACCTGCAAATACCATACAGGTTTGAGTCATGTACTTAGTTGTCCATGATGGCTATAGGTGCTTTTAAATAATTGAGTGGTAAATAATGCTAACTGAACAGTAATTCATTTGAACATTGCTAAGGTATTTTATATTGCCATGCTAAAAACCTCATCATTGTCATCCTAGGTACTTTCTTAACTATAAAGGATATACGTGTAAGTTAGCTTCCTCAATAGTATAAGAAATATTAAACATTAACCACTTTTCCACTCAGCCGGAGATGACATTCCTCTATCAAATTTGCACTGTGCACAGCATAGGACACAGCTTACAAACCCTTCTGATTTCAGTACAAGTCATTTTGATAGATAGTCAGAAGAGGAACCAGGGTGTCCACTGGGCATGCAAAAAAAAATTCAGGCTCTAAGCCAAGAAGGGGCAGTACACCTAGGAGGGCAGTACACCTGGTGGGTCCCAATCTGGACCAGGTAAGCTTAATTCAGCCCATGGGTCAACCAGTACCGTGGACCACGCCTTGCAGCAGAGGACCTGAAAAAGCCAGAATCCAAAGTCCTTAGCCCCTTCTTTTTCTCAAGCTGCTCCATGGGGATGTCTGGCCTCAGGACTCCACATGCAGGGGTAAAGGGGCCCGAGGAGGCCTGTGTAGACCTGAAACTTCTGTCCCTTACCAACTCACTTGGATCACAAACCAGGCTTCAGAGTGAATTCTTTCTCACACAAAGCAAAGAACCTAGGTATTTCTCACCCAAGAAATCCAGCAGTTTCTCTTTTCAAAATAATAACACAGCAAGCTTTTTTATCTTATTAGCTCAGTGGTCATAATTGACATAGATGTACAGACTAAAAGCAAAGTGAAAACCATTCTTAAAGTCTAGAAGAATTTTAGAAAACCTTAAAAATAAATTTGCTGATTAGAACAAATAATTTTTTATTCCGTTTTACCCCATCCCTCCCAAATAATCATATACCCTGACATTTAGGTCTAATTAGTGGGAATAGTCTCATAACATACCTCTTATTTCTCTGGAATATTTTATAAACACAAACTTTTTATCTTTTGTAGATTAAGATACTGTTATTTCATAGTTAAATGACAAATTGGGGTAAAGTCAAAACAATTGGTCAAAAGGAAACAATACTGACTTAGATTTCTAATGAAAAGACACTATTCATGAGATCACAGTCTTAGAAACCACCTAGAGCTCTTCTATACTGCCCTGAGGGTTCCTTTGAGTTTCAATCAAATTGGCAATTGAGTCTGGAGTTTGGGTTGCGTTCTTTAGGAAATAACAGGATAATTACCATGCCATCTGGTGCTGTTCAAGTTCCTGGAGCATTGGCCTCTGAATTCAAGGAGAGAAGTAAATAACAGCCATTAGACATCACATCACTTCCAAAAAGTTAATTAGATATTTGCTGAGAGGAAATTTAACTTCTTTAGTAGACCTGTTTTGTTTTGTTTGTTTGTTTTTTAAGACACTGAGATATTTAAAGTTTATTGTGCCCACCTGGCCAACACACGTGGGATTAATTGAAGGGCGGAGAGATAAATGGCTTGGTGAGGCTCGCCTTTCTAGTTCTCTCGATTTGTGATGATGTGACCAGGGTGCAGCTGCCTTAATCAGCTCCCTGCTTCAGCTGGCAAGGCTTACTTCCTGCAAGGCATCCCTGAGGAGAAGCTGCATGGACCTACCTTACCCTGATGCAGCCCTGGGTGCTGAAGCAACCCTGTGGAGACCCCTGCCAGTGCTGAGATGCTTACATGTTAACTGATTCGGCTTTCCTCCTGCAGTAAGCATTATTGCTTGTCTTTTGTGAGATTGAGGAGGACTTTGTGTACTGGTGGGGGACATATGGGCTAATGTTGGACTTGTGGGCTTGGGCAGCACTGGGTTGGGATGTTTTCTTGATGTGCACTTACCCTTTACATACAACTCTCTCTTTTACATATGAGTTTCTGTGGATTTGTTTCTCTAATGTACCCAGAGTAACACAGTCACTTTTCTTGTAAATTCAAAAGAAAAAAATCAAAACAGTTTGAAATGGTATAAGAAAAGAATAATCATTGTAAAATTCAGGATTGTGTTAGCAAATGTGCTGATACATGACAATATGTTTTAAATATTTAAAACATATTTAAATTAAATTTAAAATTTAAATAAAAAAATTAAATTCCTAAAGAGAAGGTATCCATGTCAATCAATTTTGCTTTACTGTGGATTTTATATTACATGGTATGTACTTGGTATTATAAATATAAATTAAAAATATGTAAGTGAAAAAGTGAATTCATTCTGTTGTGGTAAGAAACAGCCAGGCATTTTGAACTGATAGAAAATGAGCAAAGCATAAAAAAATCCCAGGTATTAGATTTTATATCGCTATGGAGTAGCAAGAAGTTTTGTTTTAGTAAAAGTATCAAGTCTTCAGAACCGACAGTATTATCTTTCCTACCTCCAGATGTAGGGGATATAAACAGGCAGTGAATCTTTATGAAAGTCTGTGATTCTGTTAGGTCGCTCTTATGGGAGAAATGTCTTGGTTTTTGGCTTCACATGAGGAAGAATTCACGCTGAAGCCTGGTTTGTGATCCAAGTGAGTTTTATAAAGGTTAGAAGCTGTCTCAGGCATTACAGTAAATAGATCCAAGCCAGAGTCCATGACATGGTGGCATGGGACCGCGCCATAGTCAAATGAATGAGTTTGGAAGCATGTCTTCTTCCACTAGAACTTTGAGATGACAAAAATCCCAGCCAACGCCTTGTCTGTTGTCTCTGAAATAATGCTGAGTTAAAGACCTTAGCTAAACTGCTCCTGCAAACCATTGGACATGTGAGATCATGCATATTTGTTTTATGCAGCTCAAGTCTAAGAAATTTGTTATGCAAAAGAGAAGCAAAATAACTTTTATCTGATTTCTACATCACAAATCTGTTTATTAAAAATATTACCCTAAGAATTCTGAAATGTTGCACAGATTCACCAACATTTGTAATAAACATGCAGCTATATAGTATATACATGGCTTGCTATTTTATTTACATATTACTTCTTGCTTTTGGACATTAGTTTCACTTCGCTAGAATGTTCTCACACTACCCATTCTTCAAGAGCTCTTCCAAGCGTTTCTTCTTACATATGAATTTGTTTTCTGTACCATCAGACTAATACTACAAAGCCTATCATTTATATTCTCCACAATATAGTTCAACAACTAAAAGGTTCAATTTTTTCAGCTTCATAGGTTTAATTTTTTGTATAAAAAAGCTAAAAGCCCCTAGACTACTTAGTATGGTGTATTTTATAAGTTTAGAATCATCTAGCTCTGGATTGAGGGCTTTGTCTTGGATACTTATTACATCTATCAGTTATTCTGTAACTGCAGCCAGCTGATCCTTTACCCTGTTTATGTTTTGGAAAACTTCTATTTTGCTGTACTATTTTTTGTGCTCTTTGGGTAGAAAAAGTAACCCGTAAATATCATGTAAACATCGTAATTTTTGATTGATCAAGAATATAATTAAAGAAGTATAGAAGAGTAAATAAGTATAGAAAATCAAAGTATAGAAGATCAAATGCATAAATCTGACCTGAACATTAAAACGTTTTCTGTAGTGTGGGCCGGACCTGATCTGGTTTCCAAAATGTTCTGTATTTTATTTGATTTTGTTTGTTCATATTAGACTGTATCTCAGAGGTGTTATGTCAATGGAAGATTTATTATATGCTTTTCCACTTTTCAGTTTATGAAACCAAGAATTGATGAACCTATGGGGACAGCAAGTAGAATAAGGATTTCAGGGGGAGGTGGGTAAAAAGGAGACACTTGTCAAGTAGTCCATGTGGTAAAAAGAATGCTTGTAAACTGATTGTAGTAGCAATTATACCTTCTGCTTGATGTGATTGAAATATGGAATGGTGATATGATATATGTATTAAATACCAACTAATAAAATATATAATTAAAATCCAGTTTATGTGACACAAGCACAAACAATCAGCAATATTCCAATTATCACTTATAAATAAAAAGATAAATTTCATTGTGTGTGTGTTTATACCTGTGTATCATATCCTCATGGCCAGAGTGATGTTCGAGGTAAGATGTAAGATAGGGAAGAGGAACAAACCAGGTTTCACTGGATAAGATATTCCAATTAGAAAGAGAAGTAAAGATAGTTATTTGAACATAATTTACCAATAGCATAGCTACAGTGAAAATTTTCATTTAATGATTTATAAAATCCTATTTTTCTTTCTAATTTCCCACGGGTCAGATAGGTATTTTAGCCAAGGTTGAAGCAAGTAATAGACGTGGATTTTTCCTTGCTTCATGACTTTGTGTTGTACTCATAAGGGCCAATTTTAGCCCATTTATGCATATGCATAGCTCTCTTTTCTATGAGTAATATTCCATTCTATAGAGCTCTGCTGCTATCTATATAGATTTCCAATTAGAGTATTTCTTAATTATTAGAAATATTTTATGTACCCAAGAAATGTCTGGCACACAACTAAAGATGAAGATTATAAGTATCATTGAGGGATTGGATTAAAGGGAAAATATAACAAGAGGTGTTCTGCAGGGGTCAATTCTCAGTTCAGTGCTATTTAACATTTTTCCAATGGCCAGGATGATGAACTATCAAGTGTGCTTGTTAAGTCGGCTGATGACATCAGGTGAAAGAAATAGCTGATATCTTAGAGAGTAGAATTAGAATTAAAAATGACCATAATAAGTCTGAATATTGGTCAAACATGGAAAGAGATGGAATGTGAATGCATTTCTGCTGCATATGTAAGAGGAAATGGAATGTACGTGTCAAATTAAAGGACAAAAAGAAAGGCAGACCAAGAAAAATACAATTTTAATAGGCTAGAGTAAATAAATTCGAAAGATTTTTTTTGCAGTTTGAAGATCTTCTACCTTAAAGAGCAAAAAAGAGCTGCAATAACAGTAACAGTAAGAACTGAAAGTTCTTAGAGAAAAATATGAGCAGTATATAAAAATCTCTTCTGTAACCATAGGGACAAGTCAAGATAACCATTAATCACAAAGGGAGTGATATAGTTTTGCTTTGTCCATAATTTAAAAAGCTACATTTGTCATGTAAAATAGCAGCACTAGTGAAAATGGTGGTGCCCTTGGTGAAGCAAGGGACTACTAACCCAAAAGGTTTGGCAGTTTTATCCCAACAAGAAGCACCTCAGAAGAAAGGTCTGGCTATCTATTTCCAAAAGTTCTTCAACATCCTGTGAAGTTCTACTCTCACCTACAATTATTCAGAATCAACTCAACGGCAATTTGGTTGTTGATGATTGTTGTTACTCTTTATTTTGAACTTTGATGTAAGGAGGCCGCCCTTTGGGCCCGCCAGGAAATTATAGTTTTCTTCATCCTTCTCACTGCTGGCAAGTTTAGAATGATGACCCAACCTCCATCCCACTGAAGCCTGATGTTTGTTGCTATCAGGATTACAAAGAATCCCATTCTGGAATAAAAACTCCCACTCTCGGAAAACCAGGATGGCATGATACAATAGGAAGTTGGTTACAGCCAACCATCAAATTCATTATAGATGCTGACTCATAGTGACTGTACAGGACAGAGTGAAACTGCTCATTTGGGTTTCTAAGTCTGTAAATCTTTACAGGAGCATAAAACCTAATTTCTGTCCTCAGACTAATTGGTGGCTTCAAACTGGTGACCTGATGGATCGTAGCACAATCCACTATACCGCCCGTGCTCTTGAGGATGTTTATTAACATGGTGGAAAAGACACACCAGTCAGTCATTCCGGGCTGAGATATAAAATAGCTGAGAGAAGATTTCTTTGCCACTTCAGTTACAGGGCTTTGGGGGCATGGTACTATGAAACTTAGAGCTCACCTACGTGGAGCTACCTGGTCAGAATAGGCTTCCACTGTATCTTTCAGTCATGGTACCAAGTGGAAGGCAGAGGCCGAGGTTGAGAGCATCCTAGTTATCTAGAAGTCAGGGAGGATCTCAGAAGTAATCACAGTCTGCCATGTTGCCCCTTACATATGATGTAGCAGAGCAAGGTCTCATGATGTTGACACTCATTTGAAATAGTGACCTTTTTCTATTACAATCGGGTCATTAATGGATGGATGTATGGATTGTTGAACAAGCGAGCCCCATCCCCCGCCAAAATGATTTTTAAATAAAATTAAATCAGGTGATTATTTGAAATGGCACCATACTGCCATAACCTGCCAAGTCACCAAGCAAATATATCAGGATCTTATTTGTCAAGGTTTCCCAAAGTGGGTGATACCACCCCCTGGAGGGCACTGGAATAATTCAGGCTTGCAAAAGCAGCTACCTGTGCAGCTTCAATCACAGAGGGGATGCTGGTTACTTTTTACTGAAAAGAGGGGGGTAGGCCAAATAGTGAAAATCGGTTAAAGTGGCTCCCTTGTTTTAGATTTCTAGGGTCAAGGAGGAGGAGGGGGCTTGCTCTACTGTGGCTTCAGCTGTACTTTTGTTTTTCCTTGAGTCCAGTGCTCTTTGAATTGGTTTGAAATAGTTCAGTCATGGCTACGGAAGCCATATATATTGTGTAGCAACACAATCTTCTGTGTACGGAATTTTAACCTAGGTAGAACACCTGCCACTCAAAGATAGTAGCCAACACACATTCCAAGTGGAGCAGCGTAGAATTACAAGAGTGAATGCAGGAACAGATTCGAAAGCTCAGCTATCTGCCATTAAGCCAGACATTTAAAGGTTTGTAAACAGTTAAAATAATACAATTGCTATCACTGTTAGTGTTTTGAAAAATATGCATTTTAAAATAGAAAAGTATGTTAAATTTATGTATTATCTTAACATGTAATTAGTGCATTGCTTTATTTTTAACTTATTATATTAATAATTATTTACATTTCTGAGTTTTAATTTCCTCCACAATGAGACAAAATATGTTGGGGTTTAAACATAAAAACAAACTATTTTAGAGTCACTTGAATTATTCCAGTGTCTTCTTGTTTATTATGAAACTGCCTTACTTTAAAACAATTGAAAACGGCCTCCTAGCCTGATAGGGAGAGAAGTTGATAGAGATCAATAGATCTCAATATTGATTACACACTCCAATCACATAAGGTGCTTTAAAAAGCAGGCTGGTGAAGCCTGTATGTTTTTGTTTTGTTCAAGGTTTCTTTTTTTTTTTTTTTTCAGGGGAGAGCGCGAACGCAGTCCCCCACTACCACAAATTATGCAGTCGAGTTTCCCACATTTGGGGAGATCACAGGGGTCAGCACATCCGGAGTGCAATGGATAAGCCTCGCCCTGGGAAAACCATCTTCGTGATCATGGTGTCTCCCCTGCCAGGTAAGTATGTTCAAGGTTTCTTTAGATATCAAGTTTTCAAACTCCCCTTGGTGATAAGCAACCAACACTGAAGACAAGACACAGGGAATTGAGCTTCCTCTTTCTAAATGGATCAAATGGAGACTTTGGACTTCCACTACATAGAATGATAATCCCTAGACAGGACAAACACCAAAAAAGCCCTGACCATTTTTTATGTCAGCACTCCTAAGTGTTCTGAGCTTGTCATAGGCTCTTTTTTTTTTTTTTTTAACTTTCTTGTGGATTTCAAGCAGCTTCTGCTTCTCTGGTATTTCTCCTTATGATTTATGGTACAAAACTCACAGTACAATAATAATTAAATGTGCTTAATGACTAGATTACTCACAAAGCCCCAGTGGCTGAAGTGGTAAATGTTCAGCTGCTCAACCTGAAGGTTGATGGTTTGAACCTAGCAAGGGCTTTATAAGAGAAAGACCTGACATTCTGCTTCCATATAAGTTAGAGCCTAGAACACTCTACAAGAGCAGTTCTTGCTGTCACCTGGGGCCCCTACTATGAGTTGGAATTAAGTGGACAATAGGTAACAATTGTAACATAATGATAAGCATAAATTACTAAAGTTAAATATTTCAATCCCACAGCATAAGGAATAATTTGCTATCATTTAAAAGGTGAATGGCATATTTTTTCTGTTGTTGGTAAGAAGGCACAAAGGATATTTCTCAGAGAGTGTTATTATGAGTCAGGAAACTGGGTGAGTTTCACCTCAACCCTGACATTTGGTGAGTAAAGAGATTAGATAGACCAGCTCCCTTATGCAGAGGCCAATTCTATGCAATCATCAGATGACAGTGCCTTTGAATGTTGTTAGAAAATTAAGACATTTCAGTGTGGATTGCACTAGTGTGCCATCCCATCAGTTCCAACTCATAGCAACCCGACTGAGACAGCCCAGTCCTGTCTGATCCTTGCACTTGTTCTCACACTTGAACCAGAAGAATACATATATCCATACAGCAAGTAGGACAGTGAAGTAGTAAGTGCATGTTAGTCTACCTTCCAACAGTTCCATATTCTTGCTATAGCTACCTTCTGCTTCTTTACAGACCATGTGGTTTCAGTTGCAATTCCTCTTCCTTTTAAAGATCAATTATTCATATTTAAATTAGTTTTTGTAACTTTCTTAATCTCCACATTCACATCGACTACTAATAAAATTAATCATATTTAAAATCATTAGACAAATTTGAATTTTAAAATTATCTATATTTTAAAATACCTGTATTTATAATTTGATAAGAAATACACTTTAAATCCTTTTTTGCCCCAAAATTAATGTTTAGAAATCCAGTACGTGGCTCTCTCATCAAATCTGTGTAGACACTGCTTATAGGTCAAAAATGAATGTCCACTATGATGTTTCTCTTTTTCAAACAGATTTGGCATCTCTTGTGAGACAAGACTTAGAGATCAAAGATATTATTCTACAAAACCGCTTCCATTTGCAGATGGAAAGAAAAAAGTATTAGCTTGTTTTAATTTTCCCATCTTTATGCTCAATTTGAGGGATAGAGCCATAGTGGTTACACATCGGGTCGGTAACCACAAGGTCAGTAGTTCAAAACCACCAACGTTGCACCTCAGGAGAAAGATGAGGCTTTCTACTTCCATAGAGAGTTATAGTCTCAGAAATCCACAGGTTGCTATGAGTCGGCACCAACTCACTGGAAGTGTGTGTATGCTCAATTCCACATTTTACTGGGTTATGAAATAAAGCCTGATGACTTTCTTCATCTTTCAAAATCCAGTTATTATGAAAGAAGGATCTTTACTAAATGATTGTTAATAAAATATTAAATTGCCTATTAAAAGGTTTTTGAATGATTTTTCTCTATGTGCGTTTATGATGAAAATGAAAGAAAACTTTCTTATTGTGCAGCAAATTAACCCTTTTAAAGTATTAATGCATAGTATGTTGAAAAGAAATGCCTAAAATCCACATATGCTTATAAATATGTTTTATTAGACATAATCTTTGCATAATTTACATTTTATATAAAATTCTGAGCAATTAGAGAGGAAAACAAAAATTTATTTTGTGATTAAAACATGATACTATTTTAAAGTATATCTTGATGTTATTACAGCATTTTCTTATCCTCATTTTTTCTCGATTACTGGTTTCTTTCCTTTTATTATACAAGAAAATATTTTGCATTTCTTAAAGCAAAATTAAATCATTCATTTTTATTATGTTAATTTAATTTACCATTCATGAACTGTAACCTAATTTTCCTATCCTTTGGTAAATGATAATCAAATATTAAATATCAACAAGTGAAGCTTCGAAAGTGTATTGTGCATGGCTACAGAGCTGTACAGGAAAAAAAGCAATTTTGTTTCATAGTAAAAATTTCTTGGTGTTTATATAAAAGTAAAATGCTCATTAACATACAAGTCTCTAGCAATGAATAAATGTATTTAGAAATAGGTATTAAGATAGCCCTCTAAGAATTAATCTCCAAGAAAAACAAGTTCATTCAATAATTTATTAATTGCTTGCTAGTAGATTCCATTTTTATTGTTATTCTTCATGAGAATATTTAATTTAGCTTATTGGTGTACACTGTTTTACACAATAATTTTAAACATTGTTACAAACAGCATTGTCAAACTTTTTCTTCACTTTTGACTAGCTTATAATTATAAATCCATTTTTGGTGTTTCTCCTAGTTTTATACTGGTTATGTTTTGATATTATCAACTGTTTTCTCCTTTTTAATTTTTTAACTAAGAAAGATTATGCTGTATTTCGTTTGGTTGCTTTCTCCTCACAGAATTCCCCTGATTCGGCACTGACAGATCTTACTGGCCAAGAGGGAGTTGGTTCACAGGATTAAAGGCAAGAACCTCAATTAGACACTCTCTGATTTCGTCAGATGTTTTTTCTAATCTTTTAATATGAAATTATAGGCAGTAGAACCTATGCTGCGGCTGCTATTAAAATAGTGAAGACTCTTTGTTCTAAATCATAACCATGCAATGCTTTAAAATTGCCTATTTTTCTTAATTTGAATTAATTCTGGTCTCGATGAAGATAATGAACTTTGGTCAGCTCTTTATGAGTCTGGGTACAAAATAGCTTGATGAGCACTGTGAGGTGCACACACTCTCCTTAGTATAAGCAGCCAAACTCCCTTAGAGACTGATTAGCTCACACTTGTCACAAATAAGGGAGATAATAATGGGGCTTAACTGTGTATGTGGTGGATCTTTTGAGAAGCAATGGGTAGATCTAAGACTGCCTTTGGATAAACCCTAATTCTTATTATTGCATATATCTTGTGAGAGTTTTGGTTTTTTTGCTTGACATATCCCCAGAGTCTAAACATTGTCTCTTCCCAGAGAATGACATCACATTTCTCTTCCAGAAGATAAAATTGTCCAAATTAGATTATCTTTAATTAGTCTAATCTTATGAGCCATTCCATAAAGTTTATTGCACCCGTGCTGGCACCATGTTACAAGATTCTTATTGAATGAACTAATCTTTAGCCATGGAAATGATGCTTATAAACAATGTTGCTGATTCCTTTGTTACAATAAAGATTTCCGTTTCTGGAGCTTCACATTTCAACTATTATTTTATGGTTTTCAGTAATATCAGATAACTTTGTCTTAATGAGAATGTTCAGTTATTCCAAATTTCACTTGCTATCAAGTTATCCAACTGCAAAAATGTAACCAAAGGCAGAAAAATTAAGTTCAGAGAATTTAATTTACTGAAAGAGTTATTCAAGATGGTGTTATATTTTTATTGTTTTAACATAAGTACCATCTCCTTCAAAATAATCTCAGGTTCTGCTTGGCCTTTTGGTGAAAGAATAAATTGATGGGCATCGTCTTATTTATCATATTAAAAGACGTTAGGCATTAAAGCTTGGATTCTAAATAGGAAGATAAACTACAAGCAATAGAAATTCTGCTCTGCTCGCTAAATTCATTTTCTTGTCTCAGTTTCCAATTCTTGAAAACATCATTGTAGGGTATGTCATTAAAAGTTACTTTTTAAAAATGTGTAACTTAAATTGAATGGTATCTTCTTTATAAAAATTATTGAAAATATGATCTTACAGATATTACAGATCACACAAAGATGATTTTGATTCAAATTTTGTATTCTTTTAAATCCTCTTGAAATCTTCCATGTTGTTACTCACTTTTTTATTTTAAGAATTTCACTAGGTTTAGAGATGGTTCAAGTCCCTAACTTCTTATGTTTGTTTTCTGATCTTTAAATTGGAGGGTTGCAAAAGATGGTTTTGGAACCATCTAGTGTACTCTGATTTATGATCCATAATCTTGCTTCTCCTGATACTAAGTATTAGGAATCCTTTTTCTCCAAATGTGTTGTCCAATGGTTGAAAGTTAAAGGAATGGCTTTTGCTAAGAATGCCTCTGTTCTTGGAAATGACAATACCCTAGCTTGTATAATTTCAGATATTATTTGATCACTAGATTCAGTAACACAGTCTCATTTTTTTCTAATATCAAATTGTCTCCAACTCTTTAATGAAATAGATGACTGTCTCGTTCCTATATTCTCAAGACGAAACCAGACAATTATTTTCATTTACCTCTCACCAATACAAGAGAACAATGGTTATTCATCACTCCCCTCAATTTCAATGGGAAATAGAACAATGAGCATTTTGTTGCATCAGAATAAGTTCTGCATCAGAATAAGTGCACCTGCTTCATAGCAATTTTTATGTATCATTTAATTTATATTTTCAAATAGTTTTATTGCCATATAATTCATATATTATATGATAGCAGAGTGCAATCTTCGGAGGAAAAGTTGTGCAAGCATCACCACAGTCAGTTTTAGAATATTGTCTTCTTATGCTTATTGCTCTTAGCTCCCCATTTCTCCCCAACTTCTCCTGCCATGTCGCTACCGTTCTTTAGATTTAACTCTACTGGATTTAGTATACAGATTTCAAATTTAAAACTTATTTTGGGTGGTTTTCATTTGTAAACTCACTTGTTGCAAATACAAAAATCATTTTAAAAAGTTTTATTGGCATATCTTCATTTATCTTACAATTTAAACTCCCACTCATATTAACAAGAGTTGTGCAATTATAGCCACAAAGAATTTCAGAATATTTTTTTCTCATACTCATTGTTGGTAGCTCCCTCCACATCACTTGCCATACCCGTGGATAATTATTAATTCAGTTACTGTTTCTACATGTTAATGTAACCTTGATTTCATATGCAGAAAATCATTTAAACCACAAATAAAAAGCAAGCTAAAAATGAACAGCAATGACTAGGAAGACATAAATGCATAAAGGATGACTATTTTGAAATTTGGATGATTTTCAAATGAAAGGATAAACATCAGACAAAAATAGTAAAAATACCATGACATTTTGGACAAAAAGGCTATTTGCACTCTTTCCTTCAAATATCCTTTTTGTTACCTTTCTCACTTCATTTCCTCCAAATATTTGCTTTAAAAATGGTCATATTATTGGGAGCTCTTACAGATGTAACTATTCATAATTCAAGTAGATCAAGTATAATTGTATAGTTGCCACAGCCACCAGTTTCAAAACATTTTCTTTCTTCTTGAATTCCTTGATATTAGTTCCCATTTATCCCCTCCCTCTTCTGCCCTAGCCCCAGGAACCCCTAGTTATGTTATATATTATTATTGTTGCTGTTTTCTGTGTCTTAAACCATCCAATATAGCCATTCACCTAAAATTCTGTTGTTTGTTCCCTTCAAGTGGGATTATACATTGATTGTTTCTATCAGTTCCCCCAAATCCCCTACCCTGCCTCTCTTCCTGTACCCTTAGGAAATCATTACTCCCATTACTCTTTCTGAATGGTGATCTAGCTTGGCTTTCATGCATTCAATAATCTTAATTGTACAAATGAACACACTCTTGTCGAACAGGATTAATGAGGTAAAATAAGAACCATAATAATCAGGGGAGGAAATATTAAAGAACCAGAGCAGGACTGTCAAACTGTGGGGAAATGGGCTGCATGTGACCCCAAGGTAAATTTTTGTGGCCAAGATGCTCTGAAATAAAATAAAAATAGAAAAGATTGTTATGAACAAATGGCATTTAGGAGAGATCAAGACAATACTGTACACACAATTCCCTCGTTACATTTTATTTCAGAACATCATGGGGCACAAAAAATTAGCTCGGGGATAGCATGTAGCCTGTGGGCACCAGTTTGACACCCCTAAACCAGAGGATAGTTATGTGTTTCATGAGTGCTATACCACACCCTGGACTTAACAGTCCTTCTGTACGGCCCTTCTGTGAGGGACTGTACAATTGCCTTACAGGTGGGTTCAGTGTCTCCACTTTGCCAAAGTCCATGCTCCTTCACATCAATTTGATTATTTGTTCTTTGAATTTCTGATATCAATTCCTATTGAAACCTCATGATCATACTGGTTGGTATGCTCCTTTCATGTGAGCTTTGCTGCTTCCCTGCTAAATGGCCACTTAATTAACTTCAAGCCTTTACGACTCCAGACGCTATATCTTTTTGTGAAAGTCATTTTATTAGAGGCTCATACAACTCTTACCACAATCCATCCATACATACATCAACTGTGTAAAACATATTTGTACATTCATTGCCCTCATCATTCTCAAAACATTTGCTCTCCACATAAGTCCCTGGCATCAACTCCTCATTTTCCCTCTTCTTCCCCACTCCCCTCCCTCATGAACCCTTGATAATTTATAAATTTTTATTTTGTCATATCTTGCCCTGGCCGATGTCTCCCTTCACCCACTTTTCTGTTGTTCATCCCCCAGGGAGGAGGTCACATGTAGATCCTTGTAATTGGTTCCCCCTTTGCAACCCACTCTCCCTCTACCCTCCCAGTATCGCCACTCACGCCATTCATCCTGAAGGGATCATCCGTCCTGGATTCCCTGTGTTTCCAGTTCCTATCTGTACCAGTGTACATCCTCAGGTCTAGCCAGATTTGTGAGGTAGAATTGGGATCATGATAGTAGGAGAGGAGGAAGCATTTAGGAACTAGAGGAAATTTGTATGTTTCATCGTTGCTACCTCTCACCCTGACTTCAGAGAGGTAATTTCTGAACAACTGCAAATAAGATGAGCTGAAGGTAAGAGCTCCGAGTGAATACAAAGTGTTCACGTGGGTTGGTTTAATGCATAGTAAAATTCAGTTTACATTTTCTTGCCTCAGGCAACTGAATCAAATTCCTTCAGGGGTGCACAGCAAGGGAGCATCTTTCCTCTCATTGAAAACACATAATTTTAAATGATGGTCAACCATGAATCTAAGGATGGGAAAATATCTCTTCCCTGATGGGTATTTAGTGTGGGTAACATGCAAGTTTTCCATAGCTTTAGGAGTGGCAGTGAAAATATTTTCCTATGTTGCAGTGAAGGCAAAATAAAAGATCATATGTGGTAGACCTGGGGTTTGGCAATTTAATTTTAGCAAAGATATTTGGGGGGAGTTTCATATTTCATAAAATTACAGTGACTGAATGATCCTAGTCTGCTTCTATAAGTTTTGGTTTGGGAGGCAATGTATCTGCATGCTAACTCCCCTGGTGAAAACACCTGATCTTAAGCCTTGTATGCATGATATAGCTATCCTCTTAGATCCCAGGAACATTCCTTGACTGTGTTATCATTGTGCTGCCACCATAGACAGAGTCATCTCTCGGGCTGCTAATCAAAGGAGCAGGGAAGCAAAATTGAGGAAGGCCCACGACAAAATGGATTGACACAGTGGCTGCAACAATGTACTCAAATATAGGAACAACTGTGAGGATGAGGTAGGACCCATCAATGCTTCGTTCTGTTGTACACTGGTTTGTTATGAGTCAGAACCAACTCCAAAGCACCTAACAAGACCCACAAGTAAAGAATTAGATCTGAGTGACAGGAGGGCCACAGGCAGGTGAAAGACCAGCTTCAATTGCAAAGATGTGGTTGGAGCCACAACTTTTTTGCATTAAAAGTACTGGCTAATGTACTGCAATTCACATGCTTATGGAATAAAATGGGAACGGTGGCTTTGAGTAACTTGTGTTTGTGATTCTGATTACGTCAACTGGATGTGTTGTACTAGCAAATACCAGTGGGCAAGTGTGGGCTGACCTTGAAAGCATGCCCAACATGAAGTAATGTTCAGGTTTGCCAAATCCTGGGTCATTTTCGCTAGAGCATTTTCTTCCTAGTTGGATTTCCATAAGACTAAAGGCAGTCACCAATGCTGTCCCAAATGTCACACATATAATGATTTTTTTGCACAAAAAGGTGATTATATCCCTTTCACAATATATAAAAATGCATACAAGTCTATAGCACAAACACAAAGAAGGCTAAGTCCTAGGGAAGCCTGAAAGAGGAGATGCTGGTGTTACTTATCTGTACACTTGAGGAGCTTTAGTTCTTCTACCGTCTTGCAAGTATAATGTGGCCAAAGTCTTTGTTGATTTGATCTTGGAAATATGAACCAAGCTGTCACATTGGAGAGTAGGATTTGGTGAGGGTTGAGTCAAATTGGCTCCAATTGGGTGTTTGTTCCTTTCCTTAACAGTCTCAAAGCAGAACCCACTCCCCTTATCCATCTCCCTTTTGCCCGCTGAGGAATTTGAGCTGGATTTGCTTTCCAGAATCGAGCAGGACAAGTTCCCTAAACTTGTGAGGGATTTAGGAGGTGCTCTTCTTGCAGAAACTGATTAATGTGAATGATTGCTCACACATTACTTCAAAGGGATTCAGTCTAAGGAGTGCTTCGGAGATGCTCAGATTCTCATGAGGGTTTGTAGTAGTTACACATTTTCATGTCAATTTGATGAATAAGAAAGAAGAGGTGGAGTCTACCTGGCAATCAGGTCACAGCCTGGTGATCCCTCCTGTGAGTGTGGCCTTCTCCTGAGGATTATAGGACTTCTTCTCTTCCTCCCTGGAAGGGGACACACTCTCTCTACTTCTCCTATCTGTTGACAAGCCACATGGGGCCACACTGATGGCAGCCAGAGGCCTGGAAATAAATCCACTGCCACCACTGGATCCACGAGACTTTCTACCCACTGCCTTGTGATCTTCCTGCATTTGGCATCTGTGGCAGTTATATAATCTTCTGTCAACTTGAGTAAAGGGGTGGAGCCTCACCTGTCAATCGGGTCATAGCCAATGAGGCCTGTGTGGGCATGGCCTTCTGCTGAGGATTCTTAGAACTCTGTTCTTCCTCCCAGGAAGCAGGGCACATAGTCTCTCTGCCTGACATTCCTGTTGACAAGCCCTTGGAAACACACTGATGGAGCCAGAGCCTTGGAGCTGGAGGAACTACGTGGAGACCCATCCCAATATTGAGAGGCTTCCACTGCCACTGGCTATATGAGACTTTTCACCCACTGGCCTGTGATCTTCCTGGATTTGGCATCATTACATGACTGCTTGAATCTAAAGAGGGATTTGTAGACTATAATTGGACATACGGGCTAATTTTGGACTTATGCACTCGATCTGGACTGGGCTGTTTGCTTATTATACAATTGCTCTTTTATATAAAGTTCTTTCTTATACAAATATGAGTATTTATGGATTTATTTTTCTAGTCAACTGGGCCTAACACAGGGCTACCGGAAAATGTTGTGACAAATTAGCTTTGGATTCCTGATATCACTTGGCAATCATCCTCTTTAAGATCTGATTAGTTATTTCTATTTTTCCTGAGACTTGTGGTATCCAGAAAGTGTGGGGACATTTCATTCCTACGGCTGGTGCTAGCACTTGCATGACTTTTGCTCTTAATGCCAGTCCATTATCACTTTGGGGCCCTTGGCATATTCGAAACCAGGGATTACTTCTCTCAGCAATACCTTCCTCACCTCTAAGGCTGTTTCAGTTCTGGTTGAGAAGATTTCCACCCAATTATAAAAGATCTCTACTAATAACTTCCAGTAGCTATTTGAGCCCTTTGAAGTGAAGTCAGTCACTTTCCTGTACGGGCCCCTCTCCCTGGAATTGGGGTGAGAGTGGAAGTGACATGCTGGCCAGCCCTAGGGTTAGCTTTTGCACACAGAGGACAGAGTATGCTCATGTTCCCATTCTTTTACATAGCACTTTTAGGATAACCAGTGTGTTTAACACGAAACATAAGGACTCAGCTCCAGAATGAAGGATTTGATAAAAATTAGTGACATTTCTAGTCTAAGTTTTGGAAGACAGATGTGGTTCTTTTCTTTTCTTCCTACCATCCAGCTGTGCCTTCTTTAAAGTCTCTCTCTACAACCTATCTTTCTTCTCCTCTCTATAGGGAGATTTGTCAGTGTCTAATAATAGGGGATCCGAGAAAAGGACCATCTCTCCATTAAAATAATGAGAGGCTTGAACTGCTCCTTTGACTTCACTATAGCTCTATTGTTTCCTTCAGCTAGTCTGTCAGCTCTGAGGTCTGATCTCCAGTGGGTTACTGCCACATCAGTTGGAAGAATGAGTGCCGGTAGAAGTCTAGTTATTTCTGGGCCACACTTTATGGGCCCCTCACCCACCATATTGTCCCAAGGACATGAAGAACTACAGATGCATGTCTACTGTCAATCTAAATTTTTATTTTCCTCCCAAGCAATATCCTAAGAGCTCAAGGTAAGGAAGTTAATTCAGCTTGTCAGACAAAGGTGCCTGGGAGCAGAGCTTGCCTGCTCGCCATTATCCCATTTCTACCACGTTATTTCTCCCGTGTGAACCAGACGTCATCCGGGCTTTCTTGCAATCTCTTAAGTATGGTCTTCCCCACAAGGTTTGCTCCATGGTTTCTCGACAAGTATGGATTTAAAAACCCTCTTTATTTGCCTTTTCTAAGGACTGAGCAGGCAGAAGCAAGGTCGAGTTGAAGATGCCACACGTTTCTAATTTTATTTTAGGATGTTAACTTAGAAATAGCTGAGAGTTAAGCACCTAACTGTTGAAGAGTCATTTGGGACGAGCACTGGAAAGCAGAGAGAAGATACTGTGTTGGGTCCGGTGTTAGTCTGGATTGTCTAAAGGAACAAATCCAGGGACACTCACATGTGTGTAAGAGAGAGCTTGACATCAAAGAACAATTGAATATTAAGAAAACATCCCAGTCCAGTGCAAGTTCATAAATTTGATATTAACCCATATGCCAGATTCATGCAGCACATGAAATGATGCCAAATGCAGTAAGATCACAGGTGGTGGGTTAAAAATCTTCTGGATCCAACAGTAGTGGAAAAATCTCAATTCTGGTTCGGGTCCATTCATGGCTCCTCCAGCTCTCTGAGTATGGACCGTCAACAAGAAGCTGAGGCAGAGAGTGAGTACACTGAAGTTGCAACATGGCTAATGCAGCTTGTTGACAAGAAGGTAAAGGCAGAGAGCGAGAGAGGAAGTTCCCAGAATCCCCATGAGAAGGCCAACTTCACAAGAAGGCATCTTCAGGCTGTGACCTGATCAGCAGGCTAGACTCATTCCTTACTCAATTGACATGAGATTATGTAACTAATCCAGGTTCTAACAATTATAGTTTGGGAATGAAATTGTTTCTAGGCTTCTCTGCCCAACTTCGAGGCTGCCACCAGTACCTGGAGGTAATGGGGCTATGTCTGGAATCTGACTGCCACTGTATCTAAAGGCTGCTGACAAATATTCCACAGGATGAGGTTCTTTTCTAAGTTCCTGTACTCAGACTCATATTGCCGCTCTGTTCTTATCAGAATATAGGCAAAAGGGTTTGGTTAAATCCAGCATTCCTAATGCTGCAGCTTGGACAAGCACCATTTTAAATCCCCCGATGGCCTTTTGATTGGAGAGAGTCTACATAAAAATTCCTGCTCCTCTCTTTTGAGGACCTCATACAAGAGTGGAATCCAAATGCAGCGGCACCTCACCATCCCTGAAAGTTATGTGAAGGTTGTTTTAGTTTGTGGACTCTCTGGGGAGCAGATGGAGGAAACCGTGTCACTTCCTGGGGGAGATTACGAATCTTAGATAATCGACCTTAATCATACAAAGCTGTGTATTTTCCTTCTTACTCAATGCTATAGATTTGATTCTGAATTATACTCGGATATTTTGAATTCTTTATCTTTTAAGAAAGTATGATAGTTGCACAATTTCATGTCAATGTGATGAATAGAGTGAAGTGGAGTTCAGCCTGTCAATCAGCTCACAGCCTGGTGGTACCTCCTAGTGGGTCTGACCTTCTCAGGAGGATTCTAGGAACTTCCTCTCTTTCTTTCTCCCTTAGTTGGGCCACACCCTCTCTCTGCTTCACTGTACTGCTTTTGAGAAACTCAGAGAGCTGGAGCAACCATGTGGGGACCCGTGCCACGTTCCATAGCCACTGGATACACAAGACTTTTCACCCGCTGGCCTGTGATCTTGTATTCAACATCATTGTGAGTCTGAAGCATAATTTATGGACTAGTAACATACATATGAGCTAATATCAGACTTTTAGACTTATCTGAACTGGCTTGGGATGATGTCTTGATATACAATTACATATATATACATAGACAAAGAGGAAGTTGTTTGAAAAGAACAAGGGGATAATGTGTGGTTTAAAATCAGGAAATGTGTATGTCAGGGTTGTATCCTTTCACCATCCTTATTCATTCTGTACACTGACCAAGTAATCCAATAAACTGAATTATCCAGATTGGTGGTATATATATATAATCAGTGAATTTGTTTCTCTAGTCTACCTGGACTAACACAGTTCTTGTGAGAAATGTAGCCTTAAATTCTGAAACATCCAGGGCTACAAGTTAGTAACATATTTACATATTGAATAATCCATTTGGGTGGCTTAACCCCTAGTTCTTAGAGTATTTTATTTACTGTGTTCCCCCCACTTTGGGGGCTGTCTCAGAAATCCTAAGGAAGGGCTATTCACTGACATTGGCACACGCTGTGGGTCACTAGCTACTTCCATTCAAAAGAAAAAGCCATAACTTGGAATCAGGGTGCAAGAAGACAGTGAACATTTCTTTTTTTTTAAGTCTCTCAAAACCAAGCTGACTGCCAAAGAGTCATTTTCCAACTCACGGTGATCCTAAAGGACCAAGTAGAATTGCTCTTGTGACTTTCCGAGACTAAATCTTCAAGAGAGTAGAAAGGTTTATCTTTTTCCTGCGAAGCGCTGGTGGTTTCAAACTACTGACTTTGTGGCTAGCAGTAGAATGTGAAAAGTACCGAGAGTCTGCAGCAGTAAGTGTACTGGTAGATGGGTTAATGACGGTTTGGACATAGGGGTGCAACAATCTGATTGACCAGCCCGAGGTCTTGCACTAGTCTCCATTTTCTCATTTCATCCCTCTGCAGCTACTATTGGAGGTTTTGCAAAGGGACGATGCTTCAACTAACACACCTACATTTAGGAGGCAGTCTACAATGGGAGTGGACCTCCCTACTCTCTTTAGTGACAGAAGGTATTGAGCCCTCTGGGCAGAGATAGTCCTGGTTTTTACTCCATATCCAACACTAGCCAGGAGGCACAAAAAGAGAGGGGTCCATCAGAAGTTCTCAAAACTGAATAAATGGCTCCTCTATCAATGAGAAAGTGAAAATTCTTACCAGCCATATCAAAGGCTACTTAGTCCTTCTCATGAGAGATGCCCCTGTGGATGTGGAGGGTTGCCTGATTAAAAATGGGCATTCATTATGATAGCAGCCTCTTATGAATTCATGTTGGTGATGTTTCTAGCAGTTTCCATCAAGTCCCTCTAAATACCACCAGAGTTCACTAATCTTTTAAAAAGTGACTGGCTTCCTCTGGATTCTCTTCTTTCCTGCAATTAGGCACATAAACATGCAGTTTGGAGAGTTGATACCCATCTATCCCCATTGGTAGTTCCACTGAAGGTCAATGCTATGGACTGCTACATTCCTTCTGGGAGGAGGTGCTGGTTGATGCACATATAGACTATCCCCTTAAGTTTGGTTAACTGTCCAAATGCAATCTTTTCCATTCACTGTACAGCATTGCAAAATGATTATTAAAACATCTTTCCAAGTAAGTTCAAAGGTTGAGGTGAGCTGCTCTACTTCTTCTATGAAGCATAAAGGGTTTTCTGAAAAATTGCCTTTTTATAATATTGTTTCAAATCAGACATAGAGAAGAGGACATGGACTCTAACTTCTTTGAGGCACATTACTCCTGGTGGGGTACTATAGTCCTGGTGCTTTGGATGCAGGGGGCTGAGTTGTCATTTTCAAGTCTTTTATGGGAAGTGCAGGTTTTCCCAAAGGATGCTTTTCTACATATCCCTCACAGAACTGAGAGTTGTCCCTTAAATACATGAATATCTGAGCATATGGTATCTCTGACCATTGAGCCCACTGGGCAGCAAAACAGATGCAGCTGTAGCATAGTGTTTTAATATAAGCTGCTGTTTTCTGTTCATTGTGCATAATCACTCAGAATATTGAGAACAAGTCTCATTGCAGAAAAAGATGCGTTCCATTTCCACAGACTATCTTACAGTTTACAACAGGTCACCCGAAGGGGTGGGGGAATTACATGATTAAAAATTGGTATTAATTATGATAGTAGCCTATTATGAACTCACGTTGGCGATGTTTCTAGCAGTTTCTGTCAACTCCCTCTACATACCAATGTCCAAGGAAATGGATGCCTCTTGTCCCATGGTACTTGGCAATAAAAAGTTTGGCAGTTTAGCAACATCTCTAGACAAGGTGTCTCAGATCTCCTGAGACCTGTGAAGAGTGAGGGAGGCTTGGGGCCTATCCTGTGATTTCTCCTGCCAGGGATGTTAAAAGAACCATCCAAGTTCTCAGGAGACACTCTGTGGCAGTGGTCCATGCTGAGAACGCCTCTTTTGAGGTACAAGCAGACGTCCAGTGCAATTTGTCTCTTCTCCCTTGGTGGAGCTCACTATTCTGGGCAGACTGTTTCACAGAATACGATCTTAAAAGATTCCATTTGGCCTGTCAGCCCAAAGGTCTAAGAAGGGCCACTGGAGCCCTGTTAGCCAGACTTCCTCATTCAGTTCCAAACCTGTGCTGAGTAACTGAAATGCAACACTCTCATAAGCCAATTCTAGAAGTCTTATCCCTGATTTACTGAGTTCCTCTTTCTTCCTTTGCTGTAAAACAATATCAGAGGTGTCTTAGGAGAGCACCCAGCATGTGTGGAAGCTAAGAAATAAGAAGAATATAACATGAAAGACATGCAAAACATAAAAAAATAATGATTTATAAATTATCAGGGGTTCATGATGGAAGGTGGGGAAGGGAGGGGGAAATGAAGAGCTGATACAAAGGGTTCAAATAAAATGTTTTGAAAATGATGGTGGCAATAAATGAACAAATGTGCTTGACACAATGGATGCATGCATGTATTGCGATAAAAGTTGTATGAGCCCCCATTAAAATGATTTTTTAAAAGAAAGAAAGAAAATAACAGATGTTTCAAAAAAGAGTAAGCAAGAAATGCACTCTGCATTCTGCAGAAAGCTAAACTGTAAATGTTCCCTTGTCACGCCAAATATTCATGGACAGAGGAACCAGAACAAATCATTCTGTAAGACAATTGAAGATAAACCTTCAGATATTCCTAGAGCAATCAGTATTCGTCACCAAGAATGGTACTTTCTGGGTTTAGCACTAGAAATGCCATTGGATGGGTGGTGAACCCTCTGGTCTAACCATAGCTACTTTGAAGAATTGGATGTGCTGTAGAGAAGTCTTACCCAGCAAGACTCATGCTCAAACAGAGAGAGAGAACTTGAAATAGTGTTCTGAAGCAAGGTTTATTAGCAAAGCATATTATCTAGAGAGAGAACAGACTTGTCCTTGATCTCAAGGAGAGTCCTTTGGAGAAATTAGTAAATGCCCTTTAACATCTTCTCTCTCCTGCCCAGGAGGGGGCTGTTCTGTGGATACTCCCTCTCATAATTCACCCTATTTATTTTTTTAAAAATCATTTTATTTTTTAACAATTTATTGGGGCTCATACAATTCTTATCACAGTTCATACTAATACATACATCAATTGTATAAAGCACATCTGTACATTCTTTGCCCTAATCATTTTTAAAATCATTTTATAAGGGTTTTGTACAACTCTTATCACAATCCATACATCCAACAATTGCGTAAAGCACATTTGTACATTTGTTGCCATCGTCATTCTCAAAACATTTGCTTTCTGCTTGAGACCTTGCTATCAGCTCCTCATTTTTCCTCTCCCTCTCTGTTCCTCCCTCCCTCATGTACCTTTGATAATTTATGAATTATTATTTTGTCATATCTTACACTGTCCGACATCTCCCTCCACCCACTTTTCTGTTGCCACCCCCCAGGGAGTGAGTTATATGTAGATCCTTATAATAAGTTACCCCTTTCCATCCCACACTCCAACCACCCTCTTGGTATCGTCACTCTCAGCACTGGTCCTGAAGGGATCATCTGTCCTGGATGCCCTGTGTTCCCAGTTCCTATCTGTACCAATGTACATCCTCTGGTCTAGCCAGATTTCTAAGGTAGAATTGGGATCATGATAGTGGGGGAGGAAGCATTTAGGAACTAGAGGAAAGTTGTATGTTTCATCTTCGATACACTGCACCATGACTGGCTCATCTCCTCCCCATGACCCTTCTGCAAGGGGATGTCCAATTGCCTACAGATGGGTCTTGGGTCCCCAATCTGCACTCCCCCTCGTTCACAATGTTTTGATTTTTTGTTCTTTGATGTCTGATACCTGATCCCGTCTACACCTCATGATCACACAGGCTGGTGTGCTTCTTCCATGTGGGCATTGTTGCTTCTGCGCTAGATGGCCGCTTGTTTACTTTCCAGTCTTTAAGACCCTAGATGGTATATCTTTTGATAGCCGGGCACCATCAGCTTTCTTCCCCACATTTGCTTATGCACCCGCTTTGTCTTCAGCAATCATGTCTGGAAGGTGAGCATCATAGAATGCCAGTTTAATAGAACAAAGTATTCTTGCATTGAGGGAGTACTTGAGTGGAGGCCCAATGTCCATCTGCTACCTTAATACTAAACCTATAAATATATGCACATAGATCAACTTCCCCATCATCATATATATACATGCCTTTATTTAGACCTCTATAAATGCCCTTTGGCTCCTAGTTCTTTCTTCTATTTCCTTTTACTTTCCTCTTGCCCCACTATCATGTTCAGCCTTCATTTGAGTTTCAGTAATTCCTCTTGGTTACTTTACCCTTGATCACACCCTACCAGACCTTCTACACCCTCCTCACTACCGATTTGGATCACTTGTTGTTCCCTTGTCCCTGGGTTTGTTAACACCACTTCTCCCCCCCCACACACACACACACCCCTCCCCTTTTCCCATGTCTCCCTGCAACCATCAGTCCCATTGTTTTCTCCTTCAGATTGTTCATCCAGCCACTCTTAATTTGACTGACCTGTGGAGATAATAACATGCACAAAACAAGACAGAGCAAAACAAAGCAAGAAAATAAAACAACAAAAAGCCAAAGACAGGAAAAAACAACAAACACAACAACAAAAATGAAAAGCCTGTAGTTAGTTCAAGGATTATTTGTTGGCCTTTAGGAGTATTTTCCGGTCGAGTCTGATGGGGTGCCACGCCCTGGCCCCAATGTTTATTTTTGGTATTCCCTGGGGACTTCTTTACTCTGTTACCCTTGAGTTCTGTTACACTCCCTTAGTGGTTTGCTTCCATGTGGTAGGATCAGATCAGTTGCAATTCCCACACTGTGTCTCCAGTGTTGTCCCCTGTAGGGCTGTGAGTCAGTGAGGGTTATTGTGTCTCATAGTGGGGCTGGGCATATGCTCTTCTCTGTGTTGGCTGCTCTGTATGGGAATATCGTCCTCAAGGCTTGGTTGGCCAGGTTGTGCTCCACTCTCTCTTCCTCCCTCTTAATTTGTTCCTGTATGCGCTGATCAGACATGTCCCTCTCCCAGAGCTGTAGCTTCAGTGCTGTCCTCTGAAATAAATTCTTATGGGGAGAGGGGCAGGTGTCCAGGTATTTGGGATTGGGGCTGGCCCCTCAGACCTCTCCGCCAGTTCTCTACTCCATTTCGGTATGTTGCATTCACATCTTGGAGCAGTGGACTGAAGACTGGTCCCTCTTTCCCTGTGGAAATATAAGCAATACCCTCCCCTTGGGTGGGTTAGTGTCCTGTTCCACTGCTACCCATTTCTTTGTGTGTGTTTTTTCCCCCTTTTTCCCTCTCCTTTTTTAGTTGGCTAACATATGTAGCCAAGGATTTTGTCTGGCCCCTGCTATACTACCTGGTCCTCACCCCAGGAATGTTTCTATACAATAGCTTTTTCCCTATGCCCCATTTGCATTTTTTAAGCTTACCTCAGCAGACTCATGCTGTACTTGTCCTATTGAATTCACCCTGCTATAATGAGATTCACAAACTAACTGCAATATAAATGTGTGTGTAATGAAGCAAAGGTTATGCCAGTGTCAAGATGTAGGTGGTTCTGCACCTGAACCTACCCAGAAAAGTCCCTGGGTGGTTTGGTTCCTTCTATCTAGGAATGTGTCAATCAGTGGCCTTCCCATGCCTTGTTTCTCAGTGAAAGGTAGTTTGTGTAGTTTCCCTGCCTGATCTAGCTTCCTGCTTAGCAAAACTATACATGAGTGCTACTATTTGGAAGAACAAAATGATCAACTTAATTCTCTGAAAAATTTTAGGTTTTGTGTCAACTTGGATGGACAAACACTTTCAGTAGTTCAGCCATTAAAACATAATAAATCCCAAAGAGGAGGTCTAACATAATGTACCACTTTCATGATGCAATTTGCTATGAGCAATCAAACAATTCAAAGGAAATATCCTTGGGGTGGGGCCTACTTGCAATACAAGTGGACACTGTGGAAAATCTTTTTTTGTTTTTACTGGATCTGAATCAGTCTACTGTATTGCCTCTTGCTCCTAAGAGTCATTACCAGCCTATCATCATACAACCTTTTACATTTGAAGTCTGCCATGTAACCTGCCAATCTTGAGTTCACCAGACCCTTCACCTACAGGAGTCAAGAGTAAACTCCAAACTGACATTCAAGCCATTGACTTGAACCTTCCCCACCTCTACAACTGTGTGAGCCATTCCCTTGTTATCTATCTATCTATCTATCATCTCTATTTATCTATATTGATATGGATATTATTTATATAGATACAGATATAGATAGTAATACAAATTTAAAGGCTGCAAGCCTTCATTTTCATCAGCATTTGCTTCAAGTCCTCCTCAATTTCAGCCAGCAACATTGTGTCATCTTCATATTTCAGGTTGTTAATAAGTCTTCTTCCAAATTTGATGCTACATTCTTCTTCAAAAAAATCCAGTTGCTCTGATTATTTTCTCAGCATATAGATTGAAAAGCGTGGTGTGGCAGTTACATAATCTACTGTCAATTTGAGGAAGGGGTGGAGGCTAGCCTGTCAATCAGGTCGCAGCTTGATAAACTCATTTGAAGGCACGATGGAGATAAATAACTCACTGGAGGCCAGATATACTCTTTCTCTGCTTCATCTCTCTGTTGATAAGAGATTCCTGTTGACAAGCCACATGGAGCTACATTGATGGAGCCGGTGCCCTGGAGCTGCAGGAGCCACATGGAGACCCATGCCAGTGCTGAGATGCTTCCACAAGACTCTTCACCCACTGGTCTGTGATCTTCCTGGTTTCAGCATCATTGGATGCGCTGCATGAGTCTGTAGAAGAATTCATGGACTAGTATTGGACAGAGGGGCTAATAACATACTTATGGACTTGATCTGGACTGGGCTCGGATGTTTTCTTAATATAAAAGTACTCTTTATATAAAGCTTTCTTATTCACTTAAGAGTGTCTATGAATTAAATTCTCTAGTGAACCCAGATTTACATGCATGGATACAAATTCAAGGTATCATGGACTGCCAAAAGAGTAAGCAAATCCGTCCTGGGAGAAGTACAGCTAAAAGCCACTAAAAGGCAAGAGTGGCAAAACTGTCTCACATATTTTGGACATTTGTCAGGAAAGAATAGTCCTTTAAACATGCCATAATCTCTTGTTCTGTTCACATAACTGACTCTTAATGTTGTAGTCCATAGAGTTGAATAGTTGATAAAGCACACATATACAGCTTTCTGGTATTCTCTGCATTGAGTCGACATCCATCTGATGTCAGCAATGTTCCATGTCTCTTCTGAATTAAGCCTGAACATCTGGCAGGCCCTTATCAAAGTACTGCTCCAATTATTCGTGAACGATCTTCAGCATACTTTTACTTGCCTGTGATATCAGTGATATTGTTCTATATTTGCACAATCTGTGCGTTTTGTTGGGCCACCTTTCTTTCAAATGGGCACAAATAGGGATCTTTTCTAACTGCTTTCCAAATTTCTTGTCAGACCAACGAGCACTTCCAGTGCTTCATCAGCATGTTGAAACATTTCAGTTGATATTCCATCATTCCTGGAGTCTTGTTTTAGACGAATGCTTTCAGTGCAGCCTGTAATTCTTCCTTCAGTACCATGGGTTCTTCCTCGTATGCTACTTACAGTAGTTAGATTTGTTGTGTCTACGTGGCTCTTGTAGGATCATGTGGGTGAGGTTTAACCTGTTAGGTTACAGCTTGATTGGGGGTGAGGGGGGGGGTGCCGAGATAAATGGCCACACATACTCTCTCTGTTTTACCTTCCTGTTGATGAGCCACTTTGTACCACACTGATGGCAGCCAGAGCCCTAGAGATGCATACACTGCAATTGGATCTACAAGACTTTGCACCCACTGATCTTCCTGCATTCTGCATCAGTGCATGTGTCTGTGTGAGTCTGAAGAGGGATTTGTGCACTAGTACCAGACTTATGGGCTACTATCAGACTTAAGGACTTGATCTGGACTGGGATGGGATGTTTTCTTAATATATAATTACTCTTTGGTATAAAGCTTTCTCTTACACATATAAGAGTGTCCCTGAATTTGTTTCTCAAGTCAACCCAGTCTAACACACTGCCTCTTGAAATTTTGAAATATTGCCTACTTCTTTTTTGTGTATTGATTCTGTGTATTTTCCCTGTTATTATTTTTTAAATTTTATTTTATTGTTCTTTTGATATTTTGTTATCCTTGTCATTTGATGGAACTATGCTTCATGGATAGTTCAATATTTTACCTATAGAATCACTCAATATTGCAACTCAAGACTTGAATTTGTTTCTTGAGTTCTTTCCATTTAAGACATGATGATCACATTCTTCCTTTTTGACTTTTTAATTCTAGGTCTTTACACATTTCAATAAAATGTTTTACTTTGTCTTCTTGAGCTTCCCTTTGAAATTTCTTATTCAACTCTTTGACTTCTTCATTTTCTCCATGCGCCTTAGCGAGTCTAGGGTTAAGAGCAGGTTTCAGAGTTTCTTCTGACCTCCACTTAGATCATTTCTTTCTTTCCTGTCTTCTTGATGATATTTTACTTTCTTCATGAATTATGTTCATCAGTTCTTTTGTCATTAATGTTCAATTCAGCAAATTGGCCCTTGAGATAATCTTGAGCAATGGATTTAGGTCAGATTTTGGCTCTCATGAATTGTTTTAATTTTCTTCATTTTCAACTGTACTTACATATTAGCAATTGATAGTCTCTTTCACAGTCAGCCTCTGATCTAGTTTCACTTGTGATATTGAACTTCTCCATGATCTCTTCCCACAAACATAATCAATTTTATTTCTGTACATTCCATCTGGAGAAGTCCATGTCACCATTCATGTTGTTAAAGAAGGTATTTTCTATGAATAAATTCTTGGTCTTACAAAATTCTATCATGTGTTCTACAGCTTCCTTTCTATCACCAACGCCATATGTTTCCATTTGCATTCCAATCACCAATAATTATCAATGAATCTTGATTTTATATTTGATTAATTTCTGATTGAACTTTGATAGATTTCTTCAATTTCCACACCAATTTCATTTGTGATTGGTACATAAATTAGAATGAATTTTGTATTTATTGGATTTGATTGAAGTAGATTGATACGATCCTATGACAGAAAGTACTGTACTTCAAGATAGACCTTGTGTGTGCCATTCCTCTTAATTGTTTCATTCTGAGCATAATAAGTCACATGATTTTCTGATTCAAAATGGCCAATGCCAGTCCATTGCATCTTACTAATGCCCACTCAATGATCTTTAGGTGTCCCATTTCAGTGTTGGTTGCCTCCTACTTTCCTAGAGTCACACTTAACGTTCTGATTATTATTCTACTTGTGCATCTGTTTCTTCTTACTTTGAGGTGTAACCCCTCAGGAAATGAAGAACCAGAAAGTTCCACCCCCACAGACTTTACTCAATTCACAGTACTCTGATTTATATAGGCCCCAGCATCACAGCAACACACAAGACACTACATTATGACAAACAAACAGACAAGTGGTGGAGACATTCCCCTTTCATCTAATCATACCTGTTCTTGCGTGTTTGCCTATGTATTCATTTGGAGATTAATGTTTGTTTTATTAATCATTTAAGACTATAAATATAACACTATTTTCTATGGCTGTCTGTAACTCTTGCACACCTCTCTATGTCTTCTTTTACTTCAACGATATTGTGCACTTGTACAACACTCTTACTGTATGTTGCCTTTGCCATCGCTCAAATTAGCATACATCTATCATCTAAACTTCTGATTTTCCCTCCCCTCCTCTCCCAATCCTGAATAAGTATCATTTTAAATAAAAGTGGACATTTTATATATAAGTACATTCTACTGTATTGATCACAACAAAATATGGATAACATTGCAGAGAATGGGAATTCCAGCATGTTAGTCGTGATCGTGTGGAACCTGCACATGGTTCAAAAGGCAATCAGTCACACAGAATAAGAAGATAAGTAGTATTTTAAAATTGGAAAAGGTGTGGATCAGGGTTGTCACCTTTCCCCATGCTTATTCAATACACATGCTTTTCAAATAACTTGAGAATCTGGACTACACAAAGAAAAACAGAGCATCAAGTTAGGAAGAAGATTCATTAATAATCTGTGATATGCAGATAAAAGTGAAGGTTTGAGGCTCTTGTGGATGAGGATTAAAGTCTATTGCCTTCAGTATGGATTTCAACATAAATAAAACAAAAATTCTCCCAACTGGACCAATAAGCATCATCATGATAAATGGAGAAAAGGATGAAGTTTTCAAGGATTTTGTCTTGCTTGTATCTACAACCAGTGCTCATGAAAGCAGTAGTCAAGAATTCAAAAACCAATAGTAATCTCAACGGCTCCAAAATGTATTTCCATTTCAGGTGTTTAAAGAAAATGTTTCATTTGAGGGATAATACTCTGCTTGTCCCAAACCATGATATTTTCAATAGTCTCATATTCATGCAAAAGCTGGATAATGAATAAAAATAGATGGTTCTGAATAATCTGTGAAGAATATGTAATGTACCATGGATTTCCAGAAGATGGAGAAAATTAGTCTCAGATGAAGTACAGACAGATTACTTTTGAGACTTTGTCTAACGGTGCTTTGGACATCTTTTCAGGACAGAAAACTATTTGGAGAAGGATATCAAGCTTGGCAATGTAGAGGGTCAATAGAAAAGGGGAAGGCCAATGAGGATATGGATTTATGTGGTGGGTCACACATAGCAATGATTATGAGGCTGGTGCATGACCAGGCAACATTTCACTCTGTTGTTACAGGGCTGCTCTGAGTTGGAACTGATTTACTAGCAATTAACAAGAGCAAGTCAATAGTAGAATCAGAAAAAGGCACCTGTGTTCGCAAAACCTAGTAATTCCACTCTAAATTAAATCTGTCTGCATTAATTCTATTTTCCCCAGAACTGGCTTAAAAGAATCTTAAAAAAAAACCCTCTGAGAAGTTAAGAAATAGTGATTATTCTTTGAAAAAAATTAGATGATTGTAACTTCCACTTCAAGAAAGGTAAGCCATTAAAGGTTAGGAGTCAATGATTTTATTAAATATTCTCAATGTTGTCAATGTCTGGATATTGTTATTGAAATGTTAACTTTTGCAATTCAGAAGACTGAGTTTTGGAGTTTCCTTCAACTATTTGGCTTCTAGCCAAAAATTCAGCAATTCAAACCTAGAAAGAGAAAATAATGTATTCCATAAAGAGTAAAGCCTTAGAAATTTTATGGGGCAGGCCTACTCTGTTTCTGAGGGTCACTGTGAGTGGGAATGTCATCCTGCAGTTTTTCAAATCTTCTGTCATCAGTATCCAATGTTCTCAACCTTCAGCTGGGATAGACTGAAGGTCATATTTTGCTTTCTATGGACTTGCTTTCATTTTCTTCAGCTTCAACCTGAACTCGGCTATGAGCAATCGAATGGTCTCTTCCACAGGTTCTGAACTCATTTTGTCTGATGGTATTTGTGGTAGTCACAAAATGTGGTGTCCATTGGGGACTTGAGAGGATAAAGAGTGAAGGATGTAATCTAGTTGTCCATCACATCATAGCCAATGAGGCCTCTGTGTGGGATGGCTTTCTCCTGAGAATTCTGGGAAGTCTGGTTTTTCCTTCTTGGAGATGGAAGACACATTCTCTCTCTCTCTCTCTCTCTCTCTCTCTCTCTCTCTCTCTCTCTCTCTCTCTCTCTCTCTCTCTCTTTCTCTCCTCACTCCCTTGTATACTCTACTGACAAGACACAAGGCTGACTCCCTGTGGGGCATCCTGAGGAGATACCATATGGACCTACCCTGATGCAGCCAGAATCATGGACCTGGAGAAGCCATGTAGAGACCCCTGTCAGCGCTGAGATGTTTACAATGCCACTGGATCCAAAGACTTTCTACCCACTGCCCTGTGGTGGTCCTGCACTTGGTGTCACTGCATGTGTGTCATGAGTCTGAAGAGGACTTTATAGATTGGGATTGGACATACGGGCTAATATTGGAGTTTTGGCCTTGGACTGGACTCGCTTGGGATGCTTTCTGGATGTACAATTATCCTTTATATATAACTCTGTTGTGCACATATGAGTTTCTGGGGATTTGTTTCTCTAGTCTACCTAGAGTGACCAACATTACTCCACTGTCAATTTTATTTCTGTGAAGTTCAAGGACTGTGGCCTTGAATATGGATCACAGTACACTGTGAAGAAAAGAAAAGTCCTCACAACTAGACAAGTAGGTAACACCATGAGATGCCAAGAAAAGACTGAAGTTGTCAAGGATTTCAACATCCTTGGATTCACAATCAATGCTCATGGAAGCAGCATTCAAGAAATCAAATAACACACTGCAATGGGTAAATCGGCTGCAAAAAGAAATCTCTTTAAAATTTTGAAGAGCAAGGATGTCACTTTAAGGACTAAAATGCACCTAATTCCAGTCATGGTAGTTTCAATTGCCCCATATGCATGCGAACGTTGGACCTTCAGTGAGGAAAACTGAAGAAGAATAAATGCATTTGAATTATGGGACTCTGGATGAATATTCAAAGTACCATGTACTGCCCAAAGCACAAACAAATCTGTCTTGAAAGAAATATACCCAGAATGAGCCTTGGAAGGAAGGGTGATAAGTACTTTGGGAATGTTAAGAGGAGAAACCAGTGCCTGGAAGGATAGCCTGCTTGGTAAAGTAACGCGACAGTGAAAAGGAAGACCCGAAGTGAGATGGATTAACACCGTGGTTACAGCAAGGGGCTCACTTATACCAATTGTGAGGTGGGTGCAGGACTGGGCAACGTTTCACTCTATTGGGCACAGGCTTACTATGAGTCAGGACTAACTGGTGGAACCTAACAACAGTGTGAGTTGGAATCGACTTGATGGCAACGAGCTTAGTCTCTGACTGAATTCATCACAAACTGATGTAAATTACAGCATCAAAATAAATATTAACGATTAATAATCATTTATTCTTAATAGAGCCAGTTTTCCATTCCTTTATTAAATTATAATCTATCAAGCATGTAGTTGTTTCTCTAAAATAGTTATCATGTCTTGGAAAATAAAAGGCAATAGAGATAAAAGCTTTAATTATATAGAAAAATAGGGAGGGGGAGCGGGGAGGGAGGGGGAAAACAAAGAGGACCTGATGCAAAGGGCTTAAGTGGAGAGCAAATGCTTTGAAAATGTTTAGGGCAAAGAATGTACGGATGTGCTTTATACAATTGATGTATATATATGTATGGATTGTGATAAGAGTTGTATGAGCCCCTAATAAAATGTAAAAAAAGAAAAAATAGAGGAGTAGATTTGTAACTTGCAGTTTATCTGAAATACAGAATAATATATAACAGAATAAATGTAGAACTCAATTAAGTCAATCATTTTAGTAGAAAATATATAGAACTACAGACAGGGATCAGTTTGTTGCTAATATAAACTGTTTCAATGTGGTAACTTCAAGTGGTTATTGTAGAGGTAAGAGATCAGAAAGTCGTTAACACTAAACCTTGCCAGAGATAACAAATTAATTCAACAAGCCACTTTTATGACCCCAGGGCCTTCAAAGAGGGTGAGGGAGAATGAGATAACTGAAACACGAAAATAATGCTCTGTGCGTGCACATAGCATGTAAGTATATGCAAGCATGGCTAAGTGATCACCCTCAGCTAGGGACCCAGGAGCCTGTGCACGCTGTGGTGGAGAAAACAAACTCACGTATCGCAAACAAAGGCACTCTGGGCAGCAGCAGGTGGCTAGATGGAGAAGCGACGCTGCTTTGAAAACTGGAGGCACGTGTGCGATCACATCCCTCTGTAGAGGATTGGGTCTGGCAAGAGATGACGGTAAGAAATCTAAAACTTTGCAAAAGTCATGTAACAAATGGGATTGTCCCACCCCAACCCCCGGATATGAACACCTGCAGGGACTAGAAGGAAGCACAGTAGAACAACAACAAAAATCCCTCCAATATTCTGAATCTAGAGTCCCTAAGGGCTTTTCCATTTCTTCTATATTTTCCATCATCGGAAGATTTGTATGATTATATTTGGTTTTTAAAACGGTGATTATCTCCTAGACTGAGAAAGCTAAAAGGAACTATTGTGCCCAACCCCCTTCATGGGATATTGGAATAAAGATAGTTAAATACATATTTTTTAATGTAAACTGAGGGGCAGAGCTATGATCAGAATGCTTTCGGTAGGCTTCTTCTTCAGGCATGTGCTCTTGCCAGATACCGCTCTGTTAAGAGAGCTTCTCATAAACATGCTTCATGAAACATTTTCAACTACTAGCTGACAGCACTATGTTTCGCTGTAATTCTCCATCTTTCTAGCTAGAGCTAATGTCCCTCCTCTTTAGGGGATTACCATCTATGTCACACGGAACATAAAATTTAAGAGACTACGAAGGGTCATTCCCTTGATAAATTCTTGAAAGCATGCGGATTAAAAAAATAATACATCCACTCACCATATAAATGATGAAAGTCTTAAACTTGTCCTGGGCAAAAGACAATGGGTAAAAAAATCTTGTGACATTTAGTATGGGCTGCAGGTTGATTTTTCAATCAGGAATGTAGTTGCAACATTGTTTTTGCAAAGATATAGAAAGCATTTCTTCCATGGTATGCTCTTTCTCAAAATTACAATAAAATAAGGTCTCTTCTGTAGCGTCCGGAGCCCACATGTGAAAATAACAGGGGAAGAAGAAATAGGGCTCTTAAACAGGAAGCTGAGACTCAGAGTAAGTACTATGGGTTTAAATATGAAATTAGAGGACACTCGAAGGAAATAGTGTAGCCCAAGGCTGAGACATAAGTTAATCGTTGATTAACAAAAAGAGGAAAAAAAGAATAGAAAAAATTCACTGAAGATTATCTGTCTGAAATTTTGCCAACAGATATGTGACTTTGTTTCGTAAGGAGGGTATCATAGGTGCCATTGTTAAAGCTATGCTATATATGTGTAACTATACCTACAATTAATAGACTTCAGGGCAGTAGGATGGGCGCTATTTAGAACAGGGGTCAGAAGAGCATTAACTCTATCCAAAATGTCCCTCTGTTGCTGCCCAATAGCAACCGCTCGTACTGCATGTATATGGTTGGTCTCCCTGTGTTGCTTTTGTTTGTCTTTTGAGTAAATTGCCCTTGATGGAGAAACAGTAGGTATTCATATATAGTTTTTTGGCTGGAGCTTGGCCTGATGAGCAGGGGATCATTATAGACTGCTGAGCTAGATCGTATTGTAAGGCATTATCTGACATATGAATGTAATTTATCTTTCTGGCATGATTCTTAGTCCCAAATCACTTCCCAAATTCCTAGGAAGCATAGCAATTAACAACAACAACAACAAAAACAAGACTTTTTACTTTCATGCCCAGGAAAAACAAATTAGAGCAGATAGAGAGACAATTTCAAAAGTTGGACTCAATTTTTTGGTGCATACTCAAAGTTTTATGATGCAGTATAAGCGTTTAAAAAAATAGCTGCATTTTTCAACCATATAGTTTGCATAATTTTGTTACATTGAAAGATTCCTCGTGGACAAACACATTCTTAAAGTTTTCTTTGTGATGTGTAATTCTGAATAATTTTATGATCATAATCATTACTATATTTTTAGTATGGAGTTAAACATGGAATGAATGTAATATCTGCATGTTATGGAAAATGAACTTTTCCCCGGTCTACTTTATTGCCATGTCGGCTTAAGTATGCAGTAAGCCAAACTGTTCCGATGTGCTGCCTGGGCCACGGATGTGTTGGTGACAAATGACAGTCTCGCCAGGTCACTGCAACTCAAGACGTCACATGAAAGATGTCTTTGAAAGACATGCACTTGAAAGAAACAAAACTTTACTGGGAAAAAATATATATATAATGGGTTTTAATTTTAAATTAAATATATAAATTAACATGTACTTGGCTGGAGCTTGGTCTGATGAGTAGGGCCTCATTAAAATCTTCAGTGCTAGATAGCACTGTAAGGCCCATCTAACATATGAATGTAATTTAACTTCAGAGAAACTGTTCTATAGCACTAATATAGGTATTATGAATCCAGAATATTTTCAGTTAATTAATTGGTAAAAATATACTTAGATGTTTATATTTTTTCATGACAGAGTTTCAGAAATGCTTCCCTTTTCTCTCCTGAAACTATATTTTTAATTTAAAAAATTTCAAGAACTGCAGTTGTTAGTTCATAATATTTAAAATGTAAGTACAGCCTGGGTTTTCAAGGGAACACTTGAGGACATTCCTGGCGTGTATTTGGGGAGTTGTTTTTCTTAGATGCTGTCAAGTTAGTCCTCACTCATAGTGAGATTACTCCATTGCCCACGCCATCCCCACAGTCACAGACATGCTTGAGCCCATTGTTGCAGCTGCTGTGTCCAGCCATCTTCTTCAGGGACTTTCTCTTGTTCACTAACTGTCTACTCTACTAGGAACCATGAACTTCCCCAAGAACTTATCCCTCATGACACTTAGCCCAAGGTATAGGACACAAAGTCTTGCCATCCTTACTTCTAAGGAACATTCTGGGGTTCTTCAGACAGCTTGGTTTGTTCTTCTGACAGTCTACAGTAATTTCAATATTCTTTGCCACCATTATAATTCCAAGGAATCATTTTTTCTGCAATTTTTGTTCACCTTTTGCTTGCATCTTAGGAGATTGAAAATACCTCAGCTTGGATCAGGTGTAACTCAAGTTTTCAAAAAGGAATCCTTTCCCTTGAACACACAAATGCTTGAGCCACAAATTTACCCAATGCAATACAAAATTTGATTCTTTGCTGCTATCATGAATATTTATTGTTGATCCAAGCAAGATGAAATTGTAACCGATTTCCATCTTGTTTATTTACCATGATGTTAGCTATCGGTCTAGTTGTGAGGATGTTCATTTGCTTGAGTTGCCATCTGTGCTGAACATCACAGCCCCTGATCTTCAGCAACCGGTCCTTCAAGCTCTCCTTGTTTTCATCATACAAGGTTTTGTAACCTGCATTTCACTGGTTGTTTATAAGCAAACTTCCTCTGATCCTAATCCCACATTCTTCTTCGTACAGTACAGTTTCTTTGTTTTTTCTCTCAGCACACTGATTCAATAAGTGTGGTGAGAGGACGCAAACCTGATGCCATCCTGTCCTAATTTTAAACCACACAGTGTTCCTTTGTTCTACTTAAATGTCTGATTCTAATAGTAATATTTTATTTCTTTTCTTTTATTAAGTGCACATCAAGAAAATTTCACTACCAGAGCTGCTCAATCTCATTAGCCCAACATTATCCCATATGACCCTCCCGAATGCACACAGTCTTCCACCATCTACAAAAGAGATGGAATGAGGCTGACTGCAGGGAAAAGCCAAATCAGTGAAAGGGAAATAATCTCAGATTTGGTCAGCGTCTCCATACAGCTGTGGAGCACCCAAAGCTGTCTCACGGTCAGACATTGTGGCTTCTGCTCAGAGATGTTGGTGTACGTGAGCCTTGGAAGCATTAGCAGTTAACTGGCTAAGGCATCTTCACCCTGGACTGACTTTCAAAAAGCAAGATACCCGAGAACCTGAAAAGCTAAGCTGACAAAGGCTTGTATCCTGCCGCCCTTTAATTACCACCACCTGTGCTTATTGGCCACTTGGGATGATACGCTAACAATGTCAATGAGCATAACCTGTTGTGAAAAACAGGAAGATACATAAAGCTCCATTGTTTAATGTAATTATTAAGTACGGGAACCTGCAGGATTCAAAGTTTCCCATAAACTACTGACCATGGGAAATGATAATGCTTGTTGACCAAAGAAAACACAGTTGCTGGGGGCACTCTAGAAATGACAAACGTCACTCTGGGTGAGGCAACACAGAAGGGCAGCCCGTGAAATGCAGGATTTTCTGTTTTCCTTCACATCCAAGCAAGTGGATAAGCTAAGGGTCGAGCTGAGCAAAGTAAAAGTGTTTGAGGCGACATTTCCTAGAGGCAGGAAAGTGCCAGAAGAATCGCCTCTTCCTTCATAGTCATGGATCTCCGGGAGATACGTTAGGAGCTGAGGTATGTGAAACTGCTCGAATCACAATGGTACGGAAGTAAAAGCCATTTCTCATGGAAAGTTGTGGTGAAACAGCTACTTTACCCAATAAAGCGTTTCAACGCGTGTCAAGTCAACTACTCTGGCAATAATGAGGCTCGAGATAAATGTGGGGGTCAGGGAAGTAATATAGGTAAAGACACGAGTGAAGGGAGGTTCGCACAGCTACATGAGTGTGACAGTGTGGGAACTTTAGAGAAACAAATCCACAGAAACTCGTGTATGAAGAGCAGTTGAATTAAATGTTCAGTGCACGTCAAGAAAACCTACTTCCCCAGAGCTGCCAAAGCTCACAGCTCCAACATAACACTGTGTGCACCAACAATCCAACAATCTTCCACCATCTCACAAGAGACTAAATGAGACCCCAAGTAGGGCAAAAGCCAAGCCAGGGAAGGGGAAACCATCTCAAGAATGGTGGGGTCTCCACATGGCTTCCGCAAAAAGTGCTGAATCATGATAAGGTCCGGACTCCAACCGGAACTTCCCAGGGAACAGGAGGACGTCTCCCACTCTGAACCCGACCAGTGACCGCTCTGGCGCTTCCGCCTCGGTCGGATTCTGGTCCCAGTTAACGGTGCCACCCATAGACGTGTCCGAACCGAATTTTAGAAAAGTAAAAAAAAACATAAAAACCCCTACCTCAAGGTCGGTCCATGCGTCTGTGGCAGGGCCGGTGCTCTCAGTCCCCAATCCCAATGAGTCCCCAAATATTAGATTCGGGGAAGGAAGTGAGCTTACCTTGGGCGCACGCAATAATCACGACCAGCTGAGATGCAAAAGGGGCAAAAGGAGTTTATCAGCTAGCTCGAGCTAGGGCTTCCTCCCTCCTCTGCCCAGCGCAGCGGGGATGCAGCATCCAAAGGGAATGGGCCTCTAAGAGTGATATTATTAAGTGCCTTTGTATACATCAGAAAAAAATTAATTAGCTGTTTTAGTCAATAAACTTGATATATTTAATTTTTCCAAATTTCATTTTGAGTAATATAGAATAAAATTAAGAATTTTGTAAATTATACTTTTCTCTCATATGTTATAATTTGATGTTGGGTGTTACATAATTTAAAAAATCTCATCTGTATATCATCTTATTATTTTTAGATACTGTTTTAAGTCAGGTTTATTAAGGTTTAACTTAGACACAATAATGTGCAGCTGGCTGAGTTTTAACAAATGCATAATCCTGGACCACCAGCATCATCACCAAGTTCCACCAGGTCCCTTGCAGCACAATTTTAGAGATTTATGGGATGTTTCAATGTCTAACTCATAAAGAGCATTTAAGCTACTTAACACAAAACTCAAGGGGGACAAAGGATAAAGCAATTCTCACGACACAGCATGCTAGTCTGTGATTTGCAGCATAGTATTTTGAGAATTTTATTAAACCTTCACAAATGCCGGGCTTTCCCACTTTCGTGGTTGGATCAAACCACCAGAGATTTAAGTCATCTTTATCCCTCAGTGAATAAGTTCCAAAGCTGACAGAGAAATTATTTGAGTCTTATCACAGATTTCCCAAAACTTACAGAACTCAAAGTTGTCAGGCTGAAGAGACCCTGCCTTGAAACAATTACAGAACCCACACAACTTGGGGAACAGTAAGATTCTAAAGTGTTCATTTTTGTCAACTAAATTAAAATATCCGTTTTTCCTACTTCTATTCATTTCTTGCTCATTAGAATGTCAAAATAAGCTTGACATTTAAATCCCTCACATATATACCATAGGTTTAAAACTACTGTATTAGGGGTTTTTATTGTTATTTTTGTAATTTGTATTAGGGTTCTCTAGGGGGGAAAATGCACTGAATAGTAGTAGCTTCAGCTAAATCACTCTCTAGGATACTAATATAACAGTGGTGTGGTCCAAATAAGGCACTGTCTTATGATATTTGAAATTCAGATAACTCTAAAATACACATTCCTAAAATTGAAACTGAAAATACATTATTAAAGCAATATTTAGCTAAGACCTTTTGTTATAAAAAATGTAAGAGTACTTCTAGGTAAGACAGAAACTAGTATTTCTAGGTTAAAAGATTTGATGTTGGATTTTTTTCAACAAATTTTGGGAGAATGGTGAAAAATAGAGGATTTACAGAAAACATCTACATATATACTCAGTGGTACAGATTTGGTGCTAGAAAGATTTTAGTACATGCTGGCATCTCAGAAGCAGTTCTCAAAGAACTTTTTTAATTTTCTTCCAGCCAGCAAGGTTGGGTCATCGGCATATCACAGGTTGTTAATCAGTATTCCCCAAGTCCTGAGACCATGTTCATCTTTATACAACCCAGCTTTGTTGATTATTTACTCAGCATACAACTTGAATAAGTTTGGTGAGAGGATACAACCCTGACACCATCATTTCTGATCTTAAATCTTACAATATGTCCTTGTTCTATCCGCACCACTACATTTTGATCTATGTACAGGTCTACATGAGTACAATAGTGTTCTATAATCCCAGTCATCTCAAGGTTATCTACAGTTTGTTATGATCTACACTAGTGAATTCCATTGCATAATTAATAAAACACAAACATATTTCTACTATCCTATGCTTTCACCCAAGATCCATCTGACATCAGCAATGACATAATTTATCCCATGTCCTCTTCTGAACCCAGCATGAAGCTTATTGAAAGCAAGGAAGTTATGTTGAGGACTAAGGAGTGCCTGACCCAAGCCATGTTATTTTCAGTTGCCTCAAATGTATGTGAAAGTTGGTCATTGAATAAGGAATACAAGAGAAGAATCTACACATTTGAATTATGGTGCTACCAAAGAATATTGAAAGTACTATGGCCAGCAAAAAGAACAAACAATTCTGCCTTGGAAAAAAATGCAGCTAAAATGCTCCTTAGAAGTAAGAATTTTGAGACTCAAGTTGTTTGGACATGTTATCAGAAGAAGGACATCATGTGTGGTAAAGCAGAAGAGCAGTGAAAAAGAAGACTTTTAACAAGATGGATTGACAATTGGCTCCAACATAATTATTGTGAGGAAGGCAAAGGACCGGACTGTATTTTGTTCTGTTGTATACGAGGTTGCTGTGAATGGGAACCTATTCAATGGCATGTAACAATGTTGATCTGTTCATCTATGGATGTGTCTATCTATCTATCATCTATCTATCTATCTGTCTATCTATCTATCTATCTATCTATCTATCTATCTATCTATCTATCTATCTATCCTCTATCTATCTATCATCTATCTATCTATCTATCTATCTATCTATCATCTATTTATCTAGCTATCTATCATCCTTACCCTTCTCCCTAGATAAATGAGGGTATGACCTACCATACAAGAGGGTACCCCCCCCCAAAAAAAACAGAATTTTTTTCAAAGCTATGTATTTACATTTTTTAACAAAACAATTATCTCACCTTCAAAATACTCTCCATTGCACTTAATACATTTGGCAAATCTATTATTCTATTCATAGAAACATTTTCCCAACTCACCTACCTGGATGGTTGACAGCACCTCCCTCGGTTTTTCTTCACCTCTTCTACATCTATGTCATCAAATTGTTGTCTGTTTGTGTCCCTCTTCATTTGTGGAAGCAAAAAGAAGCCACACAGAGTGGCATTAGGTGACTAAGGTGCATATGGACCAAAGAAGCATGCTGGCTTTTGCCAAAAAGCAGCACACCGAGAAGGCTGCACGAGCAGATATATTGTCCTCATAGCAAAACCAGTCCCCATCTGCCCCAAATCAGGCCTTCCCTCCCCACCCCCTTCTGACCCCGCACACTGTTACCCAATAGCTTCAGAACCTCTAAATAGACAGTTTGGTTAATAGTCTGATCTGGTGGACCAAATTCCGAATGCAGTGTGAGTCGACATTTTCATCCATTTGGGAAGTTGATGGCTGTCCAGGAGGAGGTTTGTCATCAATCGGCATTTTACCTTTTATGAAATGAGAAAATCACTTGTACACAAGTTTTCCCCATCATGCTGTCCTTGTGAGCTGTGTTTAACATCTCAACAGTTCCTGTGGAATTTTTCCTGAGCAGGAGCAAAATTCCACAGCTGCATGCTGTTCTCTTAAATTGGCCATCACAAAAAGTTTCAAGTGAAACTTCTTTTACAAAAATATCACTGTGATCAGAGAGAACCTTCCCAGGTGATGCCTGCCACTGAGTGCACTAACTCAGAGTGAGTTGCTCAGTGCTCGCCTAGTGGGGAAAATGCATACTATAAACACTCCACCCCACTCAGTGCAATTCCAGTTCTTTTGGGATATGCCCTCATAAAATCTTAAAAACCCAAGAGACAGATTTATCTGATTATTTGTTCAGTATACACATTGAATAAGTATTGAGAAAGGATACAGCCCTGACACTCTCTTTTGCTGACTACAAACCATGCAGTATTCCCCTGTGTTGTTGGAACTACCATCTCTTGGTCCACATATAGTTTTCACATTAGCACAATTGTTATTGAAGTCTCATTATCAATGATATTCATAGTTTTATGATATAAACGACCAATTCCGATGCGTGGTCAGTATAACAAAAGTAAACATATTTCTCGTATTCTCTGCTTTCAGGAAACATTGATCTGATATCATAGTGATATCTCCGGTATCACATTCTTTTCTGAATTTGGTTCATGTTTCTGGCATTTCCCAGTTAATGTATTACTACGAGTATTGTTGAATGATCTTCAGTAAGATCTTACTTGAATATGATACTAATGATTTTGTTGGATAATTTCCACAGTCTGTTAGCCCGTTTTTCTTTGGAATTGGGTTACATATGTCTCTCTTTCAGTTGGTTGGTCAGGTAGCTGTCTTCCAACTTTCTTTCATATCTAGATTAGTGAGTGCTTCCAGTGATTCATCAGTTTGTTGAAACACTTTGATTGGTATTCCCAGATTTGGAGCCTGGGGTTAATGTGTTCAATGCAGCTTGTATTTTTTTCCTTTATTATTATTGGTTCTTAATCATATGCTAACTTTTGAAATGGTTGAAAGGATACCAGTTCTTTTTAGTACATTGACTGTTTCTTTTGATGCTTTATTCATCATTCATTATTTTGCCTACAGAATCCTTCAGCACTGAAACTCGAAGATTGAATTAGTTCTTTCAGCATGATATATGCAGAGCATGTTTTTCCTTCTCATTTTTCTAACTTGAGGTCTTCGCACATTAATTATAATACGTTATTTCCTCTTCCTGAATTGCACTTTGAAATGTTCTGTTTAGCTCTTTTACTTCATTATTTCTTTCATTTGCGTCAGCTACTCTATGTTGAAGAGAAAATTTGAGAGTCTATTCTGACATCCACGTTGACCTTTGCTTTATGTCTTTTCAATGACCTTGGCTTTCTTGATATATAATGTTCTTGTTGTCTATTGAAATGTACTTTTAATAAAGGTGCTGGCCTTGCAAAATTATATCGTGAAATCTCTAGCTTTGTTTCTGTCACCGAGTCTACATTTTCAACCACTGCCCCTTCCTCTTTGTTTGCAACTTGCCCAATCCAATCACCAATAATTCTCAGTGACTGCTGACTGCTGTCGACTCTTTAGCTAGTTATTTCTCTTACACCTCTGGTAAGCATCACAGAATATTTTTTAGTTTGAAAACTTTTATTTATAATTTAATAGTTATATAATATTTATCCTTTTTTGCTTGATTTATTTTGTGTCTTCCTTTTATACATGTTTTGATACGTTCCACAGATTCATCATTAAACTTCAACATTTCATGTTATTACATTGTGTGTATATACCATAGTTTACCCACACTTCCAATTGTGGATATTTCAGTTGCTCCCATGTTTTTCTACAGTGAATACTGCCACAATGAGAATCAGTACGCATATATCTGTCTAAGTCAGGACTCATATCTCTAGGTTATATGCCAACTAGAGGAATTGTTGGATCATATATATTTCTGCTTCCTTCTTTTCAAGGAAGTGCCCACTGTTTTCCGTAGTCACCGTAGCACTTTGAAATTCCACCATCAGTGTATGAGGATTCCAGCACAGTAACACCCTCGCCAGCATTTGTCATTTTCTCCTCTTCTTGTATGTATTTTAACTTTTTGATTTGTATTTCTCTAATGGCTAATGTCCCCAAGTATTTCTTTATATGCTTGGACTGCCTGATTATTTTCTTTGGAGAAGGATCTGTTTGTGTGCTCTGCCAAATTTTAAAAAAGATCATTTTCCTTTTTGTTGTTGAGATTAGTTCTTTGCCTGATATGCCATTTCTAAAACTATTTTCCTAGCCTGTGGGCTCCTTTACTCTTTTTTGTCTTTGGATGCACATACGTCTCTGACTTGAGAGATGTTGTAAGCATCTAGTTTGTCTTCTGCTTGTGTCCTTTTCTTTTATGCTTGCTCATGTATATGGCATATATTAAGGACTAAAATTGGGTCAGACCTTTTCAGTGATAGTCTTTACAGTTTTAGGTTTTACATGTAAGTCTTTCATTCACCTTGAGTTTGCTTGAATAGATGGTGTGAACTTTGTTTCATTTTCCTACAAATGAATATCTGGTTGTGCCAAAACAATTGTTTAAAAGACTATCTAATTTCCATTTGATGATTTTCAGTCCTTTGTGAAAGATCAGCTGATCAAAGGTGGACGGCTTTACTTTTTGGTTTTCAGTTCTGTTCTATTGGCCTTTTAGTTGGTCCCTGTACAGGACCAGGCTGCTTTGACTACAGTAACCATGTAGTAGATTTTACAAGTGAGCTATGTGAAGCCTCCTACTTTGTTCTTCTTTTTCAGTAGTGCTTTTGTTTATGCTTTCCATATATAATTGGTGATTATTTTTCCTTCCCTTTAAAGAATTATATTACTATTTGGATAGAATTTAATTATATCTGTAGATCACTTGGGGATATTCATGATATTTTCACAATATTTAGTCTTGCTATCAATGAGTACGGCATATTTTTCCATTTATGTAAGTCCTTTATGGTTTCAAAGTAGAGCACTGTAGCTTTCTTTGTACAACCCTATACAAAACTCTTATTATTAAAGTATAAATCTTTCATTTTATGTGATATTAATTATAGCAAAAATCTTAGAAATCTATTTTTGCTAGTATGGTTCAATGTTATTAACATATTTATTTTCAAATTATTAAGTAATATTCATGTGAAAGACAAAGGGTTTAATGAGGACACTTTGCTTAATTTAATGCAACTCTTGTCTCAGTAGAAAGCTAGAGAAAAGAATCATTTAACTTTAAAGTTCAATACTACAGTGGACCCGAGAAGCACGGCCATAGCTCTCAATTACAAAACAAGATGCTTTTTGAGGTTATAATCCATCTAACACTATTTAGGCAATGAAGCTTATTTAGACTGTATAGGTATTCAGTTGTTTACTGTTGTGGTAATATATTGGCTTCTTAACCTGGGAATAACTGATATACACTCAAAGAATGCAAAAAGTATTGTGAAAATGAACATAATTATTACACACCTGACATTCTGATTTTGTATAAAAAGAGTTTGTCGATTGTATTACATGTAGTACACACGTCTCATGCTTGGTCAAAGAAAGGAAGGAAAGTCCTCCATGACATGGATCGGCGCAGTGGCTGTGACTGCGCGCAAACAAAACCAGAATTGTGAGGCTATTGTAGGACATAGGGCGAGAAGGCTTTCTTCGCATGAGTAGTGCGAGGGGAGGGGGAGGACTTCTTTGAGAATCACCACAACTACTGTTGTCTGTACACTTGAAGCAACTGCAGTCCGAGGAAGGATAGCATACTGGGACCTAAGGCTAGAAGGACCATCAAAAACTGTGACATGGTAGAAAGTTTATACAGAATCTAAGACCAAACTAATGGATATTTATCTAGAAGTTTAAGGATCCCTGGTTGCCCGATGGTTAAGCACCACTCTGCTAATCAGTTTGAACCGATTAGCTGCTTTGCAGGAGAAAAACGTGAAAGACTGAAACCATACAGATGAAAACTCTGTGCTGTGCTGTAGAGTTACTATTAGGTGAAATCAACTCTAAGACCACAGGTTATGTTTTGTTTTAGGAACTAAACTTTGGCTCAACATACATAATCAGAGGAAAACTAAAAAGTGAAAAATTGAAAGAAAGTTAACAGAATATTGATTTTGGCCAGGTTTTAAAAATGTTAACAATGAGTCTTTGGACTTAACCTTCAGTTCTTTCCCTAATCTTCAAAATCTAGAATGTGGAGGAATCATTACATGAATTCTTGACCTCTTGAGTAAAAGTAATTATCTTAATAAGTGAAAACTTCCCTACTAGTAGTAACATTAAAAACCAGAAAAAATACTGCATCGTAGAAGATATACAATACAGGATATGCTTAAAAGATTACACAGTGGTAGTGTCCATGATAGTATCATTCAATTCATCCATGTAGACATGACTAAAATAGCTTTGAATTGTGGTGGATGCTGGTGGACTCCCAGAAATGCAACCGAACATTTTGCAAACTGGGAGAAAGCACCAAAGGATAACAATTAGACCACCAAGGAGCACATGTTGACACAAAGAAGAGAATTACAGCACTTGGTAGATGGTTACTAGCCTAACAAATGCATTCCTCTATCATCACTAGGAAGATTTCTATTTAAAATTTCCTTTTATGTGACATAATCAGTAACACTTATTTTCTCTCTTGGTCCAGAAATACATTAGATTTCCAACTTTTTGTTAAAATATGGTCCTCAACTCCTTTGATAATCCCACTCTCTGCAGAACACCATTATATGGTTGCTCCTGGGTGATAACGAGTGCATTCTGACTCAGAGCAACGCTGCGTAAAAGGGAACGAAGCATCACCTCGTCCGGCGCCACGCCCACACTTGCTATTATACCTGAGCTCGCTGTTGTCGCCACTGTCTCAATCTACTTCATTGAGCCTCTTCCTCATTTTTGTTGACTCAAGTTTACCAAGCATGGTGTTCTTTTTCGGGAGTGGTGTCTCCTGATAGCATGCCCAAAGTGCAAGCGACAAAGTCACACCATTTGTGTTTCTAAGGAGCATTGTAGCTACACTTCTTTCAGGGCACATGTCCCTCTTATTTTGAAAGTCCATGGAGCATGAAGTATTTTTTAAAAACACTATAATTCAGATGCATCAATCATTATTTTGTCTTCCTTATTCACTGCCCAACTTTAACTTGCATATGAGGTGATGGTGGTGCACAGAAGCACAGAACCTATGCTTACACTTTGCACTAAGCATTCAGCTGCTAACCTAAAATCCATTGATTCTGACCCCCTAAGCAAGCCACAGGAGAAAGATGAGGGTGTCTGCTTCTGTGGAGGTCTTGTGAACCCTAACAAGCAGTCTGTTGTGTCCTAGATAGTGTCACTGGGAGTCAGAACCACCATTGTCTGTCAGTTGGTCAGACTGTGGTGGCTTTTGGGTTGCTGTGATGCTGGAAGCTGTTATTCTTTCTCTAAATGCCAGCAGCATCACACAAAGTGAACAGGCTTCAGGAGAGCTTCCATACTAAGAACAGACTGTGACGAAGGAATATAAACTGTCCACTTCTCAGAAATTAGCCATGGGAAACCTTATGGAACGAATCAAATCATTGTTGGAAATAGTTCCCAAAATCGAGCTCCTAGGGTCAGAAGGCAGTCAAATATGACTGAGGAGGAGCTGCTTCCTCAAAGTTGAGTGGACCCTAATGATATGGACAGAGTAAAATCTGTGGGAGTAAACCCTTCAGAATATTCATCTGCCAATGGAACATGACTCAAACTGAGGAGAAACAGCTCTCCATATCAATTAATACTCAAAAATATTAAATGTGCAAAGTATTAATTTAGGAAAATTACAAGTTGTGAAAAAATTAAATGGGAGACATAAAAGTCAATGTTCTACACATTAGTGGGCTGACATGGATTGATATTGGCCATTCTGAACCAGAAAATCCTATGATTTCATATTCAGGGACTGAAGCAATCAAGAGGAATGGTGTTGCACTGTCACAATAGGACCTTGCAAGATCTACCTTGAAGTACAATGCTTGCTGTCTGTGGTAGCATTATATTGATCTGCCTTCAAGGAAATCCAATAAACACTACTATTATTCAACTTTATGCACCAACAACCAAAGCTATGAAGAAATTGGAAAATACTAACAATGCCTTTAGTCTGAAACTGTTCAAACCAGCAATACAGATGCATTAATAATTACTGGAATGTAAAAATTGGAAATAAAGAGAACGGAATGGTGGTTGGGAAATATGGTTTTGGTAATAGAAACAGTCTCAGAATTTTGCAAGACCAACAGTTTATCCATAGTAAATACCTTTTTTCAACCGAACAAAATGTGTTTACACAAGGGGACTTCTGCAGACAGAACACAGAAATCAAATTGACTACATCCGGGAAGAGATGATGGAGAAGCTCAATATTATGAGCTTAAATCAGGCCAGGTCCTGATTGTGGAACAGAGTACTGATTTCTCATATGTACGTTCAAGTTGAATGTGAAGAAAATAAAAATAAGCATATGAAATCCAAATACAACCTTGAGTCTATCCCACCTTAATTTGGAGACCATCCCAAGAAAAAAATTGGCACATTGTACCCTAATGATTGAAGACCTAAAGAGTGGGGGGATGACATTATTAACATCATACATGACAAACACAAAAGGTCATCATTAAGACAGTAAAGAAAGAAAAGACCAAAGTCAGAAGAGACTCTAAAACAGGCTCTTAATCATAGAGTAACTAAACACTGGGAAGAAATGATGAAATCAAAGAGCTGAACAGAAGATTTCAAACAGCAGTTTGAGAAGACCAAGCAAAATGTTATAATGAAATGTGCAAAGATTTAGAGCTCAAACACCAAAAATAAAGAACACACTCAGCACATCTTAAATTGAATGAACTTAACCCTGGAGGTGCAATATTAAAAGATTCCATGGATAAAATATTAAATAATCCTGGAAGCATCAAAAAAAGATGGAAAGAACAGGGAGAGACACTGTACAAAAATTAGTCTATTATTTTGTAGACAAAAAAGGCAACTATTTCAAGAAATAGCATATTAGAAAAAACTGTTGCTACTGAAGCAAGGAGTCCGAATGCGCTGGAAGCCGTAGCCAAGAGCAGGGCTAGAAGAATTGATAGACTATCAATTGAAGTGGGGGGCGGAGGCGCGGGGGTGAAGAAAATACCAATGGAAATGTTTTAACAGGCAGCTGAAGCACTGGAAGCATTTACTTGTCTATGACAGGACTTTTGGAAGACAGCTACTTGGCCAACTGACTGTAAGAGCTCCATATTTGTATCTATTCTAAAGAGAGGTGTCCCAACAGAATGCTCAAAGTATAGAACAATATCATTACTATCACATGCAAGTAAATTTTGCTATGGGTCCCACAGTAGTAGTTGTAGCAGTTAACTAACAGGGAGCTGTTAAAGTTCAGCTGGTTTCAGAAAGATATGGCACCAGGGATACCAATGCTGATATCAGACGGACCTTAGGTGAAAGCAGAGAATGCCAGACAGGTGTTTACTTGTGTTTTATTGACTTTGCTAAGATATCTGACTGTGAAGACAATAACAAACTAGGGATTGCCTTGATTAGAATGGGAATCTGAGAACACTGTATTGTGCTCACATGGAACATGTACATGAATCAAAAGGCAGTTGTGTGAACAGAACAAAGGCCTGTGCAGATCAGGAAAGGTGTGACTCCTGGTTGCATCCTCACACTACACTTATTCAATCTGTTTGGTGAGTAAATCATCAGAGAAATTGGATTATATGAAGAGGACTATAACATTGAGATTAGAGGAAGACTTATAAACAAACAGGGATTTGTGGATGACTTACTAAAAGTGAGGAGGACTCGAAGCACTTGATATTGAAGATCAAGGATTGCAACCTTCAGTATGGATTCAAGCTCAATGTAAAGTAAACAAACATCTTTCCAACTGGGCCTTTGGAAAATTTCATGGTAAATGGATAAAAGATGGAAGCAGCAGTCAAGAGACCAAGTGATGCATTGTATTAAGTAAAACTGCTGTACAAGACCTCTTTAAAGTACTGAAAAGCAAAGATAGTATTTGGTGGACTAAAGTGTGCCTAACCCAAGTTATGGTATTTTCAATTGCCTCATATGCATTTAGGGCATTGAATAAGGAAGACAAAAGAAGATTCAGTGCATTTGAATTATACTGCTGGACTGTGTACTGCCAAAAAGACAAATCTGTCTTAGAAGAAATACAACCAGAATAGTTTTTAGAGACAAGAATGACGAGTCTTTGTCTCAAATACTTTGAATCTGTAGTCTGGAAATAACTGTCTTTGGCAGTGAGCACTACCGGGGATTGTTAAATCAAATTACTAATAAAACAAGCACTTCAATCAAGTTGAGTGACTCATAAGTCTCCTGTCATATAAATCTTTTCACAATGTTTAGAATATTTTCTTCTTTCTTGGTGGACTCATTATAATAAACTAACCATCTCTCCATAAGCTCCCCTACCTAACCGTAAGAAATTATTAATCCAATTACTGTCTCTATTGATTTACCTATTTGGATTTCATATAAAGAAAAACATACCATCATCATCACCACCCACAACAAATGAAACAGAAAAACCTTATTTGAAAAGAAAGAAAAACTAATAAAAACTAGGAAAATTAAAATTGGGTCCAAAAGGAGAATAAAAGTAGAAAAGATATTGAATTTTAACCTAACTCCATCTATAATGTTCCACTTTCCAATGCAGTTCATCTGATAACAAGGCTAATCACAGCCCTGCTAAGAGGGAACTCCCTGGAGAGAATCCATATAGGGACCTTCGAATGGATTTGAGCCTTTCACTGACCCATAATCTACCACCAAGTGGATGCTCAGAATTAAGCAGAAAGCCTCACCTGGCCTCCGCAAAGTGACTGGTGATTTTAACCTTCTAACCTTGCTGTTAATAGACCCTCTGATAATTCACTGCACCACCAGACTTCCTTATTGTTAATTATAAGAAAAAGAAAAAAAATAAGTTGGTCACAATTACAGACTCAACAACTATAATAGGCGACTTTAATATACCACTCTCCAAAAAAGATAGATCACAGGGAAAGAAGCTTAAAAAGGAGGCTACATATCTAAACATGATTAGACTATGACCTGCAAGATATTTTCAGACCTCTCCACTAAATTGAAAAAAAAAATCACATTCCTTTCAAGTCCACATGGCACATACTGGAAGATAAACCATATACTGGGACATAAGTTGAATCTGTGTAAATTCAAGCATATAGAGATCATGCAGACTTCTCTCTCTGACCACCATGCCATAAGGCTGGAAATCAACAAAAGGACAATTAAGAAAACAATGGCAAACAATTAGGGGATGAATATCTCTCCATTGAAAAAGGAGTGGGTACTGGCCGAGATCAGAGATGAAATCAGTAAGTTTCTAAAAACCAACAAGAATGAGAATATGATATACCAAAATCTTTGGGACACAACAAAGGCAGCTATCAGACATGAAAGTGGAAGAGAGACTTATGATTGATATGCTAACACAAAACTTACAGCAACTAGAGCACAGTCAACAGGACAGTCCTACTAATAGCAAAAGAAAAGAAATAATAAAAATCAGGGCTGAGTTTCATGAGAGGGAAAACAAGTAAACTATGGAAAAAATTAATGCAGCTAAAAGTTGGCACTTTGAAAGGAGTAACAGAATCGACAGATTGCTGGCTAGCCTAACCAAAGGAAGGAAGGAACAAATTTCAATAGCAAGGATGAGGGATGAAAGAGGGGACATTACAACAGACCCTAATGAAATCAAAAGGATAATTACACAGTACTGCGAAGGCCTGTACTTCAGTGAATTCAACAACTTGGAAGATATGGACAAAGACTTTGAAAAATAATCCATCCCTAGACTATCCCAGATGGACATGGAGAATCTCAACAGACCCATAGCAATAGAAGAAATAGATAAAGTTATCAAGGTATTTACAATTAAAAAATCCCCTGGCCCAGATGGCTTCACAGGAGAATTCTAAGGTCAACAAACAGACCTGGAAATATTTTATAGTCTTTTTTTTTGTCATTGGATTTTGTTGTTGTTTTGATTTTGTGCTTCTTCTTGTCTCTGTATGTTTATCTAGATAAGATAGATGGGATAAACAAGCCCAGGGGAGAAAACAATGGTACTGACGTTTCCAGGGGGACATGGGAGAGGGGAAGGCAAGGTAAAGGATGTGGGTATTAACAAACCCAAGGTCAAGGGAACAACAAGTGATCTAAAATCAATAGCAAGGAGGGTGTAGGATGCCTGGTAGGGCTTGATCAAGGGTACTGTAACCGAATGGAGGCCAAACATGATAATGGGACAAGAGGAAAGTAAAAGGAAATGGAAGAAAGAACTAGGACGCAAAGGACTTTTATAGAGGTCTAAATATAGGCATGTACATAAGTAAATATATTTATATATAATGATAGGGAAATAGATCTCTGTATGTATATTTCTGGATTTTGTATTAAGGTAGCAGATGGAAATTGGGCCTCTACTCAAGTATTCCCGCACTGCAAGAACACTTTGTTCTAATAATCTAGAATTCTGTTATGCTCACCTTCCCTGACATGATCGCTGAAGATAAAATGGGTGCACAAGCAAATGTGGTGAAGAAAGCTGATGGTGCCTGAGCTATTGAAGCAGGAAAGAAACCATGACTGAAGATTAGAAAAGTTATATTTCTTCACTGTTACTTCCCTAAGCATTGACTATACATCTAAGTGAAAGAAAATCTTTGATGACTTCAATATTTTATCTGTTTATCATGGTAGTATCTCTTTGTGTAGTTGAGAAGATTTTTGTAATATTGACTTGACTTGTAATCCGTATTGAAAGGTCTTAGTCTTTTATCTTCATCAGTAAACGTTTCAAGTCCTGTTTGCTTTCAGTAAGCAAAGTTGTGTTTTCTGTACAATGTAGGTAAGTTATCTCTCCATTTCTGATCCCACATTCACCATACAATACAGCTTCTGAGTATTTTCTCAGCATAAATATTTATTGAGGGCTCTTACAGCTCTTATCACAATCCATACATTGATCCAGTGTGTCAAGCACATTTGCACATATGCCGCCATCATTTTCAAAGCATTCTCTTCCCACTTGAGCCCCTGATATCAGCTCCCCGTTTCTTTCCCCTCCATTCTCCAGCTTCCCGCCCTCATGAACCCTTGATAAGTTGTACTTATTATTTTCATATTTCACATCATCCTCCATTGCCCCTCACCCCCTTTTCCATTATTCATCCCCCCTGGGAGGGGATTCTAGTTTGATCCTTCTGATCGATGCCCCTCTTCTCCCCCACACTCCTCTAATCCTCCTGATATCTGTACTCTCATTTTTGGCCCTGAGGGGTTTATCCATCCTGGATTCCCTATGTTGCTGGCTCTTATCTGGAGCAGTGTGTGTGTTCTGGTCTAATCCGATTTGTAAAGTAGAATTGAGGCTATGATAATGGGGGGAGGAAGCACCGAAGAACTAGAGGAAATTTGTGTTTCATCAGTGCTGTACTGCACGCTGACTGGCTCATCTCTTCTATGTGACCTCTCTGTGAGGGGATGTCCAATTGTCTACAGATGGGCACTGAGTCTCCACTCCATGCCACCACCCCCTCCCTGATTCACATTTGGTATGTTTTAGTTCTGGGTCTTAGATGCCTGATACCTGATCCCATCGACACCTCATGATCACACAGGCTGGTGTGCTTCTTCCATGTGGGCTTTGTTGTTTCTGAGCTAGATGGCCATTGTATATCTTCAAGTCTTTAAGACCACAGGCACTATTTATTTTGATAGCCAGACACCATCAGCTTTCTTCACCACATTTGCTTATGCACCCATTTTGTCTTCAGTGATTGTGTCCAGAAGGTGAGCATCACAGAATGCCGGATTGTTAGAATAAAGTGTTCTTGTGTTGAGGCCCAATTTGAGTATTTGAGTTGAGGCCCAATGTCTATCTGAAACCTTAATTCTTAATATATAGATATGAGTACATAGTTCTAATTATATATATATAATTTACATATGTACATGCCTGTATTTAGACCTCTATAGATGTTCTTTGCCTCCTGACTCTTTCCCCTATTTCCTTTTACTTTCCTCTTCTCTTATCATCATGTTCAGCCCTCATTCTAGTTTAGTAATTCCTTGCTGCTACATTGCCCTTGATTAAGCCCCACTAGGTATCCTACTCCCTTCTCTCCATTGATTTTAATTCACTTGCTCCCTTGTACTTGGGTTGGTTCTACTCCCGCATTCTTTTCTCCCACCTCCCCTTCTCATGCATCCTCCCAGAACCATTGGTCCCATTCTTTTTACCTCCAAATTATTTATCCGGCCTATCTTATCTAGATAGACATGCAGATACATTAATAAGTGCAAATACCAGGAAAAGCCAAATAAAGTGACAAAGGAAGTGAAAACCAACAAAACAATAACAATAACAAAATAACAATAACAAAAAGAAAGCCACTGACAAAAATGGAAAAGTCTATAAATAGGTCAAGGTCTGTTGGGCCCTTGCTAGTGTTTTCCAGCCGAGTCTGATGGGGACCCACACTCTTCCTCCAAAGTCTATTTTTAGTATTCCCCGGGGAATTCATCACTTTGCTCCACTTGCAACTCTGTTGTATGTCCTTAGTGTTTCACCCCAGCATGATGGAGTCAGATTGTGCATTTTTCCTGCACCATGTCTCCAGTATTGTCCCCTGCAGTGCTAAAATTTAGTGAGGGACATCATGTCTCATGGTGTGGTTCTCTCTGTGCATTGTCTGCTCTGAGCAGGAATATCGCCCTCGGAGCTTGGTGGGGCAAGATGTTCTCTTCTTCCTCTCCACCCCTTTTCATTTGTCCCATGTACTCTAATCAGACAAGCCCCTCTCCCCAAGCTGCAGCCTGAGTGCTGTCCTCTGAAGAGCATTATTTTGAGGGGGAAGGGAAGTGTCCAGCAGACCCCTCTCTTGGTTCCCTGGTACATGCTGGTATGTTGTATTCATGTCTTAGCGTATGGGGTTGAAGCCTGGGTTCTCTCTTTCTCTCCTGTGGAGATGTAAACAATACCCTCCTCTTGGGTGTGTTCTTCTCTCCCCATGTCATTTTCTCTCTCTTTCTTTTCCCCTCTTATTTAGTTGGCTGTTGCAAGTATCCCTAGATTGGGTTTGGCCCCTGCCGTGGTTGCTGGACCTCATCCCAGGGATGGATGTATATAGCAGCTTTTCTCCTATGTTCCCTCTTTTTTATTAAGCTTAACTCAGTGGACTCATGTTGTACTTGTCCTTTTGTACTTGGCTTACTTCACTTAGCATGATTTCCTCTAGTTCTTCCCATGCGGCAATGTGCTTCATGTGTTCATGGCTGCTTTTCAGGGATGCGTAGTACTCCATTGTATGCATGTACCCGTTTTTTGATCCATTCGTCTGTTGGTGGCAATTTGGGTTATTTCCAACTCTTTGCAATTGTGAACTGTGCACAGATGGACATTGGAGCACAGATGTCTGGCCATGGTTTGTTATTTGCCTCTTTTGGGTATATACCTAGTAGTGGGATTGCTGGGTCATGTGGTAGCTCAATTTATATCTGTTTTAGATATCACCAAATAGATTTCCATAGTGGCTGTACATACCTACAGGTCCACCAGCAGTGGACGAGAGTTCCTATCTCCCCACAGCCCCTCCAACACTTGTTACCTTCTGATTTTTTGAATTCGGCTATCTTTGAGTATGTTAGGTGGCATCTCATAGTTGTTTTAATTTGCATTTCTCTTATGGCTAATGATCAGGAACATTTTCTCATATGTTTATTGGCCATTTGGATTTCTGCTTCTATGAAACTTCTGTTCAGGTGCATTGTCCACCTCCTTAGTGGGCAGTTAGCTTTTTTCTTATTGTAAGCTTTCAAAGTATTGTAGATTTTAGTACTAAGGCCTTTGTCTGATGTGCCATTGCTAAAGATATTTTCCCAGTCTGTGGGCTCTCTTACTACTCTCTTAGTGAATTATTTTAATGTACACAGGTGATTTATCTTCAGTATATCCCACTGATAGCCTAATTACTCGCTGTGATAAGGTTCTCAGATTTGTCCAAATTCCCTCATTAATGGCCCTAATAGTTTGGGGTTTTACCTCAAGGTCTGTGATCCACCTTGAGTTTATTCTTGTGCATGGAGTGAGGTAAGGGTCTTACTTCATTTTTCTGCAGATAGACATCCATTTTTTTAGCACCATTTACTGGAGGGCATCCTCTTCCCATTTGATATTTTTGGGGTCCTTACCAAAAATCAGTTGTCTGTATGCTGACAAAACAAAAATAGTTTAATTGAGGTTATAAAAATGCCATAATCCTATCAACATATCCTCCACAATAGAAGATTATAAGCCAACCACTTCATGCCTTTATCCTCCTCTTTTTGTGTGTCCAGGTTCCATACTGCCCATTTTTCTCAACCCAATGATCTAAGGAGACAAGCATGTCTTTGCTGTGAGGAATCTTCATTCCATTTGGTACTCATAAGAAGTCAAGTCAGAATAGGCCATCCATAAAGTCAGCAGTGATATTCACCAATCCACTGTCTCCAAATCTTATGTTCACCTAGTCTGGTCTTGGCCAACTCAATGTAGACCGACTTCCTTAACCTTCACCTGGGTGCCCATTGATCTCCTTGCCTTTCGACCATGGGCCCTTTCACAAATTCTCAGCAACCCCAGCCCCTTGGGCTAGGTCATGCCATAGGCTCAGACTCCACTCAACTCTTCAAAATTCAGACCAGACAACCCACTCTGTGTCTCCGCTAGTCTCTGTGAACCAGGTCCAAAAGTGTCAGTGGCCGGAGTCAACCTGTCTCTCCATTTCTCCCACTTCCAGTAACAAGTGTACCCAGGTTGCCACCTGGCAAGCATTTCTGGGTGCCTTCAGGCTCACTTTAATATTCAGTCCCAGAGAGGAAAGTTCCTTCATGGCTCCAGATTTTTCCAGCTTGAGGAGCAAACCACCAGTTCAAAATTCAAAAAGCCAAATGTCTACCTTTTTTCCCCTTCAGTCTGCCAATAGCTCTCTGTACAAGTCTTTTCAAATGCAAATGACCAGTGCACGAAAGGCACTCAGTGGGTCTTACCTTTTCTAAGTATTCTTTGCAGGCATTTCCAACTAACCCATTTACAAGATCCAAGTTAATGTCTTCATCAGTAGGCGTACAAACTTCTATTCACACTACCCAATCATCATTTCTCTCACACTTTACAGCAATAAAAATAGGTAGAAGAAATTAATATAATCCTAGTACAGCCAGACCCTAAACACATTCTTAACAAAGTCAAGTTCAATCCTTTCTTATGTAAATTATCATGCTATCCTCTTCATATGCTATGTGACCTTAGAACTCTGGCTGCAGCAGCCAGCACCTGACCTTCATTCAGCCATCTTGACTAAGCAGCATGGCCTCTGAGAAGTTTAAGGGGCGATTTTGGTCCCTCCGCTCAAAATTTCCATTTATCACATTCATTTTCACCATTCCAGACAAAAATAAGCAAGGACAACTTTTTGGAATTAAAATCTTCATTTCTCGTGGCCTTTAAAGAAAACAATCCACTATACTGAATAGGCATATCTGACCTCTGGTTAGCCAAAGAAGAAAAACTGCCATAAGGGAGAGGTCAGCAAGTCTCCAGTCACCAATTTCATGATTTGTTTCCCCAGGCACCATGTGTTAAGCCAGGTTGACTAGAGAAATCCAATGACACTCATATATGTATGAGAGAATGATTATAAATATTCCAGGCTCGTCCAACTCATAAGTCAAGTGCATCAGGCTGATAGTTCATAAGTCCCTGCTCAGACTCATGCAGTTATAAGCAATGATGGAGAATACAAGAATATCACAAATGAGTGGGTGCAAAATCATGTGGGTCCACTCCTGGTAGAAGCACCATGTCTCAGACTGGCCTACCAGCAGGAAGGTGAAGGCAGAGAGAGAAGGGGAGGCTCCCAGGGCCCACCTTATGAGAAGGCCACACCCACAAGGAGGCACCATCAGGTTGTACCACACCTACACTTTCATATATCTTCAAGTGGACATAAAAGTATATAACTACTTGTGGCAGTTACATAATCTGTCACCTTGAAAAGGAGTGGAGCCTAGCTTGTCAATCAGGTCACAGCTAGCGAGGCTTCTATGTGGGCATGGACTTTTCCTGAGGATTCTGGGAACGCCTTATTTCCTCCCTAGAGGTGAGATGCGCATTCACTCTCTGTTTCATCTTCTTGCTGACAAGCCACACTGGCTTTATACTGATCCAGAGCCCTGGAGCTGGAGAAGCCATGTGGAGACCCCTGCGAGCACTTTGATGCTTCCACCATCACTGAATCCACAAGGCTTTCCACCCACTGGTCTGCGATCTTGTATTCAGCGTCATTATATGTTTTGCATGAGCCTGAAGAGGGATTTATAGTTTGATATCAGGTATATGGGCTAATATTGGACTTATGGACTTGATCTTGATCTGGACTGGGATTTTTCTTAATATAAAATTACTCTTTATGTAAAGCTCTTTTTATATACATATGAGTATCTATGAATTCATTTCTCTAGTCAACCCAGACTAGCACATTACCACAAGTGGCAATATTAATATCTGATAAAATAGATTTCAAACCCAAATCCATCATGAGAGACCAAGAACATTTAAACATTACATAATCTTTAAAAGGACAAAGAAAACAAAAATACGTACTCATATCTTAATAAACATATGCACAGAATATGTTAACCAAGAGAGAAAGAGACAATATAGCAATAGTAGTAGAAGACTAAATACACAATTCACAAAGAACCAAATACCATTAGAAAAGAAATTCAAATATACAGAAGAATGAAACAACATAATTAATCAAGTGGACCTGGAAACATACAACACAGTATACATTCTTTTCCACTGCACATGAACAGTCTGTAGAATAGACCATTTGCTTTCTTAATATTGCTTAAAACACAAAGAAATCTTGATTTAAATCTTAAAGCATGGAGATATTACAAACTGCATATGTGGTTGCTATGCGTCAGAATTGACTCAATGACTATGGGTTTGCTAGGGAACTTTAAACCCAAGCAAAAATTTCAAACACAACTAGGTAAAGATTCAAATGATCATGGCAGGGCAATGGCCCATGTGTCTTACCACAGCTGTATGAAATCCCTGTATTTAGATTCTATGAGAATTAATTAGATTCTATGTGTTTCCCAATGTTGTGAATTAATGAATATACTTTGGATCTTTAAAAAAAGGGGAAAATATTTTCAAAAACATTTTGAAATCCTCTAATATTAGATTGTAAATTCCACCAGGGCAAGATTTCTTTTGTCCTATTCATCATATTATGTTTTAGTTTTCTTTCTCACACAAACTCATTGTATCTCCTGGGGTTTGTTTTGTTGTTGTTTTTAATATACACTAGTTTTGTCTTGTAAATTAGATGTGGATTTACATTTCAGATCATCAACTTTGTGTTCAGCAGTTTAAACTACTAATCAAATCCTCAATAATTTACTCTTCACCTGCTCCTTGATTTCTTCTCCCCCTTTGTGGATCACTATCTTCTATTTCACCCGTTAACACTTGTTAACAGTCTGGTACATTGCTTTGTCTTCTCCCCCTTCCCCTATCCCTTTTGACAAACACCAAAGTCTGTGCCCTTGGATATGAAAGTCTTCATCTTTATCTTGGGTTTTACCTCTTTTAACAATGGTCACCTAATTTTTTAAAAATGTTTGAAGCAACCAAATGATTCTGCAGCACGACCGGATAGAAGATTAACACACATAAATCAATAAGAATCCTGTATAAAGACAAAGACAGCTCTTTTAAAAAAATCAATAAAACAATACCATTTACAATAGCTGAACAGAAATGAAATAATTAGGAATAAATGTAGGTGAAGAAAAAAAACAAAGAAAACTGCAGAACACTACTATAATAAACCAAAACAGACCTTCGTAAGTGGAAGAAGGTTTCATGATTGTGAATAAGAATGCTTACTATTGTGGAATGGGCAATACGACACTTGCAATTGTGATCTAGATTCCAACTCCATTCATTACAGACATGGAAAAATTGGACTGCTATTTATTGAGACGGGAAAAGCAAAATATAAGCAAGAACTTCTTAAGAAAACCAACAAAGTAGGAGGCCTCACTTCCTGTCTTCAGAAGCTATTGTGGTAGTGATTGTGCAACCTTCTTGAGAAGACTGAATTATTGAATCATATGATGTCTGGATTATTTCCTAATACAAACAGTTAAAAAATAAATTGGCATTAAAGTGGGGGAAAGAGCTATGCCACACCCATAGTAGTTAAAATCGCCGGATACTGGCAAAATGATAAAGACCAAAGGAACAGAATAAAGAAGCCAGACATAAATTTATCCATCTACAGACAACTAATCTTTGACAAAAGGCCAACAAGCATTAGATGGGCAAGATATAGTATTTTCAACAAATGTGGCTGGGAAATTAGATCTCCATCTGCAGAAGAATTCAACAAGATCCGTATCTCACACCAGAAAGAGTTCTGCTGGCACTGTGGATTACGTGTTAGGCTGCCAACCACAAGGCCACCAGTTCCAAACGCCCAGCCCATCTTTGGGAGAAAGATGAGGCTTTACTCCCATAAAGATTTACAATCTTGGAAACATCGGGAGCAGTTCTTCTGGGCTGGAATTGACCCACTGTCCGTGAATTTGTTTGTTGGTTGCTTGGTATGCCTCACCTCATGTACAAAAATAAACTCAAGGTGGATAAAAACCTAAATCTAAATCCCAGAGCTATAAAGATCATATAAAATAAGGAAAAGCTCTTAAGGGCTCTAATGAAGGGCAAAACCACATTATAAAACATAACAAAACACACACAAACAGAAGACAAAGTGTATGACTGTTGTTAGATGCAGTTGAGTCAGTTCCGACTCATGACACTATATGAAATAGAAACACTGTCTCGTCCTGGGCCATCCTCAACATTACTCTTACATTTGTGCCCATCAATGCAGCCATTGTGTCAGTCGATGTTGTTAAAAGTCTCATTTTTGCTGCCCCAATACTTTACCGACTACTATCATGCTTCTCCAGGGGCTTTTCCCTCCTGACAACATGTCAAAAGTATATGAAAGGACGTCTTGCCATCCTTGCCTCCAAGGAGCATTCTTGTACTTCGTCAAAGGCATATTTGTTTGATGTTTTGGCAGTTCATGGTACTTTCAAAATTCTTCACCGGCACCATGATTCTAATGCTTCAGTGCTTTTTTGATCTTCTTTATTCAATGTCCAATTTCCACCTATATATGAGGCCATTGAAAATGGCATGGCTTGAGTCAGGGAATATCATAGTCCTCAATGTAATATCCTTGCTTTTCAGCACTTTAAAGGAGTCTTTAGATGACTAGAAGCTACTCAAAAAAAAACAACACAAATATGCATCAAAACACTTCATCAAAAGAGGAGGGGGAAAATCCCCGAAGAATGTGAAAAAACTTATGTATGACCACAGTACATCAGACAAAGCACTATTCTCTAAAATCTACAGAAAGATGAAACACCCAACAAGGAAAAAAAGTACCGCAATTCTCATAATCACTATCACTATGAGAGATGCAAAACAAAGCAATGATTGATGAGATACACCAACACGGACACCACATTTCAAAAAACGAAGAATGAGAAATACTGGAGAGGCTGCAGAGGTTCACACCATCCCACACTGCTGGTGGGACTATGAAATGTGTATCGCATGTACTCGTGTATAAGCCAAGTTTTCCAATACATTTTTAATGCAGTTTTGTGGTAAAATTAGGTGCCTCGGCTGATAGTCAGATCGGCTTATACTCAAGTATATATGGTAATTACTGTGGAAAGCAATGTGGCACTACCTCTAACAGGTGGGGATAGAATTTAGCAAACAGCTGTTATTTTCCAGCAACTGATCTCACCTTATGATATGTTCACAATGTGTGAGAGTAGCTTTCTGGCTGCCTTTCTTCTTTCCAGACTGTCCTTCATTCATTGCTTTGTCCTCTGGGCAGCCCGTGAGACTTTCGATATGAATTGTCAGCACCATAATTCAAATGCATCCATTCTTCAAACTTTCTTTCACATAAGTATGAGGCCATTGAAAATACCAAGACTTGGGTCAGCTGTACCTTAGTCCTCTAAGTAATAGCCTTGATCTTCAGCTCTTGGAAAGGTCTTATGCAACAGATTTACGCAATCTAATACATACTTTAATCTCTGGTTTCCTGCTTCCATGAACATTGACCATGGACCCAAGCAAGACAAAATTCATGAAAATGTCAATATTTTTTCATTTTTCAGGATGCTACATATTGGGCCAGTTTTGAGGCTCCCCCCCCCTTTTCTTTGCATTGTAATCCACAGTAAAGCCTGCAGTCATTGATCTCCATCAGCAAGTGCTTCAAGGCCTCCTCACATTTACCAAGCAAGGTTGTATCACCTGCATATTGCAGGTTGTTATCAGCTTTTTATCATTTGCACCTTCTATTAAGTTACCTTTCTTTCGAATGTGTACAAATATCTATCAGTTGGGTAGATAGGTTTCTTCCAAACTTCTTGGCATAGATGAGTGTGCTTCTTTCAGCTTGTTGAAATGTTCCAATAATTTCTAGAGCCTTGCTTTTGGCTAATGCCTTCAGTGAAACTTGGACTTCTTCTTTTATTTTAAATCATTTTATTGGGGGCTCATACAATTCTTATTATAATCCATACATCCATCCATTGTGTCAAGTACATTTGTAAATTCATTACCCTCATCATTATCAAAACATTTACATTCTTCTTGAGCCCTTGGTATCAGCTCTCATTTCCCCCCTTTCTCCCCGCTCCCCCCGCCTTCATGAACCCTTGATAATTTATAAATTATTATTTTGTCACGTTTTACACTGTCTGACGCTGCCCTTCACCCACTTTTCTGTTGTCCATTCCCCAGGGAGGTGGTTATATGTAGATCCTTGTAATAGCTTTCCCCTTTCTACCCCACCTTCCCTCCACCCTCCCAGTATCGTCACTCTCAGCACTGGTCCTGAAGGGATCATCTGTCCTGGATTCCCTGTGTTTCCAGGTCCTATCTGTACCAGTGTACTTCCTCTGGTCTAGCCAGTTTTGTAAGGTAGAATTGGGATCATGATAGTAGGGTGGAGGAAGCATTTGAGAACTAGAGAAAAGTTGTATGTTTCTTCATTGCTATGCTGCATCCTAACTGGCTTGTCTCCTCCCCGCGTCCCTTCTATAAGGGGATGTCCAGTTGCCTACAGATGGGCTTTTGGTCTCCACTCTGCACTCCCCCTCATTTGAAACTTAGGCTTCTAGCTATATCATTAGTTCTCCACCATACGGTTACTCTAGAAGCGGTTGTTTTTGGTACAATGTGGGAGATTGTACCGAAATGGATTGGGTCCAAGGGGTGGTTGTGTAATTGAGGGGTAAATTAAAGAGACATCAGAGCTTCTCAAGCAGACTGAAACCAGAATGAGACCATACTTTACATACTTTACCATTCTTTCACAGAGCTATATAATCTCAGGCAAGCAAGCCATGGTAAACTCAGATGTAACAGGAAGGCATACTAGAAGCATACAGGTGACAGGAAGATATGTACATAACAAAATAGGTGGGCTTTAGAGTCAATATGGCAGCCTAACCTTGGTCATTCCTGAGTTGGCTTGACTTTAGATATCTCTGAGCTCTTCTCCAGGGGAATAACCCAAGATCTTAAATAGAAGGGAGTGGGCCCAACTTAGGGTGGGGCAAACAATAGGGTCTGATTGCTTTTGATGACAGTCTTCAGGCAGATAACCTTCCTGCAGTTGACTTCAAGCATATAGTAAGCAACAATGTGTTTGCAACAGCATCCTACATTTGGCATTATTATGGGGTGTCATCATGAGGAATAGCTTTTCCTTAGGAGAATGTAAGTGGGATGTATCTCTCACCCATGAGCATGACGGCTTCCTTGACCGGAGGCCTGGCCTCCAGACTCCTTAATGTAGGGATGTTAAGAGCTTTTCCTCGTGCACCCTTTTCCCAGTTCTAGTTCCCACGGGACAGGGACTCTGTGTATTCTTCCCATCTTCTTTTGGCACTTTTTACATCTTACAATAATGTCACTCAAGACTTGCATGTTTTACTTTTCCTCTTTCACTTTAAGGTATGCTGAGTGTTTTCTTCCTTTGGGGCTTCTAACTCCAGGTCTTTGCACATTTCATTATAATACTTTCCTTCGCATTCACCAGCTGGCCTTTGAATTTTTCTCTTTTTTCACCATTTCTTTCATTTGTTTTAGCTACTCTATGGTTAAGAGCAGATTTGCGTCTCTTCTCACATCCACTTTTATCATGTCTTTATCTCCTCATTTTAATGACATTTGTGCTTTGTGTCCTTGATACCATCCGACCACGCCTCATCTTCTGCCATTGATGTTCATGCATCAAGTCTCATTTTAAGATGTTCTCCAAATTCAGGTGGGGGTATATCCAAGTTTATATTTTGACTCTCATGTACCTCTTTAATTTTCTTCAGCTCAAACCTCAGCTTACATCTGAGCAATTGAGAGTCTGTCCCTGACCTAGTTTAAGCTGCCAATATTCAGCTGTTCCTGCATCTCTTCCCACAAATGTAGTCAATGTGATTTCTGCGTATTCCATCAGGAGAAGTCTACCTGTAGAGTGAAAAACGTGTTTGCTAGAAAGTCATTTGCTTTACAAAATTCTATCATGTGATCTCCAGCTTTGTTTCTGTTACCAAGATCGTATTTTACAGCTCCTGTTCCTTCTTTATTGCTTCCAACTTTTGTATACCAATTTCCAATAACTATCCATTCAAATGATGGCACATTTGATTAATGTCTGACTGCAACATTGGTAAAATGCTTCAATTTCTGCATCACTAGCTGTAGTAGTTAATGCATAACATTGAATAAAACTCATATTGACTGCATATACTTATATTCAAATGGATATTATCCTGTCACAGACAGCATTGTACTTCAAGATCTTAAAAAGTCCATTTTGACAATGAAAGTGATGTCCCTTCTCTTGAATCTGGCAATCTCAGCATAGTTAACCATATGATTTTCTGAGGAAAATGGCCCATGCATTCCATTTCAGCTCACTAATGCCTAAGTTATCAATCTTTATGAGTTCCAGTTTATTTTCAATGACTTCCAATTTTCCTAGATTCAAACTTCCTGCATTTCGAGTTTCAATTACTAATATATGCTTATAAGCTGTTTTTCTCATTTTGAGTCTTACTGAAGACTGACGCCTCTACTCCGGAAGGCTTTACTCCATCCATATCATTATAGTTGACTCTACTTGGAGCAGTCATTTCTTCCTAAGCATATTTTGAAGTGAAGGACTTGTGCAGGAGATATACCCAATACAATGTGTCTTTTGATCTCTTGACTGCTGCTCCCATAAACATTGATTGTGAATCCAAGGAAGATGAAATCCTTAACAACTAAAATTATTTTCTCTGTTTATTATGATGCTAACTCTTAGTCAAATCAATAAGGGTTATGATTTTCAAAATAGCATTAAAAACCATAAATCTTAATGATAAAATCGATCAAAAGATGAAAAAACATTACTGAGAAGATACAAGATATTCTAAATACCTAAATAAAAAGATACACCACATATGTGTTAGAAGAGTCAATATTTTTATATATGTCATCCTCTAATTGACTCACAAGGCTAATGTAATTCTAATAAAAATATATTTTGTGCAATCTTGTTAAGTCTATTTTAAAAATGCATATGTAAGATAAAAAGTGCCAAGAACTGTTAAGACATTCACAAATTAGAGAAAAATAGATGAATCAATTTGTTTTTCCAGATTTTAAGATTTATTATAAAAGCAAAATAGTTAATTCATAGTAGTATTAGGGGAAGAGAGATAGCTTGACCTTAATATGAAGCAGAGAGCCCGCAATATTTTTCACATATCACAGATAACAGAAGAGACATTAAAGATCAGTGAGGAAAAGAAACATTTTCAAAATATTGAGCTCAAATAATAGATATTCAGTTATATAAATAAAACAAACACTAGTTCCATTTTAGAGCAATTATTTAAGTAGTTTTATCACGATTTTAAAACTGGTAAGAAATAACATCATTCAGTAGCTTCCTAATCTTAGAGTAGGAAAAAAAATAACTAAAACAAAAAAAGGTGCAAACAGTAAAAGGAAACAACAGGTGAATGTCATTACATTAAAATGAGAATTTCTTTTTTTACTTGAAGTCACCATAGAGGGGAGATATGGATAGCACAATTATTTAAGCAAGAATAACAGCCAATATACATAAAGAACTCCCACAAACAGTTAAAAACTGGCAAAAAGGACAACATAAAAATGGACAAAAGTCTTAAAGACATAACAGAAAGGGACATCAAAATAAGATGACTCATCAATACCTAAGACATCCTTTTGTTAATTATCAGGACAGTGAAAATTGTAACCGCCAGAACATCATACTTCACACCGTGTTAATAAGTTATCAAGTTTGACAGTTTGAAGCACTGTAAAAAAGGAAAATGTATCTATTACTACAAGATTAAAATAGGTTAATGGGATAGCAAATAAACTGTAAAATTAGTCATGTATTTCTTATTTATATTATGTAAAATGTATATTCCCAGTTGCCAGGTGGCCATGACCCAATCTCCTCATACTGTATAGTTCTGTCACCTTTAATTGTGCCCTTTCAGGCATCCCTGAGGTGGTCTTCTATCAGTCAACAAGAAGGATTTGCAGTCAGGGCACAGAAATGACTGCCTATATTACATTGTATAGCACTTACATGACGTGTTCTAACTCCTAGCAAATATCATTTACCTATGCACAACAAAGAAATAGAAACAGCTAGCTGATCTCCATCACAAATTATTGGAATTATTTTTTAAATTGTTATAATTACTTTTAAAGTGTGATGTTATCTATTAATGTATGGCACACATTCTTGCATTTGTGTGCCTCTACACACATAGATAAGAATATTATATTTTTTGTAGTATTAAGAACTCATATGGAATAATAGCAAATGCTAAGAAATAGTCTCTTGTCTCCACCAACATTGAACGGATTAATAAAGTATTGTATCGTCTTACTTTTGACATGTTGTCAGGAGAGAACAGTCCCGGGAGAACACTGTGCTTGTCAAAGCATCAGGGCAGCTCAAAAGAGGAATATCTTTGACAAGACTGTCTGACACAGACTGCACAGACGGCCTCCAACAGGAGACGAGCAATGGTGTGGATGGCACATGACGAGGCAGGGCTTCATGCCGGTGTACATGTGGTCGCTATGAGGTGGAACTGACAGGATGCCTTCACACTACAGTCATATAGTCTTATTATGAATTATTATGTCGCGGTGCAAGTCCATAAGTTGCAACTAATACAGCTCAATCTCAAGAACACACATATACATATTAAACCCAGATAAATGTATGATCCCATTTGATAGCGTGATCAATATTCAAACTGATACAAATAGATGAGGTAAAAGCATAAGGGAAAAAACCCAACCATGATTAATTCTGAAGAAAAGAGAAATGTAAAGAGATGAGGAGGACATTTTTAAATCCTTTGAAGAGATAACAGTAGTTTTATTTTTCTTAGCAGTGGGGTGGTTATGTGGTGTATTAATATTATTCCTTAGTCATTATATTTTACATATTTAAATTTCTTACTTTGCCATTGCTCAATATTTAATTTATAAAACAGTGTTTATTGATCTAGCTGTAAATCTCTCTTTAGTTAAAAAAAATCACGCAAGTAATGAAATGTGTCTTCATTTGCAATCAATGAAGTTGAGTTCTTTCTAGCCATCTTTGGTGAATATTTTACACTCTAAGAGGTAACTATCTCTGTCCTGAAGGTTAATAACTACTCTTAATGTAATCATCATGTTTTCATTTAATGTGATTACTCTTGCTTAAGTTAGCAACACAGTAACTTTGCTATTAAAACGATGTCCTTGCTGACCATGAACTTAATTTTGATTAAAATTATGTCCTTATTATGTTTAGCCAATAGCCTATTCCTTTACTTCTTCTCGTTTTATATTGTTTTTCTCTACTAGTATTTCACCTTTTCACTAGCAAATGATTCTGAAGTTTCTGTTTACACTTTCCCTGCTTCCCTCATTTTAATAATCATCTAGGCAAAGCTCTACTTACTATCTCCAGGAGCAGAATTTGAGTTCATAATCAATTCAAATTTCAATATGTTTTGATTTCTTATCTATAAATGTAAATATGATGTGATTATATTTAATACACATTTCTGTATTATTTCTTTCATGAACAAACGTCATTCCTTCTATATATGCAGTTGTTTGGTAGCTAGAGGAAGAACTAGGGGTTGGCCGACATGCCAAAGCCTCCCTCCTCCCTTACAGGAATTTGGAAGCTGCTTAAGGCTAAAGGGCAAGCGCACATTCAAGCTCCTGGCCAGGAAGAGGTTGTGCACCTGGGTGGGACCCATCTAGGCCAGGTGAATTTAATTCAGCCAATGAGGTTAATCAGTAGCATCAAGAATGCCTCCCAACGGGGGTGGAGTGGGGTGGGGGGTATATGGGGCTGGGGGGGGTTGGATAGGGGAGCTGCTAAAAGCAGCCAGAACTTTTCTCTTGAGGCTCTCCCAGCAGCTGCCACACAGTTCAGCGCTGTCAGGCCAGGGTCCTGCTCAACCATGCCACGGACATGAAACTGCTTCTAACTTTTATAAAACTCACTTGGATCACAAACCAGGCTTCAGCATGAATTCTTTTTCCTGCAAAGCCAAGGACCGAAGTATTTTTCCTAAAAGAGACCTAATGCAGTCTCTCATTCATCATACCGAAATACTTTCCCTTTAAATACTTTTAATAATTTAAAAATTATGAAAACAATTTCATCATGAAGAAATGTTTTATATCACATGATTTTTATAATAACCCTAGTCTCATAAAAATGATCTCAGAACTTTGAACATATTTTCATGCATTATAAATTATGAAGCCTTCCTAATGTGGAAACATTTTAGACAATAGAATGTTGATGAAAATTATAAATCAATTGAAGGTAACTTTCTGGAATAGAGAAAAAAAGGATATATCTGCACACATACATGTATGAGCTTCTCCTACACTTTATTTTGATACCTAAAATAGCAAATATTTGTTAATTTAAAATTCTTCCTTTACTTTCACAAAGTGGGAGTAGGAAATCTGCCAGTGTCTCTGGAGTTATATTTGTCCATGATAACTACTTAAATTAAACTGCTACTTTAATGTGGGATGAAGGGGTTCCCACAGTCAAATGGGTCCTCAGAGGTGACTTTGAAATTGTGGCAAATGATAGAGACCAAGTGACAGTAGGGCACAGGGGCTCCTGGTCCCTGTGTCAAGACCAAGAGAGTGAATGTATTTTCCACTGGGTTCTACAGGTCTTTCAAAAGGTATACGCATCACACACAGAACATATTACATAGTCAGTGAATAAGGGGGCAACAGTAAACAAGCAATGAGGTGAATCATCATCTTGACCTAGTGATAGTTGACCTTGAACAGTCCTGAGCCCACCCCAGAGAAGTAATGGGTGATCCATACTTGCAGAAGACATCAGAAGAGAGTTTGCTGCACTTTAGAGTGGGACAAGCAGTCGAATCTGATTGCTCTTATCCACAGATAACCTTCAGGCATGGTGAATAGCCAGACACAGTTATAAGACATCTTTCACGGCAGCTCCTTTATGTCAGTTCCTTTATGGGGCTGTGTTCAGTCATGAGAATGTGTATTAAGATTTATTTATATCTCATAATTATGAGGGCCTTCTCCCACCAGGGTTGGCTTTCTAGACCCATAATTATGAGCACAGAGGATTTAGCTGCATTATATTCTCATCCAGTACCCCAGTGACCCACAATTCCCCGCTTTTCTCTCAATGGAGTCTTGCCTTGGGGTTCCACGGTGGGGTGGCACAATGCATGGTTCCCTGAGGAAGGAACTTTAGATCTAGGGACTTGAGTAAAGGTCGCTACCAATTTAAAGAAAGTGTATATAGAAGGAGGGGTATCCCCTTTAAGACCTGGTCTCTGTGAATGTGAATTAAAGGAGTTTTAGACCCTCTGCAGATGGCAAAGAAACAGCAAGATGAGGTTCATTGTGGTAAGAAGTCTTGTAGGAGTTACCAAAACTTCAAAAGAGCAGACAAGGGGCAAAAACGAGAAGCTGATGGCAGGAGCAAATGTTTTGAGAATTATGAGGTATATTCGTTAGAATATACAAAGGTGCTTTATGTAATTGATGTGATAAGAGTTGTATGAGCCCCCAATAAAATAATTTTTAAAACTGAAAAAACAAGCTAACCAAAAAAAAAGAAAAACCCTCTCTGAATGAGTATGAGGAAGTGTTAGCAGAAAGTAGAACAGCAGGTGCTGGCCCAAAACAAAACCTAAAGGCCAAGGTCTCCTCCCCACCAAGGGAGGGCACCACGCCTATGACTCAAGAGGCAATAAAGCTTTAGAAGAAGATAGAGATAAGAATCAGGCTATTAAAAAGCCAAAGAGAACCTTTTCTGTCAAGAAATAGAAACAGCAGAAAAAGTAGAAACGAAACCGAAGGGAACATATTTTAACTGCAGGAAGGTCGGACATATCCAGAGAGAATGCTGACAATACCCCTCATTGAACTGAAGGTCTGCGAGAATATTGAGAACCCGGACTCCTCTTCCCCTCCCCTACCCCTGCAAAAAATCAACAGCAAATGGGGTTCCTTCCTGAATGGCTGCCCAGCCAGGAAACTGAGCTGGGCTGGGGGAGGGGCTGGGCTTTCAGCCCCACCCAAGTAAGCCTCCGGTGGGAGCGCAATTTCAGCCCAAACTGGCACACAGTTTCATCAGTCCTGCCACCAGAAGAAGCACAGCAATCGATCTAACCAGACAAGAAGTTCAAGTGGTGGGGGCGGAAGAAGGGGGGGGTGAGTTGGAGGGTCCCCCCACCCTCAACAACCATTAAGACCTCTTTCTGTGCAGTTCTACCAGAAAGAAGAGTAGAACTGTCGTCAGGAAGATCTAGCCTAAATTCTCGAGCTGTTCAAATAGTTACTGAAGTTATTGATCAAAATGATGAAGGAGAAGTTGGCCAGGAAAAAGGATGGCAGAGTGGAAAAGTCCTGCAGTGTAAAAGACCTGAAGAGCAGTACTGTTTAATGAAGCCGGTAGTCACACTTGATCTTACAAACTTATGGGAAAGAGATCTGTTATGTAAATTAACTCATAAAAAAGAGCCATGTTAAAAAGACTCAATCCTTCGATTTATCCTGTATGTCAAGGAAGCTCAACAGTGCCATTTGGGGTCAGCTTTTTATGGGCTGACTTTTGGCCATTTTACTGAGAGCACAGCTTCTGAATTTGCTTAACTATGTAGACTGTCTAAGCGGTTTAACTGGTTTACAGCAAACAAACTGGGCAATTACCCACAGCATTTTAAAATCACAATGACTAAAACACAAAGGGGGAACAAAACGGAAGTCCAAAGAAAATTATACACAACAAATTTCTTGCATTTATTTTTAATCATTTTATTGTGGGCTCCTACAGTTCTTATCACAATACATACATACATCCATTGTGTCAAGCACATTTGTACATTTGTTACCATCATCATTTTCAAAACATTTTCTTTCTACTTGAGCCCTTGGTATCATTATTTCCCCTCCCTCCCCCATCCTTCCTCCCTCACAATCCCTTGATAATTCATAAATTGCTATTATTTTTTCATGTCTTACACTGACCAATGTCTCCCTTCACCCACTTTTCTATTGTCTGTCCCCAGGTGGGGATTATATGTAGATCATTGTCATTAGTTCCCTATTTCTCCCACCCACCTTCCCCTTCTCCTCCTGGTACCACTACTCTCATTGCTTATGTACCCATTTTGTCTTCAGGGATTGTGTTGGGAAGGTGAGCATTACAGAATGCCAGGTTATTAGAACAAAGTGTACTTGCATTGAGGGACTACTTGAGTAGAAGCCCAATGTCTATCTGATACCTTAGTACTTAATATATAAATATATGTACATAGATCTATTTCCTTATCGTTATATATAAATATATTTACATATGCATATCCTGTATTTAAACATCTACAAATGCCCTTTGCCTCCTAGTTCTTTCCTCTATTTCCTTTTACTTTCCTCTTGTTCCACTATCATGTTTGGCCTTAACTTAAGTTTCAGTAATTTCTCTCAGTTACATTGCCCTTGATCAAGTCCGACCAGCCATCTATGGCCTCCACACCATTGATTTTATTGTTCCCTTGTCCCTGGGTTGTTGTTTTTTAATCATTTTATTAGGGGCTCATACAACTATTATCACAATTTATACACCAATTGTGTAAAACACATTTGTACATTCATTGCCCTCATCATTCTCAAAACATGTGCTCTCCACGTAAGCCCCGGCATCAGGTCTTCAATTTTTCTTCTCCCTCCCTCCTCCTCCCTCCCTCATGAGCCTTTGATAATTTATAAATTATTATTTTGTCATACCTTTCCCTATCCAACATCTCCCTTCACCCACTTTTCTGTTGTCCATCCCCCAGGGAGGTCACATGTAGATCCTTGTAATCGGTTCCCCCTTTCCAACCCACCCTCACTCTATGCTCCCAGTATCGCCACTCACACAACTGGTCCTGAAGGGATCATCCACCCTGGATTCCCTGTGTTTCCAGTTCCTATCTGTATCAGTGTACATCTTCTGGCATAGCCAGACTTGCAAGGTAGGATTCGGATCATGTTAGTGGGGGTGGGGTAAGGTGGAGGAAATATTTAAGAACTAGAGGAAAGTTGTATTTTTCATTGTTGCTATATCGCACCCTGACTGGCTTGTCTCTTGCCCGAGACCCCTCTGCAAGGGGATCTCAAGTGGTCTACAAATGGGCTTTGGGTCTCCACTCCACACTCCCCCCTCATTCACTATATTAAGATTTTTTGTTCTGATGATTCTTGTTACCTGATCCCTTCGACACCTCATTGACCGTACAATCTGGTGTGCTTCTTCCATGTGGGCTTTGTTACTTCTGACCTAGATGGCTACTTATTTACCTTCAAGCCTTTAAGACCCTAGATGCTCTAACTTTTGATAGCTGGGCACCATCAGCTTTTTTGCCACATTTGCTTATGTACCCATTTGTCTTCAGCAATCATATCATGGAGGTAAGCACGCAATGATATGACTTTGTGTTCTTTGATGCCTGATAACTGATCCCTTCAGCACCTCATGAACACACAGGCTGGTGTGCTTCTTCCATGTGGGCTTTGTTGCTTCTGAGCTAAAGGACCGCTTGTTTACCTTCAAGCTTTTAAGACCCCAAATGCTGTATAGCCAGGCACCATCAGCTTTCTTCGCCACATTTGCTTATGACCCACTTCCTTTCCCTGCCTCCCCTCTCCCATGTCCTCCCTGAACCATAAGATCTGTGTGTTTTCACCTGCGTGTTGTTTTTACCACCTATCTTATCTAGATACATGCAGAGACATATAATTAGCACAAAAACAAGGCAGAGGAAAACAAAAGAACAAAAGAAAACAAAAAAACCAACAAGAGCAATAACAACAACAACAACAAAAAAGCCTATAAATAATTCCAGGTCTATTTGGTGACCTTTAAGTGTGTTTTCTGGTGGAGTCTGATGGGGTGCCACGTCCTGACCCCAAAGTCTATTTTTGGTCTTCCCCAGAGACTTTATTGCTTTGCTCTCCTTGTTGCTCTGTTGCATGTCCTTAGCTTTTCACTTCAGTGCTGTGGGGTCAGATTGGGCACTATTCCTGCACTGTGCCTCCAGTGGCAATATGGGACAGTGAGGGACATCTTGTCTCATAGTGGGGCTGGTCCTATGGTTCATTCTGTGCATTGGGTGCTCTGACCAGGAATATCATCCTTGGGCTTGGTGGCCCAGGAAGCGTTCCACTCTCTCCTTCCCTCCTGTGTGCTCTGTTCAGTTGCACCCTGCTCCCCTGAGCTGTAGCTTCAGTGCTGTTCTCTGTGGTGCATTCTTCTGGGAGGGAAGGGGGCGTGTGTGTCTGCGTAGTTGGGATTAGGGTCAGCCCCACATAACAGATTTCATTAGGCTTTAGTAACCCCCAATTTTTCCCCCTAACAAAATTTTTTATAACAAAAGGACATTTTTCCACCCCAAAAGAGAAAGCTGACTGTGAGAAGACCTGGATTGAAATGCATACGGAATCCGGGTTTGTTAACCACGTATGAGAGGGGCTGCTTGTTTCTGCAGGAGGAGAAGTGTGGATGGAGCGCTGCAGCAAATGAAAGGAGAAGAAGAAACGTCATAATTCCCTTGACAATAATTGTCCGCAGGTTCCAAGAGCCCAAAGGGAGGGGCTAATTGTTTATATCTTGTCAGATGAAAGAGAATGAAAATGAAGCATAGCAGATATTATCCGAAACAGCAAAGAGACCTCTTGTTGGAGCCATTATCAGAAAGATATGGTCAATTGCCTTTCTGAGACATACAATAATTTCTATCACTGGTATTGTCGCCAGAAAGACTCTATCAAAACTGGCCATTTTATGCACTCTCCTCTACTCAGGCAAAGGTGGACCATGAACTGGAGGAGAAAATGGCGGAGGTCCAGCAGACTGTTTTCAAATTATGTGGATTCACAGCAGCAATACACGCTGAAATGGGATTGGGATATTACTGACCCCCTTATCTGTATAATGAAATCGTTTGCAGGGATTTAAAGGAAACATCTCATTAGCTATCAAACATCTGAAAAGGGAGATTTTCAATACTTATAAGGATGGGTTGGAAACATTCCCTAGCACAAATGCGATTAAATAATTGGTAGATGGTCGAGAAGGTGTGTCAATCTTGGTAAGAAACAAATCCAGGGAGAGTCATGTATGTAAAGGAAAGAGCTCAATCTCAAAGAGTAATTGTACATTAAGAAAACAATCTGGCCAAGTCCAGATCAAGTCCATAAGTCTGATGTTAGCTCATAGGTCCCATACTTGTCCATAGATTTTTCTACAAACTCACACAGCACATGCAATGATGCCAAAAGCAGGAAGATCACAGGCCTGTGGGTGAAAAGTCTTGTGGAAGCATCTCAGTGCTGACATGGCTCTCCCTGTATCTCCTCAAGCTCCAGGGCTTTGGCTCCCATCAGTATACCTTTAGGTGGCTTCTCAACAGAATGTTAAGCAGAGAGAGTGTGTGGTCCTCCTCCCAGGGAAAAAAAAAGGAAGTTCCCAGAATCCTCCTGGTGGGTGTTACTTTGTGACCTGATTGACAGGCTAGACTCCACCCTTACATTCTATTTATCAAGTTGACATGAAATTATGTAACTACCACAGAAGGTTTAGACCCAAGCACTTGGATTCAAAATCTATCCTGTAGTCTAGGCTCTGGATTAACTGTTTCTTATTGCTACCATTTTGATCTTTGTAACTGCTTGCTGTTTCTGCAGAAAGCTTCAGAGCATCGAGAGAATTTCATGATGCTTATGTAACCCTTTTGAATTTAAAACATAATACAAAAGGGTGAATTGTGGTAAACTGAAGTACTAGATGAGAACTTAATACACCTTCAAGAGGGTGACCCACGATGATATAATACTTCTGAGGTGCCTCCTATCAATCAAAAACCAAACCAAACAATAAAACCCCCAAATGCATAACATTTTGGAAACTAGATAAGGTCCAGCATGGGTTATAGGGGGAACTGCTGGCAAAATTTTACTGTTCAAGTCAGGTTTATGCCTTTGACCTTCTGTGCTCAACTCTCCAATGCACTCTATTTAGTAACTACTTTCCTCCCATCGCTTAATTGTGGATGTAGTTCACCAGAGGCGTATTTCCTAAAGAGTTCTACCAATGAGTCTTGGGCTCCCACTGTCAGCCATAGTCTTTTGCAAACCAGATTCTCAGACTTTAGGCTCTGACACCAATCCTACCCTTTGACTTCAGATGGTATGTTTCACAACCCTTTGGGGACTGATGATGGTGTGCTTCTTCCATGTGGATTTAGTTGATATCTCCTTTAGATGGCTGTTTGTTTGGTGACAAACCTTTAAGCCCCCAGATGCTATGTTTTCCGATGGCTGGGCACCATCTAACTTCTCATTTTGCTATAGCACCGATACCTTCTGTGTTCCCATCTACAGGTGAATATGGAGCAGGACCATGATGTAAGAACTAATCATTCTGAATTTAAAGCTGGGATTTAGTGTGAGCCCCAAACCCATTCCTGGATCAAAGTTTGTCTGTTCATTTGTTTGTTTTTTACTTCCAATTTATTATTACTTTGGAATTAACCCAAATGATGTCAATGTATTGTTCAGTCTCATCAACCAGAATTGTACCATTGCTTCCATAATTGTTTTCCAAACATCCTATTTCTTCCTGGGTACCTTGACATCATCTCCCTTTTATTACCACCGCTCCCTTCCCAATACACCCTCTCCCCAACAACTTTGTTTGGCTTGCTGTCTCAATAGGTTAATTAATTCTGGGTTTCATTCACAAAAAGAAACCCAGAAAGCCTCGTATCACAGCCTCAAGAGGGTAATAACCCCCTCCATAGCACCTCTGAGATACACCCTGATTTAAACAAAAAAAACCCCCAAATACACCAGAATGATTGTCTCAGGTTTGCCAGAATAATACATATCTCATTACAACATATAGGGCATTAATATAGCATGACCTTATTTGTCCGCCTACCAACAGTTCTCCAAAATTGGAAAACTTCACAATCTTGTCATTAGCTCCATCTCCAAAAGAAGAATCACAGTATTTTAGCTATCTGGTGCAGCTATAATAGAAGTACAGCTTTTAAAAATTGAATTTGATTTTCTCACAGTCTAGGCTAGAAGTTCAAATTCAGGGCACAGACCTAGAAGAAGGTTTTTTGTTCTCTTTGTTTACTTTGGGAGATGCTCCTTGTGGACCTGAAATCTCATATAGATCTCCGTGTGTCTTGGTATCAATACTCTACTAGATTTAGGAGGTTCTAGATCATGGACTCTGCTTCTAATGAACAGACTCCCCTCCCAGCTCTTTTATCTTGGTGATCTAAGTTCCTCTCTTCTCTGCTTATTTCTCTCTCTCTCTCTCTTTTTATCTTACATATAAAAGGCAATACAGGTCACACTCCAAGAAAGCACCTCTTAGACTTATTATGGCTGTGTCCTCAATAATCCCCTTACAATTCAGTAAATGGTTAATCACAACAGATTCCATTTTGAGAATGATTATATCACTACAAAACTGACAAATGACATCATCATATTGTTTAAACAACTAAGAATCATGAACCAACCAAGTTGACTTATATTTTGGGGGAAGACAATTCAATCCACAACACAGTGCCTTTAACACAGAGATTTATTTCCTCACAGTTTAAGAAGCTAGAATTTGGATCCAATGGAAAGTTTTCTCTGTGCACTCTGAGGAAATGTCTTTGTTTCAGCTAGAATTCTCCTTGGACATGTCCTTGTGGCATCTATCTTTCCTCCTTTCGTGCTTGCTTCTTTTGATGGCTCAGAGTGGCGAGGTCTAAAATAGATCCTATGCTGGTATGGGATTTTTAACAAAACATAAAGCATTCTATTCTCAAATGGGATTAAATGCACAGCTTTAGGAATTGGGTTCCAATGATGCATATTTTGAAGCTATCATTTAACCCACAACACACAGGCATATACACACTTCTGGATCACAGGTGGGAGATTCAGTAGACTTGTAGAGAAAGAATAAGCAAGCTAGCCATACAGGAGCATCAGTGTGCTCTCTTTTCCATGCAGTCATGTACTGACTGTTTCAAAGTTCATTTCTACCCTCTCTAATGCCTCTGGGGAAAGGCCATATTTTCAGCAAAGGGATATTTGCATGATTCTTTGGACATTTGTCATTTTCTTCACTGTGTGTGGAAAATAATTAAAATGCCTCTGAAAGGTATGGCCCAAGGCACTACCTTCCTACTTATTTCATGCATCTGCCAGTAAGAGGCCAGTGCAAGCTCCTCTGAATGGCCGTGGTGGAAGGCTCAGTGGATATAAATGATTTTAATATATGTAAACTAAAGGTAGATATTGAGTTCTTACAGGGTGGGCCTCTTAAGTTGATTATCGGTTTCTATGTTATTTTGTCAACTGCATGCATAAATTCTATTGAAGTAATGATATTACATGTACACAAACCTTATTCAGCAGTGAAATGTCACATGATACACTACTTAATTTCTGTGAACTAAGACACCAAAAAATAAAATGAAATTCAGACCTGTCCACATTGAAATTTGGTGGCATTGTTTAGTTATGGTTACTAAATATATGAGTATAGATGCCTTTCTCAATGCTGCTATCACAGAAATAAAATCAGGTATAGGGAACTTAAAATTCAAATTCACATGCCACCCCTACGTGAAGGCTTTCTCTCTCAGGCAGTCTGGTGAAGGGCTTTGTCTCCTTGAACATCTGTAATTTCCACAGTTTCTGGATGATCTCCATGCATTTTGGCATCAGTCTTCGCCTGGGTAGGCAGTTCTCACTTCAGAGATCCTGCAGCCTACAATCCAGCTCTTCTCTCTTAATGGTACTTAGTCCCTTCCTCTCTGCTAACTTCGCTCTCCTTTTAGAGCGCGTAAGATAAAAGGTGATGCATGTCATACCCCAAGGAAATTGCCCTTACATAGTATCAGAACTCTGACTGGTCAAAGCACGGTGACTTAAATAAGGGTGAAGCATCCCATCTTTAACCTAATCTTGCCTCATTAACCACAGGCAAATGTCAAGGTTACAGCACATTACAAAATAAAAGATAATTATACAATACTGGAACTCATGGCCTGGCCAAGTTGACATTTATTTTGGGAGACAACACAATTGAACCCATGAAAATTTAATAGAGGTAAATTACATTTGCTTACCTACTACAAGGTCCCTTGTGATTAGTTCTCTCATATTCTTTTATATGAACTATAAACTCTATCACTTTACCTATTTGAAAATTCTATCATGCTCATATTCCTTCTTGCATATCTGTCACTAACTTAGTAGGATCTTTGTTTAAGTTCTCAATTTTTGTCTTCTAGACTGAGCAGTAATACTTAATTTTGATTATTGTTTCTCCTGTGGATAAATTTGCTTGCAAAATATCTTATAAAAATGATGTGTAAGAATTGATACATTTATTATATTTAACTTGGTGGGACATTATCAATGTAGCAATATAATGATTTATTTATGTTATACTCTGTACATCATAGCTTACTACATATGCTATCTATAATTCTGTTAATAACTAGGATCTGTTTGAATGCCATGGCTACACTTAAGGAGAAATATACCAATAGAGGGTTATTAGGTGTTACGTCTGATCACCTGTTCTCTTGAACGTAAAGTATGCGTGTGAAGATACTAATCTGTCTTAGAATGCCTAACTTCTCTTTTCACAGTTTCTTTTCTTTATTCTTACCTTTATGATGAAGATTATCACTAGGAACATTTATTATCGAAATGAATGTTATTGATCTTAGTCATAACATGCATGAAAATATTAAAAAGAAATTAAATAGATGAAGAAAAGAAATTTTTAGTAATGTGTCTGGGCTATTCTCCCACTGTTTTGGGGCATGCAACTAAAAGAACATACATGCAAATCGTGTTAGTCTACCTGAATTTCCTTTGCGTATGTTTGAACATTCGATTCTGATTGTTCTCATTTGCTTGGTCAAGGTACTCTGGGAAGATAAAATGCTAATAACTTATTTTATCTGTAAGGTTTGAGGTTAAGCAATATTAATGGCTAGTTAATGGCTTAATGAGTGGGCCACAAACCATTTAAGCATGCAATGAACCTTAGCTTTTCAATGACTTCCCTAATGAAAGATCTATATGACTACATGTCTTGTGTCACAATAGAGATAGCAGGGAAGGCACCTAATCAATTGTGATGGTAAATCAATTGATCTGTAACCCTGTTTTCATACAGTGAGGAAGATATGAAGAGAGCATTTTACTATAGCTTTATTTCTAGGTGAAGATCAATAAATAAAGGAGACAGCTCACTATTTGAAAATGTTCCCTTTTACTGTGCTGTGAAAGCTACTGCTGGCAGATTGATGGCCTAGTTCATAGATCTGTCGGTTTCCTTTGTCACTTCACGAAGATTGAAAGTTCTTCAAAATTAAATATAAAATAGAGAATATCTGTGAATCTCTACACTTTATTTTCATAACCAAGGTTAAGCTTGAAGTTAAAGGTACGGCATAATAAAATTTCCCACTTGGCTTTTATAATCATCATGAAATTAATTTTAAAATTGTCCATCAAATAAAATGCTCTGTTATTCTCTGGATTTTCTTTTAGAAAAATTTCTAATATGAAAAGCTAATCATATTACTATTGCTGTTGATATTTTAAAATAGGAGTTTAATATACTATAAAATAAAAAGTCACATACTAGAAAAAATTCTTTCAAAACCTGTATCTAATAAATAACTTGAAAGCAAAATATGAAAGAACCTTGAAAATTTAAATATACAAAAACAAACAATTCAACTTAAAAATTAAGAAAAAAATTCTAAGCAGACACTCCATTAAGGGATGTGTGATTAGCAAATACCAGTAAGTTTACAAAAAATGTATTCAATAATACAGTTACTACAGTAATTAAGCTAAGCAATGACCAAGGGAGATGACAGAAGAACTTATTCACTTGATTTATGATATTGGCAAAGAATTTTGAAAGTAGCAGAAGAACTCTCAGACTCCCAGAAGAACAACCAGATCTGCCTTGAAAGACATACAGCCCAAATGCGCCTTAGACGTGAAGACAGCAAGATTTCTCGCATACTTTTGCCATGTCATCGGCAGAGGCTGCTGTGGTTAGTGCTGTCGAGTTGGTTCAAGCAGGCAGTGACCTTATGTACAACAGAAGGAACTATCATCTGGTGCTGTGTCATCTTCACTAAGGTTCTTATGTTTGAGCCCGGCCACTCTGTTGTCAATCTCCCTTGTCCAGGGACTTCCACCATTTGCCGTTCCCGCTCCTCTACCAAGCAAAATGTCCTTTTCCAGGACTGGTTGCTCCTGAAAACATGTCCACGGTTTGTGAGACCAAGTGTCAGCAGAAACATTATGGCGGACAGATTTGCTTGTTCTTCTGACAGTTCATGATATTGTCAGTATTCTCCACCTGCACCATAGTTCAAATGCATCTGTTCTTCTTCTGTCTTCCTTGTTCAAGGTACAATTTTCACATGCATATGAGGTGATCGAAAATAGCACAGCTGACTCAGGAGCAACGTGGCCCTCAAAGAAACATCTTTCCTTACTCTTTTTTTTTTAACACTTTAAAGAAGCTTTGTGCAACAGATTTATCTAATGAAGTGCTTGTTAATCTCTTGATTGCTGTTTCCATGAGTATTGTCTGTGGATCCAAGCAAGACAAAGTCCACTACAACTTTTCTTCATTTATTATGTTGCTAACGATTGACCAAATTGTGAACATTTTGATTTTTTTTAAATGGAGTTATAATCCATACTAAGGGCTGAAATCCTTGGCCTTCATCATCAAATAATTCAGGTTCTCCTCACTTTCAGCAAGCAAAGTCTGTCATCTGCATAACTCAGGTGGTTAATAAACCTTCCTTCATCCTTGATGAAGCAATAATCTTCAGATACGTCACCAATTCTGATGATTTGCTCATTGTACAGATTGAACAAAGATAGTGATAAGGCACAACCCTGATGCACACTTTTCCTGATTTTAAACCGTGCAGAATGCCCATGTGGTTGGGCATGTACAAATTCCACATGAACATAATGATGTGCTCTGAATTCTCATTATTCTCAATTCATCCATGGTTGGTTATGATCCACATAATTGAATTCCTTGGCATAATCAATGAAACACAAGTAAACATCTACCTTATATTTCCTACTTTTAGCCAAGATCCACCTGACCATTAGCAACGATATCCCTTGTTCTGAGTCCTCTTCCGAATCCAGCCTGCACCTCTGGCAGCTCCCTGTTAATGTACTGCTGCAATCATTGTTGGATTAGCTTCAGCCAAATCTCACTTCTAAACATTCTCTTTCAGCAGCACTGTTCTTTTTATCTCAAATCGTTTTTTATTTTAATAGGCATGCACTTCCCAAGTGTTACTGGTCATCTCATAGAGCTATCATTTATTTGGCTGAAAATTTATTCACATTGATAAGTTCAGTTTCCTGTTTAATGGGTGATGTGGTCTCAGAATTCCATCCATCTTTCTCCAACCAGTGATCCTGGTCTAAAAGTGTTGCTTTTAAAAACAGATTTCCTTTTTAATACACATGTTACATGTGACTGCCATATCTCATTTAACAAAATGCTTCAAAGGAGTATTAAATTATATTTAATATATGATTTCTATAATAGAATACCAGATATATCAATGAATCCTTTAAGCTTATGCATTTATGTGTGTTTTCTTAGCTCCTCTTGTATTGCCTCTTAAGAGGTCCTTAATATAGGTTGATAAATATATGAATAAAAATATGACTTTGATATTAAGGTTAATTTGGCCTTCCGTGGTCCTCAAATTCTTCTTGCTGATCAGAAGGACAAATCTCTCCCCTCCAGTGTTTAAAATGAAAGGATCAGATTTCTAATTTTCTCTATGGAATATTCTTAAAACTTGTGTTAAAAAACATATTAAAAAGTCAGGAAGAATGTGTGTGAACTACTAACCTAATACAATAGGCTACTTTGCAATATACTAATTAATTTTTCATTATATAAAAGTCAAAGCTTAGCACATGTTCATTACTTACATTAAACTTAGAAGGAACTTACCTAAAGCCACATTAATGCACAGCTATAGATTTATTTTGGACAAATCTATAGCAACAATAACGAGAACATGGGTTCCTGGGGTGGGGCATCAGAGCGAGAAGATAAATGCATTGAAATTTATTGTGGTAGCAATCGTACAACGTTGCTTTATAGGACTGAACTATTGAATAGTATGATGTCTGGATTGTGACCTTATTGTGATTTTGGGGGGAAAAAACCCCAGTCCTCTGTGCAATGGTTGAGTATTCAACTTTTTCCCATTAAATTTTTGTAAATATTTTAGTTTTATCAGATAGTACATTAAATTCTCCCACCTCTACCCATCCCCATCACCTTAAGAAATAGTTTTTATTAGTTCCAGAACAGTTTTATGCATATACCAACACCATATATTTTACCCTCCCTTGTATATGTGTGTGTGTGAAATAAGATGACAAATAATAATAAAATATATAAACTTTATTTCTCAACCTAAGTTCAATGGAATTCAAACATTTTTGTAAGTAGTGAAACCAACCACTTAGCCCACCCCCTAAAGAACAAGGGTCCTGAGAATTTAGCAATCCAGTGTAATTGCTTGTACATTATTAAAGGAAAGTAAGAAGCATTTAATTTTCTTTTGAGAGTAAAAGAACTCAGAAGAAGACAATTAAGACTTTAAAGTTCACACCTCATGACTTTTCTTTTTTTTTTTTTAACAATTTATTGGGGCTGATACAATTCTTTTCACAGTTCATACATATACATACATCAATTGTATAAAGCACATCTGTACAGTCTTTGCCCTAATCATTTTTTTTTCTCTTTTCTTCTTTTACATTTTATTAGGGACTCCAACAACTCTTACCACAATCCATACATATACATACATCAATTGTATAAAGCACATCCATACATTCCCTGCCTCAATCATTCTCAAGGCATTTGCTCTCCACTTAAGCCCCTTGTATCAGGTCCTCTTTTTTTTCCCCCCTCCCTCCCCTTTCCCCCCTCCCTCATATGCCCTTGGTAATTTATACCTCGTTATTTTGTCATATCTTGCCCTATTCGGGGTCTCCCTTCCCCCCTTCTCTGCTGTCCCTCTCCCAGGGAAGAGGTCACATGTGGCTCCTTGTAATCAGTTCCCCCTTTCCAACCCACTCACCCTCCACTCTCCCAGCATCGTCCCTCACGCCCTTGGTCCTGAAGGTATCATCCACCCTGGATTCCCTGTACCTCCAACCCTCATATGTACCAGTGTACAGCCTCTGTCCTATCCAGCCCTGCAAGGTAGAATTCGGATCATGGTAGTTGGGGGGAGGAAGCATCCAGGATCTGGGGGAAAGCTGTGTTCTTCATCGATACTACCTCACACCCTAGTTAACCCATCTCCTCTCCTAAGCCCCTCTATGAGGGGATCTCCATTGGCCGACATTGGGCCTTGGGTCTCCACTCTGCACTTCCCCCTTCATTTAATATAATATGCAAAAAAAAAGATATAAGTGTGTGTATGTATGTGTATATATGTGTATATGTATATATGTATGTGTATATATATTATATTAAATGACTTTTCACTGAAACTCTTTCAAAGTTGCTCTTGCTGGACGAGAGGACTGAGCAGGAGCGTTGCCATGGCGGTGAAGAACCCTCTAATGAAGCTTTCCTAAACGTTTTTCTGCCAGAGCTTTGGATAACTTTCTCCAAACACTTTCACTGGAAGCAGAAGCTATCACTCCTTGGCACTCTAGAAAATCAGCAAGCAAAATGCTGGAATATCCCAAGAAATTATAGCCTTGGCCATTGCTCTTTTTTTTATGATGATGACAGTGCAAGATCTAGTCACATTTTATTTTATTTTTTTACTTTTATTGACCATTGCTCTTAGCACTCTTGTTTTTGCTTTTATTGGACCCCTCCTGTCCCTTAGTGGCCATTGCTTTGATTATGCTTTGTCTTCAGTATCCTACTAGTAAAGCCACAGTGAAAACTCTATCCTTACGACACTCAGGCCCGCGATGCAGAGATTTCCTTACCTCTTTCTGTACAATTGCACAGAAAATTTGTAGATGAGGTACAGTCGATGCAATCAGTTTCCCAAATTGTTTTCAATCTTTTATCATTAAATTATATTAAACGCTTAAGGTTACCCTTGTACTACTTAAGTAGTGCAGTGAATTAGCAGCTTAGGTTTCATAAAGCAGAGTTTCTGGGTTAATAATTAACTACATCTCTAAATTTAATAGATAGTGTCTAAATCTCCTCTAGTAGGGTTGTACCATTTTTATACCCTCTAAAGTTGAGACCAATAAAGTGGATGACCCGAAGAACAAACCCATCTACCTTGGGAGAAGCGTAGCAAGAACACCTGTTAGAAGTCTCAATGGTGGGACTATGCCTCGTGTACTTTGGAAGTGAACAGTACCTGAGAAAGGATGTCATGCTTGGTAAAATAGAATTTCATTTAAAAAGAAAATTCCATCTGGAGATGGATCAACACAGAGTCTACAGCAATGGACTGAAACTTAACAAGTATGATGATGAAGCAGGATCAGGCAATGCTTTGTGCTGTTGGTCATAGGGTTACCATGAGTCAGAACAGTCCTGATGGTACCTAAAAGGAGAACACTGGCTTTTATAAATGTATTTTGGATTCTGCAACAATCTCAGAAATGAGAAATCATTTGTAGTTAATTTTGTGTACCATTTATTATAAGTTTTAGCCTCTTATCATATATAAATGTAACATGTGTTAGGCTGGGTTGACCATAGAAACAAATCCGATGACATTCACATACATGCACGAAAGAACTTTATATCAAGAAGCTTTACACACCAGGACAGCATCCCAGCCTAGTTCAACTCAAGTCTATAAGTCCGATACTACTCCATAAGTCCCTCTCCAGACTCACGCAGCCATATTCAATGGTGCAAAATGTAGAAACATCACAAGTTAATGGCTCAAAAGTCTTGTGGCTCCAATGACAGCGAAAGCATCACAGTTCTGGCATTTTTCATCAGCATGTCTAGCCAATGGTCGGTAAAAGAGGAGACTGGGCATCAGGGAGGAGCCCAGGACAAGGCCACGCCCACAAGGAGGCATCATCAGGCTGTGACCTGATTAACAGACTAGACTCCACCCCTACACTTTTGTATCTTCAAGTTGACACAAAATTAGATATTTACTACAAACATCTTTTCATATTCCTCATGCCAGTTGTGTTTCTTTTCCTATGTATGTGTCTCATTGCGTGTTTTATTTTTTGTTCTATTGAATTCTTTTTCCTATTCAGCTCTATTGGTCTTTTTTTTTTCCATCTGGGTTTCTAGTAGTTCTTTATGTATTATAAAGACTTACTGTTTTTTCTGTCTCAAGAGTGTTTTAAAATTAGTCCCACGTGGTAATCAATGACACCGTAGCTATAAGGTCCTTATGCTCCAGGGAGATGATCGATACGATTTTCTGCCGTAACTCAACAAGGATGTCTCGAAGGTAAACCAGAGACAGATTAAAAAACATCGATTCAGGAATGGATTTGGGGCTTGCACTTAATACTAACTCCAGTCTAAGAATAATTAGTTCTTACAATATGGCCCTGCTTAGTACTTGCTCTCAGGAAAGAAACACAGACGATATGGGTACTATAGAAAATATGGTGAAGAAATTAGATGGTGTCGGGGTATCAGATAGAATAACATCCGGCCTCTTAAAGGCTTGTTTCAAACATGCAGTCATGATCCCAACTCTACCTTGCAAACCTGGTTAGACCAGAGGATGCACAGCAGTACAGATGGGATCTGTAAACACAGGGATTCTAGGACAGATGAACTCCTCAGGATCAAGGGTGAGAGTGGTGACACTGGGAGGGCAGTGAGGGTAGAAAGGGGGAAACGATCTCGGGGATCTACATATAACCTCCTTTCTGGGGGATGGTCAACAGGAACGTGGGTGAAGGAAGATGCCGGGCAATGTAAGATAAGATAAAATTACAATTTATAAATTATTAAGGGTTCATGAGGGAGGGGGAAAAAGGAAAATGAGCTGATTCCAGGAACCCAAGCAGAAGGCGAATTTTGAGAATGATGAGGGCAACGAATGTATAAGTGTGCTTTACACAATTGATGTATGTATGGATTGTGAGAAGAGTTGTATGAGTCTGGGAGGCTGGCCCCAGCACCAAAAATTAAGTGGATTCCTGCCCCTCCCCCAAAAGGAATTTGTTTCAAAGGATGACATTGATTCTGCAGCTCCAGGAGATGGACATATCTGATCAGAGCACATGGGAGCAGATGAAGGGGCAGGAGGAGAGAGTGGAACACAGCCTGGCCCACGAGGCCGTGAGGATGATGTTCCTGAGTAGAGCAGCCAGTCCACAGAGAGAACAACATGGCTGGCCCTACTATGAGACAAGATGCCCCTCAGTGACTAAGGGCGATACAGGGGACACCACCGGAGACAAAGTGTGGGATTTGCACCTGACCTGATCCCACCACACCGAGGCAAAGCACTGGGGGAGTGCAGTGGAACAGCAAGGGAATGGAGTGGCAAGGTCCCTAGGGAATGCTGAAAGTGGACTTTGGGGCCAGGGTGTGGTGCCCAACAGACTGGACTGGAAAACGCTCCTAAGGGCCAGCAAACGATCCCTGAACTAACTACCAAAAAAAAAAAAGAGTTGTATGAGCCCCAATAAAATAATTTTTTAAAAACATGTAGTCATCTAAGTGAGATGTCAGATAAGCCTTCATGGAAAAAGCACACCACCGTTGTTCATCCAAGGATTGGAAATTATATAATCCAAAATGGAGAAAAGGAACAGTACCAGAGCTTAGATTGTGTGATTCTGGTGTGCCGAAGTTTATGAATGACAGAGGAAGCATAAAATGAATTTGCAGGTTCTACACAGGGAATATTCCTCCAGTGATTTCCCTCTAATCAAAATTAAGGGATGGGAATATTCTGGGTAGGAGACAGAGTATTGGAGAGATGAGTATAGGAGATGAAAATGATAAAGATTACTTGGTCAGTTAAAACCTTGTCACTTCTGATACACAATGTGCTTGATATGAGTTTTAATATGTTTGGTGTGGTTTTTTTTTTCATATTGGGGTTTACCCGGGTTTTGTCATTGTTGGCAGCCTTCTTGACTCTGTGATGCACTTTTCTATGTTTTTCAGCATATGAAACCCAGGACAGGTCACTCTATATAGACAATAACTTGAGTAAGGGTTCTTGGAGGAGTATAGTGGGGGAGGTGGGATGGGGCGGATAAGGAAGAGCTGATGTCAAGGGGTTCAAAAAGGAAGAAAATGTTTTGAAACGGATTTGGGTAGCAATTGTACAACACTGCACGGTGTGATTGAACCATTTCTGAATTAGTCCTAAAAAAATGGTTTGAAAAAAAAAAGACTTGTTATCAGGTGACATTGCACTTGCTTGGCCCTTCGGGGTCTTAGATACCACAGAACTCCACAGAATTCCACTATGCTCATAATTACTATCATGGTGAGCCCTTACATACGACAAGTTGAAAATATTTTTCCCAACTCGACACTTGGAGACTTAAAAAAAATTCCCTTTAGGAAATGTAAGTTGTTATTTAGCAACAATATGGCAATCTTTTAAAAAGTGTCATAGCTTCTGGACACCGGATCACAGTCAGCTCTATACAATCCAATGTTCTAAAACAACCAATCCTTGTTCTCTTCCAGTATCTCTTTATTTCCCTTTTTACATTCAAATATTTTATCTGATATTCATTTCTCTCCAAAGAGTCGTCCATTTGTTCCAAGGACACTTATTTTAATTGTCTGTTTTTACTTCATTGACCTGAGATGCCACTTTTATTATAATAAAAATTCCCACAGTGTCTATTTCTGCACTGCTATTCCATTTCCTCACAGGTATCTTTGTTTATTCATGCACCTTAATTGCATCTTCATTTTATGCTTCTTGTAATGAACAGGAGAAACACAGACTGATAAGGAGAATAGCTTGCCTTTCAACTAACCAAGATTTCATTGAAGCAGACTGATTAACACCACCATATTCAGATGTCAATGATCCTCCGGGAGCTCTTGTTCTAATTTTCAGCCTGGCATTATAGCTCAGATTGCAATATAGAAACAATATTTTGAATCTTTGATCTCTATTTCAACTAAGATGTGTTAGAATCGACCTGACGGTAGTGAGTGTATTTGTTTTTAGTTTGAGGGAGGTTTCTCTGGAGCAGGCCAGTGTGTGACCTTGACTTTCAGAAATCAGATTGTGACTCTACAGTCCCATGCTGACAGTGCACCAGATTCAACATCTTATGTCCGCTCATAAGCTAGGAACAAAATATCACCTCAGACCACTGAAAATATGGAATAATCACGCTAAATCCTGTCAATCTAACAACAGAATGCAAATAACCACACCTCCTCTTCCCAGAAAGCCTGGAATGTATAAACTTCTAAGTGGAAGTTAGTCTGCACACTGCCTGAATGTATTTGCGTCATTGTAATGTGCAGTATAAAGGTTTCAGTATTGTTCCTGTCACTATTCACTGGACTGATAACTGCCCACATTGTGTGATTCCACACTGATAGTGACAGCCACATTATCTGTATGACATTAACAGACATTTAAAACAAATAGTGTTTGTTAGAAGTAGAGAAATAATGAGGTACCTGAATAGAAGATCAAATTCACTTAACTTTTATCCTATTATCGGCAAATATGGTAGCTTTCTGATAACAGGGTTTTGAGATGACTGATAATAATAATCATTACAACCAATCAGTTGCCAGACTCATGGAAACTCCATGTGTGTCAGAGTAGAACTGTCCTCCGAAGGGCTTTTAATGGCTGATTATTTTGGAAGTAGAAGTAGCATTGTGTGTATCAAATTCCTGAAAAGCCCAACAATTTCTCAGAGTTTCCAAAGTCAAGGCCAAGAGGGAGAATTAAATTGAATTAAGTGGTTAAAACCTGATTCATGAGTTGAATCATGTACTATTAAGTAGTAGCTATCTACTATTTCTTCAAGACTTTGTTTTCATGTTAAAATGAAATTTTACTCATTTTTTGCTGACATAAGATGGCAGGTAAATAGTAAATATGCTTACTCAGAAATGGTAGGAAACATACCAGCATTCAATTGCTACTTATCATTGGTATATGGGAAAAGGGGTAAGGGATAATTAAAAAAACAGTAGAATTAAATATTAAACAGAAATTTGTTATTTTAACAACATGGTGAAGTAGTAAAATTTCCAGAAATAATTTCTGATATGTAAATACATAGGGAAGTGGAGATTTCCCATGTTTCAAAAATTTAATCTTTATTTATAGCTCTTATTAATATGATAGTGAGAGGATAAATGAATGTTTGAAACTTTCTTTGCTTTTTTGTTAGTTTTTTTAAGAAAAGGAACAAAACCAAAAATCCACATTACTTGTGCTAAATAATAAAGGAGGAAAGTAGAGAATTAATAGAAATTTCCTCGTGTCTTGTCAGTCAAGATTACAGAAGTGTAATTTTGTAATTACATGCATGTCTCTATACTATATATGGATTTATACACACACACTTATCAGCAATCACATGAGCAAGTCTATCTGATTTCTAGAATAGTAGACTATGGAAACTTTAACATGGCTGTGTTATATAACTCAATAGCCCCATTTTTACAAGTAAGGAATCTGAGACCCAGAGAATGAAGATCCTTGCCTAAGGTCACAAATTAGCACATGATAATAGACCTGAGGCTTAGTCATTGATTCATGAGTACAGTGTCTGATTTGCCTCACTTTATGTTTTCTATGTCCTTTCAGTAGGTCACTCCCCTTAGCAGCTTATAATTGACATATGTCACAGTTCATAATCAAATGTAATTAAAGAAATGAAAATGCTCACTTAGAACATGTGGTCATTAGATTTTATGACAGCTTGAATGGCTTAGAATTCTCCCATGATATAACCTAAAATAGTGTGGTCAACTCTCTGCTGGGATTGTATGTAAAGCGGTCAAGCAGCTAATTTGGTCACAGTCTTGATACAGTTGAGGGTGGTTTCCTTAGGGATGAGCCCTACTTGTAGCTTCGCCAGACAGTGCGTGAAAGCTAGCACACTTCTACTGCTGGATCCGGACTGTGTATCTTGTTCCTTCACCTGTCTTTTGCTTTATGGATAATATTTCCATTTTGTGGAGCTAAGTTATCAAATAATAAAGGAATCTGAGTGCACATAAAATGGAAAACAAGCAGACTGCCCCTTATTTGCATAATTGATGAAGACATAAACTCTCTTACTATATAAATGAGCACATGTAAAGATATTTGACTGCAGGGCCCATAACAAACTATGGATAGCTTTGATAAGAATGGAAATTCCAGAAAGCTGCCTTATGCTCATGGGGAGCCTGTACATGGATTAAAAGGAGGTTGTGTGAACAGAACAAGGGAATACCATATGGTTTAAGATCAAGAAAGGTGTGCATCAGGATATATCCTTCTAAAGTGCTTATTCCATCAATACACTTAGCAACTCATCATACAATCTGTATTATATGGTGTCAGGTTTAAAGGAAGGCTTATTAATGATCTGTGATATGCAGATGACACTCCCTTGCTTACTGAAACGAGGACATGGAAACTCTTGCTGATGAAGAGAAAGGATTGCAGGCTTTAGTGTGAATTGCAACTCAGCATAAAGAAAACCCAAATCCTCACACCTGGATCGATAGCTAACCTTAGGATAAATGGAGAAAAGATTGAAGTTGTCTTGTTCAATCCACAATCAGTGCTCATGGAAGCAGGAGTCAAGAGATCAAATGACACATTACCTTGGGTACATCTGCTGGCTGCACAAAGCCTCTTCAAAGTGTTGAAAGGCAAAGATGTTACTTTGAGGACTAACATGTGCCTGCCCCAAGACACGATATTTTCGATTGCCTCATATGCATGTAAAAATTGAACATTAAATAAGGAAGACCATAAAAGAAATGATGCATCTGAATTATTGTGCTAATGAAGAACATTGAAGGTATTGTGGACGGTCAAAGAACCAAACACATCTGTTTTGGAAGAAGTACAGCCAGAATGGTCCTCAAAAGCAAGGGTGGTGATGCTTTGTCTTTCATATTTTGGATATATTATTTGGAGAGACCAACCCCCTGGAAAAGGGCATCGTGCTTGGTAAAGTGGTGGGGAAGGGAAAATGAGGAGAACTCTGGGCAAGATGGATTGATACATGGCTACAACAATGGGCTCAAACGCAGGAACACTTTTGAGGACGATGCAGGACAGGAGAGTGATTCACCCTGTTGTAAGCAGGGTGCTAGGAGCTGGAACTGCATCACCAGCACCTAACAGCAACAGTATGTAAAATAGTCAAGTGTCAAGCTTGGCTCAGATCCACAAATAGTTATTGAAGACATAATTTGTTTCAAGTTACAAATGGAAGAATAAGCAAGACATTGTATTTATATTAGCCCTTATGTTGTGAAGGCAGGGGCTGTGGCTTTTCTCCCTCAGAATATATAGAATTTAGAGAAAATTTAGAGAAACAGATTTTTCAGATCCTCAACTTGATTGGGAAGAAGTATTAAGGACTAAAAGTTAAAAGCATATAACCAAATTTGGACTCTGCCACTTTCTAGCTGTATGACCTTGGGAAGACTTCCTAATTTCTTCTTTTTTAAAAATCATTTTATTGGGGGCTCATACAATTCTTATCACAATCCATATATACATCCATTGGGTCAAGCACATTTGTACATTTGTTGCCATCATCATTCTCAAACATTTGCTTTCTACTTGAGCCCTTGGTATCAGGTCCTCATTTTCCCCCTCCCTCCTCACAACCACCCCCTATGAACCCTTGATAATATATAAATTATTATTATTATTATTTTGTCATATCTTACACTGCCCACCATCTCCCTTTGCCCACTTTTCTGTTGTCCATCCCCTAGGGAGGAGGTTATATGTAGATCCTTGTAACCAGTTCCCCTTTCTACCCCACCTTCCCTCCACACTCCCAGTATCACCACTCTCACCACTGGTCCTGAAGGGATCATCTGTACTGAATTCCCTGTGTGTCCAGTTCCTATCTGTACCAGTGTACATTCTCTGGTCTATCCATATCTGTAAGGTAGAATTGGGATTATGATAGTGGGGGGTGAGGAGAGGAAGCATTTAAGAACTAGAGGAAAGTTGTATATTTCATCATTGCTACAGGGCACCCTGACTTGTTCATCTCCTCCCCGTGACCCTTTTTTAAGGAGATGTCCAGTTGCCTACAGATGGGTCCCCAATCTTCACTGCCTCTCATTCACAATGATATGATGTTTTTCCTTTGAAGCCTGATGCCTGATTCCTTTGACACCTTGTGATCACACAAGCTGATGTGTTATTTCCATGTGGGCTTTGTTGCTTCCGCTCTAGATGGCCACTTGTTTACCTTCAAGCCTTTACCCTAGATGCTATATCTTTTGATAGCGGAGCACCATCAGTTTTCTTCACCACATTTGTTTATGCACCCATTTGTCTGCAGCGATCATGTCGGGAAGGTCAGCATCATGAAATGTCAGTTTAATAGAACAAAGTGTTCTTGCATTGAGGTCTACTTGAGTGTAGACCCAATAAGACTTCCTAATTTCATTTACCCTTTTGTCCACACACTGACTGTGTTGTTTGCTTATAGGACGGCCCTAGTTATATTTTTGCCCTGATAAACCAATAAATGCTTCTTTTTTCTCTCTTAAGTGTTTCCCATAAATTTTATGACCACATCACTCCTTTCTTCATCTTGAATATTGGAACTAATTATTCCAGCTAAAATCAGTAGTTTTAGGGAGTTGATGTGCTCACATATATTAAAAATTTTTTAAGTATATGTAAATTAAAAAAAAACAGGAAGCTCAATGAATGAACATAAGGTTAATAAAAAATGACAATTTCACTTAGGATTTTAACATGCATCATAGGCATTAACTTGTTACCTAATACTGGATTAACATTTCTTAGTATAAATATAAATGCTAAGTCTTTCTCACATTATCTTTTAGTGGAAAAAAAAACAAACCTCATGTTCTCATAAATATAATTTAGGTAGCCAATGATATTGATTTTTTTATTCATTTTGAAATTATGTATGGCATAAATTTATATGGCATTATGAAATCCTTTTTTTTTCTCATTTTAATTTTTTTGCATTCCAAGGGGCTTTATGATCTTCTTTTTTCCTATTTCTCCCAAAAGGTGTGCAGCATGTAATATTTTCTGTGAAAAACATGTGAGAAAAGCACAGGCCTTTCTTCTCCAGCTGCCAGACCCTAGTGGATTATTCTGCTAGAATAGTAGTTTGTTAAAATATTGCTACCAAAAGATACAACTTTGAAAAAAAAGGCCAAAAAAATGAACCTTTAATGATTAATATTACAATTCAAAACTCAAAAAACGAGGGCTTTTACATTTGGTACTTCACTGAATCAGTTAAAATTATGAAATAGCCTCTCAACAAACTCAATTTTGATATTGTTTGTGATATATGATAAAAATGAAGGACCAAATTAGTAAGTGTTCCCCTAAAAGTGACCTCCTTAAGATATCCACATAGATCAAAGGTAAAAGGACCCCCTAGGCTCCCTGACGTGTACAGCAATAACCCAGGATGATGGTTTACCTGCTCACCTCAGGAAATGGTTACAGCACCCATTATTTTCTGTAGGAGTAATGCTGGTAACCCTGTAATCCTCTGATAAATCATACCAATTCCATCTTATCACAACAGTGGTTCAATTAATTCACATCACCACTCCATTTATCAAATTAGAAAGGAAGGTTTGTGCAATCTAGTAAATGTATCATTTACATAAATCTAGTTAGGAGTCACAAGGCTTGAGATTTGGATTCAAACTATCTGTAGGCAGTTTTGTTGTGATTTTATGAGAGTTCCCCTGCACGGACCGGGAGCTCATATCCTATTAGCTGTCAATATTATTGCTGTGACATATGGCCGGTTTTCAATGAATACAAATACAATATTATGGAGCAAAATGTAACAATAATTTTTAAATTATAGACATGTTTTTAAAGTATTTCAAAGGGCTCAACCGCCACTTGTATGTCAGTTTGTCCTGCTGTGGTGGCTTCCTTGCAGTGAGGATGGAGTCTATCACTGGAATTTCAAATGCCAGCAAGGTCACCCAAAGGGAACAGGTTTCAGCAGAGCCTCCAGATTAAAACAGGTGGAGAAGTGATTGTCTACTTCGGAGGAATGGGTCCCTGAAAACCTTATGCACAGAATTAACTGCTGCCAGATCGAATGAATGGAAGAAGAACTGTCTCAGAGCTAGTTCAAGAGGATGAGCCTCGTGGCTCGGAAGACTCTCGAAATAGAACTGAGGAGGAGCTGAATTCTCAAAGCAAACCCCACCAGAAAAATCATGATTTACTATGCCTGGAACAGCACAATCAAGAGGAATGGTTTGTATTCTTCAAAATGGATATTTCAAAGTTTATCTTGAAGTATATTAGTAGGATTATATCACTCCTCATTCAAAGAAACCAATCAATATAATTATTATTCAAATGTATGCACATATTTATCAAAGCTAGTGATGAAAAAATGTTCAAATTCTACCAGTCTTCAGTCTGAAATTGAACAAACATGCAATCAAGATGAATTGATTATTTCTGGTAAGTGGGATGAAAAAGTGTGAAAAAAAGGGGAAGAAAACATATTCAGAATATATGGTGATATAAATGAAACTGGAAATAGCAAGAAAGTATTTTGCAAGAAAAATGACTTCTTCATAGAAATACCTTTTTAAACAACACAAATGACAACTATACACACAGATTTCTCCAGATGGAATAAACAGAAATCAAACTGACTACATCTGTGGGAAGAGACAATGGGGAAGCTCAATATTGGCTGTTGAAATACGGCTGAGTGTGAAACAGATATCAATTACTCATATGTAAGTTCAGGTTGATGCTTAAGAAAATTAAAACAAATACACTAGAGCCAAAACATGACTTTATGAAATTATATGAAACTCCCTGCACTGGCCTAGTCCCCACTTGAATTTGGAGAACATCTCAAGAATAGATTTGCTCTATTGCACACTCATGAGAGAAGACCTGTGGCAGGACATCAAGATCATCATTCATGACGAAAGCAAATGGTCATTACAGAGACTCTGAAACTTCTTAGCCAGAGGAGCTAAATGGAAGTTAAAGCTAAAGCAATGAAGTCAACGAGCTGAACAGAAAATTCCAGAGGGTAGCTCAAGAAGATTAAGTGAGAATGAATGTGCCTGGTCATAAAGTTAGAAACACACAAAGGAAGCCCATGCTCAGCATATCTGAAACTGAAATTACTCTAGAGAAAAATTAAGCCTGAGTTCCAATATTGAGATAATCTGTGGGGTGGAGGGAATTGAATAATGCAGGAAGCATCCAACGAAGATGGATGGAATATAAATATTCTCTGTACAAAAAGAGCTCGTCGATCTTCCATCATTTCAAGGACTTGCATATGAATGAGCATCGGTGGTACTGAAGAAGTTCAAGTTATACTGAAACCATTAGCCAAAACCAAAGTCCCAGGAATCGGTAGAATATCGATTGAAATGTTTCAACAAGCTGATGAAGCACTAGAAAACACTCACTCATCTCTGCCAGGAAATATGGAAGACAGTTACCTGGCCAACTGACTGTAAGAGATCCGTAATTGTTTCCATTATGAAGAAAAGCAACCCAACAGAACGCTCAAATTATAGAGCAATATGGATATCAGATGCAAGTAAAATTTTGCTGAAGATCACCCAAGAACAGTGGCATCAGCACATTGACAAAGAGTTGCCAGAGCTTCAGACTGGATTCGGAAGAAAACATGGAGCAAGGTACATCATTGCTAATGTCAGATGGATCTGGCTGAAAGCAGAGACTACCAGAAAGACGTTTATTTGTGTTTACTTGACTATGCCAAGGTGTTCAGCTGTATGGATCATCACAAACTAAGGGTAACATTGAGAAGAATGAGAATTCCAGAACATTTTATTGTGCTCATGAGGAACTTGGACAGGGAGCAAGAGGCATTTAAGCAAACAGAACAAAATAATACTTTATGGTTTAAAACGAGGCAAAGTGTGCATCAGTGTTATATCCTCTCATTGTGCTTATTCAGTCTGTATGCAGAGCAAATCATCACAGAAGCTGGATTGTATGAGGAAGAAAGAGACATCAGGATTGAAAGAAGGCTTATTAACAACCTGTACTATACAGACGACACAACTTTGCTTGCTGAAAATTAGGAGGAATTGATCACTTGCTGATAGAGATCAAGGATTACAGGTTTCAGTATGGATTACAACTCAATGCAACAAAGACCCAAATCCTCACAACTGAATCAATAGGTAACATCAGGATAAATGGGGCGGGGGGGGGGGAGATTGAATTTGTCAAGTATTAAGCCTTACTTGGATACATAATCATAGAATGTTCTATACTGCTCAAAGAAGCAGCCATCAAGATATCAAAGGATGTGTTGTATTGGGTAACTCTGTTGCACGTGACCTCTTTAGAGTGTTAGAAAGCAGGGAGGTTACTTTGAGGAGTAAGGTGCACCTGACCCAATCCATGGTATTTTTAATTACCTCATATGCATGTGAAAGTTGGACATTGAATAAGGAAGATCAAAGAAGAATCAGTGCATCTGAATTCTAGTGCTTGTAAATATTAAAAGTACCATGAAAGGAATGAAGAAATCAGTCTTGGAAGAAGTCAAGCCAGAATACACCTTAATGGTGAAGTTCCATCTCAAGTACTTTGGATGTGTTGTCAGGAGAGACCAGTCCCTGGACAAGGACATCATGCTTGCTAAAGTAGAGAGGCAGTGGGAAGGAGGAAGGTCCTCAGTCACAAGAAGACAGATTGATATTGTGGCTGCAAACGATGGCCTCAAGCTTGAGAACCATTGCGAGGATGGTGTATGAGCAGGTCATGTTTCTCTCTGTTGTGCTGAGTAGCTATGGGTCAGAACCTACTCAATGGCTCCTAATTAAAATGCTTTCAGTGAAGCACTGCCATCAGTTCAAGCTGAGAGCTTGGTCTTTGGGTCTTCTGAGTGAACCACACTAGCCTAATCAATTCAAGGAGTCTGTAACATGAGAGATCAAGGAATTTCACAGCAAACACTAAATGGTTCCTAATTTTTTAATTAGAGCAGAAAATCCTATTGTTTCCTTTTACAGAAACAAAACAAGGGGTAGAAATATTTTAGAACAATTTTTGCAATATAATTGAAGCCACAAGTCCAGAGGATGTCAGTTATAGGTATATTCCATAGCTACTTCTTACAAGTAAACTGTACATATTTTTCTTTAAGGTAGTGTGCTGCTTGCTGATCACCAAACATTAATAAAAATTAATGTGCAATAAAAATAAATTTACATAATTTGTCACCCTATTTTATTTTATTCTTAAGAGAATGATTTAACTTAACTATTATTACCCCTACTTTAGAAACATGGGGACCACAATTCAGAAGGTTCACTCAAGTTGCCAGAATAATGACAATACTAAGTCTGGATCAGGAGCAGATTTTTTAAAATTATAAAGCTAGAATTGAGGCACATATGATTTGGTTTTCTAAAAAAATCTATCTTAGGATAAAAAATGGCTTTATTGATTATTAATTGAGAGACCTTGGGTAATTCCCTTGAAAATATGTCATATGCCTCATCTCTTCACTGGGAATACTACATCTGAACATAATGGTTATGTTAGATAAAATACATGAATGAAAGCATTGTTACATTGCACGCATGCTAAATAAATATTCTCTTTATTCCTCATTGTAGGATGCTTTCCTCATTTATTTACCACATTACCAAATGAACTCATGCATTTGGATGGTGTTTCTTGTAATGTTGACATCTCTCGGTTCTCTTTAATTCCTAACAGCAGATTTTCATTTTTAAATCCATCGGGGTAATTGACAATGACACATTTTCAAAGAGCCATCTCTATTTGGATAAAAACGAACTCAAGGTTCTGCATGCTGAATTCTACTCTATTGATCATTATCAGTGTCTTTCCTCTAATCATGCCATGTCACTGTATGACTATGACATTTTAACACAACTTCCAAATATTTATATTTAATTTTCAAAGCTGTCTTATAATTCAGGTATCCTTATCTTCAGTTTAAATGGATTTTTATCACATTGTCTGAGTCTTGACACTTCAAAGTGTTCATAGCACTTTTATCAATCTGGTTCCCCAAACTCAATTGAACAATAAGTGTTACCCTGATTAGGATAGCTTTGACTTCTCTCTCTTGTTACTATCATTTATATTTCTACTTCCCCATTCTAGCTGAGATGTAATGTTGCAAAAACTCTCTTATTTGGTATCCTATCAATAGTTTATCTCTATACTAATCTAATCATGTTGATTTTCAAATTAATCTTTGAAAATATTCCTTCAAACATGTAATTCCATGGTTCAAGGGCTGTGAATATCTTCCCATTGATTTGAAATATTGTATAAACTCCTTGTGATGCATGCCTTTCTGCAATTATGTCCCACCAAGTGTCCATATAAAATAAGTCAACTAATTTTTTAGGTCAACTAATACTTTAAGATAAAATTTGTAGTTGTGTAACACTGGGATTTTGTTCTAAGGGTCTTTGCTTTTCTCCTAGACTTTCCAAAAGCAACGTGTTCTTCAAATCCTGTACAAATTTCATATTCCCATGAAACCTAAACAAGCCTTAAGGTTTTCCTGTCTTGCCTCGTGAGCTAAATGGATCTACATATTCCTTATTGATTAAGCACACTTCTGCAGTTGTCCATTTCCTTTTCTCTATCTAGTGCCTTAGAGTCCCTGGGTAGTGCAAATATTAATACACTAGGGAGCTAAGGTTAGAAGGTTGATTCCCCCTAAAGGTGCCTTGAAAGAAAGACCTGGTGATCCAGAGGCATACTATGGTTGTTTTTTTTTTTTAATATTGTGAAGTATTGATTGATTGGAAGCTTGGAATTTATTTATTTATGGGTTGCATTTGCACCTCTTTGTAAAGTTTCCAGCCTCAGGCTTGGAGGGGCCCAGGTTATCTGGGTGGGGCCCCTAGATTTGCTGGGCTGGGTCCCCAGGCTTGCTGTGAGAGGCCGGGCCTTAACTAAAGAGACTGGAGGCAGTGTTCAATACAGCACAATATTTGCAAAAACAAGCCAAACTCCTGACAGAAGGACACGCATCAGCTTTTGGGGGTCCCCTTCAAGAAGGAGGCTTCCTCTGCCTTCCTCTGTGTTGTGGCTTTGTTTTCTTTTCTTTCTTTCTTTTGCCTTTGTTGCTTTCTTATCATTTTATTAGGGGCTCATACAACTCTTATCACAATCCATACATACATCAGTTGTGTAAAGCACATTTGTACACGCATCTCCCTCATCATTCTCAAAACATTTGCTCTCCACCTAAGGCCCTGGCGTCAGCTCTTCAGAGGCATACTATGTTTCAATGTGATTTGCTTTATTGAACTTTGCAGAGGGTACATTTTAAACAAACTGAAATTTGTGGCACTTTGTGTGGAGCAAATCAATTGGTGCCATTTTCTGAGTAGTAGTGTGTCACTTCATGTTTCCATGTCATTTTTTGATAATCCTTCCAATATTTTTGTCAGAGTTCTCATGCTGCATACTTTTTCATAATGCCAAACTTAGTTGACCAAAATATAGTATTAATATAACTTTTGTATTTACTATGGAACCACAATTTGTGGGATTTGTACTAAAGCTTTAAAATTTTTAGTCTAGAAGCAAATTCACAATATCTATAGGGAATGCTATACCTACTGGTCTCTGTGTTGTTGTTGGTGGTGGGGTCTTTTGAAATTTTTGTCCTCTATAGACTCCAAACCTAAATTAATTAAAACAAAACCTATACTTGCAATCTGACCTTTTTGATCACATCTTTTCTAATTAAAAAAAAAACTCTGTTTAGTACAGAAGCCACCGAGACAAAAAACACTTCTATATTCTGTGGGTATATGAGAATATTTTTGACTTTCTTATTTTGTAATTATCAGATGCAAAAGGAAGAAAACACTGAACCATCATCAAAATGATGCTAGGGAATTTATTGTCATCTAATGTATGTCTCAATAAAATGTTACTCAATTAAATGTGAGCCTCTGGGACCCAGAATGAAGCTATTGGATGTGAGAACCCAATTGACTTATACCAGATTATACTTACACGTTAGCACAATGAAAACTGATATTGGCTGGTTTCTTTCCATTCTGCCTTATTTTCATTTTTTGCCTTCTATTTTGTGTTCTTTTGTCCTCATTATATGAATTTACTAAAGAATATAAGATTGGGGGTTTCTTTACTTACAAACTGCCTTCCACCTTAGTGCATAGAAAGTGCTCAGTAAATGCATGTGAATTAAATCACAGGCAACAATGAGTCTAACTAGGTGAATGAATAACAGATGCTCAGTAAATAATCTCAAATAAATTCACAAGGTGATCCAACTCATCTGTAAAGGGAAAGAAAATTTCACTCTATAATGGAAACCCCAATTATAAAAGAAAATAAGCAACATTAAGATCTGCTACCAGCTCCTAAATTTGTGCCAGAAATTAAGCCCAACACTCAGCACTTTCTAATGTATTCAATTGCAATGTAATGGATAGTTACACAGCAGTCAAGATATTCAAGAGTAAAAGAAGGCAGCAGATGCAATTATCCCATTAATTCAAAAGGAAAGAAATATAGGAAAAAGCCCGAGAATTTTCTAAGTTACTTAGTTCTCCTCTCTACTTTGAGCCATAAAAGGGTCCCCTGTTACTTGTGACCAAAGTGGCAGCTCATGTCAAAGGAGTGCCGTGTGAGGAATTCGAATAATTCCGTATGCACTGAGGTGCTTTTTCAAGGGTCAGTGCAAGTCAACTTCCTAGTAGGAATACTTCCAGTAACTCTCGCAAGATGATATTTAAAATAAGTTTTGAAGCCTAGATGTTAGGGAGAATTTTGACAAGTTGCCAAGGCTCTGCGTTACTCCGAATGTGCCACTTTCTTCACATCTCTCAAGTGGGAAATCACCAGAGATCTAACCAGTGATTTACTGCTCAGCTGTGCCGGAGAGAGGTTTCAATGGTTCATTAATGTACGCAGATTCCCATTCCTGCTGTCTTTGATTCCAGTTTTAATATAAGCTTCCTATCTGGGTGACTATCTCGGGCATAACCCAAGCACAAAGGCAGCAGCTGAGAAACTAGAAGGTTATTTTTCATTCATAGACAACCAGCCTCATAAGTTACACCAAAATTATAATAATAATGAATAGAATCTCTCCCTATAACCCACGTGCGTGCCGGGAGTGTAGTTTTTAGAATGATTGCCAGTGTGTGAAGGTCTCTCTCGTCGCATAGAGAATTAAAAGTGAGAGGCTGTCTTGAGATTCCTTTTAGAAACGTATTTCAAAATGCCTGTTCTGTATTGCCTTTTCCCCAGGAAAGGTAACTGTTGATGTGCTGGTCCAGAATGTCTCATGACTGTAGAAAACTAGTGAGGAGAAAACAATGAATAAATTAATGAATAAATTACTATTAAAGCAAAGATACCTGGATATTGTACAATATATATATATTCATATATATAGTATGTGTAGATAGATAGATAGATAGATAGATAGATAGATAGATAGATATATAGATAGATAGATGTTATGGAATATATACTGATGTTATGGAAAGTTCTTTAGTGGCCTTCTTAATGAAGCTATAAATGACTTCCTGGATAAACCAAGCAATAAGGCAAAGAAACAATGTCAAGAAAGGCCTTAAAAATCCATTTGTATTTCCTCAACTGGGCAAAGTACTGCTTGAGAACTTTGATCATACGGCCCATGTAATGATGCCAAATGCAGAAAGATCACAAGCCAGTGGGTGGAAGGTCTTGTGGATCCAGTGGCCCTCTAAGCATCTCAGTGCTGACAGGGGTCTCCATGTGGCTCCTTCAGCTTCAGGGCTCTAGCATAGCTCCATGTGTCTTCCCAACAGGAATGGCTTGCAGGGAGTGAGCATGTGTCCAGCCTCCAGCGAGTTAGCACCTCCTTAGCACCTCCAAATGAGGTCATCAAGCTGAGGCCTGATAGGCAGGCTAAACTCTGACCCATTTGCTCTTAGGGTCTCAGATTGACAGCAGATTATGTAAGTACCACATATGGAGGAGTAGAAAAGCTGTGGATGAGCTTAAGGTACTCAGCCTTTGTCTGCACAAGATCATTGTTAGATTGCTGTACTTTCAATCGGTTCACAAAGAGCCGTTGGTGCAATACCCACCAGTAGCACTGCAGGAAAAAAGACAAGAAAAACAAAACCTGGAGCTCGCTCCCATAAAATGGTACAGCATAGGGAATCCTTCGGGACAGTTCTGCTCTGCCTTACTGCTTGCTACAAGTCATAAGTCATTCCACCAATAACAGCTTCCGCCAACACGATGCTCTCCATTAAAACCTAGAACAGAGAAAGGACAAAAACTCGTGAAACCTAAGTCAACATTAGTGTTTCGCGCTTGGCAAATGTACTATGATTGAGCAAGATTTCAGTGTGAGAAGCATAGATAATTCTTGTACTATCTTGAAACTTTTATATAAATCTGAGATGATTCCATAACAATTTTTAAAAGCTTTTTAAAAATCATATCAATGTGAATGAGAGTGAGTGCAGAGTGGAGACCCAAAGCCCATCTGTAGACAATTGGACATCCCCTGACAGAAGGGTCACAAGGAAGGGACAAGCCTGTCAGGATGCAGTATAGCACCAATGAAACATAAACTTTCCTCTAGTTCTTTAATGCTTCCTCCCCCTCACTATCATGACCCCAATTCTACCTTACAAATCCGGCTAGACCAAAACATGTACACAGGTACAGACAAGAGCTGGAAACACAGGGAATCCAGGACAGATAAACCCCTCAAGACCAACAATGAGAGTAGTGATACCAGGAGGGTAAGGGGCAGGTGAGGGGGGAGCAAAGGGGAACTGATGACAATGATCTACATAATACCCCCTCCCTGGGGAATGGACCACAGAAAAGTGAGTGACGGGAGACATCGATCAGAGGAAGACATGAAAAAAATAATAATAATATCTAAATTATCAGGGACTCATGAGGGAGGGAGTGGGGGGGGGGAATGGAAGGGGGAAATGAGAAGCTGATACCAAGGGCTCAAGTAGAAAGAAAAGTTTTGAAAATGATGATGGCAACAAATGTACAAATGTGCTTGACACAATGGATGTATGTTTATATTATGATAGATCTGTATGAACCCCCAATAAAATGATTTTTAAAAGCCTTTTTAAAATTGAAATTCAACTCTTAGTTCTTCTATCACCCAATAATATATCTCATCAACACATAGAGAAAATATAACACCAACATTTTTTAAGTGCAAAAATAAAATATTTGGCTTTTCTTATCTGAATTCACTTTACTCAGTCTCCTTTCTCTCCTTGAGCTCTCTATACATACAGTCCATCCCCTCATTCCATGTTATCAGAAAGGTGGTTCCTATGCTCCAGATAAAATTAATTCAAGTAACTGAGACCACACAATGCCACTGCCATTACTTAGAGCATCCATAAGACCTGGTGACAGTTTACAAATTGGAGAAAATACAAAGGTGACCCTCTTTGCAAGCATTAAATAAAAGTAAAAGGTTTGTAGTGTTTGCATTCCAGTAAGGAAAGGACGTAAAGAAACTTCTGAGGAAATGATTGACATTTTCCTGAATGATTCTATCTTCCAAGATAGTTTGATGATTGCTACTGCACAGTGTCTTTTCACTGTTGTGCGCTTTAGCTGCATCATCTGAAAAGCTGCACAGGTATTCGTCTCTGACTCATAGATTTGCTGAGAGTCTTTAATGAGATAATGTGGGCGTAAACCTTGCATTGTCAGGGTTAGTGTGCCTTCTAAGTAGCAGAAAACTATTGATGAATAGAATAGGGGGAATGTAACAAAACAACGCATGTGAATGGATATTAGATAAGTCCAAATTATAGCAGAAACCATTTTGAATTCTGAGTTCCTACATAGGGAACTGACTGAAGCTACGGTATTTTCAACCACCTCAAATGCATGTGAAAGTTGGACATTGAATCAGGAAGACTGAAGATAAATCAATTCATTTGAACTACGGTGTTGGCAAAGAAATGGAAAATAGTGTGCATGGACTGCCTAAAGAACCAACAGATCTGTCTTGGAGGAAGTACAGTCAGAATGTTCCTGAGAGATAAGAGTGGGGGAAACTTTGTCTCACATACTTGGGATGTGTTATCAAGAGAGACCAGCCCCTGGAGAAGGACATCATGCTTGGCAAAGTGGACGGTAGCGACAAAGAAGAAGGGTCTCGACATGATGGGATGACACAGTGGCAGCAACAATGGTCTCAAACCAGTACATTAAAAGACCAGTTTGCTGACCCAATGACCATTTTACGTATTAAAAAGATATATCCCTAAAGGTAGTTTATTATTTCATACATTTAATACTTAAATAAGCACAATGCAGGAAGTAAACTGTTAAAATATTCATGAAATAATACTTAACCCAAAAATAATAGAATTGTTATTTATGGTTTTTCCATATTGCTTCTTGATTGCTGTCCTCACTTGCAACATTCTTCGCTTTTATCTGAGCAGTATCAGCTGTGTGATGTATCCTTAGCCATCTTTTCACTGGAAGAGTAGGACCCCATTCATATAGAGGTCCGCCAACTAGACAATAGTCACTGTTTGGTGTATTACAAACAGGCAACTTCTCCATTGAATAGATTATGTTCATCTTTGAAGAACTCTTTTCTGTTTCTGCTGAACTTGCAGCCATTGTACTGATAATGCTTTAGCTCTTTCAGCACTTTCAGGAATTACGTAATTAATTCATAATATCTCATTGGAATTGGGGGCTTCACCCAAAGCTGAACCGAAAGATAGTGTATCATCTTCTGTTTGGTACTTTTTCTCTATTCACGGAAGTAACAAACGCAAAGGAATAAAGATGTAGTATATCATCAAAAGTACAATGAGTTTTATGAAATTAATAAATATTGCAAGCGTAGTCCTGTCTAATTTTTTCATACCTATGGATGGAATGGGCATTACTACCAGCCTATCTGCCGTTGGGCAAATGAAGGCTACAAAAGAGCAGGGAATGCAAATTTGCGATTTCCACATCGGGCAGATGTCCAGCCATCCACCTTAGCGGGAACTCTGCTTATAAGTGCCGTGTTAACAATTGGCTCACCGAACTGAACAAAAAATTAAGGGTCAGTTGCAACCAGTGTGAACTGACTAAGTCCCGCCACTGGTTCAACCACAGGAACAACGGTAAGGATCGTGCAGAGCCAAGTGCTGTTTCCTCTGTCTCAGGTAAGGTGAGCATGAGTTGGAATCAGTGCTGGCCAGCACCTAACAGCAGTAGCACATAGTTTCTCACAGTGCTTATTTTGGTCTTGATGTGCCCTGTGAGTCTGATAACACAATGGATGATTTGCCAGTGTAAATATGAAGCAATATATTATCACATTGCTATTTTACAAAATATAGGTTATTATAAAGAACCATCTAGTTATAAAGAATTGCTGTAGCAGTCAAAAATTGGATTCTATAGCTAATACATTTACACAAAATAAGGAATATTGCCAATATTTAGATTTGGATTTCTGGATTGAGGAACATGCTCTATTGTCTTGGAGGTGACCACTTTCCAAATTACACACCTTCGGAGTCATCTCTACCTTCAGTGACAGCATCACCAAGGGTTTAGTCCCAGTAACTTGCATACAATGTGATGTCATTCCCAACGTGTCATTTCCTTGAGGAAGGGGATCACTGCAGCAGGATGAGCTCAGAGCACCTATGGGTGGGTCCAGAATAGTACAGAGGGAAAGTGGAGGCAACAGCTCTTGGAAAAGTTCTTCTGCCTGGTGGTTTTCTACCTTGAGTTCACAGCCTTCAGACAGTCTGCTAAGTCATTTCTGCCATCTAGTGGGTATTTGTCATCTCGCACCTATTCTTCACTGGCTTTCCCTAGCTCAGATAATTGAGGGACACGTACTTGTGTTCAAAGCTTATGGTCCCCGTTAGTTGAGAGTGGGAAAAAGGGAAGGGGGAAACCCTAACCATCCCATGACAAAAGTAATCATGGGAAGTAGGGTGGGGGAGAGAGGAAAAAGAGAGAGAGAGAGAGAGAGAGAGAGAGATTTCTCAAGAGATCTACTTGAGAAAACCAAGAAGGTAAGAGTCATGCTGGGCTGTGCAGCTTCAGATCAGCAGAGTGAGCAGCAGGCAAAGGGACCACCTGTTAAGAGAAAATCCAAAATCTTCAAAGACCTTCCCCAGCCAAAAATCTGTGATGAAAATCCCACTGGGTCTCAACTGTCTTTGAAGGCAACCCCTTGTTAGCCTACCCCCTCCTTTCTCTCAGAACCGAGTGTGCTCCCCTCAGGGGTCCAGGATGATTTTTTTTTTAAGGAAAAATGTTATTTGTACTCCTCCATACATAAGGAAAGTTGTGTGGTAACTTCTATCACCAAACTCTTTGTTTTCTACTGTAATTTACTAATCTCATTTCCCAAAGTCATATTAATAAATTACCGTATATTTTGATCCTCAAATTAAGACATATCATATCTAACAAAAATGTCATCTTAGAACTGAGCTTGCTGTTAGATAACAGGTACCGAGGTTTGAGGGATATAATATCGAGTTCGGAAAGCAATTCTTTCCTTGATTTCTGAAAAATTTTCAGAATACTATTCCTAAAACAAGTAATGGAATGCCAATGATGAAAATTAAATATAGTTATAATTCAAAATCTTAGCATTAGCTACAGCTTTCAAATAAATGAAGAAAACACTGGAAGGGCTAATGTATTTGTGTTCCCATTGATGTGAGATCAATTCCTTAAAAATCACTATGTTGAAAACTGCGAAAAAGAAAAAATAATCTTTATGTGGTTTTCATGTCATAGAATAGATACCATGAACATTTTGTAAACTTGGGGGGAATATAAACTAGAAAATGGTAATATAGAAAATTGTGATCAGTTATATTCCCACTTCTTGATATAAATATTGGTGACAAGTTGATGTTCCAGATAACAGATGTAGTGATAGATTTTAATTGTATTGATAGTCAAAAATGAAATTTGTAAATATAAATTTTAATTTTCTGTATTTGTTTTGGTATTTACCACTTAGTCAATATTCAATACTATTTTGTGGGTTCTTGAAAGAATAGGTATTTTTAGTTGGTTGATGAAGAGTTCTATTTCAGAAATTGATTGGGTTAAGCTTTATTTTGTGATTCTCAGATGTTCTGCATCCCTACTAGTTTTATATCTTCTTGACCAACTAATTTTTGAGAGACTTTTAAAACATACCACTATGGTTTGGGGTACATACATTTCTCCATGAAATTCTGCAAATTTTGACATATCGCGAGGCTATGTTATTAGGAGCACAAGTATTCAGAACTTTTATATTTTCCTGATGAATCTTCCTTCTTTACTACATTTTTTATCATGGAAATAATTTTTAAACTCACATTTTAAATTAACTAATATATTTCTATAGCAGTCTCTTTTGGTAAGTGTTATCTTAAATGTCTTTTATATCCTTTCAGGTTCAACTTTTCTGTATCATGGTATATTATCATAGTCTGTCTCTGGTAAATAGCAAATAAATAACTCTTTGGCACCTTTATATTTGTTCTTTTGGCCATACATGATGCTTTCAATATGCTTAACCAGCCCCATGATCAAAATGCATTGATTCTTCTTCAGTCTTCCTTATTCAATGGCCAACTTTCACATGTGTATGAGGCAACTGAAAATACCATGACTTGGGTCAGATGCACCTGAGTCCTACAACTAAAATCCTTGCTTTTCAACACTTTAAAGAGGTCTTGTGCTGCAGATTTACCCAATACAATGCATCATTGCAGCTTTTGACTGCTGCTTTCATGAACATTGATTGGGATTTCAAGCAAGACAAATTTCCTGAAAACTTCAAACTTGTTGTTTTACATACTGAAGCTGTATTACATACGGATGACTGATGTCTGACCTTCGTCAACAAGTGCTTTAAATCCTTTTGGCAAAACTAACACATCAACTCACTGGAAAAGATATATGTTTGTACGCATTTTGAAAGATAGGTCAAAGACTGCTCAAATTATAGAACAATTTCATTGATATCACATGCAAGTACAACTTTGTTGTAGATCATCCAACAATGGTTACACCAATATACTGATAGGGAGTTGCCAGATGTTCAGGCTGGATTCAAAAGAGGACTTGGAACAAGGACTGTCATTGCTGACATCAGATGGATCTTAGCTGAAAGCACAGAATCCCAGAAAGATGTTTATTTGTGTATTATTGAGTATGCAAAACCATTTGACTGGATGAATTATAGCAAACCATGTATAGTCTTGAGAAAAGTAGGAATTCCAGAACACTTCATTGTGCTCATGCAGAACATGTACCCAGATTAAGAGACAGTTGTGTGAACAGTACATGCTGTAAGATTAAGAGAAGTATGTGATCGGACTGTATCCTCTTATGATACTTATTCAATCTCTATGCTCTGGAAATAATCACAGAAGCTGTTTTATGAGGAAGAATCGGGCATCAGGATAGGAGCTTCCTGCATTTTGCAGATGACAAAACCTTACTTTCTGAAAGTGAGGAGGACTTGAAGCATTTGCTGATGAAGATTAAGGATCTCAGTGTTCAGGGTGGATTATAACTCAATGAAAATAAACCCAAAATCTTTACAACTTGACTAATAGGTAACACCATGATAAAAGAGAAACGTTTGAAGTTGTCAAGAAACTTTTCTTGCTTGGATCCACAACCAATACTCATGGAAGCAGCACTCAAGAGCTGAAAGGCTGCATTGCATGGTGTAACTGTTGCACAAGGCTTCTTTAAAGTGTTGGAAAGCAAGGGTGTTACTTCAAGGACTAAGGTGAACCTGATCCAAATCATGGTATTTTCAATGGAGACATGCATATTTGAAAGCTGTACATTGAATAAGGAAAACCAGAGAAGAATAAATGCATTTCAATCATGATGCTGGTGAAACATATTGGATGTGTAATGACTGCCAAAAGAACAAGCAAATTGGTCTGGACAAAGTACAGCCAGAATGCTCCTTAAAAGCAAGAATGCCGAAACTTCCTTTTGCATCCTTTGGACAGTTACCAGGCTCTATTGAAAATCATGGAAAAGGCTAGTCCCTGGAAGAAGATAGCATGCTGGGTAAAACAGAGGGGTTGCAAACAAGAAGACCCTTGGCACATTGGCTACAACAATGAGCTCAAACTTAAAAACAATTGTGAGGATGACGCAGGGCTGCGCAGTTCTGATCTCTCATACGTAGGGTTACTGTGAGTCAAGCCCACTTAATAGTACCTAACAACAACGCAAAATCTCTAGGTTTTTGCACATGTCATGACCACATTTTACTTTGTGTTCTCTAGCTGCCCTTTGAAATTCTCCGTTCAGCTCTTTTCATTTCTTCCATTTCCCTCAGTTACTCTCTGATTAAAAGAAACTTGTAGAGTCTTTCCTGACATCCACTTTGAAGTTTTCTTTCTTTTCTGTCTTTTTAATGACTTTTTGCTTTCTTCATATGTGATGTTCTTGAGGTCATCCCAAAGGTCATCATATCTCTGTCATTAGAGTTAAGTGAGTCAAATCTAGTCTTGAAATGGTCTCAAAATGTATGTGCTAGCTCAGAAGCAATAAAGCCCACATGGAAGAAGCACACAGGCTTGTGCGATCACGAGATGCCAAAGCGACCAGGTATAAGGCATCATGCAAAAAAATATATATATATATATATATATATACCATGATATATATCATTCAAAAATATATATATACCATAGTGAATGAAGGGGGAAGTGCAGAGTGGAGACCCAAAGCCCATTTGTCGGCCACTGGAGATCCCCTCATAGAGGGGTATAGGAGAGGAGATGGGTGTCAGGGTGCGATATAGTACCGATGAAGAACACAGCTTTCCCCCAGATCCTGGATGCTTCCTCCCCCCAACTACCATGATCCGAATTCTCCCTTGCAGGACTGGATGGGGCAGAAGTTGTACACTGGTGCATATGGGAGCTGGAGGCACAGGGAATCCAGGGTGGACGATACCTTCAGGACCAGGGGTGTGAGGGGCGAGGCTGGGAAAGTGGAGGGTGAGTGGGTTGGAAAGGGGGGAACTGATGACAAGGATCCACATGTGACCTCTTCCCTGGGAGAGGGACAGCAGAGAAGGGGGGAAGGGAGACTCCGGATAGGGCAAGATATGACAAAATAACAATCAATAAATTATCAAGGGCTCATGAGGGAGGGGCGAGCAGGGAGGGAGGGGAAAAATGGAGGACCTAATGCAAAGGGCTTAAGTGGAGAGCAAATGCTTTGAAAATGATTAGGGAAAAGAATGTACGGGTGTGCTTTATACAATTGATGTATGTATATGTATGGATTGTGATAAGAGTTGTATGAGCCCCTAATAAAATGTAAAAAAAATGTATGTGCTAGATACTCAAGATTGTCAGGAGAAACAATATCCTTGGAGGATAGTGTGGTTGGTAAAGTAGAGAGGCGGTGTGAAAGATGGATTGCCACAGTGGCTACAGTCATGGACTCCAATTGAAGAATAATTTTGAGGATGGCGCAGGAGTGGGCAGTGTTTAGCTCTGTTGGACATAGGGTTGCTATGAGAAGAAACAGATTCAATGCCACCTAATCATAACAACATACTCCAGGTCCTATTTTGGCTCTCGTGGTCTTGTTTACATGTTCTTCGACTTCAACCTGCGCTTACATATAAGCAATTGATGGTCTGTTCCAAGCCAGCCCCTAGTCAGGTTTTAGCTGCTGATACTGAGCCTCTCCAGCATCTACTCTCACAGATATAGTCTATTTGATTTCTGTGTATTCCATCTGGAGAAGTTTATGTTTTTTCAAAAAAGGCATTTGATGAAGTTATTGGTCTTGCAAAATTCTCTCATGCAATCTTCAGCTTCATTTCTGTCATCAAGAATATATTTACCAACTACAGATCCATGCCCTTAACATCTAATTTGTGCATTCTAATTACTAGTAATATAATGTGTTTTGATTGGATTGTTGATCAATTTTAGACTGTAGACATTGGTAGAATTCTTCAATTTCTGCATCATTAGCTTTAGTGATTTAAGCTTAAATTTAATACTAGTTGTAATGACAGGATTACCTTATATGAGGATACATATTATCCTATCAAGACAGCATTATACTTCAAGAAACATCTTGAAATGTCATTTTTGATGATGAATGAAGTCATTCCTCTTGACTCTGTTACTCCTGACATAGTAAACCATATGATTGCCAATACTAATCCACAAGAACGTTAGAACGTATTAAATAATAATTATCCTTTCCTACATTGTGTTCTATTTCCAATGAGCAATCGTAGTGTCATTGGTTAAGTGTTTAACTATTAACTGAAAGGTCAGCAGTTTAAACCCACCAGCCACTCTGTAAGAGACAGATGGGAAAGTCGGCATCCATAAAGGTTTATAGCCTTTAAAATCTTATGGATCAGTCCCACTCAGCCCTATAGTGTCACTGTGAATTGTGACATTGAATCACAACTCAATGGCAGAGAGTTTGGTTTTGGACCTTTTATCTATTTTTATGCAGTAATTTTTTTTATAGTTCCACAGTGGTACAAGTTGCTTGTGCTCAGTTTTGAACCTAAAGATTGCCAGTTCAAATCACCTACCTTTGCTGGAGGGAGGGTGGGGCGGGACTTTGGAAGTAGACTTCCTTCAAGATTAGAGGTAGAAAGCAGCCCTACTTTGTAATCAGGGCTTTCATAAATGGAAGTCAACAGGAAGAGAATGAATTCTTTGGGCTTTGTTGTTTGCCGTATAGTGTTTTTGAGTCCTCTAAATTCAACATGATCATCTTAATTCACCTTGGTTTTTCTTTTCATAGTCAGGGCTTATTTATGTTTGAGGAAAGTTTTATCAAGTTTTTTGTTTGTTTAGATCACAAGATTCTTCTTTCACTAGATCACAGATTCTGATTGATTCTTACTAAAATATTCTTTTCATAGTATTTTCATGAAAGACCTATGATATACTATTTTCATGAAGACCTAAGAGTGATACTGAAGTTTTTTCTGAAAACTTATTTAAACTTCACATATAAAATATAGTTGGTTTTATGCTTTGATATACCCACTGGTCTTTACAATAACTGTATAAAGTCACTAATTCTGAAAATATCTACCATAAATTCACCAAATATTACACAGAATATAACATACCCACCATTTGCTCTTCTCCCTACCCCCTCCGCCCACTGCTTTAAATTCTCTCTAAAACTCCTATTAAACCATGTTGGATTGTCTGCCCTCAAATTTCTCTAATTTCATATCTTTTACCCCTTTTAGTTTCGGTGCTACATTCTAAACAAATTTATCACTTCCAATTTTACTTATTAAACCATACATTGAGTTTCTGTTTTAATTCAAATGAATATACCAGTATTCCCCATTCCTTTAATAAGCTTTTTGTTATTTATTAGAAGCTTCCATTTTATCATTTTGGTTTTTTATGACTAAATATTTTAAACATGAATGCCCTACATTGATCTTGGATCGTCCAATTCTTGAAGATGTTCTTCGGTGTGTTTCTGTTGACTCGATCTTATGGCTGTGATTACCTTTTGCAGTTGGTAATTTTAAAAGTTATATGGTGAGTGGGGTGAAAGTTTACAAGGGAGATCAGTTTTCCATTCAACAACTCACGCGCATTTTGCTTCCTATCATTGTCTGTAAAGTTAACGAGGTAACATCACTGCTCCCCCTCCTCCCTGTCTTACACGTCCCCAGTCCTCCCCCTTTCCTGATCCCTCTGAAGGTTGACCTTGGGTGACACTGCCATTTTGATCTAAGGTGGGTGATTATTTTAAGGTTTGCACACTGCCTTAGTGTTCTTGTTCACCGTGGCTCCCTGGCTGTTCTTGGACTGAAAATTGACCAATGGTGTGTGTTTAGTTCCAGACCTAAAGGGTATTTAAGGGGGTTTGACCAGTTTCTACCTGAACAGTAGGCCTAGACATTCTATCGTTGTTGATGGTGTTTTTCCTCCTGTGGTGTCTTCTGCTTTCTGTATACTTGGCTGTCTCTCAGAATCAACTTGACGGCAATGAGAGTGGCTGGTTTGGTGTATGTGCCCAGGAAGGAGCCCTGATGGTACAGTGGGTTACATTTGGGGCCGAGAATTACAACATCAGCAGCTCTCACCCACCAACTATCTAGAAGAAAGATGAAGCTTTCTACTCCCATAAAGATTTGTAGCCTCAGAAACCCACAAGGACATTTCTACTGTCCTGTAAGTTCAGTGTAATTCAGGATCAAGTGGAAGGGAGTGAGGTTGCTTTAAATATATATATATTCCTCAAGGTTCAAATTCCCAATTCATCTACTTTCCACTCTGCTTATCCTTGACTCTGAAATTAGTCTTACTCTATTTCTTTCTAACATACTTATATTTTTATTAAAATAATATCAGTCTATATCAGATTGTAGTTCATGAGTTATAGTGGAAAAGCAGCATAAATTAGGCCAGGCAGTCAGAGTACTGAAACACATCTTTTCCTATCTGTATATTGTTTCACATAATTGAAATAGAATTAAAATAGTACTCTTATTTCAAATACCAAGAAGAAAAAGTAAGTCCTGCTATTTGCTAACTATAAGGTCAGCACTTTGAAACTACCTGATATCTAAGGAAAAGATGAAGCATAACTACCTGATATCTAAGGAAAAGATGAAGTTTTCTACTCCCGTAAAGATTTCCAGTCTCAGAAACCCACAGGGGAAGCTCTACCGTTTCTTATAGGGAAATCAACTCAAAGGCAGTGAGTTTGTTTTTTGGTTTGGTTAATGAAATCCTTTGAGGTTTTCAGAGTTAAAATTTAAGTACTGTCAGTCACATCTACCTGGCACTGTCATTTTTTAAAAATCACTTTATTGGGGGCCCGTACAACTCTTATCACAACCCATACATTCATTCATTGTATCAAGCACAGTTGTACATTTTTTGCCATTATCATTATCAAAACATTTGCTGTCTATTTGAGCCCTTGGTATCAGCTCCTCAATTTGCCCCTTCCCTCCCTGCCTCCCCTCCTACCCTCATGAACCTTTGATAATTTAGAAATTATTATTATTTTGTCATGTCTTATACTGTCCAATGTCTCCCTTCACCCGTTTTTCTGTTGTCCGTCCCCCAGGGAGGGGGTTATATGTAGATTCTTGTAATCGGTTCCCCCTTTCCACCCCACATTCCCTCCACCCTCCAGGCATCGCCACTCTCACCACTGGTCCTGAAGGGGTCATCTGTCCTGGATCCCCTGTGTTTCTGTTGCTATCTGTACCAGTGTACATCCTTTTCTGGTTTCTTTTCTATTGAGGTTTTTCTATGTGTTGTCTAGGCAGCATTGCTGGGTTGCTTTTTTGTTGTTGTTCTTTCTGTTGTTGTTTGCTTCTTGTCACTAATTTGTATTCTTTTCCCTATATGAAATCCAGGATAGGTCACTCTACAGAGACAGTAACTGAATTAATACTTACTTAGGGGCTTGGCAGAGGAGGATTGGGGAAAGTGAGGAGCTAACAGCAATGAGTATGTGAAGACAATGTTCTGAAATCGATTGTGGTGATGATTATAGATGATTATATAACTCCTCTTATTATGGTTGAATAGTAAAAAAATTAAAATATGTGAAGTATATGCCAATAAAGTTATTTTAAAAAAAGAATAATGACCTAACATCTTAGCAGTATCTCTACCAAAGTGGCACTAAGACACTTGTCTGCTCCTTCGGAGTCTGCCAAGCACTATTGTGTTAAAATAAATATCTAGATATCCTCTAATTAAACTTATTAATAATTCTGAAAGCAATTATCCAATAATGTGGACAACTGTCTATGCAATTTGGGAACATTTTCTTTTGTTTTAATCTAATATTTTAGAGTTTACTTATAGTTCAAACAAAGTATAATTTATTAAAATTTCATTAGTTAGTTAAAAGGCTTTAAACTAATACAAGCTCTTTTGCATCAACATTAATGAAAGTTTTACCAGCATTTTACTATAGTAAAAGTTCTGGCTATATGTTGTTAGGCGCCACCAAGTTATTTCTAGCTCATAGTCACCCTAAATAGAACAGAGCAAAACACTGCCTGCTCCTGCATCCTCCTCAGAATTGTTTGTATGTTTGAGTCCATTGTTGCCGCCTCGGTGTCAATCCGTTTCACCGAACTCTACGAGGGCACGACAAAAAGTCCATGTAAAAACTGAATTGGAAGATAATGGAATTTTTCTATGCATTAAAAAAAATCCCTCTCCTACCATTAGTAGACATTTGGCTTCTTTATGTTTATTTTTTACTTTGTTTAATCCGTGTTTATTTTCTGTTGTTGTTACTGTAATATAAACTTAAAGGGGGAAAGACCCAAAACGGGAATCTATGTATTTAGCACGACAAGAGAGACCAATGGGCTTAGTTTGAGCTGTAACTTCAGTCTTTAGGAAGATCACGGATCTTGTTCACAAAGTTTTCTGATTACCAGGACTTCAATATCTTTTACAGAAATGCCTTGATCTTCTTTTTCCAAGAACTTGGAGATGATTTGTTTAAAGTTTTTCATTGCCAATTTTTTTCTCTATGGAAAAAAAGAATAAATCTACTCACATTTACCTAATGTGTCAGAAATACAGATGCAATGTTAGCAACTGGATTTAAATAGATTGATTCTTCATGCTAAACATCTGCAAAGAATACATAAGCCATGATTTTCCCAAAGGCCAATGCTAATATTGGGCTACAATGTTAATGTAAAATTCATTTGGTATTTAGATTAGGGCAGATACCAGTTTCCTCCAAAAGACATAACCTTCTGGCCGGCATTTGATTTTACACTCATTTGAGAGGTGATATTTAGTATGCGGTGTTTTCAAACTTGGCATAAATGCTCTATAAGTAATAAGGGAAAGGCAAATTGGTGTTATAGTGCTACAGGACGTCTGGCTCCCCACGTTTTGGTTTTAGAAAGTATTCTCAAATGTTTCAGGGAAAGGCAGAAAATCCACATTATGAGTCTATTTGTACTGTATTACCTCACAGGGACGGGAATCCCCACCCCCACCCTACTTGGCTGCAGCTGGTAAGAATAATGTGCCCTGGAGCCTGGAAGGAGCACCCACCCTTAACACAGGATGGTTCTATTGGCGCATTTTTTAAAAATTGGGAGTAGTTAGAGCTTAAGAAAAGAGAGCGAGAAAGGCAACATATATATGCACGGGTGTCAATATAATGCAAACACTGTCAATATAAAAAATCTGAGAGGGCGGTCTAAAAACATAAGCAGCCTAGCTAGAACCACTCCTGGGGGGACTGAATCAGGAAAAGAAGAATCCCGAGGTTACACCTGGATGATTAATAATTGCAGACCTGGTTACTGGGCAAGGGGCATTTATTAGGGGATATCAGTGGGGTCCCCCAAAGCCCCCTGCAATAATGAGTCTCTTGCCTTGTTAAATCATGTCACAAAATTGAGCTGGTCCCGATGGGCTACTTTTCTCTCATTATGTCAGAGGCTGGCCATACAAAGGAAGAAGTGGAAAAGTGAAAAGTGTTCATCATTGTGAAATAATTATGTTCTTTCCTTCAAAATGTTCACAACTAATTATGCTGATTGTACAACATTGGCCAATTAAAACAATAAAAGTATACCCACTTCTTATTGGCTTCTACGTTTATTCCTAGAAATATAAGTTTCTGAATCAAGCATGCTGTCTACCGTTTCTTACACATAGTAATTTGGGGGTGTAATAAAAGTTTGGAGTTTCTCAATTAGTTTTTTCTAACTATTAAGACCTATCATCCAGACAGACTTCTAGGGGGGTCTAGAAATTATATTGTGCATACGACAACATTGTTGTTGTTAGGTGCTGACAAGGCATTCCAACTCATAGTGAGCTTATGCATAACAGAATAAAATACAGCCGGTTCTTGTGCAAGCCAGCCTCACAAATTGCTGTTATCACTGAACCCCTTAGAATAAATTGCATTTCTTATACTATGTTGAAATGTTATATAGGATAGCTCCTGCTTCCAAAAGAGGACTAAGTCATTCTTAAAAACAGTTTAGTAAAGCTGAAATCTCTTGTTTAGAAAAAAGTCTTATGTGTTACATTCTTCACATATGAAATCACATTTAAGTCAATAGCCAACTTTTGAGAATTCAAAATATGGTCCTTTATTCATGGGAATATAGATGGATTCTGTTACTTTTTGTTTTGAAGTTAGAATGTCACGGGAATTAAATAGTCCTTAAAGGTGTTTTTCTTTTCATGTAATATTTTTGAGTGGAAAGTTTACCACGCATTGCAATGCCACCTGTGCCATCACGCTGAGAAGGGAGCCTCCATGGTCGACGGAGGCCAGTCTTCTTGAGACACGTGGGTTCTCTATTCTCCACATCCATTCTGCAGCTGCTCTTTTCTAGAATTCCCTTTCTCTTCTTAAATTCCGTTCCATGCTATTATATCAGAGTATCTAACTTGTCTATATTTTATTTAAAATATCTCATAAGTACAATGCGTAATATGTATGCACGCTGTAAGTTTCTTATATTGATTTTTAATGGAGAATGTCGTTTTGTGTCATACTGCCATCTGGTGGTTATTATGCTGCATGACCTCTCATACGGCATGAAGCATCCTATTTGAACTGTCACTCAAGATGTTAATTAAAACAATTCCCAGACTTTAGAAAATAGAATGTATATATTTAACAGAGTCTATATTTGTCTGCTAAATGGAAAGGCTGAATAACTTTGGAAACATTCAACTTATTAAGGACTTTATGAATTCAAAATAATCGATTCTTGGGGAGCTAGTGATAAGAATGAAGAAAATGTGGTAAAACTGATTGTGCTGATGATTGTACGATGCTTCTTGATGTGACTGAATTGTTTAATTGTATTATATGTGAACTACATGCCAATAAAACTGTTGAAAAATGATTCTTTATAGCTGATAACCAAGCCAATTAACCCAACGAAGCCATTTCCTATTTGTGGCTTAGACTCCGACTTCTCTCTGAACCTTAGGCAAAGGTTCGCCTTCATTTATTGTTTTTATAACTCGCAAGTAGCATGCACCTTTATTCATCAATTTCTCTGCCTTCCTGACATTTTTGTATTGGGTAGACCATGACTCATAGTTACTTCTTCTGAGAGGTCATGTCTGCATTTCCTTCTTATCGTAGTCATGTTCGTAGAGACCTTGGATGCACTGAGGCTCCTGAGAGTGTAGGAGGCCTCTGGCTGATCAAGGTGTTTACTAATGGGTGACTATTTAGTCCCCTGCGCCACTGTGGCTCTGCAGACAAAAGCATTGCAAAATGACTGTTATTTGTGACTTTGCTGCTAAAAGCATTGAGAGATAACTCAGTTATTTATGATCTCTCTGAGGCTCTCTTGAATCTTGCATGTCCCTGTGATTGTCTTAGAACTTAGTGCTTTTATTATTCTAAGGTTAAGAAACTGTGACTAGTTAAGTAACATTTGCATAGATAAGAGTTTAGGAATGTTTAAGTTCTTTGATGTTTGTCTTGTAACCAATTCCCTTGTGTAAGAAGAGTATAAATACCAAGCTTCAAATATACTCGAGACTTCAGTCCATCAGACTGAAGTGCTCCTGATCCCGTACTTTGTATATGTCTCTTTCGTTTCCTTTCATCCGCACGCCTCGTTTGACGTTTCTGTATTGGGTAGACCATGACTCATAGATACTTCTTCTGAGAGGTCATGTCTGTATTTCCTTCTATCGGAGCCATGTGCGTAGAGACCTTGGATGCAGTGAGGCTCGTGAGAGTGGAAGAACATTCTGAACTACCTTTGTTCCTTTCTAGCCCAAGAATTGTGACTGATATGCTGTGCTTCATTGGCTGAGGTAATTATTTCTCTGATCTTTACTTATCTTTTGTCTTAATTAAAAGGACAGGGTAGCTGACTTTCATATTTCCGTAGAGATTCAAAGATATAACAGATATAGGTAATTGTTGAAAAACATGGTTCATGTTAATGTAACCAGTGTCACTGGATTGTATATGTAAACAGTGTATGAAAAAAAAGTATGTCCTCTAATGGAATGCATGCAGAATCATAGTTTAGTTTGATATCATGGGCCAAAGGTTTTTATACTCAAAGCTCTTTCCCCCAAATAATTTGGTGTAGGTAGTGGTGGAAATGGTGGTTATTCATAAGGTAAATGAATTCTATGTAGTCATTGAGAGAATGATTTCCTCTATGTTGCAAATTTATCATGCTACCTTAAAAATGAGCAATGAAACATTAATTTGAAACCATGAAGTAAGAAAATGTATAAAGGCTAAATATTTAGGATTGTGTACTTCATATATGTGTGTGTAAGGATCTCTGATCAGTAGCTCAAATTCACCAGTCACTCTGTCAGAGAAAGATGAGGCTTTTGTCTCCCATACAGATGTAGAGCCTTGGAAACCCACAGGGGCAGTTCTACTGTGTCCTGCTCATTCTACTCTGTCCTGTAGGGTTGCCATGGCTTGGAATCGACTCATAGTAGTGCGTGGAATCTCTGGAGGGTGCAAATGATTAACACAATGGCTAAGTGGCAGGCGGGAGCACAACTGCTGGCAACACGTTTGTTGTTGTTTCGATGTATATGTCTGTTTTGTTTGCATCATAGCCATAGGGAAACCAAGAGGCATGCAAGTATTCCAACATATATTTTAGGTCTATGCGTCAGAATTGAGTTGAAGACAGTGAGTAAATCTTTACTGTAACTTATCATCTATGTGAAATTACAGGGAGATGAGAAAAATACAGTACACAATCAAAAACAAGAATACAATAAAGCAAGCCAAAATCAGGATTACAGGATTTATTTAATCTGATAAAGACAGTTTATTTCTAATTTACAAAGACTAAGTAAAGTTGGGAAAATACTTACCTGAACTCCTAATCACACTTGGAACTCCATCTTAAAAGGATCATAGTTTCAGGCCTCTTTCTAATTTTTTTTCTGTCAATGATTTCATGCCAACTCATAGTGAACATGTAGCACAATTTAGTACTGGTCCCATGACTTTTTGAGGCTATAATTGTTTTTTTTTCTTTTCTTTTTTTACATTTTATTAGGGGCTCATACAACTCTTATCACAATCCATACATATACATACATACATCAATTGTATAAAGCTCATCCGCACATTCCCTGCCCCAATCATTCTCAAAGCATTTGCTCTCCACTTAAGCCCTTTGCATCAGGTCCTCTTTTTTTTTGAGGCTATAGTTGTTTTACAAGAGTTTATGGCCCTGTCTTTTTCCAGAAGAGAAATGTTCTCCAACACAAAATGACAATAATATTTCTAAGGTGAGCCAAAGACATATATGAACCACAGGTATATGAATGGATTTGGAGCTCAGACTTAATTTCAGCCCCAATCTAAGAGTAATTAGTTCTTACAACATGCCCCTGCTTGAAACTGGCCCTCAGGAAGAGATCACTGAAGAGATGGGTGCTACAGCCAAGAGTGGTGAAGAAAGTGTGGTGCCCAGCTGTGTTAATCTGAGCAGACTAGAGAAACAAAGCCATAGAAACTCATAAGTGTACAAGAGAGAGTTTCATATAAAGAGTAATTATACATTAAGAAAGCATCCCGGCTAAGCTCGCCCCGCGGTCCCGTGGATCTGTGTCTTGCTTCAACAGTGTTTGAATGGAACAGATCCGGGGACTCCCTACCGCCAACCTTCTGCCAGGCAACAGGTTTCTTTCCGGAAGTAACTTGGGGACCATCTTCTCGGCCAGCCCCTCCTCTTGGGACCAGCGGACACTTTTATTTGGCGTGTGGTGACCTCCAAACCAATCCATCATGAGCTCTCAGATCCATCAGAATTATTCCACCGACGCGGAGGCCGGCGTCTACCATCTGGCCAACCTGCACCTGCAGGCCTCTGACACCTGCCTCTCTCTGGGCTGCTCTTTCGACCAAGACGATGTGGCCTTGGTAGGCGGGGGTCACTTCTTCCGCGAGCTGGCGAAGGAGAAGCGCAGGGGCCGAGCATCTCTGGAAGCTGCAGAACCAGTGTGGAGGCGGCACCCTCTTCCAGGATGTGCAGAAGCCAGAAGCCATCTCAAGATGAGTGGGGTCGAACCCTGGACGCCATGGAAACTGCCCTAGCCCTGGAGAGAAAACTCAACCAGGCTCTTCTGGACCTGCATGCTGTGGGGTCCACTCACGCCGACCCTCATCTCTGTGACTTTCTGGAGAGCCACTTCCTGGACAAGGAGGTGAAACTCCTCAAGAAGATGGGCGACCACCTGACCCACCTCTGCAGGCTGATGAGCCCCCAGGTCGGGCTGGGCGAGGATCTCTTCGAGAGGTGCACTCTCAAAGAAGACTAGGAACCTGCGGCGCCAAGCCACCTACCAGGGCCCTCTGCCTCCCCATGGCCGGCCTTAGCCCCTCTGCCTGAACAGCCCTGGAGCCCCTCCCCGCAGCTGGGGACCAAATGGAAACAATAAAGCTTCCTTTTGCAGCCAAAAAAAAAAAAAGAAAGCATCCCAAGCCAGTCCAGTCCTAGCACATAACTGATGTTAGCCCATATGTCTGATACCAATCTGTAAAGTCCTTTTCAGACTCACAAAGCATGTGGAATAACGCCAAATGCAGGATGATCACAGATGAGTGGGTAGCAAGTCTTTGGCTCCAGTGGCTTCTCAGCATCTCAGTGTGGCTTCTCTGGCTCCAGGGGTCTGGTTGCATCAGAGTAGGTCCGTGTGACTTCTCCAGCTCAGAGCATTAGCGTAGTTCCATGTGCCTTGTCAGCTAGAGCATCTCCAAGGGAGTGAGCTGCAAGAGAGGAAGTGTTGTCTCCCGCCTCCAAGGAGGAAAATCCAGGAATTCCCCAAATTCTCAGGAGAAGGCCAGGCCCACACAGAGGTCTCATTGGCTAGGTTCTGATTGACAGACTAAACTCTACCCCTTAATCCTATTAAGTGCCAAATTGACACCGGATTATGTAACTACCACACCAGCTATCAGAAAGAGTACTATCTGGGGTCTTAAAGGCTTGTCTTCAAAGCAGTAGCCATCTAAGTGGGGTCCACTAAGTCCACATGACAGAAGTACAGCCGCCTGTGTGGTCCAAGGATTTACATAATAAAACTCACATACGGAGGAGGGGAGAATATCAGAGCTTTAATTGTGAACACCTGGTGGTTAGCAGGCTAGAGTTGACAGGGAAAGCCCCAAATCCATTTGCAGTGTCCACACATGGACGAAGCCTCCAGGGAATTCCTCGGACCACCGTCCAATGATGGGGATAGCCTCGCTATCAGAGAGCATTCTGAAGTTGATTATGGCAGATGTAATTAGGCTGAAATATAATATCCTATATTTTGATCCCTCTTTTGACTCATCGTAATGTTGTTTCATTTTTATTTATTTACTTTTTCTGATTTTTTTTTTTGATTTTTTTTTTAAGGTGAAGAAGTGAAGGGGAAATACATGTGGATTAAGGTTCCGGTTAGTCCCCTCGGACCATAAACCCAAACCAAATTCACTTCCATACAATTGATGGTGGCTCATGGCTACCCTATAGGACAGGCTAGAACTGCCCTCAGAGCTTCTGAGACTGCAGCTGTTTAGAGAGTCGAAAGCCTCATCTATTTTTTTTTGGCACTAGTTTTTATTTTCCAATCATTTTACTAGGGGCTCATACGACTCTTATCACAATCCATATATACATCAATTGTGTATAGCACATTTGTTCATTCATTGCCCTAATCGTTCTCAAAACATTTGGTCTCCACCTAAGCCCCTGGCATCAGCTCCTTGTTTCTCCCCTCCCTCCTGGCTCCCCTCTCCCTCATGAACCCTTGATAATTTATAAATTATTACTTTGTCATATCTTGCCCTGTCCAACGTCTTTCTTCTCCCACTTTTCTGTTGTCCGTCCCCAGAGAGGAGGTCACATGTAGACCCTTGTAATCTGTTCCCCCTTTCCAACCCACCCTCCCTCGGCCCTCCCAGTATCACCACTCACACCACAGGTCCTGAAGGGACCATCCGCCCTGGATTCCCTGTGTTTCCGGTTCCTATCTGTGCCAGTGTGCATCCTCTGGTCTAGCCAGCTTTGCAAGGTAGAACTGGGATCATGATAGTGGGGGAGGAAGCATTTAGGAACTAGAGGAAAGTTGCACGTTTCATCGTTGAAACCTCATCTTTCTCCCGTGGAGAAGCTGGTGCTTTCAACTTTGCGGAATGCAGCTCAAACCAAGCACCCAAATCGACTCGCAGCCACTGCGTCACCAGGGCTCCCCCGTAGAGCCCGCCTAGGGTATGAGTGTGCTATCATTCAGAATGCACGGGAAAGCGGATCATTGCAGATGCAGCTCCCTTAAAATTTGCCACCTTATCATTTGCTCTTCCTGTTGACCCATTTTAAAGTTGTTCTAGTTTTTAATATTTTTTGCTTTCTTTCCCCTTGAGGTTTTTTGTTTTACTTTGTTTTTGTTGTTAGTTTTTTTTTCTTTCTAAAGTGTTTTTCAGCATCTGACACCCAGTATATGCAAATCTATACAGGGAGTACTGGATTCATTGCTCCTTAGGGAGGGTATGGCAGTGGAGGTTGTGGGGCAATGAGGAACTAATAACAATGAATCCAAAAACAAAGAATATGCTCTAAAATTGATTTTGGTATTGATTGTACAGCTCTACTTAATATGATCCAACTATTTAATTGTCTGATTTGTTAGTTAGATGCCAATAAAAGTTGGAAAAGATAATACAATATAGCTGGGGAGCTTTGAGTTCAAAATTGTTACTAGTAATATACAAATATATTTTTCCTTGTTCTACAATTTCCTTCTTTCCTTTATTTCCTCCTTCCTTCACCCTTTCCTTCCTTACTTGCTGTCCCTTGTCATTCCCTTTTGCCAATGTTCAATTACAATAAGCAATTCTTATGGAAAATATAAAAAGATAAGGCACAATCATATTGGTTTTCTCCATTGAGCATAATCTGAGAATACGCAGCTAAGAATCATTTGGGAAGAAACAATCAATCCTTTTGCAGTCCTGTAGACACTATAAACTCTCACGCATTTATGTTTATAGTTAATTAAAATTGTTTACTGCCTGTCTGGACTCATTTCCCAGAAAAAAAAAAAAAGAAAAGAAAACCAAAGTCTAGCACAGAGTGCTAGGAATGTTATGTAACACTGCAAAGTGGAAACTGCAGTCAGTTTTGCAAATACACGAATAATAAAGTACCTTGAATGAGTTCTAAAAGGAGAAAGGGAAATCAGAGGGCAGGATGTAGAAAACATTAAGAAGATTTCACATATGTGTTAAAGCGCCTCTGCACAGCAAAGAAACCATCCCATAATGGGAAGATGAAAGCATGTCAGAGTTTGGCAATCATTAAAAGCATTATTTTGAGTTCTTTGGGTGTTCCTGTGTCCCATTGTGCTTTTCTGACCTAGATTCGTCTAGTTACTCAGAACACAGCAGTACAGATTTGCAGCAACGTGGCCCCATGGCTTAATTTCCCAATTAAACTTAAATAAATTTCTCAACTGCTCATAAAACCCTTGGTGGCAAGATCAGTGCACCTGAATATTTAATTATTTGAATGTCAGTCTGAGACATAGGTAATTGGCAGCTAATAGAAAATGTCAAGAGCCCCAAAGAGAAGATTCCCCCATGGCCCATCAGGGAATAAGTGAATACATTTACTAAAATAGAGATAATGTTTTTGTTTTGATCCTTAAAAAAATGGAAAGATACTAGAAAAGTGATATTTTAAAATAAATTTCAAGAAAGAAGACAATAGTACTTAATTACCATTATGTTTTAGATAGAACCCTTCAGCTGAAGTTAAATGATACAACTAATATTCAGACATGATCTATATTAGACTAAGTGATTTTCTAACAACGTGTCATGGTGAGATGGACAGAAAATGTTATCCTCTTCTTTGGCTATAATGTTTCAGCATACATAGGCATAAAGTTGAAAAAAACTAAACATATGTATGATCGTGTGTGTATACATATATATATATGACTGTGTACATATATATGTGTGTGACAGTGTTTAACAAAATAAAAATAAGCCAGAGATAATCATAAATCAACTTAATTATATACCAGTAAAATGACTTGAGAATCAGATGAAAGATGATAAACCAGAGGTGGTGATAAAAGAGTTATTGAGCTCAGGAGAGGTCCCCAGTGGGAAGCCCAGGGAATTAGTCTTCGTTCAGTTTTACTTTACATCTTAATTACTGATTTCAAAGAAAGGCTAAACTGCACATTAACTAATTTGCAGATGGTACTAAACTGGCAAACAGAGGGAATAGCAGATTAAAAATCCAAAGGGAGTTAAGAGGTTAGAAATAGGAATTAGTGAAATTAAATCCTGTAAGTAAAAATAACACTGATGGTGATAAAGTAAAAACTCCCATTTAAGTCTTTGTGGAGGTATCATGTAGCAATTTTGGAAAGACGAAAAAAAAAAAAACTTTCAAGACAAGATGTCAAGAAACTTCCTGTGCAGAATAGCGATGGGAAGAGACCAAACACTGAACCAGATGCAGTTGAGAGAACTTTGGAAGGGACTCCAAGGAAATGACAAGTATATTTCCTTCGTAAAAATCAGCTTGGTTTACGCTTTTCTGGCTGAGGCTGAGTAATATGAGCAACAGCCCATGGTCGCCCTCCATGTGTGTCCTTTATCCTGTTCAATGTGAAAGGAGTCTCGGCAGGACAATGATTAGGTGCTAGGTTGCTAATTGAAAGGATGGTGATCTGAACCCATCTCTCTACTCCACAGGACTGAGAATTGGTCATCTGTTCTTATGGGGATTCAAATTGAGGAAAGCTATGGGCAATTCAACTCTACACTATTGGGTCTCTATTAAGTGGAATGGACTTCATGACACTCAACCACTTTTTAAAGGAGGTAGCAAGTATATTAATATTACTCTGGGTACTTAGAAACCCGAAAGAGTTAAACTACATGGTGTTTGTGAGAAACAGAGACGATCTAATTGCTATCCTGTCTTTTCTGTGGTGAAATGGAATAGGCATAAGCTACAAAAAGAATAGACAGCTGAGAGAGTAAGAAAAGAGCTGGGCAAAGCTGTTGCCAATAGACAAACTTTGTTTTTAAGTTTGGAAACCAGAGGATGGGAAGTAATTGTATTAGGTTTCTGGGGTAGTTTGCCTCAGTTTTTGCTTCTCAATGCTGAAAGAATTTACGCGGCAGAAGCATTTTTGTAAATCCAAGTAACCTTTTTGAGGGAAAGGGACGTTTCGGGTATTACAGCCTCAGAACGTACATACTATCCTGGGGAAATGTGCAGTGCCCCATGGGAAAGTTCGGCTGGAAATGGCCGTTTCGGGGGAGCACGGAAAACCACGTGGAAGGAATACCAGAATGCTGGTCCGGATCTTTCACTTGGGAGAGATTCCCACCCTGTTTGCAGGTGCACCAAACAAGAGAGGAGAGGGCGGCCTGCCCTTGACCTGCTTGATCCAGGCTGTGAGGATAGGCTTGGGGAGGCGTGGTTGAGGGTACTGGTCGACCTTATTGGCTGAGTCTACCCGCACCTGTGTGATATCAAGTAGCTGGTTGCCTAATCTGTGTGCCCAGGTGGACCTCCCACCTGGGCCCAGGTGACTTGGGTCGACGCATGCCCAGTTTGGATTTTCCCATAGGTGTCTAATTAGTGTGCTTTATTTCTTTCCAACTCCTTTATTGTGGCACGGACAGCTAATTTTCATTTAGCGTCAGCATTTGGGGAGACAACACCTCCCCCCTCTTGTCCCTATCTAGCTATCTTTCAATTGTTCAATGAAACAATGTCAGCCTAGAATCCACTCTTATAAAAATATGAAGGGACTACACTGGTTTTATAATTAGAACTTTTTCAGGAAAGGGAAATAAAATTGAAAGGCAGGGATCAATAAAAGTTATTTTTTTGGAACCACTGGACCAGCCTGTGTGCCATCTCACTGCTTCACTCCAGCGCAGAGTGCAGAGAACCAACCTTCTCTCCGTACATTACTCTGCCCTTTTCTAAGGACACCAAACCGAAGCATGAGAGAAAAAACCTTCACTTCCAATGAGTCTTCCTTCCCCAGCCACTGAAAGCCTGCCTTACTCTGGGATTTGGAGGATGGAGGCCTCCCCAGAGACTAGACTTGTAGTTTGAACTGCTTAATATACCATAGATCATCTGCAAAGTAACCCCCACCACACAGCTAATCCTCAAAAAAAATTGTTAATAAGTCACTTGAAGAGTTTGAAGTGATTAAAAACAAAACAAAGAAGAGAATAACTCTTCTCTGGCTCTTCCCCTAAAGTAGAAGTGCTTTATCTTTTAGCTGCCATGGCTGGCTGACAGACAGACAGGCAGAGAGGGAGGAAGGCGAGGAAAGGAAGCAGAGAGGGAGGAAGGCAGGCCCGAAAGAAGGAGACTCTCTCAGTAAGCGAAAGTGAAACTACATTGATAGTCCAAGTTTTCAAGCCATGAAGTGTCATCAGGGCTACATCCTTGTGTTAGGTTTCTGGGGTGGCTGACTGAAGTTCTTGCTTGACAGCACTGAAAGAATTCACACAGCAGGAGCACTTTCGTAAATCCAAGTAACTTTTATGAGGGAAAGGGAATTTTCCGCTATTACAGTCTTAGAAAGTACACAAGTGCGCAAGGCCACATGGCGGGGCCATGGGAAAGTTCATGACTGAAAATGAACCAAGGACATGAAAAACCATGTGAAAGGAATCCCAGAACAGAAATGCAGAACCAAGCTTGCAGAATCAAACAGCAGAAACCGAGAGCAGGAAATCCCAAGAGAGCCAAACAAGGTGAAAGGAAACAGCAGAAAGAACTAGAAGGCAAAAGCTATTTCTAGAAGTACAGCTGTAGGCATGTATATATGTAAATATGTTCATTTATAATGATAGGGATAGAGGTCAATGTACATATATTTATATGTTAAGTATGAAGATAGCGGACGGACTTTGGACCTCTATTCAAGGCCGCCCTAAGGACAAGAACACTTTGTTCTAATAAGCTGGCATTCCTTGATACTCATTTTCCAGACACTATAGCTGAAGACAAAATGGGTGCATACGTAAATGTGGCGAAGAAAGCAGATAGCGTCTGGCAATCAAAAGATATGGCGTCTGGAGTCTTGAAGGCTTGAAGTTACAAGTGACCATCTATCAGGAAAGCAAGTAAATCCATATGGAAGAAGCAAGCCAGCCTGTGTGATCATGAGGTGTTGACAGGATCAGGTCTCAAAAAATCCCAAACAAACACTTATATCAGTGGGAACAAGAGGGGGTGGAGTCCTAAAGCCCATTTGTAGAACATTGTACATCCCCCCACAGAAGGGTTGCAAGGAAGGGACGATTTAACCATAGTGCAGTATAGCACTGATGAAACATACATCATTCCTGTAATTCCTGAATGTCCTCCCTCCCGTCCTCCCCCCACACACATGACCCAGTGACCCAGTTCTACTTTGCAAATCCGGCTAGACTGGAGTACACACACTGGTACAGATAAGAGCTCTCAACACCTCAGGAACAATAGTGGAAGTAACAATATCATGAGGATAGAGGGATGGTGAGGGAGATAGGGGGAGGAAGGAAGAAGAACCCATCACAAAGTTGGATATATAGCCCCCCTTTCCTCCAAGAGGGACAAATAACAGAAATGTGGGTGAAGGGAGACAACAGTGTAAGATATAAAATAACAATAATATTAAATAATTGATTAAGGATTCACAAGGGTGGGAGGTTGGGAGAGACAAGGGGTGGGGTGGGGTGGGGCTGGCGGTTGGGGAGAGGAGCTGATACCAAGGACTCAAGTATAAAGAAAATGTTTTGGAAATGTTGATGCAACATATGTACAAGGGTGCTTCATACAATTAAATGATGGATTGCAGAGACCAGCTTCTAGACAACAAGTACATCATGCTTGTAAAGTGGAGGGACAGTGGAAAAGAGGGAGACCCTTACTAAGGCATATTGACACAGTGGCTGCAACAATGCGCTCAAACATCACAATTGTGAAGTTGGCGTAGGGCCAGGCTGTGTTTCCTCCTGTTGTACATAGCCTCTTTTTGAGTTGAAGTCAACATTATGGAACCTAAAAACAATATGTGTGTGCCTTCTTTCTTTCAAAACTCTAGATTAAGTACTCCATTTCTAGAGAATGGTGTGAGCTAAGAGCTCAGCTGCTGTTAGAAGGGGTTCCAAAAGGAGGGGAAAGATGTGAAATCCATTTCTGCAAAGATCACAGCTTTGGATGCCGTACAGGGCGACACTACACTGTATAAACAATTCTGGATGATCTTTGACTTCTATATTCTCTATCATCTTTTTTTGCCTTTATCTAGTATTGTCTCTGATTAGCTCAAGTATTTCTAGAATAAAAATTTGACATTTAACCATTAATTCTATCTTTTTCTAGTTTTCCATATACTATTTCTATAATATCATTTCTATCCTCAATTTGTTTCCTTACCCCTATGATAACCCTTTCATTTAAACATACTGCTTTAAAAATAAGGACCACTGGTGGCATGTTGTATAAATTCACCAATCACTTCATTATGTATCAATTTCTATTATTATTAAAGTCTTCTATTATAATGAACTGTAAAGGATTTTTACCTATTCCATGGATAATGTTTGCTTTTACAACAGTGCAATATAATATAATATAGTTTGCAAATTAGCAAATATTATATAATATTTCTTTTTTTCTTAATATAATATAGTTTGCAAATTAGCATGATCATTCTTTCCCCTTTCTCGTTAATATGAGTGAATTCATTCAAATCTATTTCTGGGATATAGTAAGTTTAGTTTTTCTCAACACCAACACAGTGTATTAAGACCCTGTTTGTCTGCTCCTGTCAGTCACGTTGAAGGCTACATGTCAATTTGCAATCCACATTTCTGTAGCTACTGGGCTGCAGGGAGGAGAGGAGGAATTGGGATCTGAAGCCACTCAGCTAGACCGTTGTGCATCCTTCCTCTGTGATGAGCAGTTTTTCTCTTTCCACAGATTAGGTTAAATGTTCTTTATCATTGCACACCATCAAGAAAGTATGTTAGTCCTGAAAGGGAATCTACTCATACTTTGGAATCCACTCCATCCCTTATTTTCCCTGTCCATGTTCACTCAGAAATCCTGAATAATCACAAGCCCTAGAGGTTTGTGTGTGATTCTGTATCTATGTATGGAACTTTTCCCTTACAGAATGTATGCTCAATGACATTTCCTGCACTAACCTTATCCGTTCAGTTTCAGGCTGCTGCTCTCTGACCAGTGGTACGTGACACAAATATTAATGAGATTGCTTAGAGTCTTCTTTCTTTCTAGCCGTTTCATTGTCATATAATTCCCATACCATAAAATCCAACCATTCGATGATATTGGAGAGAGCTGTATAAGCATCACCACAATCCATTTTAGGACATCTTCTTCTTTCTTGGTCTGTTAGCTTCCCACCTCCCCCGCCACACCCTCGAGAAACCACCCACGCAGTTACTGTTCTACAGGCTCATCTCTCCTGGATTTCATAGATAGAAACGTAGTCTTGACTCGATTTTCCTCCTCAGTTACGTTGTGGAGTAGAGGTAAAACTACAAGTCACTCCACTCAACCCCCGCCCAGAAAGTGTGATGCTTTGACCATTCCATTTTTTACTTTGATGACATGTGGTTGGTTGCTTCTCTTTGTCTCTTTGGATATTATATGAAGGTGAACTGTATAGAATTTAAGGTTTAAAGAGAATCGATTTTTTATAAATAAATGCTGGGTTTCAGTTTATCCATTAATTTTACCCTAAACATTGAACATTTTAACCTACAGATAGGAACTGGAAACACAGGGAATCCAGGACAGATGATCCCTTCAGGACCAGTGCTGAGAGTAGTGATACCGGGAGGGTGGAGGGAGGATGGGGTGGAAAGGAGGAACCGATTACAAGGATCTACATTTAACCTCCTCCCTGTGGGATGGACAATAGAAAAGTGAGTGAAAGGAGATATTGGACAGTGTAAGATATGACAAAATAATAATTTATAAATTATCAAGGGTTCGTGAGGGAAGGGGTAGCAGGAAGGGAGTGGAAAAAATGAGGAGCTGATACCAAGAGCTCAAGCAGAAAGCAAATGTTTTGAGAATGATGATGGTAATAAATGTACAAATGTGCTTGACACAATGGATGGGTGTATGGATTGTGATAAGAGTTGCACGAGCCCCCAAATAAAATGATTTTTTAAAGTACTACAACAACAAAAAGAACAAAACTTTTCATTTTATTTTCACCTTTCAGTGTTAAAACCTAGTTTTGCTCACTCTCTCTTACTACTATTAGGGGTTATCCTATATTGTTTTCTTATTCCAAAATTCCAATCTTAGTTTTTTGACTATTTCTTGTTATGGCTTTCAAATAACTTCCTCACTGAAGTCAGAGGTGGGAAGATCATGGTTACTGATTCTATTGACATTATCTCAAGTAAAACCCAGTGTTTTGAATGAACACAGCAATGAACTCCAGAGATATGAATAAGCAAATAAGTTTGCTTTCAAGAATGGAGTGTAGTGATCACTCAAAAATGTCTTGTCCAGTCTCTGTCCCGGAAAAAAAACATTGGTTCACTTCTGGCAGATAAGGAAAGAAAGAAGTTGTGCAATGCACATGTGAATTCCTAGTGTTTATTGAGTCCAGTCATCGCTGTGCTGTGACCTAGGAAAATCACAGAAATATAAATGCACATGTGTGCATGTACACACAGGTCTACTGTTATGTCATCAAAAATATGCTAAAATTCGGGGAGAGGTGTTTGAGATGTGCTTACTTAAATCAGAGTCTCTGTGGTAAATTTTTGCTTTGGAAAATCTTCAGAGGTTAGACAGCCATGTATAAGAGGGCTAAAACTAAGATATAACTGGAATCCAAGAGAGCATAAGGTGGGAGAGAATTCCCAAACCGATAGAAAGGAGAACAGCAGAGGCTTGATGTGCTTCTGGGTGCTTCAGTGGTGCGTCAGGGTACAAAAGACATTCCAATTCTCACATATAATTAAAGGAAAAACACTTATTACGTCTTACACCAGAAAAGATAAAGACATCATCCAGATGAGGAAGGTTGCAATGGCATTTCAGAGTATTTACAGAAAATGGGAGACGTAGGTCATTTATGTGGGGAAACTACAAATGGATTTGGGGCTTTTACTGTCACGTCTGTCCTTTAAACCTGGTATTCAGAATGTTGTCTCTAATACACTCGCTGGTGCTGGATTCCAATGACATCTCTCAGATACAGCCTCACATGAAAATGGTGAAGGCCAGATCAGGTCCAGTGCACATCAGAAGAGGCGTTAACTAACAACGTTATAACTATTCAAGTCAGATTTATGCCTTTGACCTTCTGTATTCGTCTCTCCAATACACTCTGTTTAGTAACCATTTCCCTCCCACCCCTCAATTGTGTATAGAGGGAATTCACTAGAGGCTTACATCCTATGTCGTTCCCACATTGTCTTCCATAACCTTCTGCAAACCAGAGTTTCACAATTTAGCCTCTGAGCCGATTCCCTCCTTCAGCTTCAGATGATATGGTTTACAATCCTTTGGTGACTGGCGATGGTGCGCTTCTTCCATGTGGACTTAGTTGACGTCTCACTTAGATGGCTGCTTATTTGAAGACAAGCCTTGAGGACTCCAGATGCTATTTCATCAGAGAGCCCCACACCATCTAATTTCTTCAGAACACTTTGCTACACCACCTGTATCTTCTGTGTTCCCTTCCTGAGGGTGAGTGTCCAGCAAGGTCATGATGTAAGAACTAATTGTTCTTAAAATTGGGGCTAGGTTTTAGTGCAAGCCCAAAGCCCGTTCCTGGATCTACGTTTCTTTGTTGATGTTGTTTGTTTGTATTCTTAAACTACCTTTGGTTTCCTTTCCAAACCTCCTTATTAATTTACGGTACAGAGTCTCATCAATCATCCTCCTGGGGCATTACAATCTTTTGTTAATATTGTCTATGATTGGCCCCTGGTACTAATTTTTTAAAAGCCCCGTTGAGAGAGGGATATAGGGCCCTTGTAGGCTAACTCCATATCACAGTAACTAAATTATTCACTTGTACCTAATCAATCTTTTCATGGCTGGCTGCTATTTACACAAACAATGGGGGGTAATTGTCAAGGAAATTTACAATAATAATCACTGAAATGTCAGTCACAGGTTTGCTGGAATACTGCATCATCTTAATACAGCATAAAGGGTATTGATATAGCAAGACCATGTTTGTCTGCCTAACACCAGTTCAATAATCTTGTAACTATCTTCTGCTTTCTCATAAACTATGTCTTTTCTGACTTAACAAGTGTGTCTTGGGTAGATTGCAGATCACCCAATGGAGTTTCTACATCTGCTCTATCTGATTCAGCCTCTGGAGCATGCCACATGCTTTTAGGATATAAGATTAAATTTCCCAGAATTCCATGGTACCTGGCCTGGGTTCCCAGGATGCACCCAGAAGCCAAGGTCAATGTTCCCATTCAGTGCATTCCCCAAAGAACTGGCCCTCTCTAGAGGACCCAAGAGCATTTTCAGTCATTCTACCCCACAACTGGAGGTCAGTCCTCCTGCTTTCCTTACCAACAAACATGCTTTGTGTTCCCGCAGACATGTTTGCTCCATTGCCCTTCTCCTGAGTTGCTTCCCCATCAGTATCCCTCATCTCTCTGATAGGATTGTCTACCTGTCATGTGACCTCATCATAGATTTTCATGGCAGCCACTCAGTAAACATCTCCTTCCCCTCCCTTGGCCATTTGATCCCAGCTGGCTTGAGGCAACTTCCAGCCAAGTGACTTTCAAATACTTACCTAGAGCAGGAGGTGTATGGTACATGGCCATCAGTTGGCTCTCTACCAGACTATCTGGCCCCCACTGGCCAGTAGATTGAACGACCTACAGGCCTGAGCTTGTGCCCATTCTGTTTTTTTTCCAACAACATACAGTATTTGACCTTTTATGATTGACTAACTTCACTCAGCATAATATCTTCCAGGTCCATCCACATCTTGACGTGTTTCATGGTTTCATCCCTGTTTTTTAGGGATGTATACTATTCCATTCGGTGTATGTGCCAGAGTTGGTTTTTTTTAAATCCAGTCTTCTATTGATGGGAGTTTAGGTTGTTTTCAGCTTCCTGCTATTGTCTACTGTGCTGCAATGAACAGAGGGGAGCATACGTCTGCTATTGATCTGTTTCTTATCTCTTTGGGGTATATTCCCAGTAATGGTTTTGCTGGGTCATGTGGTATTTCAATTACCATCTACTTTAGGTATCAGCATATCGTCTTCCACAGTGAATGTACATATTAACAAGTCCACCAGAAGTATATGTGTTCCAATCTCACTACACCCTTTGCAGCATTAATTGTTCTTAGGTGTTTTTTTTAATTGAGCTACAGTTATAGGTGTTAGATGATATCTCATGGTTGTTTTGCCTTGCATTTCCCAGATGGCTAGTGAATCGGAGCCCTTCCTCACATGTTTATAAGCCATTCTAGTGCCATCTTTTGTGAATTGTCTGTTTAGGTCCTTTGGCCACCTTCTCAAAGGATTGTTAGTTATTTTCTTGTTGTAGGCTTGTAAGATACTGTAGGTTTTAGTAATTAATCCTCTGTCTATTATGTCATTGCTAAATACCTTTTCCAATCTCTGGGCTCTCTTTTCACTCTTTCAATGAGGTCTTTTGATGTATAAAGTGTTTTTGTATTTATTTATTTTTTTGAAACTCTTTTATTTTTAATAGGTCTGACTCATCTATTTTGCCTTACACAGAATGTGTTATCTCTTAGTCCATGTGTTCCCTACACTCGGGCATTTAGATTTGTCTCAGTTTTCTTATTGATGATTGTGAGAAACAGAACAGGGAAGAGAGCGTATGTGGAAAATTCTCTGTGTTCATATTTTAAAGAGTCTAGGAGGTCGACACTCTCATGGAGGCAGTTTGGGTGGGAGATACATCCCAGTCACATTCTCTTAAATTAAAATTATTCCCCTCAATGTCCTCCCATAATAATGACATTTTTAAGGTGCTGGTTTCAAGCAAATGGTGGCTGCTCTACTCTTGAAGGTTAATTGCTTGAAGGCTATCTGCCATCGAAAGCAATCAGACCATCTAAACCAAAGTACTGTCCACTGCATCCTCATGAGGATCATAGATTTCTCCCCAGAAGAGCTCAGGGACACCTAAGGTCAAGGCGGCTCAGAGACAACCAAGGTTAGGTGGTCATCTTAACATTAGAACCCACCCATCTTGTTTAGTATGTACCTTCCTGTCATATGTATATCCTCAGCTTGTCCCCTTCCTGTTACACATATACCTATAATACAACCCCTTCCTGATATTTATGTGTATGACGCGGCTTGCATACTCGAGATTATATAAACTCGTGAGAGGATACATTCACGGGCTCTCTGGTTCCAGTCTTCACTGAAGAGGTGAGCACTTGCGTGTCTTGTTTGATATTTCCTTAATTTACCACTCAATGCCAGCCACCCCCTAGGACCCATTCAGTTGTAGAGGCTGGTCCCCACAACACAAAAAATGATCCTAATGACTTTAGGTCTTACATTTAGGTTTTTAACCCACCTTGAGTTTATTTTTGTGCATGGGGCGAGATATGGGTCTTGTTTCATACTTCTGAAGGTGGATACACAGCTTCTCCAGCATCATTTATTGAAGAGGGTACCTGTTTTCTTTTTAATGCTTATTGGGCCTTTGTCAAAAATCAGTTGTCTGCATGCACGTGTTTTTATTTCCGGGCTTTCTGTCCTGATCCATTGGTTCTTGCATCTATCATTATACCAGTACCAGGCTGCTTTGACAACTGTGGCCCTTCAGTAGTTTTTGATGTCGGGTAATGCAAGACCACCTACGTTGTCCTTCTTTTTGAGGAGTTCTTTGCCTGTCCCGGGCTTCTTTCCTCTGCATATGAAGTTGGTTACTAGTTTTTCCATTTCTTTAAAAAGTGATGCTGGTATTTGGATTGGGATTGCATTGAATTTATAGATTGTTTTAGGTAGTATTAACATTTTCACAATATTGAGTCTTTTGAACCATGAACATGTGATATTCTTACATTTATAGATCCCTTTTGGTTTATTCTAGTAATGTTCTGTTGTTTTCATTGTACATCTTTTTTTTTGTTGTGGGGGGTTAGGTTTATTCCTAGGTATTTCAGCATTTGTGAGGCTATTGTGAATGGAATTGTCTCCTTGACATCTATTTTGGTATACCCATCACTGGTATATAGGAATCCAATTGATCTCTGCTTGTTAATCTTGTATCCTGCTACTCTATTGCAGCAGTCCTCTTGTGAATATCTTAGGATACTGAATATATAGTCATATCATCTGAAAATGGCAAAAGTTTCAGTTCTTCTTTGCCTGATTGTATTCCCTCGATTGGCTTATGGTACTAGTTAGGACTTCCAGCACAATGTTAAGTAAATGTGGGGATAAAGCACATGCTTGTCAGTGGAAATGTTTTCAGTTTTTCTCCATTGAGGGTAACACTGGCCACTGGTTTTTCATATATGGCCTTTATTGTATCATTGATTTTGCCATCTAATCCTATCTTCTTGAGCTTTTGTTAGGAATGGGTATTGAATATTATTAAATGTTTTTCTGAATCAATTGATAGTGGCTGGTTCTCATCCCTTTTCTTGTTAATGTGGTGGATTACATTAATTGTTTTTTGAATGCTGACCAAGCCGTGCATCCCTGGTATGACTCCCACTAGGTCATGATGCATTTTTTTAAATATATAACTTCTTGCATTCTATTCACCATGATTTTGTTGAGACTTTTTACAACCACGTGCATGGGGGGACATTGGTCCGTATTTCTCTATCAGTATGGAGTCTTTGCCTGGTTTTGGTATCAAGGTTGTGCTGGCTTCATAGAATGGGCTTGGGGTTTTGCTGTCTCTTTCTATGTTCTGGAAGAGTTTGTGAAAGATTGGTGTCAGCTCTTCTCTGAATGCTAGGTAGAATTCTTTTGTGTAGCCAGCTGGACCAGGGCTTTTATTAGTTGGGGTTTCTTGATGACCTTATCTATTTCTTCCTTTACTTTGAGTCTGTTCAAGTTCTTAATGCCCATATGCATTAATTTGGAGTGGGGGATAGTGATTTTCTAGGTATTTGTCCCTGTCTTCTAGATTATTGAATGTGTTACAATAATGTCTTTCATAATACTGGGTTATTAATCTTTCTATTTCATTAGGTTCTGTTGTGACTTCCCCTGTTTTATCCCTAATTCTAGATATTGTCATCAACCCCTTTTCCTTTGTTAGGTTTGCTAGGAACTTGTCGATTTTGTTGATCCTTTCAAAGAACCAACTTTTTGCTTTGGTGATTTTTCCCCCACTGGTTTTCTGTTTTCTAGCTCTTTTATTTCTGTTCTAACTTGTATGGTAGCTTTTCTTTTGCTGTTGGATGGATTATGGTGTTGACACTGTTATAATTGTTGGAGGTGTGTGTTAAGGTGCTGGACATGATACTCTCCCCTTTTGTCATGTGTGCATTAATTACAATAAAGTGATGTCTGATAACTGCTGTTGCTGCATCCCATAGGATTTGGAATGTTGTGTTATCATTCTCATTAGTTTCTAGAAGATTCCTTATCTCCTCTCTTATTTGAGCTATGACCCCTTTTTTTGAGTTGTCTGTTGTTGTGTCACCAAGAGTTTGTCTCGATTTTTTGTTATTCTTGTTTTTGCTGTTGCTGATTTCCAGCTTTATGGCACTGTGGTCAGAGAAGATGGTTTGAATGACATCTATTTTTCAAATTTTTTCAAGCTTCTTTTATGTCCCAGCATGTGTTCTATTTTAGAATGTGAATCACATGCATTGGAGAAGAATGTATTTTTTGCTGATGGATGAAGATCTCCATAAGTATCTAGGAGGTTGAGTTGTTGATTGTGATGGTCAGCTCTTCCATTTCTTGATTTTCTTACCTATTGATCTTACCTATTGATCAATCTTTTTTGAGAGTTTAGCAATGAAATCACCCACTATTATTGTTGATCTGGTGATTTCTCTTTTCATCTCTCTGAGGATTTGGTTGATGACTTCCGAGGGTCTTTCATTGGGCGCATAGGTTTATTATGGTTATGAGTTCTTGGCTATTGATCTCTTGAGCCCTATGTAATGCCCATTCTTGTCTCTCATTATATTGTGTACCTTGAAGTCTGTTTTGTCAGAGATTAATATTGGCACCCCTGAATTTTTTTTATATTGCTATTAGCTTGGCAAAATTTTCACTATCCTTTGACCTTCAGTCTATTTTTGTCCGGGAGTTTGAGCTGTGGCTCTTGTGAGCAGCAGATTGATGGCTAGTTTTGTTAATCCATTCTGCCATTCTTTGTCTTTTCACTGGTCCATTTAGTCCATTTGACATTCACTTCAATTATATCTAAATGTAGATTAGTCTCTGTAATCTCACATGACTTCTGCTTTCTTCTCCTTTTATAGGGTGGTGAGTATGTGAAAGGAATTTGTGGTAGTCTGGGTACTTTAGAGAAGCAAATGCACTGAAACTCATGTATAAGAGAGAGTTTGATATAAAGGTTAAGTGCGCATCAAGAAAACATCACAACCCAGCGCTGTCAAAACCCACAACCAACATTACCCCATTAACCTATATGTCCAACACCAATCCACAAAATCCTCCTCCATCCCACAAAACAGATGCAATGATGCCGACTCCAGGAGGAAAGCCGAGTCAGTGAATGTGTAAGCATCTCAGCACTGGCAGGGGTTTCCCCACATGTGCTCCAGCACCCAGGGCTGCATCGGGGTAGGTCCACGTGGCTTCTCCTCAGGGATGTCTTGCAGGAAGTGAGCCTTTCCATCTGAAGCAGGGAACTGGCTAAGGAAGCTGCCCCGTGGTGCGACCATCAGAAAGCAAGAGACCCGAGAACTAGAAAGGCGAGGCTCACTTAGCCATTTATTCCTCTGCCCTTCAATTAACCCCACATGTGTTTATCGGCCAGGTTGACACAATAAACTAAATACCTCTGAGTTTATTCTTGTCTTTGTTTCTCTGCTAGATCTGCAAAGTTTGGGTGCTGCTTTCAGTGTGTGGGTGCCTGGGTGGTAGTACACCTTGTAGTGGAAGTGGTCTCATATTTGAGTGCTGCAGTTGCTGGGCGTTTTTTGTCCAAAATTTGGAAAGTATTTTTTTGTAATTCTGGTTTTGTTCTTAAAGAATCTCTAAAAATATCCTTCTTTGAGAAAACTTTATTTCTACTTCGAATTTGATAGACAGCTTTGTTGGATAAAGCATCCTTGGATTGTGGTTGTTGTTTTTCGACTTTCAGAATCTGTTGCTCCAGTTTCATTTTTCCTGCATGGTCTCTGCAGACAGGTCTGAGCTTATTCTTGTCTGTTTACCAGTATATGTGAGTGCTTTTTTCTCCCTAGCTGCTCTCATGATTCTCTCCTTTTCCTTGAAGTTAGATAAGTTGACTAATATATGTCTTGATGTGTTTGGGGGCATTTAATCTATTTGGTGTTCTCTCTGCTTCCTGGATGGTTACCTTCTCTTCCTTTATGAATTAGGAAACATTTCTTCCATGGATTCCCTTACTATTTTAACTGTAAATTTATTTTCTTCTTCCTGCTCAGGCATCCCAATGATTTAAATATTATTTTACTTTATGGTATCCCACATCATCCTCAGTCTTTCTTCAGGTTATTTTGCTTTTTGATTTGATGATTTCTCCTGTTTGCTGAATTCTGCTTGCTTGTCTGAGTTTGCTAATTCAATATTCCATTTCTTCCATTCAGTTGGTCAGAGCTTGTACTTTATTTTTTATTTCTGCTCTGTCATTCTTTAGCTCCTGAATTTCCTTTGGGTGTGAGGTTTCTAGTAGCTCCATTTTTTATCTGTTTTTTAGAACTGATCCCTAATCTGTTGTAAATCCCTAAGCATGATTCTCTTGTGTGCTTTTTCGGTCATTTAAAAGGCGTCCTCTGTGTATTCCATTGGGGTTGGGCAATCTTCCATTGTTGGTTTTTGTTTCTTTTGATTTTTTTTTTGTGTGTTAACTGCTGCAGGGTGTTATTTACCCTGCATATTGTTGAAGCTGTAGGTGATGCACAGGTTGTGTATGGAGGGCAGGGAGAGAGGGCCCTTTATGTTAGAGGAGGATCAGATAGATACTTGAAATTGTATTCTGTGTAGATGAGGAGGGAGTGATAGTTGTGTGGGCAGCAGGAATAGAATAGAGTGTTCAGAATTAGGTTTTAAGTGGTGGTACTAGGAAGCCTTCCTGTTAAGTCTATTAAATTTTGATAAGTTGAAGCAGAGGGTTATAATAGCTGTGGGGTTACTTGGTATGTTATAAGAGATTGTGTGATACTGAGGTAGAGGAAGCAGGGTCTTGAGGTAATGGTGGTTGGGGTAGGTGAGGGATATATGAAGAAATCTGTAAGCGTCATGTATCAACCCTGTATATTATATAGGTAGCGTGCAGCTCTTCTGTTATTGTGTTTATAAAAGAAGGTCCTTTTATTGTGGGTTTCTGCATAACTCATTACAACAAAATTTTTGCATGTGGTCTCAAGTTGAAAATAGGCTAGTGGAGTGGGGGGGTCCAAGGTTGGGGTGGAGGGACTTCCAATCGGGAGGTGGTCCTGCTGTGGACCTGAGTCCTTTTGTCTGCCAGACACCTAGATTGGGAAGGAAAGCTGCTGAGAAACATGGAAAGGCTGAGTTCTGGTGCCTCTGGTGGGAAAGGGTTATTTGATTTTCTTCCTCAAAAGAAAATTTTTTAAATATCAAATATATTCTTGTAGCCCCAGTGGGTTTAATTTGTGTTCCTATTTTTACTAGAATGGGTCTCTTTCGAGTTGGCTGGGCATTTTTATCTGGCATTCATTAGGGCTGTGCCCTTGCCAAAAGTGGAGCAAAGGGGATGCAGTAAAGGAATGTGACCCTGAAGACTATTCTGTGGGGTGCAGTGAGCTCCAGCATCCAGGGCTCCCGTGTTCCATGAGGGCATAGGCTGTGGGCTCCACTTGGGAGATGGATGGTCTTGGTTGAGATATTGCCCACATTGTTGGTTGGAGAACTAGGGAGAATAGAGGAGGTGTCAGTCACCACCTCACTGATCCTGCTAAGGTAGCGGAAAGGGGAGACTACGGTGGGCTCTGCTGCATTCTCGGTGAGTGGACATTGGAGTGGGAGGTCTAAACTTATACTGGAGTGCTGTCTAGGTCCCACATCAAATTCTCAGAACCAGCCTCCTCACCAGTCAATTTCTGAGCCACTGCAAGGGGAGTTCCAAGCAGGGATTCCCTCTCAGCACCATCTTTCCAGAACTCAGCAATACATTTTAATTTTATTTTACTCTACCATAAACTCAGTAGAAACTTATGGCATTATTGTTTCCATTTGTTCACTAATTCATTCTAAAGAAAGTCCTGATAGATTATGATGCAATTTTTTTGTTTGTTTTGGTTTGGTTTTGGTTGTGATTGTTGCTATAACGTCAAGCTATGCCATATGTCTCCAAAATGTCACAAACCCAGCAACATAACCAAGTTACTATTTCTACATTTATTCCCATTTACAATTTTACAGTAAAAAAAACTTTGGTGCAAATCCATGATACATAATCCATTTGAAAGAAATTCTTTAGTTATAAAATCTGTGTTTGGTGAGTTCAAGAGCCTGGTGAATTAAAGCTTCTTTGGGTATACTTATATACAAAATTTTTCTCACAAGACTCTGAATACAAGTAACGCATCTACTAATGAGTTTCTCATTTAGGAAATTCTCTATAATTAGATAATAGCCGCAGGGTGTCAAAACAAAAATTAACTTAATAAAATATACTTACTTCAAACCATATTTTTTCTGCCTTAATTTAAACTATACTTAAAGTTAGGAGGTACCTTTTTTTAGCCAAGCATCTTAAGGAAATTATTTAAATGCTTAATGTCCAGTCTAAAATTTTTAACCATTCAATAATGGCATCAATTAAAAAAACAAATAATAGAAAATTAAGAGTAAGTAAGAATAATTCCATAGTAAATAAGTCTTAAGTAGTGCTTGCCTTTAGTAATATTCAGTAAAAATATTAAGAATATACCTGGGAATTAACTTTATTTCATTAAAAACCACACTCTTATTTCTTCTGAAAGCATGTATTTAACCTTAATTTAAAAACATTAATTTTGAATAAGCTGGATTTTTTAATAATCATTTTATTAGGGGCTCTTACAACTCTTGTTACAATTCATACATCAATTGTATCTGACATATTTATACATATATTCCATCATTCTTTTCTAGACATTTACTTTCCACTGAGCCCTTGGAATCAGCTCCTCTTTTTACCTTCTCCCCCTTCCCACCCTCGTGGCCCCTTGATAGACTGTAGATTGTTAATTATTTTCAAATCTCACACCGACCTGTTGATCTTCCTCCTAGATGGGGTATGTGGTTATGTGTCATTCACTGTGATAGGTGCCCCCCCTCTATACCTCTCCCCCTACCCTTTTGTTATCTCTATTCCCATTCCTGTCCCTAGGTTCCATGTGTTGTGAGTTTTGTCTCTTGCCTGTAGCTATGAACATGCTTCTGTCTAGTCTAGATTGGGAAGGGGCACTGGGGTCATGATAGTGGTGGGGGGGCTGAGGAGCCTTCATGGGATCAGAGGTCTATTGCATGACCCATTAGTGCTCTACTGCACCCTGATTGAGTCAACCCCTCCCTGTGACCCCTATGTGGGAGGATGTTCCATTGTCCATAGATGGGCTTTAGGTCTCTGCTCCAACCCCCCTCCATTATCACCAATGGATTTTTATTTGTTTGTTTACTGTTGTGAGTCTTCTGATACCTGTTGCCCAGTCTCGATAACACTTCATGATTGAACCAGCTGGTGTGCTTCTTCCATGTGGGTTTGTTGCTTCACTGTTGGATGGCTGCTTGTTTAACTTTAAGCCTTTAAGACCCCAGACACTGTATCTTTAAATAGCCAGGCACCGTCCTCTGTCTTCACTATATTTTATAGCTGGATATTTACTACTTATTTAAATACTGTTTTGCTTCATAATGATTCTAGTATATTGTGAAATTTCAAAGATAATCCTTATTTTAAATATGGCTTGAAAATTCATATACAAGCAGCAAATTAAAGGATTAGAAATCACTATAGTTAAATTGCATTGAACACATACAATTCATTTATCAAGATTTATCCACTGAATTAGAGTCCTGGTGGCTTAATGGGGTATACATTACAGTGTTAGCAGTAGTTGCAACTCACCAACTGGTCTGCATGAAGTAGAGGAGGCTTTCTGCTCTTATAAAGATTTAAAGTCTCAGAAACCCAAAGGGCAATTGTCTTCCACCAAATAGGGTAGTTATGAGTAAGAATACAGTTGATGGGCATGAGTTTGTACTACTTTTAAAGTTCTTTCATTTCGCATGTATTTTCTGACCCTCTCTTATCTACCAAGCACTGTGATGAGTTGCTATTATGCCAAAACCTAACAACTCATTCTTTTTATGCACATATGTTGCCAATACTTTTAATGGGGGAATCTATCCAACTAAATAGGAGGGGGAAAGAAGAGGGGTAAAAAGACATGGGTAGGGGGGAAGCCAGACACAACCCACCCAAGGGGAGGGTATTGTTTATATCTCCACAGGAGAAGGAAAGAGAAACCAGGCTTCAACCTGATGCACGAAGATGTGAATACAACATATGCCAGGGAAGCAATAGAGAGGTCTGCAGGGCCAGCCTCAATCCCAGCTATGTGGACACCACCACCCCCAACACCACCAAATGAATGCACTTTAGAAGACAGCACTGAAGCTACAGCTGGGGGGGGGGCACATCTGATTGGAACACACAGTGGAAATGAAGAGGGATGGAGGGTAAGGGGAACAGATCCTGACGCCCCAGGCCCCGAGGACGATATTCCTACTCAGAGCAGACAATGCACAGAGAGCACCATAGGGCTAATCCCACCATGAGACACAATGGTCCTCACTGAATCATAGTGCTATGGGGGACAACACTGCAGACACAGTGCAGGAACCGTGCCCTATCTGACCCCATCACACTGGGGAGAAACACTAAGGGCAACAGAGCAGCAAGGGGAGCAAAGTGATGAATTCCCCGGGGAATACCAAAAATAGACTTTGGAGACAGAGCGTGGCACCCCATCATATTTGACTGGAAAATACTTGTAAAAGCCAACAAACAGACCTTGAACTATTTATAGGCTTTTCCATTTTTGTCGGTGGCTTTCTTTTGTTGTTGTTATTGCTTTGTTAGTTTTGACTTCCTTTGCAGTTTTGTTTGGCTTTGCTTGGTTTTAGAACTTATTAATGTCTCTGTATGTCTATCTAGATAAGACAGGCAAGAAAAACAATCCAAAGAGGATAAGAACAGGACCCATGGTTCCAGGGGGGATACGGAAGAAGGGGAGGGGAGAAAGGAAGGAAGGGGCGGAAACCAACCCAGTGACAAGGGAACAGCAAGCGAACTAAAATAAATGTAGATAAGGGAGTAGGATGCCTAGTGGGGCTTAATCAAGGGGAATGTAGCAGCAAGGAATTACTAAGCTTGAATGAAGGCCCAACATGATGGTGGGACAAGAGGAAAGTAAAAGGAAATAGAGGAAAAAACCAGGAGGCAAAGGGCATTTATAGAGGTCTAAATACAGGAATGTATACATGTAAATATATTTATATATAATTAGAGTGGAATAGACCTATGTACTTATATCTACATATTAAGAATTAAGGTTGCAGATGGACATTGGGCCTCAACTCAAGTACTCCAACAGAAGAATACTTTATTCTAAGAATCCAGCATTCGGGAAAAAGAAAAAAAAAAAAGAATCCAGCATTCTGTGATGCTCACCTTCTGGACACAATCACTGAAGACAAAGCTGGTGCATAAGCAAAGGTGGTGAAGAAAGCTGATGGTGCCCGGACACCAAAAGATACAACTCTTACTCTTAAAGAATATATGCCATAATATACCAAAGATATAATCTTAAAGTGTAACTTCACTTTCTATAAATAAAATTAATCCTACTACATTAATCTCTATGTAGACTTAGGGAACAGTGGATACCATTTAAAATGGGAATGGTTTAAAATCAGGAAAGGTGTGTGTCAGGGTTATATGTTTTTGCCATACTTATGAAATCTGTGTGCTAAACCAAGAAGCTATACTTTAGGAATAGAAGAACGCTCATTAATAAGATGTTGTGATTTTCAGACGACTAAATTTTGCTCGCTGCCAATGAAGAGGACTTGAGGTACTTACTGATGCAGATCAAAGACTTTGAAGTATGAAGTACAACTCAATGTAAGGAAAACAAAACCCCTGACAATTGCATCAATATACAACATCATGATAAATAGAGAAAGTATTGAAGTTGTCAAGGATTTTATTTCGACAATTGGAACTCATGGAAGAATAATGAAGTCAGGAAATCAAAGGATATATGGCATTAGGCAAATCTACTGCACAAAATTTCAAGGTTTTAAAGTACAAAGATGTCTTTTCAAGGACTAGAGTATGCTTGACCTGTCTGGTATTTCCAATATACTTATGCGCAGTTTAAAGTTGGACAATGAATAAAGAAGACCACAGAAGACTGAATTCCTTTGAATTATCGTGTTGGTAAAGAATATCAAACCTGTCAAAGACTGCCAAAGGACCAAACAAACCTGTCTTGATAGAACACTGGGGTGCTCTTTAGAAGTGAACTTGCCAAGATTTTGTCTCCTATACTTAGGAAACGTGACCAGGAGAATCAGTTCCAAAACAAGGTCATCGTTCTTTATAGAACCAAGAGTCAGAGAAAAAGAAGAGATGGGTTGGCAGTGGCTGCAACAAAAGACTCAAACATAAGAACAATGGTAAGGGTGACACTGAACAGGGCAGGTCAGTTGTACACAGTGTCTCTGTGAGGGCACACCTACTGGATGGCATCCAACAACAACAACAACAAAATCCGAATTTACTGTTACCATTCCAGGGTGAAGGTTTTCACTTAACTACAAACAAGAAACAAGCAATAAATAGTGTGTCCTTGACTACACACAAGCAAAAGAGTGCAGGTGACACAGTGATTTATAGAGCAACGGGGGAGGTCAAATTCTTCTAAGGACACTATAGCCAAAAGGATTTCATTTCCTACTTTTCTGAGATTATTCCTTCCATATCTGGAGTGGAAGTTAATGTGTACACAGAGATATTTCTCCATCTTATATGTCCAGCCCACATCTCAGTTCTAAGACCCAGACTCATACTTTTCTATTCTACATTATTTAGTGCCTCAAAGGCACCTAAAACCTAATATTTTCAGATTCTAGATCCCTGGCTGCCCTCCTAGCTGTATCTTCCAGCTATACCAGAACGATTCTGTTACATGAGCAACAATATCAGAATCAATTTTGGAATCTTTTCTCACCCTCACTCCCTATGTAAAGCCCATGCTTAAGTCATGCCAATCTTATTTTCTAAAAGTCTTCAGTATCCACCCTTTTCTTTAAATCTTCACTGATGTGGCTCAGGTATGAGGAACAAATTCTCTTCAGATCAATTGCTTCCCCATTCCTTAGTCACATTCACGATTGCTAATCACTTTTCCACCATCATTTTTCCAAATCACAGTGAAAGCAATATTTCACAAAATGTAAATCATATTGTTCACTTCCTTGCTTAAATGGATCAATTGTGGCCCTTTGCTTTTTAAGTTAATGAACAGTATTCTTACTGCGATTTCTTTATTTGTTTTGCTGATAAAGCACCTCCGTGTCTTCACTCTCATCTTCCACTACACCTCCCTCACTGACTGCATTCCAGCCCTGCTGGTTTTCCCTGTGTTCCTCACATACACTCTGGTCCTTTTCACCAGAGGGTCTTGAATTATTGTCCCTTTGATCTGAAACACTCCTCATGCCTTCTTACCGAGTCAACCAAGCATCTCTCTTTAATTTTTAAGACAATAACTATTTCCTCAGACAATATTCTTCCATGCCTTTATATTATGTATTTAATATTTATTTGCATGGTTCTTTGATTAATATCTTTCTTCTATTTCTCTATATACTTCCCACAAAAGAAAACTGGGAAAAGACAAGTTTTTATTCCCTTTTTGCCAAGGATTTCATTTTACTTCGATCCATAGTCCATACTAAACATTAATACTCACAGCAAATATCAAACAACATAGTCCATTAGGCAGAGCAGCTTGCATGGCAGCCTAAGCCTGCTGAAGTGACTTTTCTTGTTCTGTGTCTAACTCAAATATAGAGACTTTTCTAGTTATTTGATGTATAGGCAGAAGTATCACACCCAAATGAGAAATAGACTGCCTCCAAACTTCAAGGAGGACCAACAGACCTTTCAGTTGTGGGAGGGCCAGATGTAATAACATATATTTCACTTAAGTAGGGATATTTCAACATACCCACACCATTGAACCCCTAGAAATTACAATGAGGGAGAAAGTGCTAAATTTTTGTTAGTTTAATTCCCCACCCTTAAGCATGCAGATGTTTTACCAAATGAGCTTAAAATCATTGATAGGTCCAATCAGCACAATGTTATCAATGAGATGGGCCAGTGTACCCTTTTGTGGAAGGGAACAGCTATCAAGGTCGCTGCATACTAAATTATGGCATATTCCTGGAGAGTTGAGTTAACCCTAGGGGAGAGTTATAAAAGCATGCCATTGACCTTGCATGTGATAGAATTGAGAAAAAGGCATTTGCCGTATCAATAGCTGTATACCAGGTACCAAGAGAAGTATTGTTTTTCTCAAGCAATGGAACCACACCTGGAATAGCAGCTGCCATTGCAGTAACCACCTGGTGAAATGTATGATAGATAATACACTGGCATTTGCCGACATCCATTTGATGTATTCACAGTCCCAATAGGCAAGTTAAATTTGGGTGTGATGGAAATCACCACACCTCCATTCTTATATTCCTGGATGGTGGTACTAATCTCGGAAATCCCTCCAGGGATTCAATACTGCTTTTCATTTACTGTTATCCTAGGCAGAGAGAGTTCTAATGGCATCTGCTTGGCTTTTGCTACCATAATATCCCTTATTCAATATTTCAGAGGTCCTATATGGGGATCTGCCGGGTTTTGAGTATGTCTATTTCAATAATGCATTCTGGAACTGTGAAAATTACTCCAGGATGTCTTCAGGGATTCACTGGACCCACTTTGAGATGACCCTGAGCTAATATTCTACTAATAACTTGCCCTTCATGCACTCCCATCCTGAGTGGTGGTCCTTCCTAATGTGTCGGGTCTCCCGAGATTAATGTCAATTCAGAGCCAGTGTCTACTCTACAGTGTGATTACTTCTTTTCCTCATGAAAAGCTGCAGATCCCTTTGGGAAATACAAAAAAAGAAACACTATCAACTTCTGGTCATGTAGTGCTATCTTTCCTGCAAGGACCTGGTCTCTCCTTCCTTCAAGGGATTGTAGGCTGTAAACTAGCTCAAGCCCGGGAATTGACGGGGGGGCCGTGACTTTCTATGATGTCAATTTGAGTTAGACTGTCATTCACCTGATAACAGTAGTTTTCTGCTTGTATAGATACAGTAAATATTTAGTAGAGACTTCCCACCTATTTTTACTCCTAGAGACATGCCAGTGCTATAGGTCCATACAAGTCAGGCTCTTCTGATTATTTCTTCTACACTGTTATCTATTAGGTGTAACCATGCCCACCTCCTCTCTGTTAATTGAGTGCTACCTCTTGGCCCCTACTACCAGGGGGTCCAATCAGCTCCATTGCAGGCAAGTGTCTTAATTCAATTAGAGCCATTTCCTCTGTCATACCTGTTTGACATAAAATAGCAATCACTGGAGTCTTCAAAGAAAAGGGTTTCTTTGCTCTTGTAAATTTGCTCTGTACTCTTTTGGTAAAATATGTGTCCTCTTGTCATTGTTTTTGTGAGTTTATCCTGATAAAGCCCCTCTAACATGGACATTTCTCTAAGACTTTAAATGTCTTCTTCGATGGTATACCAAAGTAAGTCTATATTTCAATTTGACTTAGTGTAGGCCATTTGGCAACCCACAATTTGGTGAGCCAACCACATAAACTATTAGATCCTCCTCTAACTTCCCAAACTGAAACATCGAATGAAGGATCTGTAGTAAGTGGGCCCATATCTATAAATTCAGACTGCCCCAAGCTTATGTTCCTCACAGCATTATCCCACGCCCTTAATAACCATTCCCATTCATACTCTGCAGGTTTCGGTTTGTAATCATCAGAAAACTCTAGTAGTTCTTTCGGAGCACAGCACACTTCTTTCTGGGTCATCATCTAGACTTCACCTTTAGGGACTCGCTGTGACGTAAGTCTATAGGTCCAGAGGTAATAATGGACAGTGGGGGTGTTTACTGAGTATCTGAAGCACTGTCAGAAAGGCATCTGTCTTGGGCAATGCTCCTCATACAGAATCCAGATGTCATATTGGCATGCATACTCAGGTTAATCTCCTCAAGTGTGGGTGCAGGGAGTAATGGTTTTACTGAGAATTGATTAATCTCTTCAGATGGGAGGGATGGTGCTGGTGGATGAAGTAAATAAATGGTATCTTTGGTTGAATGTATCTATCTCTTGTATTATCAGACCATATATCCACACCCCAAGTTTCAGGGTCCAATTTCTTTCACATCCATGTTCTCAGTTTAATATCAGACACCTTTTTAGATTGAGGTATTATGCTGATATTGTAACACAGGTACTTGCATGTTAAGACTTTGGATTTGGTCTTTAACAATATCAGTTCTGTTACTGGAAAAGATAAGGCTTTCAAGGCACAAGTAGAGGTTTTGAGTTCATGTATATGGCATTTGAGCTGGGCTTCTGAAGCTCTCAGTTCATCTTTTTTTCTTTAACAGTTTGTCCATTGCAAGAGGTACCAACCAAGTTGCTTCCTTATACTTCTGATCCTGAAAAATTTGTAAAAATATGTTAAACACATGATCACCCAGAGCCTCACTTCTCAAATACTTCATCTATCAGTGGTGCAATTTGGGGCATGTATTTTCCACTTCAGGCCATGGATTAACAATGCCCTCTTTTGTGGGGGAAAAGAGGGTCCCTAACAAATCATCACGGGTCCAGTAAGTGCAATTGTACAGTTAATATTATAATAAAGTCATAGAGCACATGAGAGATAGAAGAGAGATTGAAATAATGGAGTCAAGCACATTTCATGGTAGCATGCTCACCTCAGCCCTGCTTGGTGGTCCATGTGGAGAGAGGGGCAGAGGAAGGAGGACAAGGGGAAAGGGAACAGGGGAGGGAGGACGGGAGAGGAGAGGGAGAGCTGATGAGAGGCCATGAGGGGAACCCGATAGAGCTCTTTATTGCTAACCCTGGCCTATATACCTTTGGGGGAGTGCAAACCCATTAATTATAGGTAAAGACAATATGTCACAGGAAGGGGTTGCAATATAGGCTATACAGCATTGAGAGGGGGACAATCTAGGGATAGACACACAATAGGAAGAGGAGGGATTGGGGGTTCACATGTCACAAGAAAAGCGGATCCTAGATTCAGGATGGCAACCTAACTTTGGATATCACTGAGGCGGTTTGACCTGTTCTCTGGATCTCCATAGAAACCATTATTAGTATGGTGTAAACACCATCTACAGGAACCAAGCTAATGGTCACAAGCCTTTAGGGAGAAGTAGCCCATTGTCATTACCAGCAGGGAGCTTGACCATCATTTACCATTTGCGGCTAGCAGTGTCCAAAGTCTAACAGATGTTTGGGGGAGAAGGCTTTGGAGAAATCTTTCTGTTTCCCACACTCTAATAGCAGTGACGGGCAACTTATCCATACTTAAAGAGATGGCCTAATTAGACCTAAGAACCAATTTAAAAAATTCATGTTTACAATTTTTTCCCTCTGGAACCACTCCTAGCACCAAATATGTTAGTTTGGGTTTTCTAGAGAAGCAAAGGCAGTGTCACTGGTATATGTTTGTGTATATACAGAGATGTTTATCCAGAAATGGTTTATGCAGTTGTCAAAATAGGTAAGTCCAGTCCCATTCAAGTCAGGTTTCCTGACTCATTGAAGCAGATGACAGCTAGATGATGGTAGATAAAGCTTCCAAAGTCAGACAAATGAATTCACCACTGGTCATCTTCTGATGGCTCATGGAATCAGCAGGTAACACAATAGGACCAAGGAACTAGAAGCAAGATACAGCTCTGCCAGAAGGTGAAGGCCCAATAAGGATTTGACTCCACTCCAGCTCTCTCTTATACAAAAAGATTTATGACACCAAGGAGGTGTCATCAGGACAGAAGCCAATTGATCAATTGGGCTCCAGCCCTATACTTACCCAGGAAATTCTAGTTAATGTAATTCCTAACCATCTGTGTTAGTCCAGGTAGACCAGAGAAACAAATTCATGAGCATGCATATGTATATAGAAAGAGATTTATATACGAGAGCAATTGAATATTGAGAAAACATCCCAGCCCAGTCCAGCTCAAGTCCATAAGTCTGATTTTAGCCCATATGTCCAATACCAATCTATAAATTCCACTTCTGACTCATGCAATACATGCAATGACACCAAATTTAGGAGGATCACAGGCCAGTGGGTGGAAGGTCTTGTGGATCCAGTGGCAGTGGAAGCATCTCAGTGCTAGCAGGGTCTCCACATGACTCCTCCAGCTCCAGAGCTCTAGCATAGGTCCATGTGTCTTGTCAACGGAAATGTCTCACAAGGAGTGAGTGGGTGTCCCGCCTCCAAGGAGCTACTTATCTCCTTAGTGCCTCCAAATGAGGTCATCAAGCTGCAGTCTGACTGGCAGGCTAAATGCCACCCCATTCACTCTTAAGTCTCAAATTGACAACAGATTATGTAATTAACACAACATCACAGGGCTCTAACATAAGAAAATTACTGAGGATGGTGCAGGGCTGGGAATTTTTATCTGTTGTACATAGGGTAGCTGTGAGTTGGAACCAACTCAACAACAGCTAACAACAACAACCAAAACTAATGCTGATCCATAGAGACATTTTAGGACAGTGTAGATATTCCCAATAAGATTCCCAAGACTGTATCTTTACGGGGTAGAAAACCCCACTTTTCTCAGTTAGGACAGCTAGTGATTTTGAACTGCTGACCTTGTGGATCATAGCCGAGATCATAATCATTTTGCCACCAAGACTCCTTCCAAGGCTATAACTGTTACTGAAATAAATTGCCCAATTTTTCTCCTCTGGAATGGCTGGCGCACTTCCTTCGCTGTCTCTTTGCTGGTCTGCTACATATTTTAGCTGTTATGTCACCAATGTTCCTTAATCTGTAGTCAAGGGTATTTAAAAAGCTTATAATTATATGCTATCACACAAGGAAGGCTCAGATGTCCCCATGGCCCCCATAGACATTCTTCAAGCATCTCCACACCTCCTTGCAGAGGTCTTCCTTGGAATTGACTCTATTATAGTGAGCTTGGGTTTATGTTTTTTGGAATGGAGCACAGTCTATATTTGCTTATGACTATGTTAAAATACATCTTTAGGGGAAAATTGTCTATTAATGAATCAAACTCAAACAAACAATCTCACTGCCATTGAGTCGATGCTGATTCATAGTGACCCCCTACAGTTTCCCTGACTTTAACTGTTTTCAGGAGTAGCAAGCCCAGTCTTTCTTCTGAGGAGCTGCAGCCCGTGTGGATTGCACCCTAAGGCATAACCTCTGCAACACCAGGGTTCCTATAGTTACAATCAAAACCAATCTACATCATCATGAAAGAAAGTAACATTTTCACCATTTGCATACTTATCCAAAATACTTTCTTCCTTAGCAAATCTCATTATGTTGACTGGAGTTCAATTTCATCCTCTTATCATTGAAATTTCCTTCTTTCAAAAATTTCATCTCCTGCAAAGTTCATATGTGCCTATAACAGATGATAGAAAATAATTCTGGAGAATTCTGTCTTGAAATGTGAGAGCCTAATGGAAATCCAACTTCATTGTACTTTTAAGTCTTCAAAAGTGTGTTAGATTGGATTGTCTAGAGAACCCAAACAAGTGACACTCATATATGTATAAGAAGTAACTCTACATCAAGAACTAACTTATATCAAGAAAGCATCACAGTCCAACTGTATGTTCAAGAGACAGAGCCCTCTTTGGCCTTGCGTAGTTGTGTTACTCTGAGTAGACTAGAGAAACAGATTCATAGATACTCATATGTGTATAGGAAAGAGCTGTATATAAAGAGTAATTGTACATTAAGAAAACATCCCAGCCCAGTCCAGATCAAGACCATAGTCCGTGAGGCAATTTGTCTAGTACCTGTCTGTAAAGCCCTCTTCAAACGCATGCAACACATGCAATGATGCTGAGTGCAGGAAGACACAGGCCAGTGAGTCAAAAGTCTTGTGGTTCCAGTGGCAGTGGAAGCATCTTAGCACTGGTGTGGGTCTCCATGAGGTTCCTCCAGTGATTGACAGGCTCAACTCCATGCCGAAGTGGGAAGCAGGAGATCACAGGCTGGTGGATGAGCAGTCCCATGGATCCAAAGTTGGGGGAAACAGAGCAGGGCACAGACAGTTTGGAAGTTGGCTCCCAGAGTCAGCAGCCCATATGGGGACACTCCTGAGGGCTGACACAGAATCCCAGCAAGGATAAAGGTGAAGGGTAAGAGAAAGAGTGGAGGTGTCTACATGTCTCTTTTACAAGTCCACACCCGGAAGAAGTCATTATCAGGCTGTGACTTGATTGATAAGTTGGACTCTAGCCTTATACTTTCATATAAATTCAGATAGGAATAAAGTCTGGCTACCACGAAAAGTATTAAACAATATGACCCAGGACAGTTCCACTGATATTTGTCTAAAAGAAAAAAAATTATACAAATGCTTGTGTTAAGTTATTTATGTCTTATGGTAAATATATTTCTTGGCCAGAGTTGGATGCACTTTGGCATCGAAAACTAAGTGTTGGATATAAAGGATGAGTACACTAGCTGGGAAAGCTGCTCCGTGAAGATTTTCTAATAGTTTATAGTTAAATATAAATTAGAGTGCTTAAAAAAATTTTGTCAATGATGCAAATTAAAATATAATTTCATCCAACTGTTTCAAAATGCCTAATATTAGAAACAGTTTTTGCATCTTGAAATGTATCACAAATGAACACTTTTCTAGCTAACCTCTGTTCATTAATGACCACAAGATTAAATAAATGACTCCTAGCTGACTTCTATTTCACCACTGAATTTTTAAGACAACTTTTCTGGACAAGAAAATGGCCATAAAATACCCCCAAATAACCATAAATATAAAATGGAAGCAAACCAACAAGCAATTTATGTTTAATTGTGCTCTTCATTTAATTAAATTCATGTAAAATGTGTCAAGTATTTACCAAATATTTGATTGTATAAAATCTATGGGGGAAGCAGAGATGACCAAAGTATATTCCTGCCACGAACACCCTGGGTGTTCCAGTTTGCAGAAACTAAAAGGTTGGTGGTTGAAATCCACCCACCGGCACGATGGAAGAAAGACCCAGCGTCCACTTTTCCTAAGACAGTTCTTTCAAGGAGCTCCGGGGAGTGGTTCTACTGAGATGCACATGAGCTCTCCATGAGAAACAATAACCTCAACAGTAATACATTGATTTGTAGTTTTTTTCTGATTTGTATTTTTAAAGACACTGAGAATCTATTAAGGGAGCTAAGGATCCAAGAAAATCAAACTCACTGCCATCCAGTAGATTCTAATTTATAACACAAAAAGACTCAAAACCAAATTCACTGCCATTGAGTCAATTGTGACTCGTAGTGACCCTGAAGTTCAGGGTAGAATGCCTCTGTGGGTTTCTGAGACTGTAACTCTTTTTTTTTTTGGATTCATGTATGTAATAAAACACATCAGGGGCACAATTATGGAGATTTCCTAGACATATCCAAATAACTCACTGGATTGGTTCACTTAAAGGGTTTAAAGGTTATCCCCATGTTAAGGGGGCTGGCATAATGTGGTTCATAGAGATGATGTCTGAAACCCTGATTTGGTCAGTAGCACCAGGACTCAGTTTTTGGCACAGAGTAGGTACCCAATAAACATGCGCTGAGTTGAAAAAAGGGAAAACAACACATTCTCACCCAAGGAGAACAGATTCCTGTAAATCTCCAGCATCACATCTCTGTACAGGTTCTTCTGCTCAGAGCTCAGTGTCTTCCATTCTGCCTCTGAGAAACGCACAGTGACATCCTGGATCATAATTGGCTCCAGTATTCTGGGCTTCTGCTGTTTCTCTTGGCACCAGTCAGTATCTTTAGAAGACAAACCTTTTGTGTCCATCTTCAAGGTGTCTATTTCATCCTTCTTCATTGAGGCCAAGGTTTTCCAGTCTCTAGTTGAGTATAAGGACCAGGACACGTAATGCCCCCCTGTCAGTGCAGTGGCTGCCTGGAAACTCTGCCCAAAGGCCAGCTGGAAGTTATGTCATCACTGGATGGATCTCTGCTGCCTATGGGGGTGAGGATGCCAGGCTTCCCTAAGGAAAGCCTGTCATGTCATGTAGCCAAGGCCTGCTTTTCACCTCGCAGCCACTGCTCACTTAAGTCTCCCGCCTTCCTCCCCAAAATCCTCCAGGGAAAGAAGCCCCAGCGGCCGAATCCTCGCCGCGCGATGACGTCGGAGGCCGGGCGCGGGCGCCCCCTAGCGCCGGCTGCCCGAGACTGTAACTCTTTATGGGAGTAGAGCGCCTCACCTTTTTTTCGGAGGAGTGGCAGGGCGTTCAGAACTGCTGACCTTGCGATTAGCAGGCTATTGTGTAACCACTATGCAAGTCGGGGTCCTCATAGTAATAAATGTACATTCTTAACTCATGGTGACCCTTACACATCATTAATTCTAAAACAACAACAAGAGTGAATCCAGGCTCATAGCGATATTATATGGGGTTGCAGAGGCTGTGTATCTTTATGGATGAAACCCTTGCGGCATAGTAGGTCAAGCAATGGGTTGATAACCACAAGGTCAGCAGTTCAAAACCACCAACCCCTCCAAGGGGATAGGTAAGGCTTTCTATTCCCATCAAAATGTACAGTCTCAGAAGCTCACAGGGGCAATTCTAATTTATAGGGTTGCTATGAGTCAGAATTGACTCAATAGCAATGAGGTTTTGGTTTTTTTTCCGTTTGGAAATCTTTACCGGAGCACACAGTAAAATGATTTTAGTTTATTAAATTCAGAGATAGGGCTTGAATTAAGGCAGAGAAATCATTGACACATGAAAAACCTTCTAGTATTAGCAAGTACAATAAGAGGAGGAAATATGATGTGAATTGAATCATACATGTTTGCATTCAAATTGTAGCTGTTTCTCATTAGCTGTGTAAACTAAGTAAATAATCATGGATTTTCTAAGACATATTGCTTATAGTTATGAAATGGAGATAATTGTATAAAGCTGTTGTGAGGATTAAATGGTTTCATATTTATAAAAATAAAAAGTCATTGCAACTGTACTATGTTTGGTGCACTCTTTCCCCGCAATTATGTTTATTTTATTTTTAAGAAAGGGGTCTTACTTCATTTAGGAATAGCAGTACAGAAATATCCAAGTAGTTCAAACATTCAAACAAAGTAGTTCAAACATTGTTTATTTCCTCCTGTAAAATAACCTCAGAATGAAAAGGTAACAAGTTGAAGACTGATATGGTAGCTCTATAAAATCATCATGTATACAGATTCTCCTAATTTCTGTTTGATGTGTTGCTTCAATATTCAAGGTAACCTCATGATCTTGAGTTATGATTCCCTCATGCACATTCCAGAATGCAGGAACAAAACTTTTTAAAAAACCATTGCCATAGAGGTTATTCTGACTCATGGTGACCCAGGTATGTCATAGAAGCATTATGCACCACAGGGTTTTAAAAGGATGATTTCCAGAACTAAATAGCCAGATCTTTCTTCCGAGATTCCTCTTAAAAGCCCCAGACTTTAGCTTACAATCAGCAGAGAGCATGGTAACCGTGTGCATCACTCAGGACTCCAAAGAGAAGTAGAAGGCAAAATGGATCTCATGCTAAGATCTCGTTAACGAGTCTGCTTGGATGTCCCTCAGAACACATCTACTTTCATGCAGCTTGGAAGAATGGGTTGAGCAGCTTCTTTATCTGGAAATTTCTATCATTGTTCAAAATGTCACTAAAAGTAGCTAAAATTTGTATTTTAATTTCCAACTATTAGTAAGGAAAGATGAGAGATGGGGCACTGGATTGGCAATTGGCAGACTACATTTTAGCTAAACAATTGAGAGAATTGAACAAAGACAGCCTTGGATCTCTTCCTTCGGTGAAAACATACTAACACACTGCCTGGGTTATCTAGCACTGCTGTAACAGAAATACTACAAGTGGTCTTTCTTCTCTTGAACAAACAGAAATGTATTCTCTTACACTTTTTCTTTCTGTTGTCACTGGGGGAGGGTCCTTGTTTCTCAGAGATCATCTGTCATGGCGTCAAGCTCCCCCAGGGTATACCCGGTCCTTGGCATGGGCACTCGGAGGGTCAAGGCTGTGTGATGCTTCTGATGTGTCTTTCTTGGTTGCTCACTTCTCCTTTTATTGCATAAGATAAACGAATAACTGGAGCAATGGTGTAGCTTAAGAAAAGCTGTTCATTGAATAATTTACTTGAGTTGCACTTCTTGTACATCTGTAAGGAGATACACCCTACACCGATCCTGCCTCTTTGGTATATAAAGGCTAGAACTTACAATTCATACAATACTTGGACGCATGGAATAGCTAAATTTGGGGGAGATTAAACTCAACCTACGACTCCATACATCCCATCTTGCAAAGGAAACTGACCCTCTATCCTATAAGCATGGAGATGCGATTAAAGCTGACTTGACATAAGGAACACCCCCATTTTAACAGTTTTAAAAGTCCTCCTGACCCAACCCCTGCCTCCATTCCAGAACGTATTTTGTGTTCAGAATGTCCTTCACAATCTCGACTTTTGCTAGAATGTATCCTACTCAGTTCTTGTCAACTAACACATTTTTTTTCCTGTAGCTCCCTTGCATAGTTATGTGGAAAATCCCAGATCTACCACTCAGACACCCAGAACATGGCTTTGACATGTATAACCTGAGCTCTTGCAACAGCAGGGGCTGTTGGGGTTTTGAAGCACTTGGTCCCCCCGCAGCCATCGGCTATGAAAGAGACCGAATTCGAACTTTGGGCAGTATAGTGGTCGTTCAAATCCGATGACTTACGACATTTGGTGCATTTGGCTGGGAACATGCCATTCTACCCCTTACCTGGTAGCCTCCTCCAGACAGCTGCCCCAGGAATGCCAACACCAGGGGAGGTGCCACCTGAGACATTCCAAGTCCCTGGTCTTTCTGGTAACCGCCCTGAAGATGTACCCCTAAATTTCTACGCATGAGAATCTGACAGATATACTTATGGAGGTGAAATTTTTTGTCCCGGGGTTCGGTCTTTCCTGGTTTGGGAAGGAGACTGCATGTGGTCTCCTCCCTCCCAAAGAATCTTCTCCTTGGGACACCACTTGCAAAGCCTGGTTCGGTTTTCATATTTTCCCCAGATTCATTTTATTTTCCTTTTCATGTTGCCTCCAGCCTTACCTTCTATTTCTCGCCCCGGGGCTCTTCTCTTCGCTGTGGGGTTAGTGGCTATGTCCCTGGCAGAGTGGACCCCAGGTCAAAAACTCTGATGAGGATTGTCATATGTTTGTGACATTTTTGTTTTGTCTACTGTGCAGGGTTGTTTCAAATAGATAAACAGTCGTTATTGTGAAGTGGGTCAAGAGTTGTCTCTGTTCCTCCAGTCTCTCTTGCAGGACATTGAGCGGTACAACCAGAGGTCTGGGACACAGACTTTGTTCTTGAATGAATAGCAGATCTTCTCATCCAGGGGACACTTTGTGAATTCAGCCCGTCAGAGGTATCTTTTTCACTCTCATTTTATTTTGTTTTTCTGGTTTAAAGATGGGAAACTATTGTGTGACCAGAAAAAACACCTTAGCAATGTATGTTTAAAAAAAATTCAGAGCAGCTTATATTGGAGATGATTGCATTAGGTTTAGCCCAAGGTGTCTCAGAACTTCTTGTAAGTCGGAGTGGCCCACGTTTGGGGTAGGATGGCCAGATATGGGAACATAGGATCCTCATTTAACCCAGGCAGTATGAAAAAGCGTTACAGGGATCCCTGGACATCTTGAACAATTCCCTTGCATTGACGTGCCCTTTAACCTCCTCCAGACTCCCCCTCCTGGGCTGAAGGAGTGCCCTCAACAGGCAGGACTGAAAATTCTGTGAGCTGCAAGAGTACAAGCACCAAGAGGCACAGTCCCAGGCCCGGCTACGGGAAAGCTTGTCTAGAAGGAAAGCAGGAGGGAAAGCAGTGATTGGGCATAGGTTTTTGTGTTGTGTTTTGCTTTTTAAAGAAGGGGAAAGAGAGTAGTTTTATCTTAAAGTATCTGGTTGTACCAGAATGTGAAAAAATAGCAGAGCTCAACAAAGGGGATGTAGCCAGGTGTAGAAGGCTTGAGGTGAAGCGAACTTCATTTGCCTGGGTTTACAATACCTGCAAATAAGAAGTTTGAGGGGAAAAAAACCAACAATGAAATGTTTTGAAAGTTTTACAAAATAGATAAAAGAGCAACTCATTCAATTTTGACTAAACCACTAGGACCAATGTCCAGAACTAAAATTAACATTCAAAGAGCCACAGGGAAAACTTCTACACACATCTGGAGCACAGAAAGTTCAGTAAACCTGGGAAAAACACCTTAAGTCATTCTTTCATAGCTGTACCTGAATGCCCATATCCCCTGCTTGGAAGAGATTTGCTACAAAATGTCCAAACTGCTATTTCCTCTGAAAGAAATGGAATAGAATTGTTTGTTGCCCCTGCCCTCCCTCACATCTTGCTAACCTGTCCTGTGTTGTAAGGACATTTGCTGCAAATGTGCCTGCAGCCACCTGAAGACACCGGCACAGCAGAAGTCCAGGAGAACACAACCAACCATCGCTGCCTACAGGTGGCGTATCCTCGAGTGTGGGCAGAAACCATCCTCTCAGGACTCGTGCAACACCATCCCCTGGTGATCATTCATTGTACTGCCATTGCCCTGCCTGTCCAGATAAAGCAGTATCCCAGGAGCCGGGAGGCCAGACAAGACATCACTCCATACATCCACACCTCCTAAACAAAGGAGTACTCATCAAATGTAAGTCACCAATAATTCTTAACTTCAGCTGGAAAGGATACTAAAAACAAGCTTGATGTCTGTCATCTCCCAGGGAGGCGGTTATATGTTAATCCTTATAATCGGTTCCCCCTTTCTCCCCCACCTTCCCTCCACTCTCCGGTATCTCCACTCTCACCACTGGTCCTGAAGTGCGTGAAGGGAGACATCGGACAGTGTAAGATATGACAAAATAATAATAATTTATAAATTATCAAGGGTTCATGAGGGAAAGGGGAGTAGGGAGGGCAGGGGAAGGAGGAGCTGATACCAAGGGCTTAAGTAGAACGCTGAGGGCAGCAAATGTACAAAAGTGCTTGACATCCAATGGATGGGTGTATGGATTGTGATAAGACTTGTATGAGCCCCCAATAAAATGATCTAAAAAACAAAGAAACAAGCGAACTTGAAATGTTGGCCTATTAGAAGCCACGTGGTTGTCAAAGAAACTGGCCCTGGTCCATGGCAAAGGACAACAAAGAAGCAAGGGGAAACAGAACAGTAGACTGGAGCAGCGGCACTGAAACCCGTGGTGCCGATTCCCATTTTGGTGGCCCTGCCAGCACCCTATCCTTCCAACAACACCAACTGTGGTGGTAATATAATCTCATGTCGACTGGAGGATATTAAGAGTAAAGGGGTGGCGTCTAGCCTATCAATCAGGTCACTGTCTGATGCTTCCTTGTGGGCATGGCCTTCTCATGAAGATTCTGGGAACTTCCTCTCTTCCTCCCTGGATGATGATGCTCTCTCTCTCTGCTACACATTCCTATTGACCAGCCACATGGAGCCATACCAATGGCAGCCAGAGCTCTGGAGATGCTTCCGTCGCCATTGCATCCACAAGACTTTTCACCCACCAGCCTGTGATCTTCCTGAATTTGGCATCATTGCATGTTCTGCATGAGTCTAAAGAGGAATTTATGGACAAGTATCAAACACATGGGCTAATATTGAACTTATAGACTTGATCTGGACTGGGCTGGGATGTCTTCTCAATATACAATTGCTCTTTTATTAAAGCTCATATGAGCGTCTCTGGATTTGTTTCCCTAGTCAACCTGAACTAACACACCAACGTGTACTGTAGAAGAGGTGGCTCTGGTAGAGCAACTGAAGGCCCGTAAAGACTAGACGTGGGTAGAGACCCCTGGCAAATAGGCTTTAATACCAGGAGCTCTACGCCGCACTCTTGTGGCTGAGTTGCACCGTGTCACCCATTTGGGGGAGTCAAACTTGGTTGACTTGTTCTGAAACAAGTATTCTATCCCTCATTTAAATCCAATAGCTTCTAGTGTCACTCAACACACCCTGCCTACGCACAAGTCAATGCAAGTTGCCCACACTGTCCCTCCAGGGGTGCGAGCCAGAGGAAATATGCCAAGAGAATATTAAGAGGTAGAATTTACTAAATATTAAGAGGTAGAATTTACTAAAATAAAGGTTGCTGTCCAGCACCAACACCACAACTCCTTGAGGGAAACGGTGCCCCAGCCACTAGCCAATGGCCTGTCTGTACACCCATTCCAACTGAGTTTTTGCCACATTGGGAAAGGCCCTGGCTTAACCATTATCCTCACAGCCCCAACCATGGTCAAGGTGAATGGCCTTGCTGCATGGATTCACCATGCACATCTGAAGACCATCCTGCCTGAAGCAGAATGGAAGAGTCATTCTTCTGCCAAAGACCACTGAAAAAGAAGCCTTTCTTATGTGTCTTAAGGCAGCATCCTCTGTGTGTATCGGCCCCTACAGAAGAAAGTCGAATTAACCCCTGCAGCCCCAGCTCTGTGAGTACCAGTGGACCAGCACAAAAGGGACTTTTTGAAATCTTAATGTCAACAGTGGGGAGGACAAACCCAATCAGACAGTAGTATGATGAGATTACACCCTCTTCCAAAATGTGCAGCAGGCTCCTGAAACTCAACTGACATTACTGTTTATAAGCCCTAGGGGCATGTTTAGGAGATGGGCCAAATTTGGGGAATCAGCCTGTACATTTCTGGTCCAGACCACGGGAATTTCATCCATATCCCAGAGGTGCAGACTCCTCCCCACCGCCCTCTCCATCAGCCCAGTGTCCAGGGTGTTAGTCCCAATAACTCCTGTAGTCCCTTCACCACCCACAGAGGTTACACCCTCGGAGGCCGCGGACCTGACACAACAACCCCTTCGTTGTTACCTGAGACTAACAACCGTCCCGCATGATTAGACGTATTGTAATTCCTCCACTCATCAATTGTTAAATTAATCCCGAGTTAAGTCCTAGCGGCTGGCTTTGCTGAAACCCAACCCGGAATCTCCACGATGCCCACGTGGAATCAATATTTCATTAGTCCATACAACCAGTGGGGAATGGTAAAACTGAACACATAAGGAAGGCCATTGAAAGATGCTTAAAAGTCCTCCTGACCCAACCACCACCTCTGTTCCAGAATGTACTTTGTGGTCAGCAATGTCCAGAATGTCCTTCATAATCTCAACCATTCCCAGAAGGTACCTCCTCAGTTCTTGCACACGAATGCTTGTTTTTTGCTTCTGCAGTTCACTTGCATGGTTGTGTGGAAAACCCAGATCTACCCTTTAGTCATCCAGGACGTGGTTTTTACATGTATAAACTGAGCTCTTGAAACAAAGGGGGCTGTTGGGGTTTGCGAGACAGTTGGTTCTCCTGCAGCTGTCAGCTAATGAAGACCCCTAATTAGAACTTTGGGCAGTATAGTGGTCATTCAACTCTGACAACTTACAACAGTACAGGAAGTCACAGAGCCTGCTGCAGACTCTTTGTCTAATTTCATGAACAACTCCTGAGCCTAGCATAAGAGATATGATGCAGACTATGATAGTGTGACAGCTGGCACTCTCACAATGTTGACTGAGTAAACTGTTATTGTTTGCGGCAATCATGTTGATTCCGACTCATAATCACCCCATAACCACAAAACAAAAACACCGCCCGCCCTTGTAGCATCCTCGCAATTGTTGTTATGTCTGATCTCATTGTTGCAGCCTTTGTGCGTCAATTCATCTTCTCAATGACTTTCTTTGCTGCCCTTCTATTTTACCATGGCACCCTGGTGGTGTAGTGGTTACCTTGGGCTGTGATCCTCATGGCCAGTAGTTCAAAACCAATATTAGCCCTGCTGGAGAAAGACTGGGCTTTCTACTCCTGTCAACAGTTACAGGCTCAGAAATCTACAGGGGATTGCTCTGAGTTCACATTGACTCATTGGCAATGAGTGAGTCTATTTTACCAAACACAATGTCCTTTTTCGGTGACCGGGCTTTCCTGATAACATAACCAAATTTCTTGAGTCAAAGTATCACTATCCTCACTTCTCAGGAGCATTTTGGTTGTACTTCTGTTTTGTACAAACAAAACCAAAAAAGTTTTGTTTGTTCTTTTGCCAATTCATAGCATTAAGTGATAATAAGTCAAGGGACAATGCCATGGCATATAATTTTCAAGCTATTAAGAAAAAATAACAAATTAAAGTTTTTAGTCACCAACTCAAAGGGTTTGTTCATATTTTCTATTTGCTACATTCCATCTTTTTTGTTGGTCATGCTTTTTTGATATAAGTGTTTGGGAAAAGGAAGTCTGGCAAGAAAACTCATTCAAAGCTTCCTGCTAAGTCACTTCCCCGGGCAGCAACAGAGGTAATGCCAGGTAGGTGCACCAGAGGGAGCTCATGGGACAGTGAGGACTGCTTGCAAATTTCTCACTTGGCCTGCATTCCACCCCTCCTCGGCCTCCATCGCTTAGGCTTTGCAGTACCCCAGACCACTGAAGTTACATATATAGTAGTCTCTACACAAACTCAATAAACCCTGAATTTTAACTGGTTGAACTATGCTTATGCAACTTGTGCAACTCTTGGCGAGTTAGTTCTCCTTTTAAGCCTTGACTTGCTCACTTGCAAAGCAGGGATAATCGGGGCAAATAGCACCTTATGGAATTGTTTTGAGGATTAAGAACTTGCTTAAGCTAATATTTCACACTTATTGAAAACTCAACGAACATTAGCAGAAAAATCGCTACTTTGAAGACAGATTGGGATACAGTGAAAACCGCTTACTGAGTTACTTAACCCTCTAGTTCTCAATTTATTTAAGGATTCAATAAAATGTAACTAATTTTATGGTTGTTATCATATAGATTTTATTTTGAAATATAATACATATTATATATTTTTCTTATTTTACATAAAATCAAATGCCTGTTTTCCTTCTCGCATACAGAAAGCACATAAACAACAGCTGGATCATAATAGACCCTATGGAATTTGTGCAATTTATATTCTTTCCTTTGAATCCTTCTAGGTTCCAAAGAAGAATTCTGCAATGTCAATCTGAAATATGGAAAAGGTCTCTTCCTTATTAGTTAACTGCCAGTGCATTTTATTAAAAAATGTCAGTGGATTCATCTTCTGCAGTTCCATTTGTCTTTAATGGTGATACAGAGTGTTGGAATAAGTTTGGACTTGTATGCTTATATTTTTATTCCGTTAAAATGTACAAAGTTCATTATGTTTAACTTATAATCTCAGAAAATATCATTTTGCCTCAGTTAACCTGAAAGACACCAACTTCTGAAGACCAGACATGCATTCACTGACATAAATATTTGGAAGGGTTGGGTGGGATGCATTTTCCCCAAAAGGGAATTCATCTATTGGATTGGATAATGAGCCAAGAGAGGGGAGTAATTACCCTCAAAACAAGTCCAGTTGGGTGTGTATGCAGTATATTAGTCAATGATGTATTCTGTGTACTGTGACAGACAGTACAGCAAGGCTGGGAGTCTGTGCATGGAGGTTCAGCAACGGTTTTCAGCAGCCTTGTTACTTGACTGAATGTGGGTCATTGATTTTGCTGCTTTTATTTCTCATGTGGAAAAAACCCAATTATTTAAAAATTAATACTATTCTTTAAGGATATAGAACCATATATTTTTTAAATGGTGGAATTATTTTGGAAAAATTACAAACATGGGGATGTATAGCTTATTTCAATACCTGGGAAAGTTTACTGTATTTAGGACTGGAGTTTCAAGGAAAGCCCCCTTTTTATACACTAAATCTGAAAGAAGTCACAAGGACAAGAAAGACACATAAGGACAGATCGTGGTTAAGTGCTGTTATTAAAACTAAAATTATTTAAGAGTTATTCTGTAGATAGGGTGAAAACAAATGCTTTTCTTAGATTCAAATGAAGTGTGGAACTGAAGAAGAGAATGTCTAGGGAAAGAATATTCTAGAAGTAATGATTAGCAGAGCATGCTTTAGGAATGCATGCCATGTTTTAGGAAAAGCAAGAAGGCTCACAGAGCTGAGGTGACGGAGCAGAGAGTCAAATTATTTAAGACTTGTAAATCAAGACGAGGTATTTAGATTTTTATTCCAAGTGTAATGGGAAGTCATTGAAGTGACACGAGAGAATAGTGTTTTCAAAGAATCACTTTGGGTACTGTGGAGTCCCTGAATGATACAAATAATGAGTATGCTACTAACCAAAATTTGGTGGTTTGAGTCCACCCAGAGGTGCCTCAGAAGAAAGGCCTGCTGATCTATTTTTGAAGGAAAAAAATAGCCTTCAAAATTCCTGTGGCGTACAGTTCTGCTGTGACACAGATGGAATTGCCAAGAGCCGGAGTTGATAGCTGGGCAAGTGGCTTGCTTTTTATTTTGAACGCTGGGTGGACAACGGATTGTTGAGGCTCCCAGTAGAAACAGGGAGGGTAAAGATTTATGAATAAGACCAAGTGTGCTGCCTCGTTCTTGCAGATTCTGATGTTTGCAATGCTAGACAGTGAAGGATAGCTTGGGGAAATAATGGTTCCATTGTGGATAGCGTTGACAGTCATCAGCTCACTGTGTATTTTCCCTTGATGTACTATCCTAGGCCCGTCTACTTGGAGGTCTCTGCAAAGTACCCAAGCAAAGTGTGTGAAACGCTCCTGATTACTGATCTTGCAACGTTGGCTCTGCTCTGATGTTTATCCCTGTCAGAAAACAAATCAATTGTTTTCCCTAAATGTAGAGTACCCAAAGAAAGTCTACATTTTGTTCCTCACTGGGTTTTAACTTCTGGCGAATCAAACGTTGCTTCTCTGCTATACAATTGCAGCATATTTTTGACTCCGTTTTCCAGGTGGGCTTCTGTTTTCATGAATACTAAAAAAGCCAAGAGACACTTTTAAATGATCCATTTTAAATCAATAAGCAGCATATAAATAGCTTTCCTAGTATTTAAAACAAACAAAAACTCTAATGGAATGATTTGACTAAGGGCCTTAAAAGGGACAAGAGTGTGTGTCCTTTTCAAATTGGGGGTTAGGGATTAGGAAACTAGAAAGGTAGAAGAATCCAGGAGGGACAAATGTTGGGGGTGGGAAACTTCTCAGGGATTGACTTAGAAAGATCAAGAGTTTATTGTTTAGACAGGTTCATGTGAAATGTTTATGAGACATCTAAATGAATATACCAAGGATCCATGCAGCTGAAGCTTAGGAAAAATCTTTGAACTAGAGGCAAACATGGGAGTCGTCTTGATCTATATTTCAGAGACAATATAAAGTTATGCAAATAGATAAGATCTTCTAGGAAGATAATTTAGAGAGAAATCAGAAGAGGGCCCAGGATTTAACCTTAGGGAACTCCAGGTTTTAGGAATGACAGAAAAGAGAGCATGTGAAAGAGCCTGAGAATATGTTCCCCACGAGGCAAAAGGAAAAGTGTGTAGTCCCAGAGGGTTGGAAGAGATAAGGAAGTAAAGCAGGTGGTCATAAGCATGCGTTCAGGAGGCATCCAGGCTCGAGGGACAAATAATCAGGAACCGATTATACAGACATGGATACTCCACCAACAGTTGTCATCACGTTGGTTCTGCCTCATAGAGAACCCATATTTTCACGGTAAAATGTAGTCCACATTGTCTGCCCAGAATGTAATTCTTGGAAAGTATATCACCAGGCCTTGCTTCCGAGGCACCTCTGGATGGATTTGAACCATTAAACTTTCAGCTAGCACACATGCAATTACCCGTATATATACCACCTAATGATTCCTCACTGATACACCTTCTTTTCAAATTCATTTTACACAGCATTTTAGAAAATGAAAAGAAATGAAGTGCTGACATACTGACTATAAATGGTGCCAGAGTGCTTTGGAAAAGAATAGTTGATGACTATTTTTTAATATGCAGACATTCTGTTCATGAATGTTTCAATTATATATCTTCACAACAATACAGATTTTAAAAGGCATTTTTAAAAGCATGTAGATGCAGTTGGCAAAGCAGCATAATTTTGAAATCAGGAAAACCAATGGCTGTCTGAATCCTAATTTTATTATAAGGTTAAATGGGGCTAATCTACTTCATTGGATTATTAAGATAATAGATAAGAAAATTCTAGAGAATCCCTTGGAGATAAGTGTTGTTGCTTTTTTTTTTCCTCATCAGATATAGAAAATAATAGGGAGCGTGGATTACCTGAACTGTAGACTGAGGAGAGATGTTCTGCATATTCATGTCTATACTGGGTTGACTAGATTTCTAATCCAAACAGAAACGCTTCATTGATGAGCATGCGGCGTCTCAGAGCTGTTTACACGAGAGGAAGTGCATAGGTGGCTTGGTTCACCCTGGGCCTTTTGCAGCCTTTTCTCTCCTTATTCCTCCCACAGATGCAATAACTTCAGAAATAGTTTCATGTTTCTCTCTCGTCATAATTATGTCTAAGGTACTACAATGCCTACTACTAAAAATACTCCTTCTACATTCTGAGTATATGCCTGAATTTCTCTTGACACTGGGTCATTCCAATATTGCCTTCCCCAAACACAAGGCTCTGCTGTGGCAGAGCTTCATATTCTTCATTCATTCTTTTAAACAACTGGTTTCCTTAATGACTTCAAGCATTCATAGACTTCCAGGGTATAGATGGTACTTTGAGAAATAATCTAATCCCCATCACTTTGATTTATTTCACAACTGCCTGGTTACAAGATATTTTTTGCCTGGATTTAGTCGTTTAGAATATTTTGACCTTGCAGAACACTAGCGAGTTCACTGTTCTGCACAATGCTGTCCTCAGTCCAGAGATCAACCAGATGACCTAATATGGCTATTCAGATCCTGGCTTCTATGTATCTTACAGTGTGGAATCTCTTTATAGCATAATAACTCCTTTATATAAAGAAATGACTATATGACCTAATTCTTTAATTCCAGATTGGTTTTGAGCCACAACGTAGCTTCTATGCATTAGAGTCAGACAACAAATGGACATCCTTCAACATCTTTTGTAGCTTTTCTATCAAAATATGAAAACAGTGGTGAAATCTACATATTTTAAAGTCATCTAAGTTTTCCTTGTTTAGACAATAAAAACACAAAAACAAAAACCAAACCACAACTTGTGAGTCAATTCAAAATCATAGTGATCCTATATAAGATTTCTTAGGCTTTGTAAATCTTGATGGGTGTAGGTAGCCTGATCTTGTTCCTGTGAAGGGAGCAGCTGGTGGGTTTGAATCACTGACCTTGGGGTTAGCATTTCAGTACTTACCTTAGCCAGCAGACACCAAGGCTCCTTCTAAGTTGTGTTTAACTTTCATAAAGGTTTTATTTTTATCTTTTAAATTTAATTTTAATATTTTTACAATTTAATTTGTTTTGCAATTTAATCATTCGCTTATATTTTAAAATTTTGTGCAATCAGCACTATAATCAAGTTCAAAACATTTCTTCTTGTGCTCATTGCCACAAGCTCCCCATCCTTCTCCCATCCTCTCTTGCCGTGTTCCTAAGAAATTATAAATGCAATTCTGATGTCTACAGATCTAGCTCTCCTGGGTTTCATATACAGAAAATGATATGAAATACATAGAGGAAGCAAACAGAAACTCAACAACAATGACAAGACAAAATGTAGAAAAACCTCATTCAAAAGGAAAACATAAAGTATTAAAAATGGAAGCAAGTTTAAAATGGGTCAAAAGAGGGATCAAATGATAATGTCTTCCATTTTAACTAATTACATCTGCCATTCTCAACTTTATAGTGCTCTCAGTCTGATAGCAATTCTATAAACCAGGTACTCACAATTTTAAGTTCTGATACCATTCCCTCTTCCAGATTTAGATTTTAAAATTTACAATCCTTGGATCACACAACCTGGTGAGCTTTTCCCACAAAGACTTGATTAATACTTTATTTAGACAGATGGCTGCTTGTTTGAAGAAAAGCCTTTAAGACCCCGGATGCTATTCTTTCTGATAGCTGTGCACCATCTGATTTCTTCATCACATTTTGCTACAACACCCACATGTCCAGTGGTCTCTTCATGAGAGCAGGCATTGCATTGAGCAAGGCCATAGTATAAGAATTCATTGTTCTACCATGACGGGAGCAGTCTCGGGCTTTCTGCTTGTCCAGTCTGCTGGTCAGCTCAGCCAGGCAGCTCAGTAGAGAGCATGACTGGTGCCCATGAACTATGCCCCATCCTCTCTATAAAAGTGTCTGGAGAGTCACTTTGGCGGTGAGGTCCTAATGTCAGCTGGAATCAGATTTTCCAGAAAAGGGAGTGGAGGAGGATAACAGGTTAGTGGCTGCCATGCAAAAGTATGAAGAGGTCATCTGGGACTAGCAGGCATTCCAACAGTGATGAAGGATACTGATGGGAAGAATCAAGTCAGGAGTGGTAAAAAGGAACAAACACGTCTTGGAGAAGCAAGTACATGTCTGTTGGTAGAAAATGGGAGAGGACAAACTTTCGAGAAGAGGAAAAATGACTAACAATACTTGTAAGGTATCTATGCAGGGAGAATGCCTGGCACTATACTCCTAATATACAACATTGGTCTGAGTTTCTGTAAACACCCTGAAAACCCAGGACATGTGTCATAGAACACTGGGACGTTGAACCTTGGATTTTCAAGGTGCACAACACGCTCCAAGGCCATACCAGAAGGATGCAGTATGAAAACCCCACTAAGTGAACTAGACACAACCTCAAACCTGTAACCTGAGAAGTGAAGACTGAAACTACATGGTATGTGAAGAAGCAGAAGATAGCTAAACCAAGAGTATCAAACTGTTGGTAGGTGGACTAACATTTACTTACTACAGCAATGTCCCACTTGTGTAATGAGATATGTGTTATTCTGGCTGATGTGGATCTGACATTATCAGTGCATATTATAGTAAGTTTTGTCTGACCACCAATTCCAATTTTGGGTGCAAATAGGACTCACTCATATAAGATATTTCTTTGGCCACATCAATAATCCATGTATTGTGATTTTCAGCGAGACTACACTTGTTCAATCTCCATTTCTCCATGGTATTTGAAAATTAGCACCACGGGCTAATGAATGACACTATAAACAGAAGGTCCTTATGCTCCAGGGTGATAATAGATAAGATTGTCTACTATAAAGTAACAAGGATGCCTCTAAGGTAAACCAGATATAGGAGTGGATTTGGGGTTCCCACTTAATCCTAGAGTTCTGATCTAAGAACAATTATTTCTTATGACATGGCCTTCCCCTCTCCTCACCATTATGAAGGAAACACAGAAGTAATGAGTGCTATAGAAATCAGATGGTGCCGGCTATCCGAAAGAAAAGCATCTTGGGTCTTACAAGTAGCCATCTAAGTGAGTCATTCATAAGCCCGCATGGAGAAGCGCATCAACATCCATGATCCAAGGACTGGAAATTGTATAATCCAAACTTCAAGAAGGGAATAGGATCAGAGCTGAAATGGTGAGATTCTGGTGTGCAAAAGGCTATGCATGGCAGCTGAATGATCTACACAGGCAATGAGCCTCTGGTGATTTCCCTCTAACCACAGTTGAAGGATGGGAATATTCTGGTTATCAGAAAGAGAGTATTGGAGAGACACTGTAGTAGGTCAAAATGACAGAATAGACCTGGCTTGCGTGGTTTAAACCTTGTCATTTTATCTCCATTTTGAAACTCTTTTTGAAATCAAGGAATTCAAGAAAGAAGAAACTGCATGGAAATTGTATGTGGTATAGCAATCATAGAACACTGCTTGATATGGTTGAACTATGGAATGGGGTAATGCCTGTAGTAGCTCTTCATAAAATGGGTTGAAAAAAAGTACTTGTTCTTAGATTGGGGCTAGAATTAAGGGTGAGCACCAACTCCATTCATCTATCGATAACTTATTCATGTCTCAAGGTCAGGTTAGAGTTCAAGTTCATAATGTCAAGTTCATTATCATTTCATGGTAGAGAACATTACAAATCAGCCTGGGACATTAGGTAGTTCTAGAGATAATGTCATTAATTTAGCCAGTGGTACAGAATTTAAAATACTGTTGAGAATAGGGAATTATACAAGTAGAAGCTGGTTGCAGACTGCAACACATGAATTGGTGACTTGCACAGATTAAACTCGTAAGTAAGTAGACACTTTACGCAAACAATGGGGCTATGAACTTTCAATGACTCTCATTCACAAAGGCTGAAGCATGTCGACCAGATCAACGCAAGTCATAAGAAAGCAAGATTCTCAAATCGTAAATGTATGATGAGCTCAGGATACCACTCAGCAGGCACTCTCCCTGCAACCTACCCCAACCAAAGTCCAACGCCCGCCAGGTCTACAGCCTAGGCTAGCAGCCATCTGCGTCTTCTCACACTAGAATGCTTAGTCTTAAAGCAAAGGGAGAGCGTTGGGTTCTTAAATCTACTACAGGTGAGTTTTAAGTAAAGCCCAGTTCACTTAGAGGGGCTGCAACCTCAAATTTTTCTGGTGTTGTCTATGAAGGATGCTGTGTGCCGCAAAAGGACAGGGTTAAAGTGCCAGTAATCTATAACACTGAGCCAGGGTCAATAAGAGTTGGATATAAAATAGGTCAAAAGCGTCCAATTAGGGACATAGCACGGGGCATGCTCTCCCCTGGGGTTCTATATAAGCATTGCTAATCATATTCTTCCTCCCCAGTTACCACCCCCAATAGAAATGCAATTGCCTTTCCTGAGACATACATATCCCTCTACCCTGATCGTGAGTTGAGTTTCCAGAAAGGCTCACTTAGCACTCTTGTAGGAGTGCCTATTGATTTGGGGATAACCTTACCACAATGCTGTATCCTTTCACTTGATTTTAATGAGTGAAGCATCTGTGCCTTTGGCTCAATATATCCATTCCACAGATTCTGCTGGAAATAAAACCAAAGGGTCACTGCCATTAAGTTGATTCTGATACATACTGACCCCGTGGGACAGAATGAAACTGTTCCATGGAATTCTTTACAGGCGTGGATAGCCTCATCTTTCTTTTGCTGAGTGGTTAGCAGGCTTGAATCACCAAACCACCAACCTTGTGGTTAGCAGTTCAATGCTTAATGTACCCTGTTACCAAGACTCCTCCAAGTAGATTTAGCCCATGAATAATACACAGGTTTATCAATGTTATAGAATCCATTCTGACTGACAGCAACCCTATGTACCATGGAATATAACACTGCCTCGTCCTACCCCGTCCTCACAATCATTCCTATGTTTGAGCTCATTGTCATAAACACTGGTCTCTCCTGATAACATGTCCAAAGTACATGAGACACAGTTCTGCTATCTTCACATTTAAGGAGCATTCGGTTTGTACTTCTTCCAAGACAGATGTGTTTATTCTTCGGAAAGTTCATGGTACTTTCAATATTCCTCACCATGATGCTAATTTCAGTGCATCAACTCTCCGGTCTTCCTTATTTGTTGCCCCGCTTTCTCAAGCTACAATGCTATTGAAAACGTCGTAGCGTGGGCCCCTTTAATTCACAATGTTTTATTTTTGCTCTTAAACACTCTAAGATCTTTTGCAGCGTATTTTTTCCAGTGCAATATGCTGTTTGAATTCCTTAGTTCCCATGCTGGAATTGACTTGTAGGTGGTGATTGTATTGATTTGTTTTCTGTGGAGGGAGAGGAATGTGCTTCCATAGAAGGTGGTTAATAACAAGTTGCTCTTGAGTTGTTTCTGATTCAAGCCACGTGTGCCATAGTACAATGATGCTCCGCAGAATTTTCAATAGTTTAGTTTTGGGAAGTAAATTAACAAAAATTTATTTCTGTCTGAGCCAACTCTAGGTAGACTAGAACCTGCAAACATTGGGTAGCAGCCTAATGCAATGACCATTTGCATCCCCCAGGAAATCCACTTGGTTGGTATGCCTCTGAAATAATGCATCACAGTTTTGTAATTATAGGAATAGCTCAGTTTTGTAATTATAGGCAGACCTGGGTTTATTGTGCTTTACTTCATTGTGTTTCAGAACTTTACTTATTTAATAAAAATTGAAGGTCTGTGGTAAGCTTGTGTTGGGGAAAAATATAGGTGCTTTTTCCCCCAAACAATGTGCTCACTTTGGCTCTGTCACGTTGTCAAAGTTCTCACAATATTTCAAATGTCTTTATAATAATGCCGTTATTAGACTTCATGCAATTAACTGCATTATAGTGTAATCCTAACTTTTATGTGCACCGATAAATAAAAAATGTTAGGTTTCTCATGTTAGTGCAGTAGTCTGGAACTAAATCTACAATATCTCCCAGGTACACTTGAATTTGTGCACATATTAAGTTGCCATTTCTATGGCCCCTCATCTCACAGGCAGCATTGCAAAAATTAGTGCCCCAATAATCTTGTCTTGAATTTGATTGATAACAATCAAAATGAAAGCTGTGGGGCTGTATTAGCACTCTAAGATCCTTTGTCTTCACTTTAAAATATTATTGGGCTCAACACTGATATACAGGCTCAACAGGAGATAGTTTTAGTGAAGACCATTGGAATTAGTCACTTCTCTTTCCCATTGCACTGGTTTGAGCAATCATTGCCAGGTATTGGCAATGCAGCCTGGGAACCATCCTCAAAACCAGGACTTTGATGGAGGCCACATTTAGCTGTCTGTTGCCTTTGGCTCCTGCTGAGAGTAAACTGGTTCTAAATTGCCTGGCCACCCTTGACTACTGGACCCTAACACGTGTGTGGAGATAACTCTGTATTCAGAGGCAAACATGTAAGACAAATTAGCAAACAATAACATTATGTGTTTGGAAGCAGCAGTCAATCTCTACATTGCGTGCATGCAGTAACAGGAGAAATAGCACAGTCACCCACAACACACACAGATATGGACCTGGAGAAGCTGCTTCCTGGAGGAGAGGAGAGCCATAGATCTTCCTATCAGAGAGATTACAGTGATGCTCTCAATTTACTTTAAGTGACTGAGGAAAAATTAGATAGAAATAGAGAGCAAAAATAAAATTTTTTAAAAAGGAATAGACAAATACAAGCTATAATTCAAGAACACTGGAATGCTCTAAAAGACCATTCTGACAAAATGAATGACAAATTATAAATGATACAACTTCAAACAGAAATACAAAGGCAAACGCCAAAATATTAGAACTGGGCAACGTTGTGAAAGTACGAAGCAACAGGATAGAAACAATGGAAGCAAGATCCAGTGATCTCAGACTAACGCTCTTGAAAATAAAATATAAGAAGATTGTTATAAAACTATTTTTAAATATGAAAGAAAGCCTAAGAATATTATTGGGCACCATCAAAGTGAACAACGTATGCCTGATAAATGTTCCAAAACAGAAAGAAGAAATAATAACTACTGAGAAAATAATAGATGAAATACTAAGGGAAAACTTCCCTAATATCATAAAGCATAAAAAACTCTGCAGGCAGGCTGACACATAATAATCAAACTTTCCAATATTAAGGAAAAGGAAACAGTCCTGAGAGTAAGATGGCAAAAAGAAAACAATTACATATGAAGTCCAGTCAATTAAGTCCAGGTTTTTATACTGAAGCTATTCAGAGACAAAGCAACAGAATAATATATTCAAAATTATGAAGTAAAATAAACTCTGCCAACCAAGAATCCTAAGTCCACCAACATCATCCCTCAAATAAGTGCGAGAAATAAAATAATTAACAAATAAGGAAAAACTAAAAAGAATTATAAAAACATGACCACCTTTACAAAAAAAATACTAAAAGGAATTCTATATATTAAAAATATATAAAGCAGACAGCAACCTAAACACTATCAGAAAAAAACAATATGGAGAGAACATTCTATTTAGTTAATACTCAAAGTGAAACAGATATAAATGAATGAAAACAAAGAACAATAGGCAACATTCCCCTGGGAAGATATAAATAAATAAAATTTTAGAAGCAAAGTGAAGAGAGTAAACAATAAATGTTCAGATGGAGAAAATATTGAATCATTCACAAAATACAACTTTTTTTTGTATTTGGGAAGAAAACAAAACTAAACTAAATCCTTCAACGAAATCCTTCAAAACAAATGATGAAAGTCATGAGCAAGATGAACAATAGATTAAACAAACAAACAAAAAGAGAATTAACGAGACAATCAACAAACAAAAGGAACAACACACAAAAAATGATCATGAAACGGAAACCAATAATACCATCATAAAACATAACAAAATGATGCCAATAAAATCCTATTTACCAATAACAACAGTGAGTGTAAATGGACTAAATTCACCAGGTAAAACACAAAAACTAACATAATGGATAAGAAAACAACCTTCGAGCAAAAATCAAAGGAAGGAAAACAGTAATCGAGCTAAAGGCAGTCAAATGAAAGGAGTACCAATATTAATTTCACACAAAATAGATACCAAATTTAGTGACATGAGAGACAAAGAAGGACTATATAATTATGAATGTTTTACCTGAACAAGAAACAATAACTAAAATTAATATAATTGTACCAATGAAAGTTCACCAAAATACATTAGTCAAACTTTTACTGAAATAAGTCAAATAAATCATAATTCACCACTTTTGACTAAATATTAACTAGAAGGAAAAACAGCAAAGGTACAAGCGAATTAAATAACACAGTCAATTAACTTGATTAGAAAGATAGATAGATAGATAGATAGATAGATAGATAGATAGATAGATAGATAGACAGATAGGCACCCCCCAAAACTGGAATTCTGCTGGGCAGAGTGGAGCTTTAGTAGTATGCATTTTTCCCACTAGGCGAGCATCAAGCAACTCTCTTTGAGTTTGTGTACCCAGTGGAGTCACCTGGGGAAGTTCTCTTTGGTCACAGTGAAATTGTTCACTAAAGCAGTTTTGCTCAAGCCTCTCTTGTTGTGATAGCTGGTTTAAGAGACCATTGTATGACTCTGAAATCTTGTTTCCTGCTCAGTAAAAATGTCACAGACACTGTTGTGATGTGAGTATAGCTTACATAGGATAGCATATGGGAAACACTCAAGTGTATGAGTGGTTTTCTCATTTCAAAAAAGGTGAAATGTCGATTGGTGACAAACCTCATTCTGGACATCCATCAACTTTTGGAATGAACAAAAATGTCGACTCATAGTGCATCTGGAGTTTGTTCCACCAGGTCAGACTGTTAAGCAAGCTATTTTAGAGTTTCTGAAAAGATTGCATAACAGTGTGTGACAAAAAAAGCCCTGATTTGTGGCAGATAAGAGACTGGTTTTGCCACCATGACAATGAACCTGTTTACACAGCCATCTCAGTGTCTCAGTTTTTGGCAAAAAAGAGCCTGACTCTCTTGCCCCATACACCTCACTCACCTGACCTCATTCTGTGCGACATTTTTTTGTTTCTGCAAATGAAGAAGGACATGAAAGGACAGTGATTTGATGACATAGAAGAGGTGCAGATAAAAGGGGGAGGTGCTGTCAGCTATCCAAACAGGTAAGTTTGAAAATGTTTCCAAGAATGGAATTGCAGATTTGACAATTTTATTAAATATAATGGAGAATATTTTGAAGGTGAGAAGATTGTTTTGTAAAAAACTTAAATACATAGCTTTGAAAAACAATTATGGTTCTTTTGAATATATATATATATATATATATATATATATATATATATATATATCCAACAAAAATTGATTTCACTGTTTCTTTTCCTACTGCTCACAATACCTATTCTAGAATAGATCATATTTTAGGTCATTAAGCAAGCATCAATAAATTTTAAAAACTGAGATACTACAAGCCATCGTTTCAGATCACAAGGCTGTAAAATTAGAAATCAACCAGAGAACAAAAACCCTCCAATAACAAATACATGGAAATTGAACAAATTTACTTATGAGCCATTAGTTAATTGAAGAAATAAAGAATACAGTGAAAGGATTCCTTGAAACAAGTGAGTATGAAAACATCCATTATCTTTGGGACATGGCAAAAGCAGTACTCAAAGGGCAGTTTTTAGCAAAACTACATGCATAATGAAGGCAGAAAGAATTAAAATAAACACCTGAATAGATCAACTACAAGAATTATAAAAAGCCCAGCAAAACAAAACAACAGATTCTAGAAGAAAATAAATAATAAAGATCAAGGAATAAATAAATCAATCATAAAATTAAAAAGCTATGAGAAAAAATATCAAGAAGTTGGTTAAAACATAAACAAGATTGATAACCCCCTGGCAGACCTAATAAATGAAAGTAATTAGGAAAAAGTTCTATAAAGAAGAAATGAAATGGATGTTATACAACAGAATCCAATTCGATTTTTACAAAGTCACAATATTTTGAAAAATTGTATCCCAACAAATTTGAAAATACTGAAATTCATTATTTACCTAAATTTCCACAAATTGATGTAGGCAATCTCTATAAGACTGTAGCATGAAAGGAAATACATCTAGCCATAAAATAAAACAAACAAAAAAAACATTCCAATATCAAATGGTTTGGAACCAGACAGTTTCATTGGGGAATTTTATTAAAAAAACACTTAGAGAAAAGTTAGTACTAATTTTACATAAACTATTTCACAAGATGCAAATTGACAATAAACTACCAAACTCGTTTTATGAAGTAGCTATAACTCTGATAACCAAGCCAGGCAAAGGCGTCACTAGAATTGAAAATTACAGAACAATATCTCTAATAAATCTAGATGCTAAGATCTTCAATACAACGCTAGCCAAATGGATTCAACGAAACATCAAAAAAATAATACATCACGGTCAAGTGAGATTCATGCCCAATTTGCAAAGGTGGTTTAATATTATAAGAAAAAAATCCATGTAATTCACCACATAAACAAAATAAAGAAGAACTGTATGATTATATCAATGTAGAAGAGGCCCTTGATAAAATTCAACATTCATTCCTGACAAAACCACTCAGTAAAACAGGCAAAGAGGGGAACTTTTCCAACATAATAAAAACCATATACATGAATCCATGGCCTGCATCTCACTTCATAGGGAGTGAGAATATTCCATCTTTGAATGCGAACTAGACAGTGTTGTCCTTTATCACCACTTTATGTTTAACATAGTCATGGAAATTTTAGCTAGAGCTAGAAGACATTAAAAAGATATTAAAGCTATCCACAGTAACATAGGAAACAAAACACTCTTTATTTGCAGATGATATAATCCTATATATAGAAAGCCCCATTCAAAAAAACGCTTGAATTAATGGGAAAAATTGGCAACATAGCAGTCTGTAAGTCCACATACATAATCAGTTGGCATACTCTGTATGAGAGATGATGATAGCAAACTACATTTTAAAATAATAGTACCATTTACAATAGCTACACAAAATATAAAATATTTGGGATGAAATCTTACTACAGAAACAGAAAACTTATACAAGGAAAACTGCAAAACACTCCTATAAAGAATTAAAAGAAACTTACACAAAGGGAATAAGCTACCGTGTTCCTGGATTGGCAGACCCCAAACTGTGAAAATGGCAATATTACCAAAAATAATTTCTTAATCCAATGCAATTATGATCTCAATTCCACCACATTCTCCAAAGAAGTGGAAAAACTATTCACCACTTTTATATGGACTCTGCATCAGGATTGGCCCAGTCTGACCCCACCACACCAAGGCAAAACACTAAGGGCATGCACCAGAGCAGCGGGGAGCTCCCGATGGAGTGCAAAGGGGCCAGAGCGTGGCACCCCATCAGACTTTGGGGCCAGAGCGTGGCACCACATCAGACTTGACTGGAGAACACACTTAGAGGTAAAAAAAAAAAAAAAAAAAACAGACCTTGATCTATTTACAGGTTTTTCTTTTAAAATTTTTTTCTTAATTAATTAATTAATTTGGGGATTTGGACCATGGTTTTCTTTGTTGTTGTCCTCGTTGTGTACGCTTTTGTTACTTTGTCTTGCTATGACTTGTTTTTTTGTGCATATTATCTCTGATGGTCTAACTAGATAAGCTAGGCTGGATGAACAGTCTGCAGGAGAAAACAATGGGACTGATGGTTCTGGGGGGACATGGAGGAGGGGGAAGTGGGGGGAAAGGAGGTGGTGTTGACCAGACCAGGGACAAGGGAACAACAAGTGGTCCAAAATTAGTGTTAAGGAGGGTGTGAGAGGTCTGGTAGGGATTCAGCAAGGTCAAGGTAACCAAGAGAAATGACTGAAACTCAAATGAAAGCTGAGCATGATAGTGGGACAAGAGGAAAGTAAAAGGAAATAGAGGAAAGAACTAGGAGGCAAAGGGCATTTGTAGAGGTCTAAATATAGGCATGTACATATGTAAGTATATTTATATAGAATAATGGGGAAATAGATATACATGCATATATTTATAGGTTTAGTATTAAGGTAGCAGATGGACATTGGACCTCCACTCAAGTACTTACCCAATGCAAGAATATGTTGTTCTATTAAATTAGCATGCCATAATTCACACCTTCCCAACATGATCGCTGAAGACAAAGCAGGTGCATAAACAAATGTGGTGAAGAAAGCTGATGGTGCCCGGCTGTCAAAAGATAAAGCATCTGGGGCCTTAAAGACTTGAAGATAAACAAGCAGCCATCTAGCTCAGAAGCAACAAAGCTCACAGGGAAGAAGCACACCAGCCTGTGTGATCACGAGGTGCAGAAGGGATCAGTTACCAGACATCAAAGAACAAAACATCATCATTGTAAATAAGGGGGAGTGCAGAGTGGAGACCCAAAGCCCATCTGTAGGTAATGGGACACCGCCTTACAAAAGGATCTTGGAGAAGAGATGAGGCAGTCAGCATGCAGTGTAGCAAGAATGAAGCTAACAACTTTCCTCTAATTCTTAAATGCTTCCTCCCCGCCACTATCATGATCCCAATTCTACCTTATAAATCCAGCTAGACTAGAGCATGTACACTGGTACAGATGGAACTGGAAACACAGGGAATTCAGGACAGATGATCCCATTAGGACCAGTGGTGAGAGTGGTGATACCAGGAGGGTGGAGGGAAGGTTGGATAGAAAGGTGGAATCGATTATAGGGATCTACATATAACCTCCTCTCTGGGGGATGGACAATGGAAAAGTGGGTGAAGGGAGACGTCATACATGAGAAAATAATAATTATAAACTATCAAGGGTTCATGAGGGAGGGGGAACACAGAGGGAGGGGTAAATATGAGAAGCTGATACCAAGGGCTTAAGTGGAGAGCAAATATTTTGAGAATGAGGGCAACAAATATTCAAATGTGCTTGACACAATTGATGTATGTATGGATTGTGATAAGAGTTGTATGAACCCCAAAAGGGGGTGAAGTGAGACACCGTATAGGGCACGATATGACAAAATAATAATTTATAAATTATCAAGGCCTCATGAGGGAGGGGGGAGCAGGGAAGGAGGGGACAAAAGAGGACCTGATGCAAAGGGCTTAAGTGGAGAGCAAATGCTTTGATAATGATTAGGGCAAAGAATGTACAGATGTGCTTTATGCAATTGATGTATGTATATGTATGGATTGTGGTAAGAGTTGTATTAGCCCCTAATAAAATGTTTTCAAAATTTTTAAATAAATAAAGTATGATTTAAAATAATTCAACATGAATAGACATATGCACACCTTTGTTTATTGCAGCAATTTCCCTAACAGCAAAAACACATTATGGAGAAATGGATAATTTCTGGTACATTCATATAATGGAATATTGTGGATCAATTTTAAAATTCCCTTAAACATTGAGAGACATAGACAAAACTAGAGAATATTATGCTTATCAAACTTAGTCTTACAAATAAAAATATTTAATAACATCATTATTTTAAGGACAGACTAAGAAAAAGAAAAGTGAATTTTACAACAAAAGAGAATAGTTTGTTGACCATGAGCAGGCTAGGGATGTGTGCAGGAACAGGGTGAGGGCAAAGCTAGGATATTGAGGAGGGAGATAGGAAGGATCAGGTGGAGAAATAAGGAGAACCACATTTATGGAGGGCTTAATGGCATATTGTTGATATCATTTGTTGTAATGGGCTGTGTAAGTAAACACACTGTTTCTTAGAAAAATTTTTTTTAATTCCTCTAGATCCCTTACCCCTCAGATGTAAATATTGGTCTGATTGTCTAAAATAAATAAATAAATGAATAAATAGATAAAGAAAGAAATAACCACTCTCTGCATGTTAAAAAAGGAAACGGTTACATAATGTACACCCAGATATAATTAAATGGGGGGATTTGCTTTTTTTCCCCTTTTTCTCCATTTTCTCTTTTTTCTTTCTTTCTTTTTTTAAATTGTTGTTGTTGGTGCTGGTGGTGGTGGTGATCAGACCCATGAGGGCCACCAGTCTCTAGATCCTGGTTTCCACACTCGCTCTACTGTGGTTTGCTAAGGAAACATTGCTAATCGGAACTGCCCTCATGCTCTCAGGCCTAATCAGAAGGTGGAAGGCCGTGTAAAGATTTTATTAAATGTTCCTAATGTCATCAATACGTGTTTGCAGTTAAACTGAGGCATGTCATCTGTTAGACTCTTTACAGCTTGGACTACGTTAGTCATTATACAGTAGCTTCTTTTCAAATCATCTATCCAAAAAGTATTACTAAGGCCAGAAGTCTTGGTTAATTCCCAGTGTCATTTAGAGCATATTAATGTCTATCCTTCAGCCTGGAAACAGTTTGCATCCTAGCAAAGCTTGCCCTGCTACTTATTCGTCCTCCTACAATACTTTGGAAACACAGTGGCCAGTGTTTCCATTTCCCACCCGTGAAGCCTACAAGTCATGTCGAATATATTAAAGAGCTAGCATTACCTGTGAAAGTTCTTCGTGGCACTGCCATTTAAGACACACAATGGACTATTGACTCACCATATCTGAGGATGGGTGTTTCCTTCAGTTCACTAGAGAAGGCGGAGGGAGAGGAAATTTACACAAGTGGCTCCGGAACTCCTAAATCTCCTAGGAAGTGGTCAATCAGGGCACCAGCCACTCTGACTTAGCCCAGTTTGGCCACGCTCCAAATACAATGTATTCTTTCAAGTCAAATCAAGCATCATCTTGCTGAAATTATATATTTTTTCTTTTAATAACTGAACCAAGATAACACAGATCAGTCATTTTTAAGATCATTTTACATTCGGATGTAGAAATAAACTCCTTAAATTAGAATGCGCAGTGGCTATTATTTGATGGTTTCAAGGGACCATTACTTGCTCGTGTCAGCCAATGTAATATGTGCTTGTCGGAGATTGCTGTGCAGGCAGAGAAATCTGAATGCTTCATAGTGGGGAAAAGGGAAGGCTGGAGGTGTACTCTGATTGGATGTTTTCAGCATGGAAAATTAGAGATAGGCTAACAGATGCAGGACACCTTATCCTATATGAATGGTTTGGGGAGCATATTTGGTATTCTCTGATTGACCCTGAGTTTGGGAAAAAAACATCTCAAAACGAAACTCACTGCCATTAGGTTAATTCTGAATCACAGTGACCCTATGAGACAGAGTTTGAGTTTCTGAGGCAATAAATCTTACAGGAGCAGAAGTCTCATCTTCGCCTGAGAAGCAGCAGCTGGGTTCGAACTGCTCAACTTGAGGTAGGCAGGCCAGCAAGTAGTTCCTAACGCCGTCAGGGTTCCTCCGAGTTAGAAGCTTGACATAATTGAGAACACCTGGCCATAATTAAACAAATTCTGACCATTTGGGTCAATTTCCATAGAGATTTTTTGGTTTTTTAATTTTTTAACTTGCTACTGAGCGTGTGGGTAAGAGTTCTATTTGCATTTCTGGTCTGGCCATTGTTTATTGGTATATTCCGTCTCTCTAAGATATTTTGTATTTAGTATTTGTTCCAATTAAAAATGAGAAAAATAAATAAAAATGAGATACTCTACAGGAAATCATAGAAACCTTAAGAAATTAACTATAAACATATGTCTGAATATTAATTCTAGAACCACATATATATTAATCAATATTTAGGAGCTCTTACAGATATTATAATAATCCATAATTCAATTAGATCAACATAGTTATATAATTGCTGCCACCATCATTTTCAAAACATTTTCTTTCTTATTGAGCTCTTTAATATCAGTTCCCTTTTATACCCTCCCTCACTCATCCTACCCCCCATGAACACTTAATATGCTATGTATTATTATCATTAATATTGCCATCTATTACACCATCCATGTATCCGTTCACGTACCATTCTGTTATTCCTTCCCCTCAAGGGGGATTATACAGTCATCATTTCTATCAGATCCCCCTGTCCCCCTCCACCCACCTCTTTCCATACCCTCAGGGAATTGTCGCTCCTTTTACTGATTCTGAGGGTTTTACGGATCTTGGATTTCATGTATTGCACCGATCTTAATTATACAAATGAACAGCAGGTCTAACAGGATTAATGAGTTAAACTGAGGCCATGATAATGAGCACAATGAAGTGTTGTGAAATTCCCATTTTTCTTGGGGCTGTCCATAGTTACTGATGATCCACAGAGTCAAATGCCTCGTCATAGTCAATAAAACCAACTAAACATTATTTCTGGTGTTTGCTGCTTTTAGCCAAGATCCATCTGACATCAGCAATTATAGTCCTTGGTACATTTCCTTTTCTAAGTCCACGCTGAACTTCTGGCAGCTCCCGGTCAATTTGCTGCTGCAACTCTTGTTGGATAATCATCAGTAAAATTTTACATGTATGATATATCACTGATATTATTTTATAGTTTGACCCAATATATATTGGGTCACTTTCCTTCAAAATGGGTACAAATATGGATTTCTTCCAGCCTGTTGGCCTAGTAGCTGTCTTCCAATTTTCCTTAGAGATGAGTGATTGCTTTCAGTGCTTGACCTGTCTGTTGAAACATTTCAATTGGTATTCCATAAGTTCTTGGAGCCTTGTTTTTGGCTAGTGCTTTGAGTTCAAATTGAACTTTCTTCAGTCCCATTGATCGGTGCTTATATACTACCTCCTAAAATTGTGGAATATTGGCCAGTTCATTTTGGAACAGTGACTTTGTGTTTCCTTTGCGTCTTATTTTTATGCTTCCTGCATAATTCAATATATGGTCCATAGAATCTTTCAATATTTCAGCTCAAGTTTAGAATTGTTTTTCTTTCAGTTTAAGATGTGCTGTGTTTTTCCTTTTGGTTTCCTAACTCTTAATCTTTTCACATTTCATTATAATATTTACTTTGTCTTCTCTACCTGACCTTTGAAATTTTCTGTTCACTTCTGATTTCATCATTTTTTTGCCATTTGTCTTAGACTACTGTATGATTAAGAGCAAGTTTCAGAGTCTCTGATGACATTGCTTTCTTCCTGAATGGTGTTCTTGATGTCCTCTCACAGTTCAGCAGGTCTCCTTTCATTCATGTTTGATGTGTCTGTTCTACAGATGCTCTTGAAATTCAGGTGGGATAGACTCGAGGTTGCATTGTGGATCTCTTGGCTTTCTTTTAATTTCCTTCAGCTATAACCTGAACTTTCATATGAACATAATGGTCTATTCTGCAGCCAGCCCCTAGCCTGGTTCTAGCTGTTGATATTAAGCTTCTTCATCTTTTCTTCCCACAGATGTAATCAACTAGATTTCTGTGTATTCCATCTGGAAACATCCACGTGTGTAGATGCCATTTGTGTTGTTGAAAAAAAAATGTTTGCTATGAACAAGCAGTTGGTCATGCAGAATTCTATCATGCGATCTCTAGCCTCATTTCTAGCACCAACACCATACCTTCCATTTACTATTCCTTCTTCTTTTTTCTCCAACTTTTGCATACCAAGCACTGATAAATAGCACTGCATCTTGACTGCCTGTTTGTTCGATTCACACTGAAGACATTGGTAGAATTCTTCAAATTCTTCGTCACTCACTTTATTGGTTGGTGTATAATTTGAATAACAGTTGCATTGATTGGATTCCTCCAAGGGGGATAGCATTGTACTTCAAGATAGACCTCGAGATGTCCTTTCTTCCAATGATTGCAATGCCATTCCTCTTGATGTTGCCGTCCCTGGCAGAGCAAACTTATGTGATCTTCTGATTCAAAATATCCAATACCGACCATTTCAACCCTTTCATGCCTGGGATACAGTCTTTATGCATTTCATTTTTGGTGACTTCCAATTCTCCTAGACTCATATTTTGTACAATCCCAATTTTGATTATTAGTAGATTTTTGCAACTTTTATTCTTACTTTGAGCTATGTCACATCAGCAAATGAAGATCTGAAAGATTCCACTCCCACAGGCTTTACTCCATTCACATCACCATTGTCGACTCTACAATTGAGAAAGCAGCTCCTCATCAGTAATATTTGAGTGTATTCTGGCCCAAAGGGTCAGTACTAGCCCAGACAATGTTCTGCTTTCATTCATTAGCCCTTCCATATCTGACAATGTTTCAAAGAGATCCATAAGGTTTTTAGCGACTACTTCCTCCAAAATATGCAGCCAATACCTTCTTGTAGTCCATTCTTAGCTTGGAAGCTCCGATGAAACCTGCTCCCTTTAGATGTCCCTGCTAGTGTTTTAAATACCAGTGGTATAGCTTCAAGTATCACAACAACACACAAGACACCACAGTAAGACAAACTGACATACAACGGACGGTATCTGCTCATCCAAGATAAAACCAAACTCACTGCCATCAAGTCAATGCTGACCCATAGCGACCCCTGTGTTTTACAAGACTGTAACTGTTTACAGGGGGAGGGGTTGGGGGCAGGTGGCAGGGTGGGGAAGCCCAGTCTTTCTCCCAAGGAGCTACTGGAAGTTTCCATCTGTCAATCATGCAGATAGCAGCCTAACGTGTATCCACCACACTCTCAGGAGCCATAGATGACTATTAATTAAGTATTGTGTATCTAATGGTATTTACTTCATTCACCTTTAAGTCATTCACATCTCTCAGTGTTTTCCTGTGTTTCCATCCCTTTTTGGTAAAAGAAATTCTATTTCATATTGCCTGCCCCCTCACTGAAGTTAACCTGCATTTACCCTCTAGTCAATAACTTACCTTTCCTTCCTCTCCCATGCCTGATAATAATTTTTAAAATCTTATTTTGAAATTATTTTTATTTGTCATAATCATGGTTTGATAAAATAGTTGTCCTTTTGTGACTGACGTACTTTAGTCAACAAGATGTTCTTCAGGTTCATCCATGCAAGAAGGTGTTTTCAGGTGTATTATTTTTCAATGTTGTATAGTGTTCTATTGTATGTATGTTGCATAAAGTTTATTTATTTATCTTTTCACTGATAGGCATTTGGCTTACTTCCATCTTTTTGCTATTGTGGATAGTGTTGAATGAATATCAGGATGCATATATCTCTTCATATTTGGTGCTAATTTCTGTAGTTTATACAATACCAAGTAGAAGGATTATTGGATCATATGGTATTTCAATTTTCAACTATAAGGAATTGGCAACCAATTTACACAGTGCTTGTACAATTTTACATTTCCACTAGCAGTGTATGTGATGTCTTTACACCCTTCCCAGCATGTACAGTTTTCTGGCAGTTTTGTTGTGACTCACCATTCATACTAGAATGTGTTGGTGTCTCATTATTGTATTAATTTCCATCTCGCTAATGACAAATAATCAAGACAGTTTGTTTGTTGACTACCTGAATGTGTTTTGAGGAAACGTCTCTTCATATCTTTTGCACATTTCCTAATTGGATTATTTATATTTTTGTTGTTAAGATGTTGAAATTTTCTGTAAAATTGAGAAAATAACCCCTTGTCAGAAATTTTTATTGAGATTGTAAGTTCTCATTTTGAAATTTGGTGAAAGCTTTTGATGAACATGCTTGCCTACTTTTTAGGAATCCCCAAATCATTTACGTTGTCTGTTGCTTTGAATCTGTTTTCAGTTATGTTTCATAATATACTCATGCCTGTATTAGGGTCTGTTTCCCCTTATTTTTTCATTGATGATCATGAAGTTTTTACATTTAGGTCTAAGTCTTTGATCCACCTTGAATTCATTTTGTATATGAGGGATACCCCTCCAAAACAGAATTTTTTCCCCCCAAAGCTATGCATTTACTTTTTTTTTTTTTTTTACAAAGCAACCTTACACCTTCAAAGTACTCTCCATTACACTTAATACGTATGTCAAATCTGTGATTCTATTTTTGGAAACATTTTTCAAACTCATCTGTTTGGCTGGCTGACAGAACTGCCCTCATTTTTTTCTTCAACTCTTCCAAATAGTCAAATTGCTGTCCTTTCCTGTCCCTCTTCATTTGAGGAAACACAGAGTGTGGTCAGGTGAGGAAGGTGTGTGGGGCAAGAGAGGCATGCTGGTTTTTGTCTTGGTGGCAAAAACAGACCTCTGTCTGCCACAAATCAGGCCTTTTTATTTGCAAACTGTTAATGCTATCTTTTCATTGCCTCTAAATAGAAAACTTACTGGTAGGTCTGACCTGGTGGAATGAACTGCAATTGCATTATCCCCCTCACATAACAAACAAACAAATAACCAAATGAGCATCATCGTGAACTTTGCTTTCACTTGACAAATTTGGTGGGGATGAGGTGATGATGGCTTGACTGATGTTTGCTTTCGTATTCTGAAAAATAGCACCATGTCTCGTCACTTGTACTGACCTTGGAAAAAATGTGTGGGTCTCTTCAGAGCTGCATTTTCAAGGAACAGCATGTTTCCAGTTGACACTCTTTTTCCTGGTCAGTCCAAATCTGAGGCACTAATTTCGCAATGACCCTTCTCATTCCCAAATCTTCCATTAAAATTCATTGAACCAAGCTCCAAAATGGTCCAGATAGCTTCCCCATCTCTTCAATGGTCCGTCGTTGGTCTTTGAGCACAAGTGCACAGTTTTTGTAGACATTGTCATCTGTTTGAGAAGCTGATGGATGTCCTGAACAAGGTTTTTCATTAACTGACATTTTACCTTTTGGGAAATGAGAAAACCACTCACACATTTGAGTTTTTTCCAAGATGTGTTCAACATCAGAACAGTTTATGTGGCATTTTTCCCAAGTAGGAAACAAAATTTCATAGCAGCATACTGTTCTCTTAATTGGCCATCACAAAAAATGACAGTCAAATGCAACTGCTTTGATGAAAAAATTCACTGTGACCAGAGAGAACCTTCCCAGGCAATGCCACTGGGTGCACCAACTCAGAGCAAGTTGCTCAATGCTCACCTAGCAGGAAAAATGCATACTTCAAAGTCTTTGCCTAGTGAAGCTTTTTCACTTTTGTGGGGATACCCCCTTTTATTTTGTGAGATAGGGATTCTGTTTCATTTTTCTGCGACTGGATACTCAGTTTTGACAAAATATAGAAGTGTTAGGAAAAAAAGAGAGAAAAGGAAAATAACACAGGGAGGAAGTTGGAGAAATTATTGTGTGAATTGCAAACAATAACGTGAAACAAAAGATGTATGATTTGCTTAATTGAAATAAGGTCTTTCTGTAAAACTCCATTTCAGAATTAACTAAAACAATAGAAAAACAAAAGATGGATCTCTCAATTCAATTTTCCATGTTCCTTTACTTGCTACTAGCATTTTGTCCCTAAATTTGAGGTACTGCTTCACTTTTATACGTGAAAGTCTCAGGCTCCAAATTCAAGGTCATTGACTTACTCATTCTATAGGTTTAAACCAAAGGCTTTTCTAGATAACCCCAATATTCTCATGGGCTCACACATTCCTCCCTCTTAAATTCCACTAGAATATAAAAATGTGTGTATGCATATTCTTTACATATTTAAGGTTTCATCTTTAAAATGAGGAAAGAAATATTGTATCATGGAAGGATTGCATGACTTAATATTCCCTTTACACCATTTTATTCTACAACTCTCTCTCCCACTATATATATATATATATATATATATATATATATATATATATATATATATATATATATATATATATATATATATATATATATATATATATATATATATATCTCCACTACCAGACTAAATGAAACTAAGAGCAGGGTCTGTATTTTACTAATACACATCTCATCAGCTAGTATCCTATTTAATTTGCTGAATAAATGATTAGATGGATAGAAAGATGAGTCTGGCACAGCAAAGTCATTCAAAACTCACTGCCATCAGATAGATACTGACTTACAGCAAACCTATTGAACAGGTGTGAGAACTTTCCCTTGAGTTTCTGAAATTGTAACTCTTTTTTTTCTCTCCCACATTTAGCCTATTTATTTACAGCCTTTTTTTTTTTGATGTTTCAGAGTATTACACAATTACATTTTCTCATTTCCTGATCTGTAAACAAATACCTTAAATGGAATTTAAAAGAAATCAAATTTGGTTCATCATAAATGTAACATATAGGATAATTGAGGTAATTACTGTATTGTGCCAACCTGGTCAATAAGCATATGTAGGATTAATTGAAGAGTGGAGAAATAAATGGCTCCACAAGCCTCGCCTTTTTTGTCTCTTACTCTTTGATCATTGATCCAGTGTGCAGCTGCCTTGCTTGTTCTGTGCCTCAATTTGCAAGCTACACTACCTGTGGGACACCTAACCTGTGGACTATGTCACTGTAATTTGAGTTTCCTTCAAGACCTGCTTCGCCACACCATTGGAATTTACATATCTTGAGCTAGGGACTGACGGACCCTGTCATATGGCTGACTGTTGGTGACCTGCCTTGCTATTTGCTGCCTGTGTCCAGATAGCCTGAATTGCTCTGCAATGGACTACCCAGCAGCCCTCAAGACTTGAAGGACTGCCAGTGTCTCACAACTGTCTCACAGGAGTGAGTTGCATTGAGCCATTTGTACTGCTTTATAATTTAATTAACTGTTTATTTCTTAATTATATATCTATCTGTATAAATATGTATAAAATTATCAGCATTCTGGTTTTGTTTCTCTAGAGAACCCTATTTAACACAATAATTAATTCACAAAGTGTGAGTTACAAAGCTTTCTACCACAGGGAAGCAGGTGGTTGTTGCAATGATGATCTTATGGTGAGCAGCCCAGCATGTGACCACTGTGACACCAGGACTTCCATATGCACCTCCTCTAACTGAACTGGTGGAACTACTTCTGTAAATTTATATCTATAAATGAAACATAAAGGTGAAATCAGATTTCTTTGAATCTTCAGGATTATTCAAGAGGAAGTGAAATATTAGACAAGAAAAAGGAAACAACTTAAAAACCCCCTAGCTTCCCCAGAAAAACAAAACCTCAGCACTGGTACCCTGTAAAATAGCAAAGCACTTGCCTGAAGTCAAGTCATGCACTCAACTACCTGACGAAAATAATCTCAGAATCACACAGACATGTGACTCAGTTTCATAGAGCCCCTAAAGAATAGCAAAGTAAAAAAAAATAAGAAGAAGAAATAATAAAATAAATAATTTAAAAAAGAATAACAAAGTATTTACCAGGTGTGATTGCATAGAGTTAGTACTTTCAATAATATTATTTTTGAGACTTTTAATGTTGCATACAACATTAAGGTTATATTAGCCATCTATGATTTATATATTATACCCCATACTTTCTAAATTAGAAAGTGTTCCAAGTTGATGTGTTAAAAGGAATAAAGTGGGAATTTTCAGCCCCTTTACTCATTTTGTCTAATGCAATCAGCTTCAACTCTATAATTTACATTGGATCTTGCTTACTATTTTAACTAAGACATCGATGAAATTATGCTTTATCAAATTAATCTTTAAGTGCCAGAAAGTATAATTTTCACCTATTTCTCATGATGAGTCTAAGTACGAGACTGGGGGGGGGGGCGGAGACATTTGTGTATTGTGAGTGTTATTGGTGTGGAGTGATTCCAGGCCCTTAATTGAGAGAACTAGGTTTATTGACTCACGGAGCTAGAGCTGTCCTCAGGTTGAGGGTTAGGACAGTATGGCATGCCCTTTGCACATTTACTGGCAGTCCTGAAGCAGCTTTGGAACATTGCCTGGGTATGTCAGTGGCCAAATGGCCACGTGGCTAAAAAGCCAAGGACCTGCGAGAGGTGTTCCTGTGCACAGCTAAGAGGCTTCCCTATTCATGTAACTGTTTCCTGAGCACTTGTAACCTTTTAACTTCCTTAATAAGCCCTTATCATTGTGAGACTGTGAATTCTGTGTGACATATGTCAGGGGAACCAGATCCTAACAAATCGCCACAGGCCCAGCAGGCACAATTGTACAGCAATACGATTTAGAGATTATCATACAGTCATAGAGAATAAGAGAGATAGAAGAGAGAGTGAAATAAAGGAGTCAGACACCTCAGGCCCATTCAGTGATCCACGTGGGGATATGGAAGGTGGGAAGGCAGGGAAGAGAGAGAGTAGGAAGGGAGGACACGGGGAGAGGGGACAGAGGAAAGAATGACCTGGGGAGAAAGCGATTTATTTCTAACCAAGGCTTATGTATCTTTGGGGGGTGTTCAAGTCCCCTAATTACAGGTAAAGACACACATCACAAGAAGGGTTGTACTACAGGTAATATAGTAAGGAGAGGGGGCGATCTAAGGGTATACATGCAATAGGAAGGGGAGGGATTGGGGGTAAACATGTGACAAGATGGGTGGATCCTACATTCAAGAGGGCAGCCTAACTTTGGATGTCACTGAGCAGGTTTGACCTATTCTCTGGCTCTCCTTGGAAATAATTGCTATCCATATCAGTAGAGAGTGATCCCCACCTACAGTAGTCTGAGGGCTGAATGCCTTCAGGGAGAATATCTCTAAGCATCTGACCTCCCACCATGTGCTGGCAAACAGCTCCTTAGGTTAGGCATATAATTGGGGGAGACAAAACTGGGGAAAAGTCTGTTTATATCCCACAATTACAATTATCGCACCCAGCTGAGAATAGAAAAGTTCTGTCGGAGAGAAAATTTGTAACAAAATTTGGAAGAAGGGTGGGGAGTGGAGGTAAGTGTGACCTCAATTTCTTAAGAATAGACCTCAGGCAACGGATGCTAATTCTCCTTCTCCCTCCTAGTGTAGTCAGAGGAAGTCAAAGGTGGCTCCCACAGCATTTTCTCAAGTACCTACCTACTTTAACTTTTATATTCAGTAACTCTTAAAATATTATCGAGTATTCTTGCTTAAATATAATGGAATCCCAAATTGAACTATAATCTGAGCCCCAGTATTAAGTCCATGAAAGTTTACCATGTAATGATGTTAGCAGATAATGAATATAAGCCAGACTTTCTTTTATCTTTGTTGTATATATATTTTTGCAATGTACTGGCATAGAATTCACGTAGCATAGACCTCAATGGGTTAAGCATATTTTAAAAAGTTGTATAAACATCAACCATCATAATCAATTTTAGATAATTTCCTTCATTTTTGTGCTAATTATTATTAATTCCCCATTTCCCCTCAACCCTAAAAAATGATTTATCTAGCTACTGTCTGTAGAGATTTGCTTATCCTGGATTTCATAAAAAGAAAATTCCACAAATTTCCCCTATCCCAACAATAGTAACAAAAGAAAACACAGACAATCTCAATCCAAAAGAAAGCAGAAAACAGTAAAATCTTGAGCAATTTTAAAGTGAGTCAAGAAAAAGAGAGCACATGATGAGGTGTTAAATTTTAACCTAACCTCATCAGCACTGATGCACTTTTCAGTGCGGTCTTTCTGATAGCAGAACTGTTCATCTTCCTTACCAATGGCCTGAGGGGACTCTCCAGAGGCTTTGACCCGTCCCGCGGGTCATCAACAATGTGGGGACCTGAAAGACGGACTGGGAATGAAGATGGGCAAGAGACGTGAGAAATAGAGACAAGACAGGAGTCTGATCAAGTCTCCTTTATTGAGCTGAGAGCAGAGGCTTAAATAGCCAGAGAAGGGCGGGCACCATTACGTCATATGGAAATAAGGTATAGCTGGGGTAGCCAATAGTCATGCACCTACCAAATAAGGAATAAATGGCAGGCGATTGTGCTCAAACAGGTCCGTATGCTAATGAGGTATACCTGGCACCTGGCGGAAGTGCCGCCAGGTGTGTGTTGTCCAGTGAGCACAGTGGCTGCTAGCAGTTGAGCACCAATCCTAGCAAAGGTCAAGTAACTAATAACTGCAGGTGAAACAAAGGCAGGAAGACCACTGGGCACAATTTATATGACAGGAAACTGAGAGTAAATACATGAAGGTTGTATATGGCTTTGATCCAAGGCTGAGGGACATGCAGTTCCCTACAAGGCTTAATTAACATAAAAACCCTGCAAATGGTTTGGGGGCTTTCACTGTCATCCATAGCCTTCGGCAAACTGGGTGTTCAGAATTTAAGCTTTCATACAAGTCTCCTCTTTTGATCCTGTATTTTTTATTTAGAATCCTTGGATCACACAGGCTGGTGTTCTTCTTCATGTGGACTTAATTGCTACCTCACTTTGATGACTGTTTGTGGTAAATTGAGCTTTAAGACCTCAGATTCTATGCTGTCTGCGAGGTTGGCACCATCTGTTTTTCTTTGACATTAGCACACATATAATCAGTGATCTTTTCATGACAATAAGTCCTGAGTAGGACGACCTCATAAGAACTAATTGTCCTTAGATTAGGGTTTATGATTAATTTTAATGTAAAATAGTCATGGATCTATGGTTTATGTATGTTCCTGGTCCACTTTAGAGACAGCATTATCATTTTATTGGAAAATATTATAAATTATCCCTTGGGATTTTTGGAAGTTCTTTTGATAGCATCATTAATTTAGTCAATGTTACAAAAATTTAAATGCTATTGATAAAAGAAAAGTATCTGTATAGAGAAGATTTTTAGAATTATACACATGAATTGTTTTCTTGGACAGATTGAAAACTCAATTTACTGTACACTGTGCTAAAATGAGGGTTGGAGCTAAGGTAAAACTTTCAATAACACTCATTTACTAAGCTTTAATTATGCCTGCTGGACTAATACATGTCATAATAAGGCAGAGAGAATATGAAAATAGCAAATACATGCTCATCATAAATTTCCAATTGTTAGGGCCCTTCAAAGAGAGAGATTTGAACCAATGACTCCGAAATCCATAAGTGTGGGATAGAAGTCATTTGCTTCTTTTCACACTAGGCATTTCAGCCTTAAATCCAAGGGAGTATTTCATTTCCTGTATTCTGCTATAGTTGTGTTTAAGGTAAAGTCTGGTTCATTTAGTGGTGTTTCCAAATAGGGTCCTTCTGATGTGGTTTATGAAGGAAGCTGTGCACCTCAAAAGGACAAAGTTTAAGGTCTCAGTTGTCTATAGCTCATGGTCTGGGTCACCCAGTGCCAGACAGAAACTTGGTCAATAGTGGCTGATTAGGAACATAAAATACAAAGCTTTCTTCCACTGGTGATGGGCGGTAAACGTAATGCTAGAAGTTTTCCCCAATGGCAGGTTGGTTTCCCATAAACAGAAGGACAATCACCTCTCTAAGACAGAAATCCCCACTCCTGACCCGAGGACTTGAATTTCCATTAAAGTTCGCTGAGTGCTCTCAAAGGAATGTGCCGATTTGGGGTGACTGAAACAAGGCTATAGAGCAGCAAATGATTGGTCTTCTCTCTTTCCACCAAAAATATGAAACTGACTCCTGTTGAGGTGCGGCCTCTTCTCATGAGGTGGCTGTAACAATTTACCCATAAGGGAGTGGTATATGGGCTATGAAAATTGGGAAGTACGCCAGATCATTGTGTCAGAGACCAGAGTAGATTATATGACCTCAGGGCAAATGCTTGTCTTTGTCTTGGTGTTTCTTTATAGCAGTGCTTTCAAAAAATATATGTCCTTTTGACATTAACTAGCTTTACTGAGCCAAATGGTTTCTGGGTCAAGTCATGTGATGAGGTGCTTTGTGATTTCATCGCTTTTTTGTTTTGTTTTGTTTAAAGGAATACATAGTATTTCATTCTATGCATGTACCAGAGAATGGTGGGGGTCTCCACATGGTTTCCGGCAAAAAGTGCTGAATCATGATAAGGTCCGGACTCTAACCGGAACTTCCCAGGGGAACAGGAGGAAGTCTCCCACTCTGAACCCGACCAGTGACCGCTCTGGCGCTTCCGGCTCGGTCGGATTCTGGTCCCAATTAGCGGTGCCACCCATAGACGTGTCCGGACAGAATTTTAGAAAAGAAAAAAAAAAAAAACCTCCTACCTCAAGGTCTATCTGTGCATCCGCGGCAGGGCCCGTGCTCTCAGTCCTCAATCCTGAATGAGTCCCCAAATATTAGATTTGGGGGAGGAACGGGAACTCACCTTGGGCGCACGCAATAAATCACGACCAGCTGAGATGCAAAAGCGGCAAAAGGAGTTTATCAGCTAGCTCTAGCGAGGGCTTCCTCCCTCCGCTGCCCGGCGCAGCGGGGATGCAGCGTCCAAAGGGAATGGGAATGGGTCTCTGATAGTTGTCTTCATCTTTCTGTAGTATAAATATCCACACCTACTTTCTTGGTTAGTAGTTTAAGATACTATATAGACACCACTATGCCACGTAAAACCGTTCCTTCCTTACTCTACATCCAACCTTGCCTCCTTTATTCTTTTTTTTATCATTATTTTTCATTCGCTAGCAGAAACTTACATTGAAATAGCTATTATTCCCAGAAGGTTCAGGGAGAGATGGGGAACCAATCACAAGGATCTGCATATAACCCCCTCCCTGGGGGACAAACTACAGAAAAGTGGGGGAAGGGAGACATCTGCTGTGTAAGCCACGAAAAAATAATAACAATCTATGAAATATCAAGGGTTCATGGGGGAGGGAGGGTGGGGAGGAAGGGGTTAAAATGAGGAGCTGGTAACAAGGGCTCAAGTAGAAAGAAAATATTTTGAAAATGATGATGGCAACAAATGTACAAATGTGCTTGACACAAAGGATGGATGTATGGATTGTGATAAGAATTGTATAAGACCCAATAAAATGATTTAAAAAACAAATATCTATTATTCTTATATAAATATATAATATACTTTATATATATTGTGTGTATATAATGTATCTCTAGAACATATAATTTATATGCATTTAATATATAATCATATATTAATGTAATAATAAATATTCTTGATTAAGGCTATATTGGTACTATTATATTTTCTTTCTGGTTCAGTTACTATTTATGTTTTATTGCTCATGCTCTATATACTAACTATTGATAATTTTGTATTTTCTATCCATCATATTAAATGTTCTATTATTCTGAGTACTTTTTCTAATATCCACACCTTCCAAGGTAGATATTTCAGTAGTACTCCCTGTCAATGTACTGCTGCAATGGTTTCTAAATTATCATCAGCACAATGTTATCTGCATGTGATATTTATGACTGTGATGGTTAGGGTTTATGACAAGCCCCATCTCTCAATCATGTTGTAGCCTGAGGACACCTGCTGGGGTGTGGGCTTTTGTGTAAGAGAGAGCCTAAGAAGAGCAGAGCTCTCTCTTGCCCCTTTCCTTCTGTTGGATATGAACCTGTGTTTGGCTTGTCAATCTCTGATTGTGTCACTTGCCAATCCCGAGAGTCTTCGATGGCCCTTGGATTCATTTGGCCAAAGTTAGCTTCATTTACTTCTGCATCCTTCAACCTGTGGCCCTTTTACTTCATCATCCTACTTCCTGTTCGTCAGCTTCCACAGCTATACAAGTCAGAAGAAACCTCCAATTTTACATTTGACCTATGGACTAGAACTGAACCGAACTTATCTATGCTTACCACTGTGTAAGTCACACACACACACACACACACAAAACCATCTCTAATTTTGCTTCTCTAGAGAACACAAGTTAAAGCAGTTGATACTGGAAATAGCTCAAGAGAAATAAAATAATGAAATTAGTTTTCTAAATTGGTTCTTAAATCTAATTGGGCCTAATGGCACTGAACTCCACCTTTGCCTGTGTCACTGTAAGTAAAAAGGGCACTATTAATCCTTGGCACGAAGTGGCAAAACCAATACCCAAAATAACACCACCAGTGAGATGTGAGTCTCTGGGTGATTGCATGTTTGATATCTTTCTATAATTATGTCAGAAAAGGACATGTATAAAAGCTGATTGGCTGGTACTACTTACAATAGAAAGAGATGAACTCAGTTTAGAAGCCTGGCTCAAATGTCGAATGAAAGACGCAAAGCTTCTACTTGTGCCTTGAAAGAAAGCCTTATCTCTTCTAGTAACTGAATTGATATTGCTGAAAATCAAACCCAGAATCTTATCCTAGGAGTAGCTGAATCACAACACCAGAATAATTCTCAACTTAAAGGTGTTTGCTATTAAAATGAGAGCACTGATTGGATAGAAATGGGGCCCTGAAACCTGGGATAGACTAATAATCCAGAAAATGGAAACATTGAACGCCTAGATAACACTAAACCACTCCATCAACCAATATCTTCCCTCTCATCTGAAGTGCTTAATTCACTTTCAGTAAAACCATTATCCCTACAGCCTCCACTTGAGACTAGCTCAACTATACATATTGATATGGAACCTGAAAACTTGTCTGGAGCATTTCCTGTGGAATATATCTTACAAAATACTGCTACATGTTTCCAAGAAACACCCTCTCTACTCATGACAGCCTCTAGGCTTATCACTACACCCAAGTTACAGAAAGTCCCCAAAGGTGAAGTTCAGATCGATGACCCATGAAGAAGTGCACTATACTCCTAAAGAACTTCTAGAATTTTCTAGTATTTTTCATAAAGAAACCTGGAGAATATAAATGGGTATGGTTATTAAGAGTATGGGTAATGGTGCAAGAAACAAGCGTGGATAAGTCTGAGTTCATCTATATGGGACCACAAAGTACAAATTCTTCATTCAGAGTTTCAGCTCAAGAGGTTAGGAGAGGATCTACCAGTTGATTTGATTGCCATACTGAAGCCTGGGTTACAAGATGGCCTATATATAGTAAGTCAAATTGAAGTAGCAGAGACCTACTTTGGCATACTCTATCTAGATCAAGCTGTTCAAAGGGAAATTGGCATGTCAGAGTGGATTTATCAGTATAGACACCTTTTGTCAAAGCAGTGAGAAGTAGATTTATGAAGAGAGCCCAGCATCTCTGAAAACTACTAAAATTGCTATCATATTTCAGCCTGGTGTAACAGTGGAATCTGCCCTACTTGAATTAAGAAGCTGGTCTGCAATGGGACTAATTGGAGTACAGGGGTTTAGGGGCCAAGTGATAGCAATCAGTAGACAGAGGCATGGTTACTGTAATGGGCAGCAAAGTTAAAAAACAAAACAAAAAACAGTAATGAGAATAGCCTGACGTATATGCACCTGTGGCACTGGGGACTTAGGCAGTGTGTCCCTAGGAGGGAAGCCTACTAAATATCTACTTGATCTATACAAGCAGAAAAATTCTAGGTCAGGTGAATGACAGTCTAACTTGAATTGCCAGAATAGAGAGTCGTGATACCTCACTTACCTCACAGACATGATGCAGTTTACAGACACATAACTCCTTGAATGAAGGATATCCCTTTGAGGATATCCTTGAATATCCCTTTGAGGAAGGACCCCACTACATCACCAAAGGTTTATACTGTTAATCTTTCTCCTAATCTTACCCAAAGGGATCTAGGGTCTTTCACAAGAGTGACTGCTCACTGAACACTGGCTCTGAATTAACGCTAATCTTAGGAGAAACAAAACATTTTGAAGGCCCAACAGGCAGAGTAGGGTCACATGGAGGAAATTTTATTAATGAAGGATTAGCTCAGGGTCATATCCATATTGGATCTCTGAAATTTGGAATAAAGGCTATTGTGGTAAGAAATTCCAAGTGGAAGCCATTAGAACTCTCTCTGCCCAGGGAAATAGTAAACCAAAAGAAATACTGTTTTCCTGCAGGGGTTTCTGAGATTAGTGCCACTATCAAGGACTTAGTGCTTCCTGTTACATCCCTATGAAATTCAACAGATTTGACCTGTGAAAAAATTAGGTGAATCTTGGCAAACAACAGATTATCTTAAACTGAACCAGAGGGTGATCTCACTTGCAGCTGCTGCTTCAGATGCGATGTCATTGCTTGAGAAAATCAGTCCTTCTCCTGGCGCAGTTTTGATATGACCAATGCCTTTTTCTTAATTCTGGGTTCAAAGGACCACCCACCAGAGGCAGTTTGTTCTCAGTAACCAGGAGCAAAAATACACTTTTACAACTCACTCCCAGGGTTATGTAAAATTTCAAGGTCCATGACAGAATTTAGTCCGCAGGGAACTTGATTGCCTTTCCCTTTCACAGTCTGTCACACACAGTAGGTCCATTACACACAGTAGGTCTGTTACACTGATAACATTATGCTGATTGGACCTACTAAGTAACCACAAATTGGGTGTGGTTATTGTAAAGTATCAATGACTTTAGATTTAATGATTGAATATCTGTGTGCTAGAAGGCGAGGAATTAACTTGACAGGGAAATACCCAAATGTGCAATTGCATATTGATTCACGGGCTGTGGCCATTGGCTGAACTGGATGGTCAGGGACTTGGAAAGAACATGATTGGAAAATCAATGACAAGGAAGTATGAGGAAGAAGTGTGTGGATAGACCTCTCAAAATGGGTGAAAAAAGTGAAATATATTTGTGTCTCAAAGGAATTTCTGTCTTAACCTCTGCAGAGGATACTCTAAAATCAAATGGCTAGGTAATATCTTCTGTGGAAACCAGATATTCTCTTTCCTCAGCACTTCCTGTCCTTGCTCAATGGGTGTATGAACCAAAGAGCCACAGTTGCTCCTTTGCTGGTTATGCAGGGGCTCAGCAACATGGCCTTGACCTCACTGAAACTGACTGCGTTATTGCAATTGCTCAGTGATCGATCTGCCCACAGCATAGACCAGCCCTGAGTCCAAGATATGGGCGTCTGCTTCTAGACCCATGGGAAAGTGCTACTCGATTATGCAAGGTTGTAACGAGTCATAAATGACAGAAAAGGATCTATGTAGGGAACCAGTATTTTTAGGCATTCCCTTTTCATGTCACCCAAATAAGGGAATAAGGGGTAAACTGGAAGTTAAAGAAGCAGAATTCTTAGGAAGCATGGAAACAGCATGGTTTCTGCTTTCAACTATACAGGAATGACTGTTTCACCGGGTCTTGAAAGTTTTCTGCCTTTAACAGTGTGCAATCTTATCACTTTTTACTGCTAGTTTTAGTGAAATATTCAAATTTCCTCTTCTGATATGTTTCTGCCTTACACAGGTTCAGCTTTTTTTAGTTTTACTCTATACATATAAATCTTGACTCTCTTTAAAAGTAAATTCCCCTGGACTGCCTGCATTACAATAGGGCATCTGCTAATTATGCTAATGGGAAAACAATTCAAGCCAATTTACATTCTCTTTGTGGTGTCTTTGATGTACATCTGAGAACTAACACCAGATGAAGGGTTACAGAGCATTTCATTACTGACAGCCCCTCTCTGGCCTTTCTCCCAGTGGCTGTCAGAATCCTTGGCTCCCTCCAACTGCCATTTGATAATCGTCTAGCTTCTCTGCTCTACGCATGCGTTAATAGGAAAAATTGATGCTGTTTTCTATTTTATGAAAACTGTAAGATAGGCAAGGGCACAGACAACTTTTCTAAATTCATGAAGCCTCTTTCAAAAAGAGACCTTTGTGGTGGTTTGAGGCCCACACCTTCTTACACCAAAGTTCAGTTCAAGTTCCCACTAGGTTTACCTTCCCTGCCCCCCACCAGAAAACAATTGTTATTATAGGTGTTTGCCCCTTTGGGATATGATAAATACCAACTGGGTGGTTGTTGTTATTAAGTGCCATTGAGTCAATCCCCACCCATAGCTGTGCTATGTACAACAGAACAAAACACTGCCTGGTCCTCACAACTGTCATCCTGTGCCATCCTCACAGTTGCTCCTATCCCTGATACGATTGTTGCAGCCACCATGCCAATCTAGCTCCTAGAGGCTAGTCCTCTTTTTGCTGCCCCTCCACTTTACCAACCATGGTGGCCCTTTTCATGAACTGCTCTTTCCTGACAATATGTCCTAAATATGTAAGAAGAAACATTGCCATCCATGCCTCTAAGGAGCACTCTGACCATACTTCTTTCAAGACAGATCCATTCTCCCGTGGTGCTTCCAGTTTTCTCTCCCCTTCCCCCCCCCCTCCCACACTACTTCCGATTTTCTCCTCCCTCACAATTCAAATGCAGATTCTTCTTGGGTCTTCCTTATTCAGTGTTCAACTTCCCATGCATATGAGACCATTGCAATGCCATGGCTTGGGTCAGAGAGACTGTAGTCTTTTTTTTTCTTTTCAGAGTAACATCTTTGCTCCTCGGTGCTCTAAAGAGGTCCTTATGCAACAGATTTACCTAATGCAGCTCATCTTTTGGTCTCTTGACTGCTGCTTCCATGTGTATTGATTGTGGATCCAAATAAGACAAATCCTTGACAACTTCAACCTTTTCTCCAACTATTATGATGCTACCTATTGGTCCAGTTGTGAGGATTTTGGTCTTCTTTATCCTGAATTGTAATCCAGGCTACTGAAGGCCACAATCCTTATCTTAATCAGCAAGTGCTTCAAGTTCTCCTTACTATCAGCAAACAAGATTGTGTCATCTCCCTATCACAGGTTATAATAAACCTTACTCCAATCCAGATGCTGAATTCTTCTTCATAAAATCTAGTTTCTCTGTTGGCTCAGCATACATTTTGAGTTCGTATTTTGAGAGGATACCAGCCTGACTTACACCTTTCCTGATTTTGAACCATGCTGCATTCTCTTGGTCTGTTCACACAACTGTCTCTTAATCCATGCGCAAGTTCCTCAGGAGTACAGTGAAGTGTTCTGGAATTCCCATTCTTCTCAAAGTTCTCCATAGCTTGTCATGAGCTACACAGTCAAATTCCTTAACATAGTCAATAAAATACAAGCAGACATTATTCTGGTATTCTCTGCTTTCGGCCAAGGTTCATTTGACATCAGCAATAATATTCCTTGTTCCATATCCTCTTCTGAATCTGCCCCCTGAAGCTCAAGAAGTTCCCTATTGATGCACTGCTGTAACTGTTGTTGGATGATCATCAGCAAACGTATTCTAGCAGTGATACCAGTGATATGATTCTATAGTTTGAGTATTCTGTTGTGTCACCTTTCTCTGAATTGGATCCAAATAGGGATCTCTTCCAGTCAGTTGGCCAAACAGCTGTCTTCCAAATTTCCCGGTACAGACCAATGTGTGCTTCATGAGTCTGTTGAAATATTTCAGTTGGTACTCCATCAATTCCTGGAACCTTGCTTTTGTCAGTGACTCTGTGTATTCTTTGAATCTTCTTTTGGAAATTCCTGCATCGTTCAACAATTTGTCCGTAGAACCTTGTAACACGGGTTTTGAATTTTTCCTGGAGTTCTTTGAATTTAAGATGTGCTGAGCGTGTTCTTCCTTTCTGATTTTCTAAAGCTAGGTCTCTGCACATTTCATAATTATATTTTCCTTTGTCTTCTCTAGCTGCCCTTGAGTTTTTCTATTCATTGAGTTCATTTATTCCTTTTGCCTTAGTGAATCTACCATGAAGAGCAAGTTTCAGAGTTTCTTCTGACATCAGCTTTGATCTTTGATTCGATTCCTGTATATTTGATTTGATTTCTGTGTATTCCATCTGTAGAAGTCTATGTGTATTGTTTCCATTTGTGTTGATAAAAAAAAGTATTTGCTATGAACAAATCATTAATCAGGCAAAATTCTTCCATGCCTTCTCCAGGTCCAATTCCATCACCTAATCCATATTTTCCAACTACTTTTTCTTCTTTGTTTCCAACTTTTGCATTTTAATTGCCAATAATTGTCAGTGCACTTTTATTTCATGTTTGATCAATTTCTGCCTGAAGAAATTGGTAGAATTCTTCAATTTTTCATGACTATCTTTGGTGGTTGGTACATACATTTAAATAGTAATTGCACGCTCTGATTTCCTTGGAGGCGGAGTGGTATAATCCAATCACAGACAGCATTCTACTTCAAGATTGATTAACAATGAATGCAACCCTATTTTTCAACTGTGTTATTCCTTGGCAGAGTCAATCATACAATTTTCTGACTCAAAATAGCCAATACCAGTCCATTTCAGCTCACTAATGCCTAGGATATCAATCTGTACATGTTCCATCTCACTTTTGACGACTTCCAATGTTCCTAGAGGCCCTTTTTGGCACATTTCAAATTCTGATCATTAGCAGGTATTTATAGCTGCTGTTTCTTATCGTGAGTAGTACAAGGAGGGGACACAAATCAAGATCCTTCAGGCTCCATTCTCACAGGCTCACAGCTCATTCATGGCATCACGGGCTCCTGCACGCTGAGAAAGCAGCTCCTCCTCCGTGATATTAGGAGGACTCCAACCCATGGGCCCATCCTCTTGACGACATTCTGCTTTCATTCATTCGGCCTTCAGTATCTGACAACGTTTTTAAACTGTGCATGAGGTTTTCCGGGGCTTCTTCCTGCAAAGTGGAGAACCGCATCTTTTGTTGTCTGTTCTTAGTCTGCATACTTTGTTGGAACCTGTTCACTCTGGTGGCCTTACTGGTGTTTGAAACACCAGTGACATAGCTTCCAACATTAAAGTAACACACACGTCATCACAGTGTGACAAACTGACAGACCAGTGATGGATAGATATAATGATACCATGGGTGCTAAGGCATCCTTTAAGCCACCTTACCTGCAAGGCTGAATTGGTCTTGTGACATGTATCATTCTTCCGTCCTTATAAGATGTTTCCCAAGCTATAGTACCACATCATTCTAAATCAGGGTCATTTAAGTTAACTTGATATCACAAATGGTAATAGCACTATATGGTTTAATCCTCTGGGTTAAATTTACTGTTATCTTCTTATGTAACTTTTTCATCATTTAAATAATAGGCTAAAGTTTGATGGTTCTATAATAGTACCCGTTTTAATACCTAATGTTGCTTACTTTTATAATCTTGAATGATCTTGTTAAAGTTTGTGAAGTTTGTCAGGCTCTTCACAGAAAGAAATTTTTAAAATGTTGGCTTTCTCTAGACTTCATTTCTTAGTTCTGTGATTTCTGTTCTTCTGCACATTATTTCCTTCTGCCCAGATTCTTAGGTTTGCTTTGTGGTTCTATTGCTCACGTTGCTTTATCCTCAACCCCCATTGCTCATGGAAATAGTTTCCAGTAACTTAGAGGTTAATCTGTACAAGTCAACAATTCATGTATGGGAACCTGAAAAATTGGCCTATACTTGTATGATTTCCTTTTCTCTACAAGATTTTAAATTCTACATCAATGACTTAATTAACAACACTATTAAGAGGCTATGACACTATTACTAGCCCTATGACACTACTAATAAGCCTGGGTGAGATGATTGATAATGTTCACTGTCATACAATGAAACCAATGTCTTTACAGTGAACCACAAGCATGTAAAAGCCATAAATATACAAATGGATTATGGGCTCATACTTAATTCCAGACCTAATCTAAGAATAATTTGTTCTGATAATGTGGTCCTATTTGATATTCAACCTCATGAAAATATACCTGAAGATATGGATCCAATATCAAAGTGTAATAAAGAAGCCAGATGATGCCAGACTTTCCAAAAAAAATTTTTTAAAAGCTTTCTGGGTCTTTTAAATCTTTAGTCTTGTCTTAAAACAAACAGCCATATAAATGAGGCATTAAGCAAGTCCATCTAGAAGAACACCAGTGTTTGTGATCAATTGTAAATTGAATTTCAAATAATAGTATCTAAATCCAAAGAGGACATTATCAAAGTTTAAATTCAGAGCACTCTGTGTGCAAAAGGTTTTATCTATCCATTTATCATATCATATCATCTACCCATTTATCATATCATATCATATCATATTTATCATGCGGCTGTAGGTCCCTGATATTTGAAGTGCCAGCAAGGTTACCCACAATGAACACACTTTAGCAAAGCTTCCGGATGGAGAACAGACTGCAAAGAAGGAACAGACTATCCCCTTCTGAGGAATTAGCCCTGGAAAACCTTCCGGACAGAATTAAACATTGTCAGCTACTGAAAACCTTGTAAAAAATAGCAAAAAATTGCCAAAAATAGTTCCAGAAGATAAGCTCATTAAGTCAGAAGAGACACAAAATCTGACTGAGGAAGAGCTGCCTTCTCAAATAGAGTTGTCCATAATGATGTGAATGGAGTACAGCCTTTCATACCTTGCTTTGCTAATGGGGCATGACTCAAAGGAGAAGAAACAACTGCTAACATAATTTAGTGATCCGAACTAGAAAATTATAAGTTCTTAAAATGAAATGGAGTTCATAAAAATTGATATCCTAGACATAGCTGTTGTTTTTAGGTGCTATCCAGTTGGCTCTGACCCATAGCAACCCTGTGAGCAACAGAAGGAAACATTGCAATGCACAGTCCTGCTGCACCCTCCCATTGTTTCCGAAGCCTGAGCCCATTGATGCAGCTACTGTTTCAATCCATCTCTTCAAGGGCCTTCCTCTTTCTCATGATTTCCTTCTCCAGGGACGGGTCTCTCCTGACAATATCTCCAAAGTTTGTAAGTCTTGTCATCCTTGCCTCTAAGCAGCACCCTCACATTACTTTCTTCCAGTACAGATTGGTTTGTCCTATTAGCAGCCCATGGTACTTTCAATATTCTTCTCCAGCACCACAATTCAAATTCATCAATCCTTCTTTGGCCTCCCTTATTCAGTGTCCGAGTTTCACATGTATATGAGGCAACTGAAAATATCGTATGTTGGGTCAGGTGCAACTTGGTCCTCACTTTTACATCCTTGCTTTTCCACATTTTAAAGAGGCCTCATACAGTAGATTTATTTCATGCAGTGTCATCTCATCTCTTATAAATGATGAAAAGTTCCAATTCCATGTGTCAGATATCAATTAGCCCAGTGGTCTCTCATCACTCACATATAAAAAGGGTTGGTGAGCTCAAGATCCACAGATAATACAGGAGGCTTCTGGCTTACGTCTAAAGAACCAGAGAGCAGATCATGATGAGTCAGATGAGGCATTCAGAATGAGCTGAGTTTAGAGAACTTATCAACAACCCTGTTGTATATATTAGATTCAGGCTACACCCCAGAGGAAACCCCTTTTTAACTGCTGGTTCTTCATAGGATATTTCATCATGGAAGTGATTACATTACAGCACATCTCATCATATAGCATAACTATATCATTACATAATTGTTAAAGCACAAGATAATTGCCAAACTATATTATAACTGCCGAACGACAGAATAACGTAGGCCTGCTAAGTTAAATTTCTCAACAACTCCACTCTCCCTTGCCCCATATTTTTCCTTCGTTCTCCCTCTAGCATTTCATAAACTTTTGTACATACCTCAATTATGATATTTAAATACATTGATGTTATTTGTTGATGTCTCTATTCCTCCTTTCATTACAATCAATGCCCTTGGGGACATTGTGTCCTCATTCTCAGTGCCTCCTACGGCACCAGACATACACTTTGTTGTTCAGTGGCTTCGAGTTGACTTCAATTCATAGCGACCAAATGTGACAGAAGAGAGCTTCTGTTTAGGATTTCCTTGCCTGTAATCGTGATGGGAGTAGTTCACCAGGCATCTCTTTTGTGGAGTGGCTGGGTGAGTTTAAACCTCCAGCCTTTTAGCTACCAGCCAAGCCATTAATCATTTGCAGTTTTGCATTATCAGATACAACCTCGATTACTGTCTGTTGCAGGAATTCAGGATTCACATATGAGTGCCTTTATTTTTCTAAAGAGAATTTTATCTTACAGTCTGGTGTGGGAGCGGAGAACAATATTGAAGATGCCCTGAGTTTCACTCATTATTTTTTTATTTAAAAATTTTTATATCATTTTATTGAGGACTCATACAACTCTTATCACAGTCCATACATACATCCACTGTGTCAAGCACTTTTGTACACAGAAAAAATTAAGCAGGAACAAAAGACACATTTATTCCAAGAACTTTGAGAAATAATCTGAATAATATGATACACATCTAAAATATTAATTATACCTCAAGAGAAAGTTGATAAAAATTCCTTAATAATGTTATGGTCTAAAAAAGTCATACAGTATAAAATTGACAGAATAATATGTATAATTAAATGATATAAGTGTAACTGATTTTTAATGACTCATTTTAGCATCTAGATAAACTTTAAAGAACAAGTTTGAAGAATTGTTCTGTAGAAAACAACCTGTAATCTCCAAAGACTTATCTTGGTAGTGTAAAATTCAGAGCAAATCTTTAATATTAGAGCTTGATTTTTTGCCTCTCTGTAAAATTAAGAAGCTCCCTTCCTATGCCCCCTATTTCCAAAAAAAGGAAGATATACTCTGTAAGAATTTATTTTTGAAAATGAATTCCAATCCGATGTTTACTTTTTTAATGGAAAAATGCATGCTCATAGAGGTAATTTATTGTTTTTTTAATATGCTGACTTAGTTAAAATTAAAATGTTGGACCTATAGGAACTGGAATATTTATATTCTATATACGAAAAAATACTGAATAATATATATCCAATTAGTGAAGTAGACTCTAGTATTCAAGTAATGTAGTTCAGAAGTTTTAGAATGCACATAGAGAACCAGAAAATCATATTCTTAATCCTCATAAACTTCCAAAAGAATCCAGCACCAACCTAGTATTAATGCATTTGTTTGAAAATAAAATACAGAAGTTTTTACCCTCTATGGCTTACTACAAGTGAGTGCGCACAACCAGTGCTGGAGCCAATGAAGAAGCAGCTTTCCTTTTGCAGGTGCATGGTAGTTATTGATTTGTGGCTACCTTCTACAACTGACAACCCCCATTGCTTTCCTTAAGTATCAGGAGCAGTGCAGGGATTGCACTTAGATCTATCACCTAGACCTCACTTCTCAAACTTCTGTACCTAGAATGCACATCACATCGTTTTTGTTTTGTTTTAACCATTTTATTAGGGGCTCACACAACTCTTATCCCAATCCATACATACATCAATTGTGTAAAGCACATTTGTACATTCGTTGTCCTCGTCATTCTCATTTGATCTCCAATTAAGCCCTTGGCATCAGCTCCTTATTTTTGCCCTCCCTCCCCGTTCCCCTCTACCTCATGAACCCTTCATAATTTATAAATTATTATTTTGTTATATCTTACACTGTCTGATGTCTCAATTCACTGAATTTTCTATTTTCCATCCCCCAGGGAGGAGGTTATATGTATATCCTTGCAATTGGTTCTCCCTTTACACCTCACCCTTTCTTCACCCTCCCGGTATTGCCACTCTCACCACTGGTCTTGAAAGGATCATACTTCCTGGATTCCCTGTGTATCCAGGTCCTATCTGTACCAGTGTACATCCTCTGGTCTAGCTGGATTTGTAAGGTAGAATTGGGATCATGACAGTGGGGGAGGTGGGGGAGGAAGCATTTAGGAACTAGAGGAAAGTTGTATGTTTCATTGTTGTTACACTGCACTCTGACTGGCTCGACTTCTCCCTAAGACCTTTCTGTAAAGGGATGTCCAGTTGCCTACAGATGGGTCTTGGGTCCCCAATCTGCACTCCCCCTCATTCACAATGATTTGATTTCTTTTCTTTGATGCCTGATACCTGATCCCTTCCACACCTGGTGATCACACAGGCTGGTGTGCTTCTTCCATGTGGGCTTTGTTGTTTCTGAACTAGATGGACACTTGTTTACCTTCAAGTCTTTAAGACCCTAGACACTATTTCTTTAGCTAGTCAGGCTCCATCAGTTTCCTTTACCACATTTGCTTATGCACCCATTTGTCTTCAGCGATTGTGTCAGGAAGGTGAGCATCATAGAATGCCAGTTTAATAAACCAAAGTATTCTTGCATTGAGGGATCCATTGAGTGGAGGCCCAATGTCCATCTGCTACCTTAATGCTAAACCTAAAAATATATACACATAGATCTCTTTCCCATCATCATATATGAATATATTTACATATGTACATGCCTTTATTTAGACCTCTGTAAATGCCCTTTGTCTCCTAGCTCTTTCCTCTATTTCTTTTTACTTTCCTCTTGTCCCACTATCATGCTCAACCTTCATTTGGGTTTCAGTAATTCCTCTTAGTTACATTATCCTTGATCACACCCTACCAGGCCTCCTACACCCTCCTCACCACTGATTTGGATCACTCTTTGTTCCCTTGTCCCTGGGTTTGTTAATACCACTACCTTTCCCCCCAACACCCCCTTTCCCATGTCCTCCAGGAACTGTTGGTCCCGTTATTTTCTCCTCCAGATTGTTCATCCAGTCTATCTTATTTAGACAGACCTGCGGAGATAATAATATGCACAAAAACAAGACAGAGCAAATCAAAAGAAGACAAAGCAAAACAATAACATAAAGCCAATGACAACGGGCTGTTTGTTGGTCTTTAGGAGTGTTTTCCAGTAGAGTCTGATGGGGGGCCAAGCCCTGGCCCCAAAGTCTATTTTTGGTATTCCCTGGGGACTTCATTGCTCTGTTCCCCTTGTTGTCTGTTGCACGCCCTTAGTGTTTTGCCTCGGTGTGGTGGGATCATATCGGGGACAATTCCCACACTGTGTCTCTAGTGTTGTTCCCTGTAGGGCTATGGGTCAGTGAGGGGTGTTGTGTCTCATTGTGGGGCCAGCCTTATGGTCTTCTTTGTGGATTGGCTGCCCTGAGCGGGAATATTGTCGTCAAGGCTTGGTGGGCCAGGATGTGCTCCATTCTCTCTTCCTCCCCCTTCATTTGCTCCCTTGTACTCTGATCAGAAATGTCCCTCTCCCCGAGCTGCAGCTTCAGTGCTGTCCTCTGAAATAAATTCTTCTGGGGGGAGGGGCAGTTGTCCACGTAGTTGGGATTGGGGCTTGCCCCTCAGACCTCTCCACTGGTTCCATATTCATGCCAGCATGTTGCATTCACATCTTGGAGTACCAGTTTAATGTTTGGTCCCTCATTCCCTGTGGAGATATAAACAATACCCTTCCCTTGGGTGGGTTAGTGCCCTGTTCCCCCGCTATGCTACCTTTTTTTTTTTTTTTTTACCTTTTTCTTTCCCCCCACTCCTTTTTTAGTTGGCTGCCATATGCATCCCTGGATTTGGTCTTGCCCCTGCCATCCTACCTGGTCCTCACCCTAGGAATCTTTGTATACAGTTTTCCCTATGCCTCTTTTGAATCTTTTTAAGCTTACTTCAGTGGACTCATGTTGTACTTGTCCTTTTGTTTGCTGGCTTATTTTGCTTAGCATATTTTCCTCCAGTTCTTCGCATGCGGAGACATGCTTCATACATTCATCACTGATTTTTAGCCATGCATAATACTCCATTGTATGTATGTACCACTGATTTTTAATCCACTCATCAGTTGATGGAAATTTGGGTTGTTTCCAACTCCTTGCAATTGTGAACTGTGAATGCACATCACATTGTATTAAATAAAGCAATGGTGAACTGAGATTCACTAACAGTACTTCATATGTACATCTATTCAATCATAATGAGAATCTACTTTTCATGTATTGCAGACTACCTGTATTGAGATGACTTTCATTAACCAGACAAGCAGGAAATCATGGAAAAAGTTTTCTTCCATACCTTGGAAAATGCCTGCTTCATGTCCAAGTTTTGCCTGTGTTGACACTATCCAATAACTCATATATTGGTCTCAAATTGAAATAATTGGAGCCAGCTAAAATATTAGCTATATCTGTACATGTGTATATTATACCAGAAAAATCTCCTTCCCTAAAAAGAACTCATCGGTGTCTGCAAATTACAATATATACAGTAGAGAAAAATGTCTTTGTTGAATGGAATGCCAACTATAAACACCATATACAGCATAAACATCTGTCTTAGTACACAGTTTACAAAATGTAATCTATTCATAGCACACTTTAGATATACAAGGTTTCTTCCTAAACAAGTTTGGCAACATTTCTTAGAACTCACAGCTAGTCATCATCAATCTTTCTCCACGTGAAACCTCTTTATTGGACATTACCTTCACTTTCCAGCTTTGACACGAATTTAGATATCCACAGAAACACTGTAAAATTATCCAGAACTTAAATACCATCTTATAGCAGATTTTTCTCTTGAGAAAAAAATAAAGGCATTTATGCTTGAAGACCAAATTTATTCAACAGGCAATTATCAGGGACTTATCTGATGATCCATATCAGAAAATGATGTATTTCCCAGTGCTAATCAAAGGGGTGGGTGTTTGACCTCATTCTACCATTTTGTATGGAATTCACTCTATGCTCAGGAAGATATGAATAAATAATGGATTAGTTAATACATTAGTCCTGTGCCAGCACAGATATTAGATGCTACATAACCTGTTATGAAAAAGAGGATAGGCACCACTGGCCTGTCAGCTTGTACTGTGGTGGCTTGTGCGTTGCTGTGATGCTGAAGCTGTGTCACTGGTATTTCAAATGCCATCAGGGTCACCCAAAGTGAACATGCTTCATTGGAACTTCCAGACAAAAAAAGAAGGACTTGAGAGAAGGAGATGCTGAAAACCTTATGCATAGTTTAGAAACATCGTCAGATAATGAAGGCCTACTCAATGGAAGCAGAACATTGTTGGAGACAGTGCCAGAGGATGTGAGGCACTCTAATGTGACTGAGGAGATGCTTTCTCAAAATGGAGCTGAACATGGTGACAAGAGTCGGGGAAAGCCTGTGGGAGTAGAGATTGGGAATCTTCATTTCCTGGTGGGGCACACATCGAGATAAGAAGAAGCAGCGTCAAGACATTGCTCATGATTGGTACGTGAAATGTGCAAAATATGAATCTAAAAAATTTGAAAGTTCTCAATAACAAAATTGAATGCCTAGAGATTGATAAACTAGGCATTAATGAGCTGCAATGGACTGATATTGGCCATTTTGAATCAGAAAATCATATGATTTAATATGTCAGAAATAACAGAGTCAAGAGGAACAGCATGGCATTCTTTGTCAAAAAGGACATTGCAATATCAATCATGAAGTGCAATACTGCCTGTGATAGGATTATATCTATCTGCTTCAAGGAAATCCAATCAGTACAACGATTGCTCAAATTCATGTACCAACCACAAAAGCTTCAGGGGAAGATTGAAGAATTCTACCAATGACTTCATTTGGAAGTTAATCAAACTTAAAATCAAGATGCCTTGATATTTGGTGACAATTGGAATGCAAAAATTGGAAGCCAAAAGGTAAGAACTGTAGTTGGAAAATATGGAGTTGATAGAAGTGCAGCTGGAGCACACATGATACAATTTTTCAAAAGTAACGACTTATTCATAGCAAATACCTTTCTGGGGGAACACAAAATATACACATTGACTTCTCCAGGTGGAATACACCGTGATAAAATTGACAACATCTGTTGGAAGACACAATGGAGTAGCTCAATATCAGCAGTTAAAATGAGGTCAGGGGCTGAATACAGAAATGACCATCAATTGCTTATAGGATAAAGCTGAAGAAAATTAAAATACCCTAATCTATGAGAGCCAAAATACAACTTTGAGTCTAGGCCTCCTAAATCTCCAGAAAATATCAAGAAACCATTGACACATTGAACATTAATGACAAAAGACCTGGTAAACTTTGGGAGGACATAAAGAATATTATGAAGAAAGTAACAGGTCGTTAAAAAAGGCAGCAAAGAGAGAAAAGTTCAAAGTGAATGTCAGAAGACAGGCTGTAATTTGCTCGTCATCATTTAGTAACTAAAGCAAATGGAAGAAAAGATGAAGCCAATTAGCTGAATAAAAATTTCAAAGGGCAGTTCGAGAAGACAACGACAAGTGTTATGAAATATTTAGAAAACTGAAGGGGATGAACATGCTCATCACACCTTAAACTGAAAGAACTCCAGAAAAATCTCAAGCTTTGAGTCACCTAGTGTCTTGAAAGATTCTATGGGCAAAATATTGAATGATGCAGGAACATCCAAAAGAAGATGGAAGAATACAGAGTGCCAAAAAGAACTAATTAACCTTCCATTTCTGGAGATAGCATGTGGGCACCAACTAATGGTTCTGAAGGATGAAATTCAACTGCACTGAATTTAAACTAAACTGAAAGATTTAGCCAAAAAACAAATCTCCAGAAATTGATGGACTACCAATTGAAATGTTTCATCAAGTTGAAGTACAGGATGCACTTGTTTGTCTATACCTTACAATTTAAAAGACTTGGGCAACTCACTGGAAGAGATCCATATTTGTACCTATTCCAAAGAAAATTGACCCAACAGAATGCTCAAATTATAGAACAAAATCATTGATACCATGTGCAAGTACAATTTTGCTGAAGATCATCCAATAGCAGTTGCAATAATGGCTTGACAGCAAGCTGCCAGAGGTTCAGGATGGATCCAGAAGGGGACATGGGACAAGAGATATTATTTCTGATGTCAGATAACTCTTAGCTTTTAAAATTCAGGTGGGATAGATCTTAGATGGTATTTTGACTCTCTTGGGCTAGTTTTAAGTGTCTTCATCTTTATCTTGGACTTACATATGAGCAACTGGTGGTCTGTTCTACAGCCATCCCCTAACCTGGTTTTAGCTACTGAGATTGAGTTTCTCATGATTTCTGCCTACAGGTGTAATCAATTTGATATCTGTGCATTCCATATAGAGAAATCCATGTGTGTAGTCAACTTTGGTGTGGTTGAAAAACAGTATTTGTGACGAAGAGTTAGTTGTTCGTCCTGCAAAATTCTGGTATGTGATTTTTGGCTTCATTTCTATCACCAATTCCATATTTTTCAGCTACTGTTTCTTTTTCTCCCAATTTGTGCATTCCAATTGCCAATAAATATTAATTCGTTTTTGATCACACATTTGTCAACTTGATCACACATTTGGTCAATTTCTGACCAACAAAAATGGTAAGATTATTCTATTACTTCATCACTTGCTTGGGTGGTTGGTGCATAAGTATGAATAACAATTATGTTAATTAGCTCTCCTTGAAGGTATATAGATATAATCCTATCACAGACAACATTTTACCCTAAGATCGATTTTGATCTATTCTTTTTGAAAATGAATGCAACACCATTGTTTCCTTTCCAGCAAAGTATACCATATGATTTTCTGATTGAAAATACAAATACTAGTTTATTTAAACTCAGTAAGGATGTCAATCTTTATGTGTTCCCTTTAATCTTTCACATATTTCAATTTTCATAGACTCATACTTTGTATATTCCAAGTTCTGACTACTACTTGATGTTTACAGCATTGCTTCTCACTTTGAATCATATCCCATCAGCAAATGAAGGGGTGAGAGACTGTGTGCCAACATGCTTAACTCCACCCACAGCCTTATGGTCAACTCTACTTGAAAAAGGCAGCTCTTCTTCAGTCACGTTCTGAGTGCCTTCCAACCTATACATCTCATTTTCTGGCAAAATTCTCCTTCGTTTCATGGGGTTTTCAGTATCCGACAATGTTTCAATTCTGTCCAGAAGGTTTTCCATGGCTAATTCCTCAGAAGTGGGCAGACTATTTCTCCTTTGTAGTCTGTTCTCCACTTGAAAGCTTTGCTGAAACATGTTCACTGTGGGTTCACCTTTCTGCCATGTCAAATATCAGTGACATATCTTCCAGCATCATGGCAACACACAAGCTACTATAGTATGACAAACTGACAGGCAAGTGGTGGAATCAAGAATTAACATTAAACTAAACATCATAATTAAGATATGTACAGAGGTCTATGGGAAGGCAGAGCAAAGATAAAGAGGAGGGAGGAGTCAAATTATAAGGAAGGAAGAAGAGAGTGAAGTGAAGCTTTTTAATCCCACGAGATTCTTGTCTTTAAAGCTGGGAGAGAGTTATGTGACTTTCCAAATCACTGTCCTTCCTTCCTTCCTTCCTAAGATTTCACATTTTTAAGGTCCTTTCATCAAATATGAAACTTATCAATATGCAATTTTACATACATCTACAAATCACTGGACCCTTCCTTTCATTCTTTTAACATTTTATCAACAAATCGTTGGTATTCTCTATAAGATTATCACAATTCTTAGTGGCGGTCCTTCCAATATCTTGTCTTCTCTGTTGCTGACTACTCTCTTTCCATGATCCAACTCCCAACCTGAACTACCTTCAACTTTGCTAATGTACCTATTATGAAAAGGTCCTAAATCTTGATCATCTCCATACCTGCACTCCTTGAATTATCTTAGGTGCACTCGTCCTTCGCATAGACTAACATTTCTTCTTCTGATAAGTATGTCTGTACTTCTAGGATCCAAATCCAGTAAGTCTTTGCCTACAGTGGGATTTTCCAGTTTTTGATGGATTTATCCCCCTAATATCTCTCTTAACTGCTTTAAAAATTTACCCGATTAAATTATTTGCCCTTGATTAGAATAACTTCCTATTCTACACCCTTTCAGTCTAACTTGTAATGAACAGATTAGAAGTGATGGTGTTGTGGGGATTCCCAAGCTTGAAGTTCGCATCTGAATTCTTGGACAGATTTGGTGTCCTAGAGACTGCGTTCTTTCAATTTGTTAGATCTCACTTTTGTGAGATTTTTGTGGTTAATATCAGTATAAACATTGCATTTGTCATTTGGAAATGGAACAAAAGTAACTAGTACCAGATTAGAATTGGATTGACGTAATTTCCCCTTAAACTTTTGCAAAAATCAATGGTCATTAATGTGGAGGTATATTCCTGAACTCTCTAGCGTATCCCATTGATTTTTCTCTCCTGTTGCCATTCCACAGTGTCTAGATTAATGTAGCTCTGTAAGTCTTGAGATCACTTAGCATTAGTTCTCCAACTTTCTTCTTTTCCCATGTTCTTCGGACGATTATAGGTCCTTAGCATTTCCATATGAGTTTTAGAATTAGTTTGCTGATTTAATATAAAATAAAAATAAACCTCCAAGACTTTTATTGAGTTTGCATTCAATTAGTTACAACTTTATGAATAATTAACATCTTAATAACATTCCATTTTTTACCCATAAACTTAGTCTGTCTCAGAATTTACTTAAGTCTTCTTTAATTTCTTTAAACAATATTTTGTAGTTTTAGTGTATGGTATTTAATACCATTTGTCACATTTACCACTCAACACTTCATAATATTGATGCTATTGTAAGTAGTGTTTAAAATATTTAATTTTTGAATGTTCATTTTAAATAAATAGATTTACAATTGATTTTTATAGTTGTACAAGCATATATGTGAGTTCAGTTCCAAACTACTTCAAAAAAGTGAATATTACAATAAAAGGAGTCACATGATTATTGTGGTTTCTCACTACATATGAAAGTTAGATTTTCAGTATAGTTCTAACAATATAATAGCATCATTAAAAAGTTTAAAATATCATGGAAATAAAAAATGTGATAGAGAGACACAAAATGAGCACATGATGCTGAAAAAATGGTGCCAATAGATTTGCTCAACATAGGATTGCCACCAATTTTTGAAAAGTGAAATATATACAAGGCACAGTAAAATGAGGCATACTTGAACCTTTATATTGTCTATCAGATATTTTTCATAGAGTACGTTATGTCATCTATGGCTAAAGGCAATTATTTATAATCTGAAACTCTTTTTTCTTGCTTGATGATATTCTTTATTGTTGGGGGCTGTTTAAGGCATTTTAAATCATTTTATTAAGGGCTCATACAACTCTTATCATAATCCATACATATATCAATTGTGTAAAGAACATTTGTACATGCATTGCCCTCATAATTCTCAAAACATTTGCTGTCCACTTAAGCCCCTGGCATCAGGTCTTCATTTCCCCCCTCCCTTCCCTCATGAACCCTTGATAATTTATAAATTATTATTTTATCATATTGCCCTGTCCGACGTCTCCCTTCACCCACTTTTCATTGTCCATCCCCCAAACCAGGGAGGAGGTAACATGTAGATCCTTGTAACCAGTTCCCCCTTGCCAACCCACCATCCCAGTATCGCTGGTCACACCACTGGTTCTGAGAGGATCATCCACTCTCGATTCCCTGTGTTTCCAGTTCCTATCTGTACCAGTGCACATCCTCTGGTCTAGCCAGACTTGCAAGTTAGAATTGGGATCATGATTGGGGGTGGGGGGGGGGGTGCGGAAAGCATTGAGGAACTAGAGAAAAGTTGTATTTTCATCGTTGCTACATTGCACCCTGACTTGCTAGTCTCCTCCCCGAGACCCTTCTGTAAGGGGATGTCCAATGGCCTACAAATGGGCTTTGGGGTTCCACTCCACACTACCCCCCTCATTCACTATGGTAAGATTTTTTTGTTCTGATGATGCCTGATACCTGATCCCTTCAACACCTTTTGATCTCACAGGCTGGTGTGCTTCTTCCACGTGGGCTTTGTTGCTTCTGAGCTAGATGGCTGATTGTTTACCTTCAAGCCTTTAAGACCCTAGATGCTATATCTTTTGATAGCCAGGCACCATCAGTTTTCTTCACCACATTTGCTTGTTCACCCTCTTTGTCTTCAGCGGTTGCATCAGGAAGGTGAGCGTCATAGAATGCCACTTTAATAGAAGAAAAACTAATCTTTCATTGAGGGAGCACTTGAAGGGAGGCCCAATGTCCTTCTGCGACCTTAATACTAAACCTATAAATATATGCACAGAGATCTATTTCCCCATCCTCATATACAAATATAATTGCATATGTACATGTCTTTATCTAGACCCCTATAAATGCCCTTTGCATCCCAGCTCTTTCCTCTAGCTCCTTTGACTTTTCTCCTATCCCACTATCATGCTCAGTCCCCACCTGGGTTTTAGCAATTCCTCTTGGTTACATTACCCTTGATCATTCCCTACCAGACCTCCCACACCTTCCTGACCACCAATTTGGATCACTTGTTTTTCCCTTGTCCCTGGGTTTGTTAACACAACTTCCTTTTCCCCCACACCTACTCCTCTCCCATGTCCCCCCAGAACTGCCGGTCCAGTTGTTTTCTCCTCCAAAGTGTTCATCCAGCCTATCTTACTAGGCAGACCTGTGGAGATAATAACATGCACAAAAACAAGAAAGAGTAAAACCAAGCAACAATATACAACAAAACAACAACAACCAACCAATGACAAAAACAACAAAGCAAAACACAACAAGAAAGAAAAGCTTGTAGTTAGTTTACGGATTTTTTTTTGTCTTAAGGAGTGTTTCCCAGTCCCAGTCTGTTGGGGCACCACACCCTGGCCCCAAAGTCTACTTTCAGCATTCTCTGGGGACCTCGCTGCTCTGTTCCCTTGCTGTTCCATTGCACCCCTTAATGTCTTGCCACGGTGTGGCAGGATCAGATCAGGGACAATTCTCACACTGTATCTCTGGTGTTGTCCCCTGTAAGGCTATGAGTCAGTGAGGGGTATCATGTCTCATAGTGGGGCCGGCCATGTGGTCCTCTCTGTGGAGTGGCTGCTCTAATTAGGAACATCGTCCTAAAAGCCTAGTGGGCCAGGATGTGCTCCACTCTCTTCTCCTCCTTCATCTACTCCCATGTGCTCTGATCAGATATGTCCCTCTCCTGGAGCTGCAGATTCAATGCAGTCCTTTGAAATAAACTCTTCTGGGGGGAGGGGCAGGTTTCCACTTATAGTTGGGGTTGGGGCTGGCTCCCCAGACGTCTCCATTGGTTCCCTACTTCACATCAACATGTTGCATTCATATCTTGGGGCACTGGGTTGAAATCTGTTCCCTCTTTCCCTGTGGAGATATAAACAATACCCTCCTCTTGGGTGGGTTAGTGCCCTGTGCCCCCGCTACCCATTTCTTTTTTATTATTTTTTTTCCTTTCCCCACCTCCTTTCTAGTTGTCTACCATGTGCATCCTGTATTTGGTCTGGTCCCTGCCATATTACCTGGTCCTCACCCCAGGAATGTTTTTATACAGTAGCTTTTTCCCTATGTCCCTTTGCATTTTTTTTTAAGCTTACCTCAGCAGACTTTGACTTCTTTCCATCCTTAAGCCAATGGTATCTTGGGGCCTGTTTTCTCTTTGTTGCCCTCTGGGTGAGGTTGTTCTATGTGACGGTCTCTTATTTATGCTTGGTGAGTGTTGTTCTTCTGCCCACACTAGGTCAGCAAGGATTTTTTGTAGGGCTGGGTTTCTTCTAACATATTATTTGTGTGTTTCCTTGTCTGGGAAGACTCTTACTTCTCCATCTATCTTGATCAATAATTTGGCTGGGTAGGATATTCTTGGGTTTGCATTGTTTTCCTTCAATTTTTTGAATATGCTACTCCACTCTCTCTTCTTCATAATTTCTGCTGATAGGTCTGAGCATATTCTTATTTAGGAACCTTTTATGTGATTGCTTGTTTTTCCCTAGCTGCTGTCATGATTTTCTCCTTTTCCTCAAAGTTGGATAGTTGAACTTTTATATGCCTTGGCAACTTCTTGGGATTCAATCTAGCTGGTGTTCTTTCAGCCTCCTGAATGGTTGCCTGGTTTTCATTCATTAAGCTGGGGAAGTTTTCTTCTGAGAATTCTCTCAGTATTGTTGCAGATGACTTCTTTGTTGTGTCTTCTTCTGGTTAGCCAATAATTCTAATGTTTTTCTGCTTCATAGCATCAGACATAACTCTTAAATTTTCTTCAGCTTCTCTGATGATTTTTTTTTTAATTTTAACAATTTATTAGGGGCTCATACAATTCTTATCACAGTTCATACATATACATACATCAATTGTATAAAGCACATCTGTACAGTCCCTGCCCTAATCATTTTATCTGATGATTTTATTAGATTTTTGTTTGCGTTTGTTAAAGTCTGCTTGGCTGTCCTCCAAGTCACTGATGCTGTTCTCTGCTTCCTCCCGTTGATTCTCGAGCTCCGTGTTTATGCTACTGGTTTTTGTTATCTCCTCCCTAAACTCCTGTATTTCCCTTTGGTGTGTGGCTTTTATCTCCTCTATCATTTCATCCTTTTTCTGTATTTTCCCCTCATATACTGTATGACTCCAAGTAGCATTCTGAAAGTTTCTTTCTGTGGCAGTTCAATGTCTGCTTCTTCTATGCATGTCATTATGTTCGGGACATCTTCTGCTATGGCCTTTTGTTTCTCCCATTTTTTCATTGAGGTCATTGGGGCTGATGGCTGTTTGTGTTGCATTGTTTTAGAGGAGCCAGGTGCCATTTTCCAGGGAGTTGAATAGCACTGTCTCTCTCTGGGAGATTTGTAGGAATGCTTCTTCAAACTGCCTCCAGCTAACTTCACTTTGGAATATCACCTACCATTTTATCCTCCTGTGGCTTCCCTCTCAGGGAAGTACCCCAGAAGGCTGGTGGGTTGCCTGTTTTTAGTGTTTTGGCGGTAGGGCAGAGGTTACTGCAGCAGCTTGGAACATTGCTGAGTGCTGGCAGAGCTTCCTTAGGACCCTAGGCACACAGGAAGGAATTCTCTGGTAAGAAGTTGAGCAGAGTATCCCCTGGTGGAGGTCAGCAGGTCTTTCTCCAGCCTCCGGTTTGCTACACATGATGAAGCTCACCTAGATGGGCGTGGCGCAGGCCTAAATGCTCTAGGGTAAGGGGAGTGGTCTGGAGGTCAGCAGTGAAGTGGGAGAGACCAAGAAAGAGACAAAGAGATAGAAACAAATGCAACAGTGTAGCTCAGTCCAGATTCCCACCAGTGGAGCTGCAAGGGTTTAGTCCCAGCCTGAAGAGGCAGGCGCAAGTTGTGACTGGGCTGTAGAAAAGCCCCTGTGCAGCCCTCCAAGACTGTGGAGGAATAGAGAGAAGAGATGGATATAAAAGTAACAATGTAGCAGAACCGCGATCCCTGCCCATGGAACTGCAAGAATCCAGTCCCTGCCCTGAGGCAGGCAGTGGCAAACTGTGACTATGTTAAGACCAAGCCCCCCTTCAGGCTCCAATTGGTCCCAGCTCCAGCAGAGCCAGTGGCGGAGCCAAGGTCAAGCCCCAGCCGGCCTCCCCTGAGGTAAGCCATAAGCCTCCAGCCCTCAAAACCCCGTAGGTCTGTGTCTCCTTATCTTTATGATGCTCCTCCTACGTTCCATCTGCGTTGAATTTCCTTCTAAGCAACTCTCTTGGGCTGAATTCTGTGGAGTCCCTCTGGTATGTGTTACTCCATTGCCATCTTCCCGGAAGCCCCTGCTTGATATTCTTTTTGGCAAACTCCATATGGTATTTATTAACATAAGTAACAGCAACATATTTATTAGTATTTGTGGTATTTATTAACATATAGTATTTAGTATGCTATATGTTAATATTCAGTATTGTTATATACTATTTATTAACATAAGCATTTCATTTTTATTAGTGTTTGCATGGTACATTTTTTTCTTGCTTTAATTTTTAAAAATATTTAAAGTGTTTCTTACCGGCAGCATTTAACTAGGTATTCTTTTTTAAATCTTATCAGATAATCTCTGAATTTTGATTGAAGTAGATCATTTACATAAATTGTTGTTGTTGTTGTTATAATTGTCAGGTGGGTTCCAATTCATATTGAACTTAGTACAATGGAACAAAACAATGCCCAGTCCACACCACTCTCACAATAGATGCAGTCATCCTGTCAGAACCATCTCTTTGAGGGTCTTCCTCTTCTTAGCTGACCCTCTACCTGACCAGGAGCCTTGGTGACATAGTGGGATATACATTGGGCTGAGTAATTACAATATCAGCATTTCAAAACCACCAGCTGCTTTAAGAGAGAAAAACAATGCTTTCTATTCCCATGAAGATTTACAGTCTTTGAAACCCAGAGGGTTTTCTATAGGGTTATTATGAGTCAGAATCAACTTGACAGTACTGTGTTTTTGAGAATTTTCTATTTGACAAAGCATCATATCCTTTGGCAAGGGCTAACCTCTCCTGATAGGATGGCCAATGTACGTGAGATGAACTCTTGCCATCTTTGATTTTAAGGAGAATTTTAACTACACCTCCCCCAAGACAGACTTATTGTTTTGTCTTCTGACAGGTCACTGTATTTTCAATTTTCTTAGCCAGCACCATAGTTCAACTACATCAAGTCTTCTCCCTTCTTCCTTATTCATTGTCCAGCTTTCACATGCACATGAAGTCATTAAAAATACCATTTCTTGGGTCAAGCACGTCTTATTACTAGAATAGCAAATTTTCTCTTTAATACTTTAAAGAGGCACTGTGTAGCAGATTTTCCCAATGTAATAGGTGTTGGATGATTTCTGCTAAGTCACCTTTCTTTAGAATGAGCAAAAATATGGAAGTCTTCCAGTTGGTTGGCCAGATATCTGTCTCCTAATTTTCTTGGCATTGATGAGTCAATACTTACAGCACTGAATCAGTTTATTCAAACATTTATTTGCTATTTGGTCAATTCGTAGAGACTTGTTTTTCAGTATTGCTTTCAATGCAGCTTGGACAGCTTCCTTTAGTACCATCAGTTCTTGATCATATGCTACCTCTTAAAATGGTTAAACATCAACCAATCCTTTTTGGTACCGTTATTTTGTGTATCTCTCCCACCTTCTTTTGTTACATCCTAAACATTTCAATGTTTTGTCCACAGAATCCTTCAGTAATATAACCCAAGGCTTGAATTTTTTCTTCATATTTTTCAGCATGTTCTTCCTCTTTGGCTGTCCAGTTCCAGTTCTTTACACATTTCATTAAAATGATTTACTTAGTTTTTTTCTTAGCTGCCCTTTGAAATTTTTCTGTTCAGTTCTTTTACTTCATCATTTATTCCATCAGCTTTAAATACTCCACATTAAAAAACAAGTTTCAATCTTTTTAACATTTACTTTGGTGATGACCTTTCATTTTATTTGTTCTTGATGTCATTCCATAGTTCATCTGGCCTTAAGTTACTAGTGTTTCATGAATCAAATTGGTTATTGAGATGTTCTCTAAACTCAGGATTATATACTCAAGGTCATCTATTGGCTATCATGGATTTGTTTAAATTTTCTTCAGCTTCAACTTGAACTTGCTGTGTTAGTCTCGGTACACTAGAGAAACAAATCCATAGAAGCTCATATGTATGAGAGAATTTTATATAAAGGGTAAGTGCACATCAAGAAAACAGCCCAAGCCCACAAGTCCAACATTAGCCCATATGTCCGACACCATTCTACAAAGTCCTCCTCCATCTCATAAAACACACAAAATGAGGCTGACTGCAGGAGGAAAGCCAAGTAAGTGAATTTGTAAGCATCTCAATGCTGGCAGGGGTCTCCACATGGCTGCTCCAGCACCTAGGGCTGCAGCGGGGTAGGTCCATGTGGCTACTCCTCAGGGATGGCTTGCAAGAAGTGAGCCTTGCCAACTGAAGCAGGGAACTGGTTAAGACAGCTGCACCCTGGTGTGACCATCAGCAAGAGACCTAAGAACTAGAAAGGCGAGGTTCACTGAGCTATTTATGCCTCCGCCCTTCAATTAATCCCACATGTGTTTATTGGCCAGGTTGGCACAATAAACTTTAACTATCTCACTTTCATGTGAACAATTTATGATCTGCTCCAGAGTTGTCTCCAGGCTTGTTTTGACTGATAATATCAAGCTTCTCCATTGTCTATTGAATGGCTGTCATCAATTTGATTACTGTGTACTCCATATGGTAAGGTCCAGGTGTATAGTTGCCATTAAGTTGCAGTAAAATCCTATTTGTGATCGCCTTCTTAATTTCTGCCAGCAAGGCTATATTTTCCAGCTAATAATTTTTCCTCTTAATTTCCAATTTTTGTATTTAAGTCATTAACATTATGATTGTATCTTAATTGTATGTTTGATCAAATTAAAACTGAAAAAGTTAGTGAAATTCTTCAATGTCTGCATTACTAGCTTTAGTCATCTTGTATAGCAGATTTCCCGAGTACATCATTCTTTAAAGAGCAAGGATATCTCTTTCAAGAATAAGGTAGGTCTGACCCAACCTATTAGTATGGATTAAAAATCATTGTAGAGAAGGCCAAAATCCTCATAACTGGACCAACAAGAAACATCGTGATAAATGAACAAATGGTTCAAGTTGTCAAGGATTTTCTCTTGCTCAGATCCACAATCAATGCTAATGGAATCAGAAGTTAGGGGAACAAAAGATGTGCTGCATTAGATAAATCTGATACAAAAACCCTTTTTAGATTATTAAAAAGCAAGGATGCTACTTTAAGGACTAAGGTGTGCCTGACCTAAGCCATGGTATTTTTCATTGTCCCATATGTATGTGAAAGTTGTGCATTGAATAAGGAAGACCAGAAAATAATTGAATTCTTCTGACAATGCATTTGAATCATGATGCTGGAGAAGAATACTGAAAACAGCACAGACTACACAAATGACAAACTTATCTGTCTTGGAAGAAGTCTGACCAGAGTGCTTCTTGGAGGCAAGGATGGCAAGACTTTGTCTTACACACTTTGGGCATATTGTCAGGAGAGATCAATCCCTGGAGAAGGACACTGCTTGGTAACGTGGATGAGCAGTGAAGGAGAGGAGATACCTCAATGAAATGGAGTGACATCATGGTTGCAACAATGGGCCGAGGCATAGGAACAGCTGTAAGGATGTTGCAGGATTAAGCAGTGTTTCGTTCTGTTGTGCATAGGCTATTTATGGGTCACAGTCAACTCAATGGCACCTAACAATAACAAGCTAAGTCATACTTCTTTCCATAACATAATATGCATGTTGAAAGTTGGGCAGTCAATAAGGAAGACAAGTGAACAATGGATTCATTTGAATTATAGTATTTGTGATGAATACTGAATTTACCATGTACTGCCAGAAAAGCAGCCTGTAAGAAGTACAGCCAGGATTTTCTTAAATGTGAGGATGGCAAGATTTCAGTTCTCATGTACTTCGGACATGTTACCAAGAGAGACGAGTACCTGGTAAAGGACATCATGCTGAGTAAAGTAGAGGCTCAACAAAAAACAGGAAGGCCCTCAAGCAGTCAGACTGACACAATTACTGCAATGATGGACTCAAGCATCACATGAACTTTTAGGGTGGTCCAGGATCGGGCAGCTTTTGTTCTCTTGTACACAGGGTTGTTCTGAGTCAGATGGACTGGGGGCACCTGACAAAAACAATAGCAACAATAGCTTTAGTGGTTTGTGTATGTATTGGAATTATATTTGTAGTAAGGGAACATATATATTATATATATAATCTTATCATAGACAATATTGCACATCAAGATAGATCTTGAAATATTCTTTTTGACAACAATAAGTGGGACTCCATTTTCTTGAATTTTTCATTCCCAGAAAAACAGATTGGCCAACTCAAGAATGATCATTACCAGTCCAATTTAGCTCACTGATAACTAGTACACGCATCTTTATGCAAACCATGTAATTTTGCATGATTTCCAAGTTTCCAAATTCATACATAATACATTCAATGTTCTAATTACTAATGTGAGTTTGCAACTCTTTCTTATCATTTAGAGTAAGTGCCCCATCAGTAAATAAAGGTCCTGAACATTTCGCTCAATCCATATTATTAACGTCAACTCTATTTTTAGGAGGCAGAACTTCTCCCGTCAAGGATTATGTGTCTTCCAGCCTAAGGAGCTCATCCATTTGGAATCATATCTGACAGTGTTCTGCTTCCATTTATAAGGTTTTCAGTGACTAATCCCTCAGAAGACTAGTGTGCTCTTGGTCCAGAAGTTCCACTGAAACACATTCAGTATAGCTAGCCCTAGTGGTATATGAAATACACTTGGTACAGATTACAGCATCACAACAACATGCAAGCTACCACAGTTCAATATTACTGACAGAGGAGTGGTGCATTTACATATGAGGTGAAGTCAAAGAGTATTTCTACTGAGTTGTAGAAACCTGTATTGAATAAAGCAGTATGAACTGTTTCTTGCTTATGTCCTTCCCTCTTATAGGTCCATATGCTTCTGAAGAAAATGTTTCTATTTCTCTAATCTTTTCCTCCCAAATCACGAGCCCTTATGTGTGCACAACACTAGGAGGACAGTTATGTTATTGGAATCAACGCATGTTTCTCTTAAATGTGCTTTGAGTTTGGGGAACAAACGCAAGCAAAAGGGGCAAGGTCAGGACTGAAGTATGGATGAATAAGTTTTGTCAAAGGGAATGTCATAGGACTGTCCTCCTTACCCTTGAAGAATAAACGGTACATTAGCATGATGTAAAAAATATATGTTTGGTGAAGCTTTTCTGGCATTTTTCTCACCACTGAGGTTTTAAATTTTCTTTAATTACTTTACAATAAGCCCCTAATTTGCCATGTGTCCTTTGTGAAAACCTTTTAAGATTACCCCCTTGGCATCCCCTGAGAAAACAATCACCACAATCTTCTTGGCTGACCTCTCTGTTGTGTATTTAACTAGCCAAGCATATCCCCTCAGAAAGTACACACAGCAGATCCCCTCAGAAGTTTGGATTGGATTTTTTTAAGCACCCAAAAGATACCAAAACAAGTGTTTCACAGAGAGAATTGTAGCCCTAGACTGCTTATGATACATATTTTAAAAATAATTTTTAGAATAACCTTGTGCATGTGTAAGCTAGACCCCTAGTAACAATAGTTTTCCTGGGTCTCATACAATTCACATTGATATGATTAGGTTCAAACAGTAATGTGCTGTATCTTTTGTATTTGTCCTATCTGTTCTTTGTTATTTCTCTCACTTTTCTACCTTTTTAAGGTTATTTTTCATAATTTTATCTCCTTTGATAACTTGTTTTATTACTTTAGCATTTAAAAACATACAATCTATATGACTATAAGAAACACACAATAATAAATCCAATTTCTCCATTCCTGACCTTTTTATATTTTATGTATGTGACAAAACCTACTTTATGTTATTATTGTTGAAGTGGTTGTTGTTTGGGGGGTTATGTGCTGTCAAGTCAATTCTAACTCACAGAGAATGTGGACGACAGAAATACTGCCCTGTGCTGTCCCAGTCCCACAGTTGTTGCTACAGTTGAGCGCATGATCATACAATTGTGTCAAACCATCTCGTGGAGGTTCTTCCTCATTTTCACTGACCCTCTACTTTGCCATGCACGATGTCTTTCTCCACTGATGGATATTCCAAGTATGTGAATTAAAATATGACCATCATTACTTATAACGAGCATGCTTGTTGTACTTCTTCCAATACAGATTTGTTCTTTTAAACCATTAAAAGAAAGAAACTCACTCTCACTGAGTCAATTCCAACTCATAGTAGCCCAAGACTGTAACACTTTATGGGAATAGAAAACCTCATCTTTCTCCCATAGATTCGAACTGCTGACCATGCTGCTAGCAACCCAATACATAACCACTATGCCACCAAGGCTCCCAAAACCTCACAGCCAATTCCGAGTCATAAACTGGCCGCAACCTTTTAAAGAACTTTAAATAGGAAAATTACCTTGTGAATTTTCCTATGGAGTTACCATTTCCTGTGCTCTTTATTGCTTTGTACAGATCTGTATATCATTCTCTTTTGGATTTAAGGATTTCCCTTGATATTTCTGGTAGTGTGGGTCCGCAGTTGATAAGTTCTTTCAGCTTTTTATAGATAAATGAAATTTTTACTCCTTCTTCATTTAGAAATACATCTTAATTTGGTATAAAATTCTACAATGATTTTTTTCAGTACTTAAAACATATTCAAATGTCTTCTCAATCACATTTTCTTACATATATACCATAATATCTTTTTATCTACCTGCTTTCATATTTTATATTTATGATTGGTTTGGGGAAATTTCACCTTTCTTCTAATATTTGTTTTGTATCTGCTTACTTCTCCTTTTGTCACTACAATTATTTGTGTATTAGGCCACTTGAAGTCCCATAGTTGACTGATGCTCTCTAGATTTGCTTTTATGCTTTCATCTATTTCATTTAAATGTCTTTCAGCTTACTCATCTCTTCTCTTGCAATGTCTAATCTTATGCTAACCAAATGTGACATGTCATGTATTCTGGATATTATAATTTTCATCTCTACAAATTCATTCACTGTTGCTATTTTTTCATGGTTTTATTTCTTCTCTGTTCTACAGCTACACTAACCTGCTCCTTCTGCTTTCTTTCTTAAATCTAGTTAGGCTTCCATTGAATGCTTAATCTCTTTAATAAAGGTCATAGTTTCATGCTACGTTGTATACCTAGTCTTTTTTTTACTGGATTTGAAACAGTGAATTTCACTTTGCTAAGAGTGTGATATTTTTATAATATTCTTCACCTGAACCTGAAATGCAGTGAAGCTACTTCTAAGTGATTTGGTCAATTTGGTCTTGCTTTAAAGATTTATTAAGCGAAGTGCACCATGTTTACATTATTAAGTACAAGGGACAAATATTGTGAGCAAACCAGGCAGCCATGGTTTTCTGTTTGCTTGTTTTCTTTTCCTCTCTCTGCTATAGCATCTTGAGGCCTCAGAATAAACTCTCACTTCCCCTGATGCCCAATGTTTGCGAACAAGATAACAACATACAACTCTGGTCTAAGGACTTCTCCTCCTCAGGAAGTCAGGGGAACATGACACAATAGCGTGCTTGTTAGCAGGGTTAAAAAGTCGACATCAGTCACTTCGGCTGAGTATAAAGTAGCCAGGAGAGGACGTTTTTAGTCTCCTTAGCTGTGGTGCAGGTGGACACCCATAGCAGGAGCTTCAAGTCCGCCTCAGTAGACCTAGCTACCAGTGAGAGACGTTCTAATGTAGGGGCACTTTTAAGGCCCTCACTCCTGGCATCAATTTATCTCCTTCCCTTAGGAAGGTTTCTGAACTTTGCCTGGAATCTCTTTCTAGGCAAGTTTAGGTAACACGGCACTCTTTTAGATTGTTCCTTAATAACTAGCATCTTGAAAATCATTATTTCATGTATTTTGCACTTTGTATCGCTTCTCAGCCTTTTGGCTAAGATCAAGTGAATATATTTTACACATTTTTTAATTCATATGAGAGGATTGTATACAGGTCTTGTTAGTCTTGACTGAAAATAGACATCTAATGTTTCCACTATGCTTTTTTTTCAATTAAAGTTTTTAATTTGGGAATATGTATTTGGCTGATTTGGTTCTTTGTTTTTTTCTTATCTCTTGCTCACTTATTTTGAAAAATAAAGTATGAGTTTGCTATTTTTATAATTAATTTCCAGATTTTTATATTAAGGGAAATTTAGGTTTTGGTTTTTATATACTCAACCCACTGTATTGCTAAAAGCAGAATTTTATGAAGGAATTTTGAAAAGAGTGTCGAGGCTGCACTTGACCTCCTCTGATTTAAGAGAAAAGACAAATCACCCTCAACATCCATTCAAGGCTGAACCCTATGAAACTGATGCTCGACATAGCTTTACCATCGAACCATCCTTACAAGTTCTGACATCAGCTGTCACACTCATGGCACTCTATCGCTTGATTTTGATCATCCATTGCAATGAGCGCACAGAACTCATGAACACCACCCAGGACCATGGGTTTTATTGGGTAAGTTAACAGATTATGCTTTAAGATCTAAAATGTCTAGGGTATACTTCTTTTAGACAGGGCAGTCTCTTCTCAGCCATACTCTCAGGTATGCTTGTCTTTCACACAACCCCAAGATATCTGCTATGCTTGTGGTATGTAATAAAGTTCCTTTAGCACTGCTGATAAATGACCAAAGGGCACCTCACTCAACCACAGTCTCAACTTGAAGGTGCTTAGCTCTAACTCCAGGGCTCAGCAAACCTCGCCCCAGCCCACCCCTATTAAGTGCCTAGAGAAACCTTGTTATCTTCTCTGACATCCCTGGCCTTTGCTCCATTTCCCTCTGATGGAAAACCAGAAAGCCAGTGGTCCAACCACCATAGAAAAGTATTACACAGACACAGTCTCACTCAACCAAGCATTTATTTCAAAGCCAACGTGCGTTCTGAAGGAAGGCAGGTCTGTCTCAGAGAAGTAGAGACAACCCAGGATGGTACAAAGCTGAGATATTAATTTTATTTTTACAAATGTATGAACACTATTGGGGGGGTGGGAGGGAACTTCTGATACATTTGGGGTCAATCCTCCACTCTCCCTTATTTGATCAGGTCAGAAGTGTCCTGGCAATCTGCCAGGCAAACTGCCACGGCATTGGTGAATTCAAGTTCTACTATTAGAACCAGGAGTGAAGTTTCTGTCCGTCATTTCTTTCCCTACCGCACATGCTCAAGGGAGGAATGGTTTCTTGGAGGCGTGGTCAGGCATGTTGGGCGTGGGGCTGGGGGAATGAGAAGCTAACAAAGATGAGAACAGGAAAGAAAAAAATGTTCTAAAATGGATTGTGGTGATGATTGTGCTGTTTTTCTTGACTTAATTGAACTGTTGAATTATATGATATATGAATTATATACCAACAAAACTGTTAAAAATAAAGCAAAATTGACTCAAAGACCCTGTGAGAGAACCCAGTCCTCCCTTGAGCATGTGCGGTAGGGAAAGAAATGATGGACAGAAACTTCACTCCTGGTTCAAGCCACCAGTTCAGTGAGCAGCCAGACACTCCAATCACTTGGTAAGCAGGGTTTCCAATCTGTGCCTTTTCTAAGTAGAAGTAGATCATTTAGTTCCATTCAAGGCAGTAATGTTTTTCCTGTTTATATCTCTCGAGGGTAGGATCTAAGTGGTTTTTGTTTGTTTGTTTCGTTTAATATATACATAACCTTTATAATAGTAGGCATTCAATAAGAATTGGTTTAATTTTTAAAATCTAATATTGAATGCGGAAATGTATTAATGATATGTTTGACCCTCGATAGAATCAAGTCAAATGGACCCTCAGAGCTAGGCTAACTTCTAAGTCAAAAGGTTAGATTTTCATTAATAATTTTACAATGCAGCTGGCATTTCTATTTGGGGAAAAGTCTGTGAGGCTCAGAAACAATATTATAGACTGACTCCCTGGGAAGGCTTAGTATACAACTGTCATACAGGTGTTTCCTGCTGGGGCTCCAAGTTCCCTCACAAGAACATAGAGGACAGCTGAGAACAACACTTAGCTGGCTTAATTACTTTAGCTTTGTGCGCGGCATACAAAGACACTGACCAAAAATAACATGCTTAAGTAATGTTCAAGTTGAGATACAAACCAGTAGAAGTCAGGAAATTCAAAATTAAATATGATCTCCACCCTTCACTGGCCTCATTGTGCCCAGCACCAAGGTCAGAAATTAATTGGAGACAGTGCAAAACACAGAGCCTGCCACAATTCAGCTCAGGGAAGTCAAAAGGAACATTTCCTTAAAATATAAGCCCTGATGAAGGTCACCTACTCAAAGTAACTTGTTGGAAATCATTTTAAAATGTAAATGAACATTATTAAGCTTCTGCTTTATGGTAGTGGTCTCTTGTTCCAGGGGCAGTTAACTCTATAGGTTTGACACCGCAAATACCAAGAATATAATGGGACATATTTTAGTCATTATGTTTTTACCTGCACATTTACGAATAAAAATAAGTCCTTAATATTAGTAATTAAGCTGCAATTAATATTTGTATGCTAGCTCATCCAATACCTTAAATATCACATATGTCACATATGCTTGTTTTAATTTATAAATTATTAATTTGTAAGTAGTAATTGTAAGGTAAAACTCAAGAGTAATAACATTCTAGAAATTGGTAACAGATGCCATTCCATTCCATTCTATAGTGAAATCTTTGATGTGTCCTCCACAAAATGAAAGCCGAGACACCGTGTTGGAAGTGGAAAGGGCTAGCGCATTACAGGTGAGCCATAGCGCCACAACAGCTGAGTGCTCAGCCGCTCCTGGAGAAGCTGGCAATATGGACCCCACTCATTACACCCCGGGGAGAAAGTCCCTATGACCTGCTCCTGTGAACACTGGAAAATGTTTGGGGCACTTCTTGTCACATGGGGTGGCTGTGCGGCAAAACCAGCTCAGTGGCATCCAACAATTGGACTACTAAAACATTTGGAGAAAGTCTTCTCTTGATTTTAGACTCTTCTTCCGGTATATTTGTTCTTGCCTTTCCAGAACTCCCTGAAGCCTAAACTCATTAATTTCTTCAAATTTTATTTCACAAAAGTTTTAGTATCATTTAAGCCACTTTCTTTAAACACAGGAAATAATATACCTTTTCATAAGGAGTTAGAGGGAAACAACTATAGAAAACAGATAGTACCCCTAATTTTATTTCTTTATATGAAGCTTCAACAGCTGTGGTATGATTATTAAAGAATATGATTTATGTGTGATCCTAATCACACATATAAAAATTAACATATCATAAACTCAGAATAGCTATTATTTCTTCAATTATAGTTCATTTTTTCATTTCATAATATATTTTACTAGAATAAATCTTATTTTCACTTTAACCTATATTTATTTTTACATATTGTTCTAGAATAGATTTATGATATTCTTAGAAGATATATTGATAGTATTTTAAAATTTGTAAGTGTTAGACCTGCCTATATTTGTTAGTAGGGAAAAATAAAATTAACCAGGAAAAGATATTATCGCAAATGAAATACTCCTTTAAGTTTCAGGTTGGTACTATGTCTAAAACTGTTTTACTCTGTTCCACATTAAAAAAAAAATACATCTGCATTTATTTGCTTGTTGCTTCTTTCTACATTATGTGCATCTATTTGACTTCAGGTTCACGGAGTTTTTTCTTGAGCGGTCTCAGAGTGAGATGCATCATGAGGGTGTGTTGCTAGGCACATAGGTTCAGTATTTGACATGTATGACCTTCTGGAGTCTTTTAAGCTCTTTCACTTTCCTATTACATTTTTGTCAGCTGCCCTGGGTGCTTCTGACTGCAGACAAATGCATTGTGATAAACTCTTTATGGAATTGACCAGCTCCCTCATTGCCTGGGAATGACACAGAGCCGTTCTGAATTCACTATTTTCAGGCACAAAAGGAGAGTGCAAGCCCACCCCAGAACGTGACCTGCTGCACAAAATACCTTTTGTTATCAACTCAGAACTCTTCTGAATCCTCAAAACAGCCATTCATAGATTTTCTTGTTCCCACATGCATAATTTATGAAGGATTGAATTAATTTTTCATAAGTTAAACAATTTTTAAAAATTAGTTCCCGGAATTTATAAAGAGCGAAAAATAAAATCATCATTTTGGTTCCCCAAACCCCCTTGAAATGCATTTTTTCCTTTTTCTAGTGCTCCAGAGTGCCTTTCTTGGATTTTTTGAAGCCTTAATTTGAGGTTTTAGAATTAAGAGTCCATTCTTTAGCCAGACAAAAGCCTTCATACTGTGAGCAAGTCTTAGCAGAAAAGTGCTTAAGGGAAAATCCTATACTGAGTACTATCTGTTTTTCTACACATAATATATCACTGACCTTTCTCCTCTGCCCTTGCTACACAGCCAACCAAGCCCCTCCTCTGTCTCCATCTATAGAGCATTTGACAATGACTGATAGTTTGTGGGGTTCTTTGTTTTATATATATATATAAAATGACATATATATATGTATATATGTCATTCCCTGATAGTGGAGGATTGGAGTACATAGAATAAGCCTAAAAGGAGTAGAAACAATTTTTGCACACAACCTTCATCTGCAGGACACATCAAGATCTACTGTCTCAAATTAATTGTAACTCTTAAACTGACTTTTGGTAGATAACAAGAGTGAAGAGAACACTAGGACAAATAGTTTGAAAAGCAAAGTTGAGCTGCTGTCTTGGCTCATTGATTAAAGGGGTAGACAATGTCCAAGTGCCTAACTCCAAAATCCTACAATTTGCTGAAATGCGTCTACTCTCAGTTTAAGGGGCTGGCGTGTATGTGAACTCAACTGCACACACGATTAATAGAGGAACAGTGCTGCCATGCGACCTCCCTCGCTGACTACTATAAGCGTAGTTCCGCAGGTCCTAGAAACACTGGAGTCCTGAGGGTCGTCACTACACTCCTAGCGCCATAGCAAAGGTTTGGAAGAAGTTTGACTTCAGCTGTACGTCAGATATAGGACTAGGACTCTCAGTTAGCATCAGAGAGCAAAGCTCTATTTCTCAAGGGCTTGGTTTCACTGGGTGAGTAAAACCACACTCAGTCTGAAGCTATGTGTTTATGAGAATACCTCAACTGCCCTTTTCTTTTCCCTTTTCGTAAATCACTAAATCCAGGTGACAGTCATTTTATCTATCTTAAATCTTTCTACTTGCTTTTACAACCAATATCACTAAACTCGTTTGGTCACCTTTTTGAGAAAGGACTCTCTTTCCTTAATTCCTTCCCCGGCTGTTGACTAGATGGCCTACGCTGATAGCTCCTGCCTGCTGTTGACCAGATGGCTCACCTTGATTTTCCCACCTGTGATCCCAAACAGCAAAGCTAAACATGCCTCTCTCCTGGTTAACATTACCTTTCACCACTCCTAGGACGAAGTTCAAACTTCTTGCCATAACTTATAATGATCTATGTGTATTTGCAATCAACCTTTCTTGTGCCTCCATCTGATGCTTTCTTTGTCCACCCACCACATACACACCTGCTCAGCCCACACCTGGAGAACACCTTCTTGAATGTACAGTGGTCAGCGCTGCATCAGGATGTAGAGCTTTTAGGGGAAGGCCTTTTCTACCTCCTCAATCTAGTTTAGTTCATTCTGCGTGTGTCCTTTCTTACTGCGGGAGTTTAGGAAAAGACATCATGCTTGGTAAAGTGTCATTCAAATGAGGAAAACCTTTCTCAAGATGAACCAATAGAGTAGACACAATTCAATATACTAATAATCATGAAAATGACACAGGTCTGGACAATATTTCATTGTTGTACATAATAATACCATGAGTGAGAGCTGCCTTCACGGCACCTAATAGCAACATCATAATAGATGATGCTGTGTTATAATTGCCATGGTGATTTTTCCTTGTGTACATACCAGACCTCTGTACATACCAGCTTTGGGTTATTTTGTATTCAGGGACCATGTTTGCAGTGATATCTCCGGGACTTAGAACAGAGTTTAATCCATAGTTGGGCCTCGATCAATGTTGAAGGAGAGACAGAAATTAAATATGGCTTTCATCACATTTTCTCTTTATAATGTACTTTTGTACTACGAGTGGCATCTTGATGTTCTACATGAGGATTTTAATCAAATGGGCATAACCTTATATGTATTTACATATATCACATATATGACCAGAATTCTCATCTCGAACATCAAGGTGTCACTATTTAAAAAATCACATTATGAGAACATGAAAAAAGTTATATATATAAGTATACAGAGAGAAATTTTATATATAGTTATATGTGTATAATTTTATATTGTGTATATATAACTTTATATATACTATAATATGTATACTACACATACTACTGAGTATATATAGTATATATATTACATTATATATAATTATATATTGTGCATATATTACATTATATATAATATATATTACATTATATATTATTATATTACATTATATTACATATAGACATACATTATTACTGTATATATTACATCATATATAATATATATTACATTATATATTATATTACATTATATATAATGTATATATTACATTATATATAATATAGACATACACCTGGTATATATAAACACTATATATGTATATACATAAAGCTGTGCTTTATGTTTTATAATAACTATATATAGTTATGTAGATTATATATAACCATAGCATAGTGTATATAGTATACATGATATTGTGTGTGTGTATAACTATATATATATATATATATAGCTATATAGTTATATATAGATGACATTAGGGTCCTGAGTAGCACTGCTCGGTCAGTATTGTACTACTAAGCCTCAGGTCAGAAGTTCAAACCCACCATCAGTTCTGTGGGACAAAGATGAGACTATCTATTCTATTAAAAAGTTGCAGCCCTTGAAACCCTATATAGGGTTGCTATAGGTGGGAATAAAGTTGGTGGCAATGTTTTCTTTTTACAATACATAATATTAAGAATATAGAGAATATTGTAGACAAATTTACATCGTTATCATTGTATACTTTATATAGACACACATATTTCATAGCTCAGCAAGATGAAATTTACATCTCACATCATGTAGGCCTTCTTAGTTCTCATGCCATTTTCCCTATAATGATATTCCAAGACTCGAGCTATTTCCATTTTGTGGACCCAACATTCACTCTGCTTGAAGCTGGCATTTGAAGAAAAAGAAACTTGACAAAGAAGTGTGCAGGTAAGAAGTCACCAAGCCTTTGCCAGGTCAAGAGTGCTGGTAATTGTTGCCTTTGCCTTGGTAGCTGTCTATCACAGCCGTGTTTGGGAGTGGAAGCAAAAATATTTTCTATACATTTGTTATCAGCATCCCAAAAAGAGGGAGAGAGAATCACAGACAGATTATGGACACATGCCTTTCCCTTAATATTTAGTTAGAGAATGATTTTATTCATTGAGAAGTATATGTGTAATCTCACAATATGCTACTTCTTGCAGAAAGAAAAATTGAAAGCTTGAAATGTAGAATTCCTTCTCTAGTGTGTTAAACATCATTTTCTAACACAATAGAGCTAGCCAATGGATGAATGTGCTCTGCAAAGTTTACTTGCATTGGCAAAACAACTGCAATACAAGTGTCTTCATGCCACCAGCCTGTGTGATCGCGAGGTGCCGAAGGAATCAGTTATCAGGCATCAAAGAACAAAAAAATCATATCATTGTGTGCTCACCTCCTCGATACAATCGCTGAAGACAAATGAGTGCACAAGCAAATGTGGTGAAGAAAGCTGATGGTGCCCGACTATCAAAAGGTGTAGCGTCTGAAGTCTTAAAGACTTGAAGGTAAGCAATCAGCCTTCTAGCTCAGAAGCAACAAAGGCCACGTGGAAGAAACACACCAGTCTGTGTGATCATGAGGTGTCGAAGGGATCAGGTATCAGGCATCATCAGAACAAAATATTATATCATTGTGAATAGGAGGGAGGGTGGAGTGGAGACCCAAAGTCCATCTGTAGGCTATTGGACATCCCCTTATGGAATGTTCGTGGGGAAGAGATGAGCCATTCAGGGTGCAGTGTAGTAACAATGAAACATACAACTTTCCTCTCATTCCTAAATGATTCCTCCGCCCCACCCCCACTATCTGGTTCCCAATTCTACATTACAAATCTGGTTAGACCAGAGGATGTACACTGGTACATATAGGAACTGGAAACACAGGGAATCCTGGAGGATGATCCCTTCAGGACCAGTAGTGAGAGTGGGGATATCTGGAGGGAGGGTGGATTGGAAAGGGGGAGCCGATTACAAGTATCTACATATAACCTCCTCTCTGGGGGACAGACAACAGAAAAGTGGGTGAAAGAAGACATCGGACAGTGTAAGATATGACAAAATAATAATTTATAAATTATCAAGGGTTCATGATGGAGGAAGGAGCAGGGAGGGAGGGGGAAATGAGGAGCTGATGCCAGGGGCTTTAGTTGAGAACAAATATTTTGAGAATGATGAGGGTAACGAATGTACAAATGTGCTTTACACAATTGATGTATGTATGGATTGTGATAAGAGTTGTATAAGCCCCTACTAAAATGATATTTAAAAAAAAAGATTACAACCTAAGGGGGGGGGAATTGCATTACCGCTTATCATTTGGGCAATTGTCCCCCATTTTGTTTTATATATTCATTCAAAATGTATATGCATATTACTGCTGTAAACATTTGAAAAATCAATAAATCCATCTTAATGCAGCGTCTATATGCAGATATTTCTTATTAAAATCATGTTATGGATGTTCGGTAGGGGCACTTTTTTTTTTCCTGTACCAAGCTTTATTGTTGACATTCCATATTCAAATGACTCCAATCCACTTTAAAAAATTAGGCACCTGAAAAGCTTCGGTGCGGGTCCCTTGTGAGCTACAACCCCAGGGCTGCCGGCAGCGCCTGTCTGCCCACCTGCCCAGCTGCCCGGATCGTCCTGATCCAGCCGAACCTGTCCTCGGGAAGCCAGGTCAGACGCTCACCAATGGGCTGGGTTAGGTGCTGTGCTCCTCGGGGGAGAAAGAGATTTGGCATGTCTGTCTTCGTCGGCCAACCCTGCAGCGAGGAGGCCAGGGTCATACGATGCTGGAGACCGTGGACAGGTACTGCTCGTAGGACACCTGGATCCAGCCATCCTGGTCCGTGTCACAGCGTCGGAATATGTCTGTCAGCCTCTGCAGGACGATGCAGCCCTGGATGAAGTCGTCGAAGGCAATCTGGCCCCGGCCCTGTCTGTCGAACTTCCGAATGAGGATGTCAAGGAACTGGGCTGAGAGGCGGTACCCTGAGAGTGCCTGCTTGAGCTCGTTCTTGTCGATCATGCCCAAGTTGTCCCGGTCGTAGGTGCGGAAGACGTTCTGCCAGTCCAGACGCCTGTGAACTCACTGAAGTTCACCCGGCCTTGTTCTCTCGGTCAAACATGGATATGATTGACCTAACAGTCACTGGATTAAATGGTGTCCATGTCCCGTTGGAGAGCGCCTGCTGGAGCTCTTTGTCCGAGATCACGCCGCTCGATCCTTGTCCACCCTCTAGAAGACGTTCCACAGGAAGCTCTGGTCCTGCAGCGCGCTGGCGCCGAGCCGGGGCGGTAGGGGTAGGAGGCCATGGGCCCAGCGGCAGGGCGGACGTGCAGATGAGGGCCCGGTAGGGGCACTTTTATTAAAAAAAATAAATCATTTTATTGGGGGCTCTCGCAGCTCTTATAACAACCCACACATCAATTGTATCAAGCACAATTATACATATAATGCCATCATCATTTTCATAATATTTTCTTTATATTTGAGCTCTTGGTATCAGTTCCTCTTTTTCCTCTCCCTTTCCCACCTTCCCACCATCGTAAACCCTTGATAATATATAAATTATTTTTATTTTCATGTTTTACACCATCAGCTGTCTCCCTTCACCCACGTGTCTGTTGTTTGTCCCCTTGAGGTGCGGGGTGGGGAGTTGTACATCAATCATTGTGATCGGTTCCTCCTTTCTCCCCTCCACCTTCACCTTACCATCCTGGTATTCCTACTCTTATTATTGGCCCTGAAGGGTTTATCTGTCCTGGATTCTGTGTGTTAAGAGCTCTTATTTATATCAGTGTACATGCTCTGGTCTAGTTGGATTTGTTAGGCAGACTTGGGGTCATGATATTGGGGGGGTTAGGAAGCATTAAAGAACTAGAGGAATATTGTGTATTTCATCGGTGCTATACTGCACCCTAGTTGATTTGTTGTAAGGTCTCTTTTAAAATTGATCCATTCACTCACCTAAAGTTGTGCACATTAGTGCATTTCAGAAGCCCAAGTATGCTTGTTTAAATTAAACACCAAGAAGCACCTATGTGAGTATTCTTCTCAGATTATTAAATCATATGTTAAAAAAAGCACAAAAATATCGTACACATTTTGGATAACTTCTATAATAGGAATTTGAGCAAATGTTAGACATTGTTTATTATACAACAGTGTAGTTTATCTCTATGACTTGTCATTATATACATGGACAATCAATAAAAATGACATGCACTACATCTTCATTATTCATAATTCTTTATTTGTGAATTACCTACATGCTTAAAATGACATATAACCTCAAAATGAAAACCTATGATGCCTTTCAGGTGTTTTCAGACACGCACAGAGTATCAAAAACTTTGAGTGGACCAAAGTTCATGTTCCTGACTGAGGTTGCAAAACGTAGTGAACAGTCCAGTTTCAGCTGTCGTACTTTAAATAAGTGCCCTTTTGGTGATCTAGGTAGTGGTACATTTTTGTAATTTTTTTCTGGTTATTTTGCTGTTTAAAATAATCCCAAACACGTTCTTTAATTGCTATCTGGTTTCCCCAAGTACAAGACAGCTGTGTATGCACGGAGGCAAAGGTCACAAGGACAGTCAGAATTCTGCCAGCTCGAGTATAAGTTTGGATAGGATTTTTTATATCTCTGCTTGTAATGCTTTCTAATGGTTATTTTCTCATTGACAAAGCCACTAAGATTAATCAGAAAAATCCAAATTGGTTTTGGACATGCTCATGGAACCAAAATCCAAACATAAAATCCTGTCCCATTACGTCATTTCTGATTAAGGGCAGTTAGTCCAAATGCTTTAGTAAATAATTTGAAATTAAAAAGCAAGAGAGACATAAGAGGCACATCCATCAAACATAGTTTATGGATAGTGTGTTAGGCTGGGTTGACTAGAGAAACAAATCCAGAGATAGTCATATGAGAAAGAACTTTATTTATTATTAAAAGATCATTTTTGTTTGGGGCTCCTACAACTCTTGTTACATAAATCCATACATCAGTTCTATCAGGAATAGCTGTACATATGTCACCATCCTTCTTTTCTAGACTTTTACTTTCTACTGAGCCCCTGGTATCAGCACCTCTTTTTGCCCTCCCTCCCTCCCCCGTGACCCCTCGATAAATTATAAAATATTATTATTTTCATACCTTACATTGACCGCTGTCTCCCTTCCCCCATGATTTCTGTTGTTCTTCCAACTAGGTGGTTGGCTTTATATCAAGAAGTAATTATAAGTCGAGAAAACATCTCAGCCAGTCCAACTCAAGTCCATAAGTTTGATACTAGTCCGTAAGACCTTCTTCATACTCACACAACTCATGCAATGATGCACAATGCAGGAAGATCACAGGTTGGCAGGTGCCAAGTCCCGTGGATCCAATAGGGTACTAGAATCACAGGCCTCTGGCAGCAACCAGGGTCAGCCAGCTGGATGGTGAAGGCAGAGAGAGAGGGGAGGTTCCCAGGACCTTCCTTATGAGAAGGCCATGCCCACAAAGAGCCACCATCAGGCTGTGACATGATTAACAGGTTGAATACCACCCCTACAGTTTTAGATATCTTCAAATTGACATTAAATTATGTAAATTAATGTAATCGTGTTATTAAAACTGATTTTAAAAAGCAAAATATAGGATGACCTATGAAATTTGAACACTGGAATGAATATTGAATACCATTAAGGAATTATTGTTCATTCTTAGGTAAAGGAAAAGTATCACATTTAAACATCGATACTTTTATATTAGAGCTTCATTGTAATTTTCATGGTTACAATGATAATTGCAAAATAATCTCTAAAAGTTGTGATGCATAGAAGAAGAATAGAAATTGGCCATGAGTAAATGTGATGGTTAGATTTTGTGTCAACTTGCACCTGTATGAAGTAGGAGTGGAGTCCAGCCTATCAGATAGGTCAAAGCCTGGTAATGCCTTCTTGGGCGTGTGGCTTTTTATAAGAGGCAAATTGAGGTGAAATGAGTCCTTCCTTGCCCATTTCACCTTCCTGCTTATGTGGATTCTGAGTCTGTGTCTGAGGGTGACCCAGGTAGCCTGCATTCCATGAAAGCTTTCCATACCCTGCCAATATTCCCTTGGATGCACACAACTCTGCACCTACAAGCCTGTGATCTCCCTGCTTCCTGCACCACCTTACTGCTTCATTGACCTGTAGCTGCATGAGTCTAGAGAGGGTTCCTGCTAGCATCTGACCCATGAACTTGAATTGGACTGGACTGTGTCATCAAATTAATATAAATGCCTTCCTTGATAAGAAATGTTTTCTTTTGTTTTTAAATCATTTTATTTGGGGCACATAAAACTCTTATCACAATCCATACATACATCCATTGTGCCAAGTACTTATGTACATTTATTTCCCTCATCATTCTTAAAACATTTGCTTTCTACTTGAGCCCTAAGTATCAGCTCCTCATTTTCTCCTCTCTCTTCACTCACCCCACCCCCATGAACCCTTGATAATTTATAAATTATTATTATATTGTCATATCTCACACCTTCCGACATCACCCTTCACCCACTTCTCTGCTGTCTGTCCCCTAGAGAGGAGGCTATATGTAGATCCTTGTAATCTATCTCCCTCACCTTCCCTCCTCCCTCCAGGTATCACCAATCTCACTACTTGTCCTGAGGGGTTCATCTGTCCTGGATTCCCTGTGTTTCCAGTTCCTCTCTGAACCAGTGTACATCCTCCAGTCCAGCCAAATTTGTAAGGTAGAATTGGGATCATGATAGTTGGGGGAGGACACATTCAAGACTAGAGGAAAATTATATGTTTCATCATTGCTATATTGCACCCTGATTGGTTCATCTCCTCCCTGGGGGCCTTCTGCAAGGGGATGTCCAATTTCTTACAGATGGGCCCTGGGTCCCCACGATGCACCCCCCCTCATTCACAATGCTATGATTTTTTTCTTGTTTATCTTCCAGCCTATAGGACCCCAGTCTCTATATCTTTTGATAGCTGGGCACTCTAGCTTTCTTCACCACATTTGCTTATGCACCCGTTTTGTCTTCAGGGATGGATGTGGGGCCAGGGCATGGCACCCCATCAAACTTGACTGGAAAGCACTCGTAAAGGACAGCTAATAGACCCTGAACTATTTATAGCTTTTTGTTATTGTTGCTGTAGCCATTGTTTTATTTTCTATTGTTGCTTCATTGTACTCAGTCTTGTGATGGTTAATATTGTTGTCGCTTCATGTCTACCTGGAAGGGATAGACAGGATAAACAAACTGGAAGGGAAAACAATGAATGACAGTTCTGGGGGGACATGGGAGAGGGGGAGGTGGGGAAAATGAAGTGGGTGTTAACAAAGCCAGGGACAAGGGAACAACAAGTGATCCAAAGAGAACAACAAGTGATACAAAATCAGTGGCAAGGAGGGTGTAGGAGGTCTGGCAGGGCTGGATCAAGGGCAATGTAACTGAGAGGAATTCCTGAAACCCAAATGAAGGCTGAACATGATAGTGGGACAAGAAGAAAGTACAAAGAAATAGAGGAAAGAACTAAGAGCCAAAGGGCAGTTATAGAGATCTAAATACAGAAATATACAAATGTAAATATATTTATGTATGATGAGGGGGAAATAGATCTATGTACATATATTTATAGGTTAAGAAATGCTTTCTTATACATATGCGTGTCTCTGGTTCTGTTTCTCTGTAAAATTCAACCTAACACAGTAAATTATGATTAAATGAGGATTTTTAAGTCTAATTTTGCACATATTTTTAAAATTTCCATACTGAAATGGTCAAAGTTCACTTTTTTCCAATCTCACTACTGCCACCTAGCCATAGGTGGTGCATCATTGTTGTCTACTTAGAATTATTTATTTAGAAGGCATGTCAAAGTTTCCTCATGGTTCTCCCAGTGTCCATTCCTCCCCTCCTTTACAGCACCCACTTCATAGCTTCAGAGTGGTCATTTAAAAGTATAGAAAGACCAAGGCAGAGAAATCATGGAGAGGAACAGCCCACACTTCCAGAACACTAAATCCTCATCATAAAAATAAATAGACATAATTTATTAACATAAAAGACCAGCAATGTCTGCTAATGGATTCCCCTTTGCCATCTACCCTCAGCACCAGTAGTGGAATGCAGATCCCCAACTCTCCTGAAGGATTTTCCCTGTCCAAGAGCTAGCTAGGGTGGCAGACCAAGTGAGCTACAAGGACGTAACCCTAAATTAACAGTCTGGTGCTGATATAAGCACAAATAGGCTTGGTTCTTGGCCCAAGTGAAGGGGCCTCTGGCCTGATAGCCACACAGACCTACCTCCCCAACATCAGGGATAGCACAGCCTACTAAGCCATGTGGGGATAACTCTACAGGGCTTCTTGGAGTGAGCATAAATAGTGAGTAGACCAATTCTCCACACAGGCAGAGTTCCAGCCCCAATCAGCAAAAATGAATCCCCTCTCTGAGGTACAGCTCTACACAGCCCTGACCCACTCCACCCTCACACCTTAAGGTACAGCCATTCACAGGTTTTAGCAGATAATACACACACACCCCTGTTCCATTAGCCAGGTGTTAGCGTAATAGTACAAGTAGAAACTGCAACAATAGTTTTACAAAGCACAAGCAGAGAGTTTGGGTGTGAGAATAAAACAAAAAGCCTCAGGGCCCAGAAACCACTACTGGCTGTCATACTGGATAGATCTAGCTAGTGACCAGCTGTCCCATGACACAAGCTCCTGGCTAACACCCCAAGTTGCTCAGATAAGTAACCTGTCCTTTGAGTAGGCTGTTACTTCCTTCTTTCCTACTAGACCACCTAAGTAGATGGCAAGTATAGATCAACCCACTCCCCACCTCTACTTCATCACCTCCATCATCCAACAGGAGTGAACCACATCTCCTCTGAGCTGATCCACCAGAGATCTATGCCTTTAAGGTACTTAACCCAAATCATAAGAATACAGGACTCTAAGCCATACTGGACCCCAAAATCATTCCTCTAGCCTCAATCTCATCCCTACCCTGACATCCTAAAAGTCCACAAGGTAGCAAAACAAATACTGTCCCCAACTGCTTAAATGGCCTCTGCTCCACATAGGCCTGATAAGATCTAGACCTCAACTCATCTTGTATTGCTCTGTGTACTGTCATTTCAATACTTCCCCATTCTTTAAAATGTTCTGCACTATTTTTATAATTCATCCTTAACCAGGACTTCCCCATCTGTTGGCATTCTTTCTTTTGACTTAATAGTTAACACTACTTGATCACTTCTTTTTTTGCTTCCATTTTTCATTCTGACTCCCTCCTCTACCACTTCCTCTTCTACATTTTGATCTCCCCTCTAACACTTAATCTAATACGCTTCCCCAGATACTTAATATAAACTGCATACCATCCCTCTACAACACCACCTAACAGAGTTAACTACTCCCTACATAGCCCCAATGCCCTAACACCCATAATTACTACACCAATAATGTCAAGTAAACAACAGAAGGTATCAGTTCACACTCATACACACAAAAACATAAAGAAAAGGATACACAAAAAAAAAAACCAAACAGCAACAACACGTAATGAAATGCCTGCAATTGAAGAGATTATAGATTTACCAGAAAAAGAATTGGGGGAAAATGATGATTATACTCATACAAAAGTTGAAGGAAGCATCTGAGAGTAAAGGTGAAAAAATAGAAAAGCTAGAAACTTCATGACGTGCCACACTAGAAAAGCTCCAAATCGAAACACACAGGTCAAACACTACAATAGCAAACTTACACACTCCTATCAAAGAACTGTGCATCCAGTCTGTCACCCTCTACCCCCCACTCCCCCACCCACATACACAGTGGGGTGGAACAATAAGAAAACATAACAGACCACCAATGGGAGCAAAATCACGAAGTCCCTGAAGAGTGTGTGGGCTTCAGACTCAAAGGGGCAGTGCTCAGAGCCCTGCAGGACCAGTGGGGAGATAGTCATAAAGGTCAGTGGAAAAAACTGGAACTATACATATAGGGTATTTTTAATTTTTTTATTCTTGTGGTTGTTGGTTGTTTGTCTGTTGGTTGATTGGTCTTTTGTCTTCATTGTATTTGCTTGGTTTATCTATATAAGATAGACATGAGAAGCAAGCCCAAAGAGAAAGCATCAGGACCAATGGTTCTAGGAGATTTGGGGAAGGAGGAGGATTGGGGAAAAGGCAATTAGCAAACAAGATCATGGACAGGGGAACAACTAGGTGTCTAAAACCAACAGTCAGGCGGGACAGGGGCATAGAATTCCTTGCAGTGGTGGAGCAGCCGTAAATTAGCTATGAGGAATTACTGAGAGGCAAACGAAGGGTGAATATGATAGTGGGACAGGAGGAAAGTAAAAAGAAATAGAGGAATGAAATAGTGAGAAAAACTATTTATAGATGTATAAACATAGAGGTGTACATATGTAATTATCTTAATGCATAAAATAAGGTCATTAGCCTATGTGAATATATTTATTTGGCAATACATTGGGGCAGTGGATGGACTCTGGACCTCTACGTAGATATTCCCTTAGCACAAGAACACTCTTTGTTATAATAATGTAGCACTTGGTGATGCTCACCGCCTTGCCACGATCACTAAAGGAAAACTGGATGCATAAACAAATGCGAAGAAAGCAGATGGTGCCCGGCTATTAAAAGATATAGCATCTGGGGTCTTAAAAGCTTGAAGCCAAACAAGTGGCCATCTAGCAGGGAAGCAACAAAGTCCACATAGAAGAAGCAATCCAGCCTGTGTGATCACGAGGTGTCAATGGAGTAGGCATCAGAATTTCAAAGTTAAACAACCTCATCGAGGTGATGGAGAAGGGTCAAGGTGAAGACCCAGAGTCCATTTGTGTATAATTGGACATTTCTGCACAGAGGGGCTTCACAGAGGAGAAAATGCATCCAGGGGCATTTTAGCACCAACAAAACACACAACTCTCCTCTAGTTCTTTAATTCTTTCCCCCCCAACTATTATGATCTCAGTCCTATCTCATAAATCCCATTAGACTGATGTCAATACAGCAGCACAGACAGGAGTTTTCAATATAAGAAATTTGGGAACGACAACCCCCCTCACAACTAGTAATAGAGTAATGATTCCAGGTGTGTAGGAGAAGGGAAGGGAGAGGAACGGGAAGATGGGGAACAGATAGCAATGACATCAGAATAATCCCCCTCGAAGGTGATGAATACCAGGATAGCAAGTGAAAGGATAGAATGGGTAATGTAAGATATGTATAAATAAGAATAAGAATACATAATATATTAAGGGTTCACAGGGATGGCAGGTTGTGGAGGGAAGGGGGACAAGAGGAGCTGATATCAAAGGGCTCAAGAAGAAAGATAATGTTTAGAAATTGTTGACACCAACAATTTTACATGTCCACTTAATATAATGGATATATTGATTGTTATAATATATGTAAGAGCCCCCAATAAAATTATTAATTTCAATAAAACAAAAAAGAACTGTGATAGTTAGGTTTTCTGTGCCAACGTGGCTCCTGTAGGAACTTGTGGGCAGTGTTTATCCTGTAACTCAGGTCACATCTCATTTGGAAAATGAACTAGATAAATGGCTTTCTGAAGCTGGCCTCCTTCTCTTTCTTCCTGTAGGTGGGGCACACACTCTCTCTCATAGCCATAGAAAGAGTGCTCCATCCATCAAAAAACACAGCATGCATTCTTCTCCAAACACATGGAAGATTCTCTACAATAGATCATACACCCTCCTGCAAAGCATGCCTCAACATTGTTTAAAATGAGATCCTACAATCAATCTTCTCAGACCACAACACTATAAAATTAGAAATCAACAATAAAATGACAAAAACATAAAGACAAACACATGGAAATTGAGCAACATAATAATAAAAATGATTGAGTAATACAGCAAATAAAGGATAAAACATTTTAAATTCTTTGAGACAAATGAGAATGATAACACAACATATCAAAACCTTTGGGATACAGCAAAAACAGTAAACAGAAGCCAATTTATAGCAATCAACACACACAGGAAAAAAGGTGAAATATAAAATCAACACATTAACACAACATCTTCAAGAACTCAAAGACAACAACATAACCCCTCCAATAAAAGAAGGTTAGAAATCATAAAGATCAAAGCAGAAATAAATGATAAAGGTAACAAAAATAATGGAAAAATTCAACAAAGAAATTGGTTCTGTGAAAGGATTAACCAAATGAACAGACCACTGTTAAACTTTAAAAAAGGAAAAAAGAGAAACAATACATCCAAGTACCCAGAATAAGGGATAAATAAGGTGACACTACAACAGATCCAAATAAAATTAAAAGAATTCTATGAAAACTTGCACTGAAGTAAATTGCACAAGCTAGAAGAAATGGACAGGTACCTAGACATAATTCATTAAATCAACTTAATTCAGACAGACATTGAAAAACTCATCTGTTAATCTGGGTAGACTAGAGAAACAAATTCGTGGACACTCATATGTGTTTAAGAGCTTTATATACTAAAGAAATCAAATATTGGGAAAACATCCTAATCTAGTCTGAATCAAATCCATAAGTGCAATATTAGGCCAGATGTCTGATACCAATCTATAAAGTTCTCATCAGAATCATGAGACGCATGCAATGATCTGAATACAGGAAGAACACAGGCCAGTGGGTGGGAAGCTTTGTAGATCCAGTGGCGTTGTAAGCATCTCAGCGCAGGCACGGGTCTCCACATGGCTTCTCCAGCTCCAGAAGTCTGACTCCATCAGCCTCTCTCCATGTGTCTTCTCTACAGGAATTCTCATAGGAAGTGAGCAGAGAAAGAGTGTGTGTCTCCTGCCTCCAAGGAGGAAATACAGGAGTTCCCAGAATCCTCAGGAGAAGGCCATGCCCACACAGGGGCCTAATATGCTATATCCTGATTGACAGGCTAGACTCCACCCCTACACTCTTAAACCTCAAATTGACACCAGGTTATGTGACTACCACAAATCAATAGTCCCATAACAAAAAGAAAATAGAGCAGGTCGTGAAGATAACGACTACCCAAGAAAAGCTCAGGACCAGAGGGTTTCATAGGGGAATTCTACAAAATATTTGAAGAAGACCTGACAATATTACACAAATTGTTTCAGAACATACAAAAAAGACAACAAACTTACAAACTCATTTTATGAAGGCAGCATAACACCGGAACCCGAATCAGGCAAAGACCTCACAAAGATAGAAAATTATAGACCAATATCCCTCATGAATGGAGATGCTAAAATCCTCAACAAAATTCTGGCCAATATAATCCAACATCATATCAAAAAAATAAGTCACCATCACCAAGTGGAATTCATTCCAGAGATGCAGTGATGGCTCAATATTTAAAAAATAATAATAAATGCAATCCACCACATAAATAAGACAAAGGATATAAACCCATGATCATATCAATAAATGCAGAAAAGGCATTTGGCAATAGTCTGCACCCATTTTTGACCAAAACACTAAACAAAAGAGGAAAAGGAGGGAAAATCCTGATTATACCATATGTACTCAAGTAAAAGCCAACCCGAATAACAGCCGAGACAACTGATTTTACCACAAAATTGCATTAAATATGTGCTGAAAAACTCGACTTATACTCGAGTATATTCAGTATATAAGAAACCAACAGTCATAGTCTATGAGGAAACACTAAACACATTTCCACTGGAAACAGGGAGCGAACAAAGTGGTGTCCTATCGCCACTCTTAACATCATGCTGGAAGTCTTACGTAGAGCCATCAGATAAAATGAAATCAAAGGAATACAAAGTAGCAAAGCAGAAGTGAAACTCTGGCTATTTGCAGATATGATTCTATGTATAAAAAAATCAAAAGTCTGCACAAAAACCCTAATGGAAACAACTGAGGATTCAGCAAAGTAGGAGGATACAAAATTAACAAACAGAAATGAATTGTCAACACTGCCTAAAGCATCTACAGATACAATGCAATCCCAATCCAAATCCCAAATATGTTCTCTAAAGAAATGGAAAACCTAATTACCAATGTTTTATGGGTAGGCAAAAGACCCAGGATAAGCAAAGAATTTCTTTAAAAGAAGAACCAAGTGGAAGGCCTTGCAGTACCTGACCTAAAAACCTTCTACATCGACACAGTCAATGGATCAGAAGAGAGAACCCAGACATAAATGCATCAGCCTACAAGAAACAACACAGAGAGCTTCTTCAGCAAGTAGTATTGGACAAACTGGATTTCCATATGCACATGAATGAGAAAACATCCACAGCTCTTCCCATGCAGAAAAATTAACTCAAAATAGGTTTGAGACCTAAATATAAACTCCAAATCTACCAGGATCATCCATGAGAAAGCTGGAATGAATGTACGGGCTCTATTGCAGGGTATGCATAGACTATCAAGTATAGTAAAGGAGGCACACCACAGAAGACAAGATATATGACTGATGAAATTACATCACTTACGCACAGCAAAAGACTTCATCAGGAGAGGAAAATGAGAGCCAGACATTGAGGAAAAATTTTCCAATGACACATCAGACCGGGTCTAACTACCAAAATCTATATAACCCTGTAACAGCTCAATAATACAATAAGCAAACAACCTGATTAAAAAGTGGGGAAATGATGTGAAAAGACAGTTCACCAAAAATTAGGTACAAATGAATAACAAACATGAAAAAATGCTTATTATCACGAATCACCTGAGAGTTGTAAATTAAAACCACAAGGAAAAACCACTATACACCCACAAAACTAGCCCAATTAAAAATTTTAAAAAAGAAGAAATTCTGGAGAGGATGTGGAGAAATTGGAACCCTTATACAGTGTTGGTGGACATATAAATACATACGATCCAGTAATACCACTGTAGATATATACCCCAAAGAAATAAGACAGACAACATGAGTGGAGGTGTGGTCTCTCATGTTTATAGCAGCACCGTTCACAATAGCAAGAAAATGGAAGCAGCATAAATGCCCAACTGTGGAAGGATGGATTAAGAAATTGTGGTACATACACACAATGGGATACTATGCATCCTTAAAAAACAGTGATGAAAGCATGAAAAACAGCATGTTATGGGAGGACCTGGGCACCTTTCTTCTGAGTGAATTTAGTGAATCACAAAAGGACAGACATTATATGAATACACTACTATAAGGATTAATACCAATTAGACAAATCTTAGAGACAAATTCCCAAGCAAAGGGATAGAATGTCTGCCTACCAAACATGAACCATCAGTCAGTCCCTTTATGTGTACTTCACAAGACCCACCTGGAAAGAAGAGACCTCCCTTTAGCTAGTGCCACTCCTTCATGAAGCGGGCAAAAGGAGAAGACCATCCACTTATGCTAGACAACATTGAGACAAGGCTGTGACTAATCCGTAGGGCCTCCACAGGAATGAGGGGAAAACCATACTGGAAAATCAAGTTCAGCTCAGAGGAGGGAGGCATCTATATTTCAGAGGAGACAGTAATATTTCTGCTGGTGGGTAAATAGAGAGCAGAAACCTCACATTGGGAAGAGATGCTAAAACATAATTGTAGGGGACCAAAGGAACCTATGTTGCTGGGTAGACACTTTGAACATTTTTTCGACCCAATCCTCAGTGAGCTGGGCCATGGACTAAGCAGTATGATGACATTAGGCACTGCCTTTACAGGCAATATACTCCCCCCCCCCACTCACCCCCAGGGCCACCGTAGAAGGACTCAACATAGAAGCCCAACTGAATGGACTGGGTCTTACCTCAAAACTACCCGCACCCTTGGGATTAGGACTGAAGTACTCAGAGGGGAGAAGCAAATGATAGCCACCCCATAACTGAGGACGTCATGGTAATTGGACCTTGAATGCTTCTTCTGGCTTAATGCATATCCAATATAAGGGAATCCAGAACCACCATGTGTTTAGTACCGCGATGCTCAGCTTGAGCTACTGTGACAGGCTTTAATCTGAGAGTCAAGCATCTGCCCGTGTAAAAAAATGATGTAGGAAATTTCCCCCTAGCACTTTCCCCCATGTTCCTTGTAAAGAGAGCTCAGTCAATTAAGAAATCAATCTGTGCAAAGTAATAACCCTGGATTGCAGTTCCTAGTTGGACTGTACTCGAATAAACTCCTCATATTAACAGTACCTTAAATTCCATGTCATTGGATAAATTGTTGATGTTATTCATGCAATCACTTTATACCCTAAGGGGGATGATTGACAATATTTTTCTTTGTTGTTTCTTTTGTTTGGTTTTGCTTGCTTGTTTTCTGTTACTGTTGTTCTTGTTGGTTTGGGTTGTAGTTTTTGTCATATTATGACCTCCAAAGAAAAACAGAATCATTCAGAACCTGAGGACAAGCAGATGGATTCTGGGTCCCCACAGAATTCCAGCCCCAATCTAAGAGCTATTAGTTCTTATAACATGGCCTTGCTTGATACCTTCATGAAGACATCACTTAAGACAGTGATTCTCAACCTGTGGGTTGTGACTCCTTTGGGGTCGAATAACCCTTTCACAGGGGTTGCCTAATACATCCTGCATATCATATATTTACATTAAGATTCATAAGAGTAGCAAACTTACAGTTATGAAATAGCAATGTGCAAATGTGCTTTAAACAAATGTGTGGATTGTGATAAGAGTTGTATGAGCTTCTGATAAAATGATTTTTTAAAGCAACTCTAAAAAAATAAATAATAATTTTATGGTTGAGGGTCACCACAACATGAGCAACTGTATTAAAGGGTCGCAGCATTGAGAAGGTTGAGATCCACTGACTTAAGATAAGGGTACCAAAGCAAAGTGTGGTAAAGATGATGATGCCAGGCTATCAACTGGAATAGCATTAGGACCTAAATTTTAATGTCTTAAAACAAACAACCATCTAAGCGAGGCATCAACTAAGTCCACAGAAGCGAAACACACCACCCTGTGTGATCCAAAGATGATCAGAACAAAATCCAAATATGAGGAAGGGAAAAGTATCAGGACTTAAATTATGAATTTGTAGAAGGCTGTGGAGGACAGTGGGAACCCCAACTCCATCTGCAGACTCTAAGGCTCTGGAAGATCCCCTCTCGTCAAAGGCAAGGAACTAGAACAGTTTTCCTATCAGAGAGAGATTATTGTAAACTTAAATTATGGTGTATCAAACCATCATATAATATGACACTTGGTGAGTTGACCTCCCTGTTGACCCAATCTGTATTTGCTCTACACTCAAATATTCCTTGCTTGTTCCACACAGAAATTTCTTCTCTGGCTTTTTAAATATTGTTGATGGTCTTTTCTTTCTTAGTCTTTATTTTATCTTTATATTATTATGATTATTGTTGTTGTTTTCTTTTTCTCTTTTTGTTTTATTTAGTTTCTTAATGGTTTCTAATAGGTTTCTGAGGCTATAAAGGCCAGAAAGAGTTTATAAATGTCAGATGTATAGACACAATAACTGATGCAGTGTTTTATATGGAATGGGGTGGGGTGGAGAGGCTTAGGGGAATTTTGAAGCAATCAATGAATGCGGATAGCAAAAAGGAACTTTAGAACTAATTTTTCCCTTTGTTTTTGGAACTAATTTTAATGATATTAGTACAACTATTTAAAAACATGATTGGACTATGGAAGTATATGATATGTGAATATTATAAGAAAACTACTAAGGGAAAAAAAGAACCCCGTTTTGACCTATGATTACCATGGGAAGAAGGATTTTGTTTAAGGGACCCTGGGCTTATTTTAATGGTAGTAGAACAATTTGGAGAGTGATATCAATAATGATTGTATGGCCTTGTTTGATACTCATCCTCACAAAGGAAACACAGAAAATATGGGTCTGGAGCCACGTGTGGTGAAGAAATTGTGAGGTTGTAGTTTGTAGAAGGCTATAGATGGCAGTGGAAGCCCAAAATACATTTGTGAGAGCTACACAGGATACAAGCCTCAGGTGATTTCCTTTTACCTATAATTGAAGGATAGGAATAAACTGGTTACCAACCAAGTATTGGAGAGATGACTAGAGTAGATCAGATTGATAATCCTGATTGAACTGTAAAACCTTGGCATGGATCTCCTCCCTGATATGTTTTGGCTCGATCTGATTTTCAATATATTTTTGTTTGTATTGAGGTTTATCTCTGATGTATTTTATCAGTGTGGCCAGCCTTCTTGAATCTTTGTTATGCGTTTGTCTGTTTTTCAGTAATTGAAACCCAGGATTGGTGAACCTCTAGAGACAACAGTTAGAATAAGAATTCCTGTGCTGTACGGGGTGGGGTGGACAGGAGATAAAGGGGAGCTGGTATCAAGGAATTCAAGAAGGAAGAACATGTTTTGAAACTGATTGTGGTAGCAATTGCTCAATGCTTCTTGGTATGATTGAACTGTGGAATGGCTAGGATGTCTGGATTAATTCCTAATAAAATGATTTGGGGCAAAAATAAACACAGCACAATGACATACTGTCATCTTCACCCCACTCCCCTTTGATAGCCTTTCCCAAACTTCTCATCCACTTGGGATAATATCTAAATCCTTAATTCAGATTTGCAAGACCCTTCATAACCTGGACCCTGATGATCTATCTTTCTAATGTACCTGCGCCACTTCAGTAATGCCCACAATGGGGTTCTCTCGAACCCTCAAACATGCCGCAATTAATCTCATCTCAGGGTCTTTGAGCTGAAATCCACTCCTCTCAAAATGCTCTTCCCATAGGTTCTGCAGGGCTGGCTTTTTTTCCATATTCTAGTTTCAGAGATGCCTTTCTTAGTAAATCAAAAGAGCCATCCAGTCACTGCCTCTTACGTGACTGTGGCTTATTTGACATTATAGTTGAGTAAGTTCCTGTCATTCTTAAGCCCATGTGTGCCGAGTACGACTATTCTATGGAGCGTTCTATGGAACCGTGGCCTTTCAGAAGCAGATCACCAGGCATTTTTGTCCCAGGTGCTTCTGTTTTTTTTAACCACCATGTTCTTGGTTAATAGTCAAGTGCTTAACCACTTACAGCACCCATGGACTCCAGCACATGGAGTTTCCATGAGTAGAAATTGACAATGGATATCTTTATTTTTGTCCTGCTGATGTTTCCAGGGAGTCTTGCTGGCATAATACTTATGCATTGGACTATTGACCACAAGGTCAGCAGTTAGACTACACCAGGTGCTTTTTAGGAGAAAGAGGAGACTATCAACTCCTATAAAGATTTAGTCTCAGAAATCCTAGGAATAAGTTCTATTCTTCCGTGTAGGGGAGCTATAAATTAGAATGAACTCAACAGCAGTTGGTTTAATGCATGCCCAAGGAGCCCAGGTAGTCCAATGATTAGTCATTGTGTTGTTAACTGAAAGCTTATTGGTTGAATATAAACTTTGACTGGTGGTACCCCTGCAAAAATAGATATGCCCTCATGATTCAAAGCATATTCATTGGTTGTTTAGAAGTAGATTTCCAGATCTTCCTTCATAATATGTGTTAGTTTGGAAGCTCTGCTGAAACCTGTTCAGTATCATAGCAACATTGAACCTCCACCCAAAGACAGGCAATGGCTGTGCTTGGGGTGCATTGGCTAAGATTAGAACCTGGGTTTTAAGACTTGCTTGGAGGGAGAGAATGCTACCACTGAATCAACATTGCACCTTTGGCACATAGTAAATCCACAATGGTAAAAGTGTTGATAGTTCTTTGCTTATCAATCCAGAGTATTAGGTAAAAGAGGCAACTTAACCAGAATGCTAACTTGTCTTGGGTCTCAAATACACACATCTGCGGGCAGGGAAGAGCATGGTAGGTTTTCCACACACTCCCTGTGACCCCTGGTGTGAATGCCCGTAGTTTGAGAGACAACTCTTACTCTCTGCTATGACAATCTAACACAGCTGGCCTATGTTTCTTACTGATTTTTATTCCTGTTTGCTTGCTCAGATTATACTATGTCCTTAGTCCTACGGTTTCACCTCAGCCTGATAGACTGAAGGTTATAATTTCTTTGGGTTTCTAGTATGTAAAATTCTTTTCTAAACTCTAAGTAAATGTACTTCAGCATCCCAAAACAAATAAACTAATGACATGGAGTAATAGTAAGAAAATCCAACATCCTCCTTTTCTAGAACAAAGCAGTAAGAAGGCCTTGAGGCCCCCAAAACAATGTTTTCCAAACTTGTCAATACCACCTCTTGGGAGTTCTGGAATGATCCAAGGGGCATGAATTATGATCTACAGTACAAACATTTTAATTGCCAGGGAGCACTGAGTAATTTCTTTTTTCTGAAGAGGGGATGGATAGTAAGCCAAATAATTTTGAGAATTTATGGCTCAATATATTTGTAATATCTCACTGACATATAGCATTTGGTCCATGATGTTGTCAGATGCCATCAATTCACCTCAAACTCACAGAGACTCTATGTATAGCTGACTGAAACAAGGTTGGGTCTCATGCCTATCTCAAAAGTGTATTTTTAAAAAATATTTGAGCCCATTATTGTTCCTAATTTGTCAATCTATCTTGTTAAGGATCTTCTTCATTTTTAGGGCCCATCCCCTCAACTTTCTGAAGCATGATGTCCTTCTTTGAAGACTATTTTTTTGTTTGTTTTCTAATAACATGACCAAGGTATGTGAGAGAGGAAGTCTCTCCATCCTTTCTTCCAAGGAACTATCTGGTTGTACATCTTCCAAGAGTGATTTGTTTCTTCTTGATGTCCATGGTGCTATCAATATTTTTCACTATCACCATGATTCAAATACATTATTTCTTCTTCAGTCTTCCTTATTCTTTGTCCAAATTTCACATGCATATAAGGTTATTAAAAATACCATAGTTTGGGTGAAGTGCACCTTAGTTCACAAAATTACATCCCTTTTATTCAACAGTTAAGGAGGCATTGTGATAGTTACATAATCTGTTATCTATTTGAGACTTACGAGTGAAGGGGTGGAGTTTAGTCTGTCAGTCAGGTCACAGCTTGATGACTTCATTTGAAGGCACTAAGGAGTAAAATAGTTCACTGGAGGTGGGCCACACATTCACTCGCTGCTAGACATTGCTGTGGAGAAGACACATGGAGCTATGCCAGAGTCCTGGAATTGAAGGAGCCATGTGGAGACCCTTGGATCCACAAGACCCTCCATCTACTGACATGTGATCTTTCTGCATTTGGCATCATTGCATGTGTTTCATGAGTCTGAAGAGGACTTTATAGATTGGGATCAGACATATGGGCTAATATTGGACTTAGGGACTTGATGTGGACTGGGCTGGGATGTTTTCTCAATATTTAACTATACTTATATCTAAAGCTCTTTTTTATTTTCAAACATTTCACTAGGGAATCATACAACTCTTATCACAATCCATACATTCATCAATTGTGTAAAGCACATCTGTACATTCTTTGCCCTCATCATTTTCAAAGTATTTTCTCTCCACTTAAGCCCTTTGCATCAGGTCCTCTTTTTTGCCCCTCCTTCCCCACTCCCACCTCCCTCATGAGCCCTTGATAATTTATATCTTTCCCTGTCTGACGTCGCCCTTCACCCCCTTTTCTGTTGTCCATCCCCCAGGGAGGATGTCACATGTAAATCCTTGTAATCAGTTCCCAAAGCTCTTTCTTATACACATGAGTGTCTATGAATTTGTTTCTCTAGTCCACCCAGACTAGCACAGGCATTGTGTAGCAGATTTGCCCAATTTGACACTTACTTAGATCTCATGACTGCTGCTTTCATGAACATTGAGTATATATCCAAGCAAAATGAAATCCTTAACCATGTCTCTTTTCTTCCCTTATTATGAGATGATCTATTAGTACAGTTGTGAGAATTTGAGTTTTCTTTAGAATGAATTGCAATCCATACTGAAGACTGTAGTCCATGATCTTAATCAGCTAATTCTTCAAGTTCTCTTCATTTTCAGCAAGCAAGGTTGTGTCATCTGCATATTTCAGGTTGTTAATAAGCCTTCCTTTAATCGGCATGCCACATTCTTGTTCACACAGTCTAGCTTCTCCTATTATCTGCTCAGTATACATGCTGATAAAACACTCAATATACCCTTATTTTGTTCAAATAATTTCCTCTTGGCCCATGCACAGATTCTGCATGAGCACAATGAAGTGCTCTGGAATTCCCATCCTTTTCAATACTATCCAAGGAATTCTTATGAGCCACACAATTGAAAGCTTTGTATTGTGAATAAAACACAAGTTAACAAGTAAACCTTCTCTGCTTTGAGCCAAATTCCATCTGACATCAGCAATGACATCCTTTGCTCTAAGTGCTCCTCTGGATCCCACTTGAATTTCTAACAGCTCCTTGGTGATGTCTGCTGTAACCAGTTCTGAACTTTCTGTAGCAAAATGTTACTTGCGTGTGATATTAACATTCAATAATTTCTGTATTCTGTTGAATCACCTTTTTTTGGAATGGGCACAAATATGAATCTCTTCTAGTCATCTGTCCAGATAGTTGTTCTCCCAACTTTCTTAGCATAGAAGAGTGAATTTGTCTGTACAGTGGTTCTCAACCTTCCTAATGCCACAACCCTTTAATACAGTTCCTCAGGTTGTGGTGACCCCAACCAGAAAATTATTTTTGTTCCTACTTCATAACTGTAATTTTGCTACGGATATAAACCATAATGTAAATATGTGATATGCAGGATGTATTAGGTGACCCCTGTGAAAGGGTCATTCGATCCCCAAAGGGGTCATGACCTACAAGTTAAGAGCTGCTGTGTAAAGGAATTTGTACTTTCCTTCTCAAAATAGAGCATCCCAGTTTCCCTCTTCTTCTGTTTTTGCGTGTGTGTGTTGTTGTTGTTATTGTTGTTGCTGTTGTTTTTTGGTATTCTACAGTGCAAGCAGCTCCAGTCACACCCAATAGTTCACATGGTGAGCAGCATCTACAGATATTCCTGTACAGCCATGCTTGCTAGTTAGCACCTGCCAATGCTGTGTTGCTTCCCCCTCTCCCTCCCCCCACCTTGTTCTTAGTTCTTTAGTCTTCCCTACTTGTTCTACTCATCTGCCTTTTATTATTTTCTTTCGCTGCCCCATCCTGTTTTGATGGATTCCCTAGATAGATACTCTGTCTGCACCTCTTGAACAGAGTATCCATACCAGCTCCTCCATGGACAGTGTACACACGCCTCTGGAAGGCGTTGTGCATTCCTGCTGCAGTGGTGTTGGCAGCTAACACTTGCACCAGCACAGTAGTCTTTTGGGATGGTTTGTCCCCCTTTCTTCTCACCCTTCTCTTTCCCCTCACACTTGTTCATATTTCTCCCTTGTAGCTTTTTTTTGTCTTGGATCCAAGTGAGCAGGAACCGCATTTCCCAGTACCTCACACTCAGTAAAGCTTGATCATCTGCTTCGAGTGGTATCCACTCCCACAGAGAACCCCTCCTTTCCACCACTGTCACGTTTGAGCGCAGTGCAAATACTGTGCTGCCTTTGGTTTTATTATTTGTTGTTTGTTTTCTTGTTTAGTTTTTTTTTTACTTTTCCTTTCTTTTTTGGTCTACACATTATCAGCTTGTTGAAACATTTCTATTGGTAATCCATCAACTCCTGGAGACTTGATTTTTTATGAATGCCTTTCGTGCAGATTGGATTTCCTTCATCATTATCATTTGTTCTGGATCATATGCTACCTCTTGAAATGATCTACCAGTTCTTTTGGGTGCAATGATTATGTATTCTTTCCATCATCTTTTGATGCATATTGAATCATTCATTATTTAAATATTGAAAAGTAAGGCTTAAAATTTTCTTCAGTTCTTTTAGCATACAGATTGTGTTCTTCCTTTTTGATATTTTAGGTTTAGATCTTTATACATTTCACTCTCCTTCTTTGTCTTCTCAAGCAGCCTTTTGAAATTTCCTGTTGAAGTATTTTGTTTTGTTTTTTACATCATTTCTTAAATTTTCTTTATCTGTTTTATGATCAAAAGTCTGTTTCAGAGGCTTTTATGGCATCCACTTTGATCTTTTCTTTGTTTTCTGCTTTTCAATGACTTATTGCTTTCTTCATATATGATGTTCTTGATGTCATCCCATAGCTCATAGGGTCTTCTGTCATTTCTGTTCAATATTTAAAATTTATTCTCGAGATGTTCTCAAAATTAAAAGGGATATACCCAAGGCCATAATTTTGTTTTCATGAACTTATTTTAATTTATCTCAACATCCATTTGAGCTTGCATCTTAGCAATTGATGATATCTTTCAGTCAGTTTCTGACTTTGTCTTGTCTGTTGATATTGCCTCTATTATCTCTTTGGACAGATATAATCAAGTTAATTCCTATGTATTCCATCTGGTGAAGTCCACATGTAATAGTCACTGTTTATGTTACTGAAAAAGGGAATTTTCAATGAAGAAGTCGTTGGTTTTGCAATGACTATTATGTGATCCCCCAGGTTAATTTCTATCACCAAGGCCATATTTTTCCAATTACTGTTTCTTCCTCTGTTTCCAACTTTTATATTCCAATTGTCAATAATTATTAATGCATCTTAATTATAGGCTTGATCAGTATATCACACTGAAGAAGTTGGTAGAACTCTTTGATTTTTTTCATTACTAACCTTAGTTGTTGGTGCATAAGTTTGAGACTGGATTGCCCTGTATGGATATAGGTATTATTACAGACAGCATTGATGTGTGTTTTTTAGGTAATACCTCATGTCTTGAATTTGTCATTCCTGGCATGGTCAGGTTTGATTTAAGTGGCCCAAATCATTCCATTTCAGTTCACTAATTCCAAGGTATCAGTTTATATGACTTAAATTTTACTTTTGATTTCTTCCCATTTTCCTAGACTCATAGTTTGTGCATTCCACATTCTGATCATTTAAAATGCTTGCAACTGTTTCTTCTCATTTTGAATCGCACCCCACCAGCAAATGAAGTCACTGAATGCTTACTCCACCTGTGTCAATTTTATTTTGAGGGGGCAGCTTGAGTGCCTTCTGACATGAGAGACTTATTTACAAGCACTAGATCTAAAAATGCTCTTCTGTTTTATCTATACTTCCCATTGATTTCATGGACCTCAATACTTCCTTGGATGTTTTCCTGTTATATTGCAGTTTCTCTTTTTATTTGTCCCCTATCCACCTTATAAAAAATGGATGTATTTGAATTATGATGTTGGCAAAGAATATTGAAAATGCCATGGTCTGGCAGAAAAATTAACAAAACTATCTTGAAATAAATGAGTTTTCTCCAGAAGGGAGGATGGTGAGATTGAGTCTTGTGTACTTTGGACATGTTATCAGGAAAGACTAGTCTCTGGAGAAGGACAGCATGCTTGGTAAAGTCGAAAAAGAGAAAGACGCTCAAGGAGATGGACTGACACAGCAGCTGCAACAATATGCTCAAACATAACAATTGTGAGGATGACACAGGGACTGGCAGTGTTTTTGTTCTGTTGTACTTTAAATCACTTGAATCAAAACCAACTCAAAGTCGCCTTAACGTCAGCCTTATAGGAGCCCTAGAGGCACAGTGGTTGAGCACTTACTGTGAGTCTAAAGATTGACAGTTCAAACCCACTAGCCTCTTCATCAGTGGAAGCATTAGTAGTCTGCTTCAGTAAAGACTAAAGCCTTGGGAATTTTAGGGAGCAGTGCTACTCTATCCCACGGGGTGGCTACGAGTCAGAATTGACTTGGCAATAATGAATTCCCTACAATTTTCTCTACTGATGCTTAATGTCCTTGATTTATTCTAATTAAAATATACAGAAATAATAAATAAAAGAATGGTTATAGATATCTATCTTGTACTAGCCCATACTGAATATCATTCTTTGTAGATGAATCTATTTTCTTAAGGTCATCTTGCATCTTAGTTTTGATCTGCAAAACATTGGCACTGTCATTTAAGTCAGTAGTACCTTAAAATGTGATAAGTAATTTCTTAATTGTATTTATTCATTTTACTCATTGAGATGACTAGAGATTAGGTCAGTATATCTGCCTAGACCCTGGAAAAGATCAATTATGTGAAACACTTCATATATTTGAATATAAAAATGGAGATTCTTTTGATAACTCTAAAATATTCACCCTGCAGTATTATATTTGAATTGTTTCCTATCTGATACTTAAATATAGACTAGGCAAACCCAAGAAAAATTATTCAAGGACTCTTCTTTTATTACCTATAAGACTGTAAAACAATATAAAATATGCCTTTTAAGTTTTACATTTTTAATTCTTTATTTTCAGAATCTATGGGATTACTTTCATTCTGGGAAACAATTCTCTTGTTTGCATTCATATTATTGATCTTCATAACATTCAATAGTTCCCTTCCAAACACAACATACTGATTTAACATTTAAAAAAATACCATGTTAAAATCTTAAACGTACAATGAAACTAAAAACCTTCCTCTAGTTCCTGAACGCTTCCTCCCCTCCCAATTATCATGACCCCAATTCTACCTTGAGGACCTGGTTAGACCAGAGGATGTACAGCGGTGCAGTAGGGATCTGGAAACACGGGGAATCTAGGACAGACGAACCCCTCAACACCAGCGGTGGGAGTGGTGACACCAGGAAGGAAGGGGGTATAAAAAGGGAGAACAGATCTCGGAGATCTATGTGTAACCTCCTCTCTGGGAGATGGGCAATGGGGAGGCGGGTGAGGGGAGATGCCAGGGAGTGTAAGATAAGATATAATAATTATTTATAAACTATCAAGGGACCAGGGGTGGGATCGGGGAGGGAGGGGGAGGGGGGAAAAAAGGGAAACCGAGCTGATTCCAGGAACCCAAGTGGAAGGTGAATTATGAGAATGATGAGTGCAACGAATGTATAAGGGTGCTTTACTCAATTGATGTATGTACAGATTGTGATAAGAGCCTTATGAGCCCCAATAAAAAGATTTTTAAAAAATCTTAAATGTACAAAGGGATATACATGTAACATTTTTATCTTGATTTATGTTGGGAACAATTTGGTGGCAGTGAGTTTGGGTTGTTTTTGATTTTGCATGTGTGTATATTTTGGGTTTTTACATATTTCACTGGAATATTTTTATACAATGCACAAGAAATAGCTCAAATCTCTTCCGAATGATTACTACGCCTTTGATAAGAATGCAATGAACCAAACTGCATGGTAGGATGTCGAGTCTTTAAAACAGAGCATGTTTTCTCTGTGGAGTCATCTGGAGACAAATAGATAGCTTCATGGCTTAGAAGAATGTCCCTCAGGATGCCAACGATGCAGCCCTCTGGAGCCCATGGAGTCATGGCTGCCCTCTGACCCCTCCTGACAGCCAGTGCTCTTGTTATCTGGCTGTTTGACAAGTCAGATTAGGGAATAAAATTACTGCACAGACAGCGAACTGTAATTATACACTCAAGTCACAGAATCTGGCAGGAGGGAGATGATTGGGTTTGGAAGGGGCAGAGGGGAAGTTAAAAACTACGTTTTGATACTTTCTCCAAAGGATAACTGTAATACGTGCTACCTTAAAAGGAGAAAGAATCAAACCCAACTGGGTAGCAAGCATTCTCCTATTAACAATATCATAAAGACTTTACTTTAGTGGACTTTTGATTTGACATACAAAAGCTTTGATTTTCTAATAAATAAAGGGCAACTATGGTTTCTACAAATTCCTCTTCTGACACTGTTTACTGCTCCTGGTTCATTTGCATTAATAACAGAAGGAAAGGGAGGGAGGGAGGGAGGGAAGGAAGGAAGGAAGGAAGGAAGGAAGGAAGGAAGGAAGGAAGGAAGGAAGGAAGGAAGGAAGGAAGAGAGGGTATGAGGGAAGGAGGGTAGACAAAGAGAGACCTGATAGAGGTTGGGAGAGATGAAATATATATATTTTTATTTTTAAATATCTTTTACCAGATCACCTGTCTTTTTTGCTGTGTTTAAATAAAGTTTGGAAAATTTTCATTAACACAGGCTACAATTATTTTGTACAATTATTTGCAAAGCCCTATTTAAAATATGCAATCTGTTTTGTTATTGTTGCTGGGTACCATGGAATTCATTCTGACTTTATACTCGAATTGTGATACTATATTACAGAGTTCACCTGCCCTGTAGGGTTTCCTGGGCTGTGATCTTGGCCCAGAGAAGCCCTGGTAGCACAGTGGATTGCGCATGGAACAGCTAACCACAAGGTCAGCGGATCAAACCCAATAGCTGTTCTGAGGTAGAAAGATGAGCCTTCCTGCTCCCAGAAACATGAGCAGTTTGGGAAAAACAGGGCCAGTTCTACTCTGTGCTATGTACGGGACAGGTATCGACACCATGGCCGTATGTTTGGTTGAGTTATTGAATTTTCATAGACGCTGATTGTCAGATATTTCTTCTTTAGAGCCACAGAATGGATTTAAGGCCGCAATCTTTCAGCTAGTGGTCATGCGTTCAGCTATGGTGCCACTAGGATTCCTTCAGCTTACTCAAAGGAGGCTAAAGAGCTTTAAAAAGCCCAGAGAAGCAGGTCTGGCCTTTCTCTCTTAATGATCTGCAAAATGATTGGCCCTTCTACCCTACAGACAAAAAACCCTCAAACTATAGGTTAATGACATAATTTATAATTATTTCAGGGATGATATAAATTGTACTTGTTTATCGAATGTCTGGCATTTATTTGGTCTACATCTGCTTTAACAACTGTAGGGTTAAAGACTCACCTCCTAAAGAGGCAGCCACTGTCATCTTCAAAAAGCCTGTTGAATCTGTCTTTTCCATGTTAAAAGAAAATGCTTTAGTTAACCTCTATTGGTCCTAAGTTTATCTTTTGTACACTACGTCTGTCCACATTCCACTTGAATTTTAAAAACTATTTAAAACCACCCTCACCTCCAGGATTTTTGGTTCATTTTATTTCTTTATGACACAATTTCACCTATTTTTTGTAATGTCCTATGAACACAGCTCCATGTTTTATGGCACCCTAAATTCAAAACAATATTGCAGAGATATTCAGATCAATACAAAGTCTGACATCTTTTTATTGTTATGTTAATAAGTTGTGACTGTGGAAGCTCCATGATTAACTACATCAAAATATTGTCTCTCTCAAAGCTTACAAGAAACTGAAACCTCACATGCCAAGTCATATATTTATATATCACTTCTCTCATACATTCTTACTTTTCTTCTTAGACCTAAAGGGGAAAAATGTAAGGAGTAATCCTTAAATTTATATTCATAAATTGTCATGTTGTTCATTTCATTATGTGGCATCATAGCAGATACCTGACTTGTTACTCCTTCTTAATGTTATATACTGTAATCTCGTTGCACAGTGGGATTTCATGTAATCTGTCAAGCAATTTACGAGTGTTTCATTGAGGGTATAACCTGCCTCCGATATATAAATGGAATGTTCTGGCAAAACTCCTTCTCTCTGCACCCTGCACTTTTATTGCCTGACCTCCAGACCCTGTGATACAAGCCTGTAGACGTCTCTAGCTGCTGTCTGGCCTGCAGCTAGTGGCTTCCTCACAATCCATAATCCTGTGAGTCAGCAGAAGTCTTCAGCCTGCCACCTGACCTATGGATTTTGAACTTGTCAGCCCCCAAAATTGCATGAGCCATTTCCTCTAAGTAGATTTCTACATCTATATCCAAATCTACATTTATATATGTGCATAATTTTGTTTTTCTAGAAAACTTAGGGTCTGACAAGAATAAACTGAATAGATCTATCAGTAAAATTAATTATCCATAATTATACACTGAACCAATAATCCAACACAAACCCATTGTCATCAAGTTGATTTCAACTTCTCTAGACTCTATAAGACAGAATAGAATGGATATTTAGGGCAGCCAAGACTGAAATCTTCGTGGGACTTCTCTCCTAAAGCTGCTGGTGAGTTTGAACTGCCCACTTTTGGGTCAACAGCCTGACACTTTACCAGCCATATACCACTAGGATTCTTTAATTGTACACCAATACGTTCATATTGTATGATTATATAATTATAGGATTGGCTCATGCCCTCCATATTGCAATTTTTAAAAATGGAATAAAGCCTAGAGTAATACTAACCATCTCCTCTAAAATGATATTGATCAAATGTTAGATACTGTGGTCTTAGAGTTAAATAACCTATGTTCATATATTGACACCTCATTTTCCTAAATGAATCATTTTGGAAAACTTTCCTTTTCTTTTTGATTCATGACTTCCTCATGTATAAAATAGTAATAATTATAGTCTCTCTCATATATTATATTAAATATCAAATGAGATCATGAATGCATTTAGTGCAATGTACAACACAAGAAGTCTTCAAAAAGTGTGTGTAAAATGAGTCCAAAAATAAAAATAGAAAAAATCATCTTCTTATCTCAATGTAAATGTAATCAAGTCAAAATACTTGTAAATGATACTTATAAATGATAGTAATAGGCATTTATTTCATTCCTAAGGAATGGGAATTCATGGAATTTCATGGGTCATAGTAATTTCACCATGTAAGTGAAATATCTTTTACATTATTAACTGTGTCAGTCTGGGTAGACTAGAGAAACAGATTCATAGACATGCATATGTGTATAAGAAAGAGCTTTATATACAAGAGCAATTGAATATTGAGAAAACTTCCTAGCCCAGATCAAGTCCATAAGTTCCATACTAGCCCATAATTCAATACTAATTTATAAAGTCCTCTTCAGACTCATGAAACACATGCAATGATGCTGAGTGCAGAAAGATCACAGGTCAGTGGGTGCAAAGTCTTGTAGATCCTGTGGCGGTAGAAGCATCACAGTACTGGCAAGGGTCTCCACGAGGCTCCTCCAGTTCCCAGGGCATGGGCTCTATCAGTGTAATACCATGTGTCTTGTCAGTAGAGCATCTCACAGGAAGTGAGCAGAGAGAGAGTGTGTCTTCCGCCTCCAAGGAGGAAATACGTGAGATTACAGAATCCTTAGGAGAAGAATATGTCCACACAAAAGCCTCATTGACTATATGCTGATTGATAAGCCAGACTCCACCCCTACACTCTCAATCCTCAAATTGACACGCGATTACGTGACTACCACATTAACTGAAGAAAAATGGATGACTTTTAGGATTTTTTCAAGATGAGTAAGCAAAAGTCAGTCAGTATAATATGGTGATGGCTAATATGGTGATGTCTAAATTCCCCTGGGATGCTCTAGAAAAATTACCCCTGTTTGAGCACGGAAGTATTTTCATGGTGGAGAAAAAATGTGAGGTGAAGTTTTCCCAGGCACTTTCCTCTGAAAGCTTTGGCTAACATTCTCAAAATATTCTTAATAAGCAGATATCATCATTCTTAGGGCCTCCAGAAAGTCAACTGGAAAGTACTTAAGCATCTTGAAAAGTTGTTGCCATAACCTTTCTCTTGATCAAGCTGCTTTTGCTTTCCTTTGACCATTGGTAGCAGTTGGTAGCCATTGCTGGGACTGTGCTGTGCTTTCAGGACATTGATGTTAGGTACCATTGATTTGGTTCCCACTTACAATGGCCTTACCTAAAACCGAGCAAAACACTGTCGGTTCCTGTGCCGTCCTCGTCACACTTGTTGTTACGTTTGGTCCATTGTTACAGTCATTTGTCAATCCATCTTGTCCAGGGCCTACCATTCTACTAGTGGGTTACACTTCAAAATAGCTTTAAGTTAATTTGATTTTTTTCTTAAATACTGCTTCCACTTGTAGTTCTTTAGTCAAATTCTTGAGACCTGTCTTTAAGGACAGAAGGAAAAATAACAAATAAGTGCACAATTTTCTAATCATCTGTTATATTCTTCCCACAAATATTCAGTTGGGTTTCTATTCCTAGAAACCAAAGTGCTCAACATGGAAAATATATCAACTGGTGGAATTAGCCCAGGGATTTATTTTGGCTCAATTAATTCCTCCCTAATGTACCAATTTTAAGACACAGGGATCTCCAGTTACTGAATTGCAGCTCGCTCCTGGCCACCCGACTTCTCCCGTCACTGTCCTCCTCAGCCCATGAGGGAAAGGAACGGAATCATATGCCCGCTATCCAGGACCTCAGTCTTTTGACCCTTTGCTGATGCCAGGAAGGGTGATGACCTGCTTCCCGTGGGGACCGAGGATTATATCCATATAAGAATTCAACAGCACAATGGCAGGAAGACCCTTGCCACTGTCCAAGGGATCACTGATGATTAGGACAAAAAGAAACTAGTGAAGATCTTTAAGAAGAAATTTGCCTGCAATGGAACTGTGATTTAGCATCCAGAAGATGGAGAAGTGATTCTGCTCCCTGGGGACCAGCGCAAGCTAATCGGCTGCTTCCTTATAGAGCTTGGACTGGCTAAGGATGACCAGCTGAAGGGTCATGGGTTTTAAGTGCTTATGGTCCACTGAAGCCTAAGTGAGGATTTCCTTACAATGAGTAGAACATTTTTCTCCAACCCTTGTCATACGTTTAAAACCTCACACATTGGACAAGGGTAAGTCAAAAGGTTTTGCAGCAAAGGTCCAATTCCTAGCGAGTGCCTACACAGAAGTCCCTGCAGTGATCCATTTGTTTTCATCTGGTTGTGCTTTTTTAAAAAAAAAAAAAAAAAAGAAAAGAAATTTTTTGTGCCATGGAAAAAGCTAACTTTGAGGTCAGGGCTAATATCAAATTCTTCACAAAACTCAAGTGGCCATCTGTCCAAATCAACAAGGCTATGCAACATGCTGACGGAACTGCTGCCCCACCTAAAACAACCGTTTGTAAATTGATCAAGCATTTCAGGGAGAGTCAGGAAGACCTCAAAGATGAACCCAAGAAGTCAAGACCATCAACCTCCACAAAGGAAGAAACAGACTGACGTCTAGAGGGTGGCGGAAGACCACTGTAGATTTATCACCGACCACTCGGGGAGTTTACAACCTCACCGGCTTCTGCAGTTTTCATTGTAAGCCAAATGTCTGGGCTTCAGGCAACTTTTGGCGTGATGGCTAGCTCAAAGGCCCGATCTCTCCATCAGGCCTTTTAAGCACGGCCAAAGCTATTGAAGATGATTTCATGGAATGAATTAGAACATTTAAAATGAACATTATTTTGAGTCCTTCAGAGAGGTCAAACATGCCATTTTGACATGGCATAAATCAGAGAAAAAGAGTTCTGCGGGGAAGGGTTAGAGATACAAGTACCATCGTCAGAAGTGTATAGACAAAAAAATATATAGGCCTAGATGAAGGATACATCAAGAAACAGTAACTTTATCTTTTGATATTTTTGTTTCATAAAAGTTTCTGTGGTCCTATAGTAAAACTCTTTGTCTTACTTTTGTATAAGATAACCATTTGGGATCCACTTTTGACATGAACAGTGTAATTCCTTCATGCAATAAACTGAAAAGAGCCATGTGTTAGTCTGGGTACTTTAGAGAAACAAATCTACAGAAACTCATGTATAAGAAAGAGTTTTATATAAAGGATAAGTGCGCATCAAGAAAAGATCCTAACCCAGTGCTGCCCAAGCCCACAAGTCCAACAACAATCCACAAAGTCCTCCTCTATCACACAAAACACACACAATGATGCCGACTGCAGAAGGAAAGCTGAGTCAGTGAATGTGTAAGCATCTCAGCACTGGCAGGGGTCTCCACACGGCTGCTCCAGCACCCAGGGTTGCAGTGTGGTAGGTCCATGTGGTTTCTCCTCAAGGATGTCTTACAGGAAGTGAGCTTTGCCAGCTGAAGCAGGGTACTGGATAAGGCAGCTGCATCCTGGTCTGACCATCAGAAAGCAAGAGACCTGATAACTAGAAAGGCGAGGCTCACTGAGCCATTTATCCCTCTGCCCTTCAACTAACCCCACATGTGTTTATCAGCCAGGTTGGCACAATAAACTAACTACCTCAAGCCATAAAAAAAGACACAGGGATCTTTAACATTAGACATGAAGATAAACATAGACACTGATTATGTCTACTAACCATTTGCCAGGAAACCTAAACATTGTGAATATCCATGCCATGAAGTGGAGGACCATTGATTCAAGTTATCTGATTTAACATTTCATTTAATCCTGAGGCCTTGTTTTACTCATATACTAAATTTAATGATGCCTTTGTATAATATGGAAAGAAGCAAATATTAATTGTGAAGTTAATCATTATTAAGTTATTATTCTCTCCTCCAACTCTAAACTTTGTCTTTGATATTGTGACTTTTCTGAGAAAAAATTCAAAACTCACCATGTGTAAACTAGCAAATATATTTTACCTTGTCCAGAATGCATACTACCGGCATTTGGTTGATACCCTGAATACAATTCAAACCAATTTTTTCTATTTATCCTTTCCTATAATTCATTTGCCAAAATACCCTCTGTTTCTACTTAAAGCTAAGAGCTAAGAAATTCATTGTGCGTATTAAAATGTAAATAGATATATCTCCTGGTTATATACTACTCCTCTTGGGTTCCATGTTGTGACTTTCTCCTCTGGGAGGTTGGTCCTCCCCATTTTTCTACCAACGAAGTGCACTTGTCTACTCTAAGATATGTATGCTCCACTAACTCCCTCTGGACTTGATTTCCTCATCAGTATTGTTTATCACTCTGTTAGACATGTCTGCTGGTTTGAGGTGGCCTTAGCACATTGTTGTATGGTGGCCACTAAATAGTCGTGAAACTCTATTCGTGGCTGATGTGAGGTCTCGTCTGTCAATGTGGTTTTCCAAATATTCGTGTAGACAAGATGGTGTATGGTTCATGAACATTACTCAGGCTCTCTACTGTTTTGCTTGGTGGATTGGTTAGCATATTGCACGGCCTGAAAGCATGAGGTTGCCTTCATCTTGGTGTTGTCCTCATAACAATGGTCTCATGCAATATTGGTCCTTTTGTGATCAACGAACTTCACTCAGTATAATGATTTCCAGATTTTCATATGTCATGAGGTGTTTAATGGTTTCATCACCGTTTGTTAGGGATGTGTTAGTATTCCATTATGTATACATACCAAAGGTTTTTGGTTTTTTTTAAGCATTCTTCTACTGATGCAGATGTGGGCTGTTTTCAACTTCTTGCTATTGTGAATTGTGTTGCAATAAATGGGGGAGCACATGATTTGTCATTATTTATTTGGGATATATTCTCAGCAATGGTATTGCTGGGTTGTATGATATTTCTATTTCCAGTTGTCTTAGGAATTATCATATCACTTTCCACAATGGTTATATGTATTTATAAGCCTCTAGCAGTGTATAAGAGTTTCAATCTCTCTACACTCTCTCCAGCATTTATTATTCTCTGTTTTGTTGTTTGTTTCAAAATTGGTCTATGGTTGTGGTTGCATGATGGTATTTCATTGTTATTTTGATTTGCATTTCCCAGATAGCTAGTGAATGAGAGTACTTCCCCTGTGCTTGTTAACCATTCAAGTGTCATCCTGTGTCAGTTGCCTATTCAAGTCCCTGCCCAACTTTTTAAGATTTTTTTTCTTATTGTGCCGATTTCTGTAGATTTTAGTAATTAGTCCTTTGTCGGTATGTCATTGTTCAATATCTTTTCAAAATTTGTGGGCTCTCGTTTTACTCATGATGAAATCTTTTGAAGTACATAAGTGTGTTATTTTTAAGGGGTTCCAGGCATGCATTTTGTTTTCCGCTGTGTGTGCTTCCTCTGTTCCTTCTGGTAGTTGATGTGTGCCTGGCACTAGAGCCCTTAGGCTTGTCCCGACTTGGGAGTTCTTGAACTTGATAGCTCTGTGCTTTATATTTCGATCTGTGATTCACCTTGAGTTCATTTTTGGGCATGGGTCCTGTTTCATTCTCTGCAGATGGATACCCAGTTTTTCAAGCATCATTTGTTGAAGAAGGCAACCTCTTCCCATTTAATATTTCTTGTTCCTTTGTTGAAAATCAGTTGTCTGTAGGAAAATTCTTTGATTCCTGGGTTTTCTGTCCAATCCCATTGGTCTACATATTTCCTAGATCTGTAGTCATCATGTGTGTTGTTGTGAAAAGGTATGTGAGATGAACAAGTCATTTGTTTTAAAAAGTCCCATCATGAGACCTGCTCCTTTCTCTTGGTTTCCAGCTATTGCATTCCAAACACAAATAATACCGATGCATTCTGATAGCATACTTAATCAGTTTCTGACTGGTAAAATTCCTCAATCTCTTCATCACTAGCTTTAATGTTTGGTGCATAAATTTGAATAATAGCTGTATTGATTGGACTTCCTTGAAGGTAGACAGATATAATCCCATCAAGGACAGCATTGCACTTCAAGAGAGACCTTTAATTGTCTTTTTGATGATGAATGCAACACCATGCCACTTGATTGGTTCATTCCCAGCATAGTAAACCGTATGATTTCTAATTCAAAATGGCCAATGTCAGTTCATTTCCAGTCATTAATGGTGTTATGTTGAAATTTATGGGTTCCATTCATTTTGCTGTCTTCGATTTTTCTAGATTCATACTTCATGCATTCAAAATTCTGGTTATTAATAGATTTTTGTAGCTGTTTTTTCTCACCTTGAGTTGTACCCCATAAACAAATAAAGATCACAAAGCTTCGACCCTCACAAGCTTTGCTCCATTAACAAATGGTCAATCAGTCACATTTTGAGTGCCTTGTGACCGGAGGCGCCCTATCCCCGATACTATCTCTGATAATGTTCTGCTTCCTTTCATGAGGTCTTCAATAGCTGACAATGTTTCAAAACTATGCATGAGGTTTTCAGTGAACACTTCCTCAGTGGACATTTGATTCCTTCTTCAGAGTCTGTTCTAAGTCTAGAAAATCGACTGAAACCTGTTCACGTTGAGTGACCATGCAGGCATTTGAAATACATGACAAAATTTCCAGCATCACAGCAAAACACAAATGACCAAAATACAAAAAACTGACAGACAAATGGTGGCTAAGAATATACTTGTGTATATATATAAATATATATTATGTATATATGGGTATATTCAGATATAATGTATAATATATGTATATAATACCTATATATATGTATATATCACTTTAGGAATCTGACAAGAAAACATAATCAAAAACCAAAATTATAAATGAGAAAGAAGAATTGAAACATACAGAGAAACATAAAGAAATGATAAGATCGTTTCAAACACCAATGTTCTATTTCCCAAGTATAAAATTTTATAATGTAGGAAAAGGTATATTAATGATTAAACTCTAGGTGGCAATCTTAGGAATGTGAATACCCGCAACTAGGTGCTGAGAAAATTACCCCTACCCTGCCCCCCCAAAAAAGCATTGCCTTAATAAGAGACTGAAATGGCATGGTTTTAAATTTGCTAGAGGCACATAAGCCCTATCTGTATAGAATTTAGAACATAACAAAATGAAAAACTAGACTAATAATTTTATGAAACTGACAAAATCTTAAACAAAACCAGAAACATACTATCTTAGAAAATTGAAAATATAATGTTTGGACATTAGATAAAAATATGGGGGAGGGACATGTTAAAGGAAGTTTCTCAAAACCAACATAGTGGTGTGTGTGTGTGTGTGTGTGTGTGTGTGTGTGTAAAGACAGAGAGCCCTGATGAGCAATGGGTAAGCACTTGGCTGCTATACAAAAAGTAGGCAGTTTGTATAGTTTGCATAGTCACTCAGAGGGCGGAAAAACTTATCAACCTGCTTGCATAAAGAGTACAGTTTAGGAAACTCTGAGATGGGTCTACTCTGTATTATATGGTTGCTGTGAGTTGCAGTTGATTTTCTGGCACACTACAAGAACATATATTCAAAATATATTAAAAATGGAAAGTATTTCCATTTTGGAGTGTTGATCTTGGTTCTAACCTTGCATGATGCTCAATGATACTAGTTATGTCAGGAGCCCATTGCAATGTATTTTAGACATCGTTACAGCTCTTGTCACAGTCATGTTACATATGAGGGAGAGCCATGTCCCTTGTAGGTGTTGCTAGATCAAACCTAGGTCATGAAGGTTAAGACCTATCTGGATTTCAAAATCCCTGCTACACTGTCCTCAAGGTATGAACATTTTTACTTGGGAATTTACCTATGTTCCAAGTTATCGAACGTAAATCAGAGACAAGAGAGGCTATCATAGATTTGTAAACTATCCCACAACAGCTGCCCTAGTCTAGTACATTATTGATGTCCTTTTTTTATTGAATTGAATAGTTATAACTTCTGACTGATTTCAATTATTCCTGATGCTTTAACTAAAAACAGATTTCTAAAGTGAGTTAGCTAAACAAATCCTTAGCATTAACCCTCATTCTGGTAAAATCTACCAATTGATTATACTGTAGTTGCTGTTGAAGAAATTTAAAAGCTCACCTTGCCCTACAGATTATCTAGCAAGAAAGAGAGGTCAATAATACAGCCTCACAGACTACTCCCAAATGAAACCTTTTCCTTCAAGTTTATCCCAATTTATAATGAACCTATAGGACACAGTTAAATTAACCTATAGCGTTTTTAGGACTGTAGATCTTCTGGATGCAGACTGCCAGATTCTTTTTTCCCTTGGAGCAGCTGTGGATCGAAAGTGCTGACGTTTTGTTAGAAGCTTACTGAACCTTCACCACTAGAACCTTCATGGACTAGCTAGGTCTGCTTACTATTGTCACCTAAGATCCATTTTCATTCAGCACCTTCGAGTTGGTTCCAACTCTTAGTGACCCTGTGTGTGACCAAACTAAACTCTGCTCAGTCCTGCTCCCTCCTCGTGATTGCTCTTATCTTTAAGCTCACGTTGTCGCGGCCTCTGTGTCAGTCCATCTGATGGAGCGCCTTCCTCTTTTTTTGCTATCCCTCTACTTTACCAAGCAAAATGCCTTTCTCCAGGGCCTGCGTTCTCCTGACAGCTTCCCCACAGGATGTAAGACGAAGTCTTGCCATCCTTGCCTCTAAGGAGTAGTCTGTCCATACCTCTTTGTCCAGTCCTGGTATTTTTAATATTCCTTTCCAGCACCATAATTCACGTGCATTGATTTTCCTTATTCATCACCCAACTTTCACTTGTGTATGGGGCAATTGAAATTACCAGGGCTTAGTTCTCAATATTTCTAATACTTGTAGCGTGGAGAAAATATGTATGTCTTTAGCAAGAACAAAGTATTTTCCTTTTTACTCTCCAAACAGGTACAGCTTATCCTTGGTAAACAAAATATATTAGGTTCAAGATGTAATGCCCAAGGGAATGATTAAATGTTAGAAGCAGTTGTCTGATTATTATTTACTCATTTTCCGTTCCTGCGATGGGATGGGAACTTCTATCTCAATTCATTGACTCCCTGTTTTACAGTCTTCAGGAAGAGATTCCAGACATGCCACTTGTCCTCCTCCCTAATCTTAGTTCAGGAAACCAATAAATGGCAAGCATACAAGCCCGGATGTTTACCTAACTCTAAGCAAGGGCTCTGATGGAGGGCAGTGCAGATCTTCTCTCCTCATGTCCTCTTTCTGATGGAAAACATCTGATAAGGCATCAACATATCCCCATGATACAACCATCCATATTGGTAACAAGTGTTCTTTTCACTGTAAGATGGCGATATTATGGCATTTTCTGTGAATCTAAGGCAGATAAAGAAATTATGTAGCCAAAGGTTCTCAGATGCTAGATGAGCAAGGAATAATATGATAGAGTATCAGAACCATATTTTAAGAAATCATAGCTGTTAAGAGAATATCTTGCTCTGTCTGATGTCTCCCTTCCCCCACTTTTCTGTTGTCTGTTCCCCCCCGGGGGTGTGTGTGTTAATATGTAGATCCGTGGGAAGGGCAGAGGAGACCAGGTCTCAAACAACAAAGGTGGGATGGTGGTGAGAATCACATCACCGTGAATGAGGGGGAGTACATGATGGGGACTCAATGCCCATCTGTAGACAGCTGGACATCCCTTCCAGAGGGGTAGTGGGGAGGAGATGAGTCACTCAGGGTTCAGTGTAGCAACAATGAAACTAAAAACTTTCCTCTAGTTCCTGAACGCTTCCTCCCCTCCCAATTATCATGATCCCAATTCTACCTTGCGGACCTGGTTAGACCAGAGGATGTACAGCGGTGCAGTAGGGATCTGGAAACACAGGAAATCTAGGACGGATGAACCCCTCAACACCAGCAGTGGGAGTGGCGACACCAGGAAGGAAGGGGGTGTAGAAAGGGAGAACCGATCTCGGAGATCTATGTGTAACCTCCTCTCTGGGAGATGGGCAATGGGGAGGCGGGTGAGGGGAGACGCAGGGGAGTATAAGATAAGATATAATAATTATTAATAAACTATCAAGGGGCCAGGGGTGGGGTCGGGGAGGGAGGGGGATGGGGGAAAAAAAGGGAAACCGAGCTGATTCCAGGAACCCAAGTGGAAGGCAAATTATGAGAATGACGAGTGCAACAAATGTATAAGGGTACTTTGCTCAATTGATGTATGTACAGATTGTGATAAGAGCCTTATGAGCCCCAATAAAAAGATTTTTTAAAAAGACATGAAAAAATAATAATGCTTTATAAATTATCAAGGGTTCATGAGGGAGGGGAGCAGAGAGGGAGGGGAAAAATAAGGAGCTGACACCAAGGGCTCAAGTAGAAAGCAAATGTTTTGAGAATGATGATGGCAATAAATGTACAAATGTGCTTGGGGGGAAAAAAGATATATTCTATGATGAGGGCAACAAACATACAGATATCCTTGACACAATGGATGGATGCACGGACTGTGGTAAGAGTTGTATGAGCCCCCAATAAAATGATTTTTTAAGTAAATATTTAGAAAATAATGATGGCATCATATGTACAAATATGCTTGATACAATCGATGTATCAGTGTATCAATTGTTATAAGAGCTGTAAGAGCTCCCAATAAAATGATCTTTTAAGTTAAAAATATATATCTCTCTCTTAAAGAACATTTCTCAAATGGACAAAAAATGAACAGCAAAAGTAACAATACCTGGTACTTCCTTATGCCACTCAAAATTCCCAAAGGAATGTCCAAAATCTTCCTCACAGTGAAGAAATACTCTCACTCCTGAGATATGTCACTGAGGTACTAGAAAAAGAATAAAATGTCTATTTCAACATTATTCAGGCACTAAAAGCAATTATGTTTTTTAAAACAATGAACCACTGGCATTTAAGTGTTAGTAAAATGTGCTAAATATGCACTCTGAATATTTGAAAGGAAGAGATACTTGGTAAGGATATACTTAAACCTTAATGAAAAGCATATGTGTTTTTTAAAATAAATTGAATTCCATTTTTTAAGAATTTACTTCCAGTTGGTCTAACTTTTATTTTAGGAATCATTTCTCTTTATAATCTTATGAAGCCTTTTTCTCTAAAGTTAATTGTTCAACCATTTTAGAATGAAAAATAACGCAACTGAGAATGTTAATCTTAAAAATTCCAGTTCAATGATTTTATTGCAAGTTATTTATCCCCCAAATGCTTAATTTAGAAAAAATATTTTGTTGTCTGGTTCTCTGTGCAATTTTATTTGGGCAGAAAATAGAAAGTGCAATGAGCTGCAGAAGAACAAGGAAACCTGTCTTGGAGGAACCTGTCTGTCTGTCCAGCCAGAATGCTCCTTAGAAGTGAGGATGTCAGGACCTTATCTCAGGTACTTTGAACATGTTAACAGGAATGACCAGCCCCTGGGCCAGGACATCATGGCTGATGAAGTAGAGGGTCAGTAAAAAAAAAAAAAGAGGAAAAGCCTCAATAAGATGGGTTGACTGAGTTGCAACAATGGTAGAATATATAACAACGATGGTGAGGATGGCACAGGACCAATGAGTGTTTTGTTCTGTGGTACTTAGGGTTTCTGTGAGCCAACGACCACTGATGGCACCTAACAGCAGGATATGCTCCACAAAGGTGCTGGTATCCCAGTGTTGAGTGCCTGACTACTCATGGAAAGAGTGGCCATTCAAACCCAACAGCCTCTCTAGGACATAAAGACCAGCAGTCAGCTTCTGTAAAACGTCACAGCCTGAGAACCCCCGTGGAAGCTGTCATGTCCTGCCATAGAGAGTCTTTGCAAACCCAAATCAACTAGACCGTTATGCTTCTGTTTTTCAACTTTACGTGGGGTTTTATTGCAAAAAGGTTGGCACATAATTGGCTATTTCTCTACTTTCTACACATTATTACTCCACAGAAAGAATAATTGGGGAAGAGGGTATATACTACTGGGGCAGGCATTGATAAGTAGTTTAAACTATTGAATTGATGGTCTGAAAATATAAACATTCCAAACTCGTAATAAATAATTCACATGACCTTAATTTTTAAAAATTTGATCAAATATTTGTTCAATGTATAAATGGCTTTATAAGAAAGAAAATTATCCAAAATTATCTGTTGCCAGTTATACTACTGGCCTGTACATTTGTTATCATTGTATATGGATAAATAAACTTGGGTACAAACACAGAGTGGAATGTTACAAACATGAAATGTTTCACAGATCCATCAACCCTATATTAAATAAAAATCATATATTTGGAAAGTGGAGAGATGTTAAAAATCATGTTCAAGGAAAATTCTAATAGAATAAAATTTTCTATATATGGATAATCAGATTATGTTTTGCACAAATTTATGCTTAACAGGTTATCTAAAACTAGGATGTCACCTTGAGGAATAAGGTATGTCTGAGCCAAGTGATGGTTTTTTTCTTTTCTTTTTAAATCATTTTATTGGGAGCTCTCACAGCTCTTATACATACATCCATTTTGTCAAGCACATTTGTACATATGTTGCCATTATCATGTTCTTTATTTTTAACAAAAAGATATAAACGATTTATTTTTTAATAATTTTATTGGGGACCCATACAATTCTTATCACAATCCCAACATACATCCATTGTGTCAAGCTCATATGTACATTTGTTGCCATCATCATTCCCAAAACATTTGCCTTCTACATGAGCCCTTAACATCAGCTGCTCATTTTCCCCCTCCCTTCCCACTCCCTCTTCCCTCGTGAACCCTTGATAATTCATAAATTATTATTATTTTGTCATATGTTACACTGTCTGATGTCGCCCACTGCCCTCATCTCTGCTGTCTATCCCCCAGGGAGGAGGCTATACGTAGATTCTTGTAATCAGTTCCCCCTTTCTACCCCACATTCCCTCCGCCCTCCAGACATTGCTACTCTCACCACTGGTCCCGAAGGGGTCATCTGATCTGGATTCCCTGTGTTTCCAGCTGCTATCTGTACAAATGTACATCCTCTGGTCCAGGCAGATTTGCAAGGTAGAATTGGGATAATGATCGCAGGGGGAAGGAAGCATTTAAAAACTAGAGGAAAGTTATATGTTTCATTGTTGCTACCCTGCACCTCAACTGGTTCATCTCATCCCCACAACCCTTCAGTAAGGGGGTGTCTATTTGCCTAACCATAAGCTTTTAGTCTCCACTCTGCACTCACCCACATTTACAATGATATTTTTTTTGTTCTTTGATGCTTGATACCTGATTCCTTCAACAACTCGAGGTCACACAGGCTGGTGTGCTTCTTCCCTGTGGGCTTTGTTGCTTCTGAGCTAGATGGCCACTTGTTTATCTTCAAGTCTTTAAGACCCCAGACACTGTATCTTTTGATAGCCAGGCACCATCAGCTTTCTTTGCCACATTTGCTTATGCCCCCATTTTGTCTTTAGCGATTGTGTCAGGGAAGGTGAGCATCACAGAATATGGGGGTTATTCGAATAAAGTGTTCTTGCTTTGAGGGACTACTTGAGTAGAGGCCCAATCTCTGTCTGCTGTCTTAATCCTTAACACATAAATATGTGTACATAGACCTATTTCCCTATAGTTATATATAAATATATTTACATATGTACATGCCTGTATTTAGATCACTATAAATGTCTTTTGCCTCCTAGTTCTTTCCTTCATTTCCTTTTACTTTCCTTTTGTCCCATTATCATATTCGGCCTTCTTTTGGGTTTTGGTACTTCCTCTCCGCCAATGTAGCCATGATGAAATTTTCAATGGCTTCAAATGCCTGCAAAATTTGGATACTGAATAGGTAAAACTGAAAAATCAGTGCCTTGAATTTTGTTGTTAGTGAAGAATATTCAATATACCATGGACTTCCAGAAGAAATCTGTTTGGGGAGGCAAAAATGAGCCCACATGCGTCCTTGAATAAAGGATGGGAAGTCTTCATCTTATGTACTTTGGGGATGTCATCAGGAGGGGCCAGTCCCTAGAGAAGGATACCATGCTTGGGAAACAAATTATCAGTCAAAAAGGGGAAGACCCTCAAGAAGCAAGCATGATTGTGAGGATGGCACCGGACCCAGCAATGTTTCATCCAGTTATAGTCATACATAGGGTAGCTGAACTGGAATTGACTGGATGACACATAGCTGTAACAACAGCATTCTTTGAATTTCTGTTCTATTGAAAAGAAAAACAGTATATTATCTTTCCACAATTCTAGATGAATAAATAAGCCACGAATTGAGTCAACTGCCTAGGGAAAAATAGATGCAGCGAAGTGAACACGGGCTTCTAAGTTTTTTTCTTTAAAATACCTTATTCAAAATATAGACAAGAAATGCAATGTAAACCCACTGATGTTATAGTAGGAAATAAATTATATAATTCATAGGGCATAGCTAATCTCTTACTGTGTGATCATTTTCATTAGAATCTACAGCTGCTGTGTAGTTAATGAAGAAACAGAGATAAAATTAAGGTACTAATAATAACTCTTCATTTTCTCTTTATGGTGAGAGAACAAAATCTTAAGTGACTTCTATTTGTTATGTTAGGTGAGAAATCAATTCTAGAATGTTGGTGCGAGAACACAGAACAATACATTATGGAAATGTGGATGGAGTTGCTGTTCTAGATTTGCTAAAAATATCACCATGCTAGGAATCTTTTTATTATCATACACTATGTGGAACAGTTTCTCATCCTAAGAATACTGGTTTTCTTTTGAGGAATCTGTTTATCTGCTTTGTATTTAAAACCTGTATTGTGTCTGCACAAAAATGTGCTGCTAAATTGAAAAGTATGCTTCAGATGGAGAATATGGGTATGATAAATATAGTCTAAAGTATTGTGGAGAAAACTGAAGAGTTACACAGGAAAGGTTTATTTATACTCTACTGAAGGAGAGAGGAAATAATTTCACAACTTAAATATTCTGCAGCAGATGGCAACTTGAAAATGTTACCATAAATGATCTAGTAAGAAGGCTGTTCTTTGCTTCCACAGAGAAGATTTCAGTCACAAACTAAATTGAATGGAAGCGGTCATTTATTTCATAAAATAAGATAGAAATCTGTAAGGCAAAAAGTAACTGGCTACTTTATCAATTCCAAATGAGAAGAAATGATCCTCGAGCGAGAATAACTTGCAACTCAGCAAGAACCTTTTGCATCTGAGAAGAGCTTTCTTCAGATGTGGTCCCCAAACAAACCTGTAGTCACTCAGAGATTTATTGTTGATAAAATTAGACATACTCAGAGTTTCCTTCCACTGATCATATGTGTGAGGAGCTCAGGTAGTATCGTTGTACTTCAAACCATAAGGTCAGTAGTTCAAACCTACCAGTTGTTCCACCTAAGGAAGATGAGGCTTCCTGATCCTTTAAAGATTTAGTCTCTGAAATCCTTCAGCAGCAATTCTATTCTGTCCCATAGGGTCACTGTGAGTTGAACTTCATGCCAATGACTTTTTGTTTTATAAAGATCCTATATGCAAGGATTCCTGGTAGTATGTTGGCTTAAGCATTAGTCTGCTAACCCCAAAGTCAGAGTGCGAAAGCACCAGCCATCTGTCACGTAATGGTTTACTGCTTTGGAAAACTCTGAGGAGCACTTCTACTCTGTCCAATAGGGTGGCTCTAAGCTGGCATTGACTCCCTGGCACTGGGTTCAGTTTTTGCCTTGCATTATATATGTAGTCTCCTCAGTGGATTTTCTTTGGTCCCTTCCTCATGGAGTGTCATTTTTAATTCCTGGGTCACAGTGGTCCTTTTTCAAAGAATTACCAAAATAGTAAAATACAATCTTGTTTGAGGTCAGGTGTTTTGCTTATAAAATGAAACATTAAAAAAATTAAAATTAATAAACCTCTAAGAGATTTACATTTGGTTGCCAATTTGATAAATAGATAATATTACACTTATTATGTAATAAAACTTTCAGAGAATAGAACTGCAATTATTCTGAATTGTGACTCAGGAAGTTATCAAATAATGTAACAATGAGTTCAGATAACATCATTATGGCAATGTTTCATTTTGTGCCCTCAACAACAACATTTATCAATAGATATTATGCCGTGAATTATAGTAACAATGATTTAATTTTATTGCATATCATTATGTTCTCATCCTGTTCTCAGTACTTCACTGTATTAATTCATAAAATCTTCAAGCAACCCTATATATAGGACAGGCACCATTGATTGTTGCATTTTATTGAGAATAGAACAAGCATAAAGAGGCTGGTCAAAGTGGCATTGTCAACCTGTAAATTCAGCACACACATTATCAATCAATGTGTTGGTATGTATTGCTTAGTCTTTAATTGTTTTACTTGTTTCCTTTCCCATTCTTGGGGAAAAAATGAAGTTTTATACTTTCTTAAACAATTAAAGTCTCAGAAACCCAGAGGAGCAGTGTACCTTGCCCTGTAGGTTTTGAGTTGGCATTGACTCAATGGCAGTGAGTTGAGTTGAACTGAGTTACCTTGCTTATGAGATCATGGATTTTGTCTAAAGGAATTTTTGTATTTACTAGTATATTTTAATTAATAAATCTTTTTATTGGGGCTCATACAACTCTTATCACAATCCGTACATACATCAATTGAGTAAAGCACCCTTATGCATTCGTTGCTCTCATCATTCTCAAAATTCGCCTTCCACTTGGGTTCCTGGAATCAGCTCGGTTTCCTTTTTTTTCACCTCCCCCTCCTTCCCCTCTCCTCCCTTTCCCCTGGTCCCTTGATAGTTTATAAATAATTATTATATCTTATCTTACACTCCCCGGCGTCTCCCCTCACCCGCCTCCCCAATGCCCATCTCCCAGAGAGGAGGTTACACCTAGATCTCCGAGATCGGTTCTCCCTTTCTACACCCCCTTCCCTGCTGGCATCGCCACTCCCACTGCTGGTGTTGAGGGGTTCGTCTGTCCTACATTCCCTGTGTTTCCAGATCCCTACTGCACCGCTGTACATCCTCTGGTATAACCAGGTCCGCAAGGTAGAATTGGGGTCATTCAGTTATATCCATGTCCTATGTTTTTCTTAATTTACTGTATGACATTACTTTTCTAAATTGGATTTGATTTTTAAAACTAATTAACCTGCGTGGATAAAAGTGAATAGTAGATTGTTGATAACACAAATTAATATTTGCCTTCTTTTCAATTTTCTAACTTTTATAATTGGGTTGTAAGGGTTGTGAGCTTGGAAATATTGTGTTTTAAAATAATGAGACAGTGCCATATTTTGGTTATTAAATTCATTTCAAGTTCCCACACAAGTTTGCTTTTCTTTCTACTGTGTTGATTTACTTATTCCTTTGCTGATCAGGACTTTAAAATTATTTGTTTTTATTAATATTAACTGATCCACAGAGGGAAGCTCTGCATTTTTCCTCATCTCAGAGTATATTCAGAAGTTATGGGTGGAGTCAAACGTACAAACAACAACAAACCCAAACTATGTGGAATCTTATCTAGGTCTTGGTGATGATGAGGGAAAGAGGTGCTCTTGTAGCTAAAACTAGTAAGTAGCTGTGGTTCACACACAAACAAAAAAATAGAAATACCTGCTGTCAGCAATTATCAGGACCAAGGATCTAGTTGGACCACCACAGAAGAAGAGCATGGGTAGAATGACACCATGTCTCTTAGCACTTTAAATGTAGAAGCTTGATATTAGTAGCATTTGAGGTACTTTCTGTCCATAAAACAATGAATATAACAAATCATCTAGATTAAATATAGTCCAAATAAAGTTATGCCTGTAATTATTTTTCCTTCTGCTTCAAATTAGACACACACACACACACACACATCTGTGCCAAAATGTTATGGATTCCAGAACACTCCATTGTGCTTATGCTGAACCTGAATACATAGACAAAAGGCAGTAATTTTCACATAACCAATGAATACTATGTGGTTTAAAATCAGGAAAGGGGTACTTTAGGGTTATATCCTTACTCTATTATAATTATTCAATCTGTGTGGCAAGCAAATCATCTGGAACGCTGGACAATAGGAGGAAGACTGCAGCATCAAGATCAGAAGAAGATTTATTCACAATCTTTGATATGTAGATGATGCACCTTGTTTGCTGACAGTGAAGCACTTGCTGATGAAGATCAAGGAATGCATCCCTCCTTATGGATTATAACGCAATATAAAGAAATATTGGTCATGTTGGAAAGGCTGACATTGACAAGTATTTCTTCTTGCTTGGATCCACAATCAATGCTAGTGGAAGTACCAATCAAGAAATCAAATGGCGCGTTACATTTGGCAACTCTAAAGAAGACCCCTTTCAAGTGCTGAAAAGCAAGAATGTAACCCTGACCCTATAATTGCCTCATATTGCATGTAAAATTTGGACAATGAATAAGGAAGAATGAAGAATTGATGTGTTTGTAGTATAGTGCTGGCAAAGAGTATTGAAAGTATCATGAACTGCCAAAAGAATAAACAATTTTGTATTGGAAGAAATACAGCCAGAATGCTCCTTAGAAGCAAGGATGGTAAGACTTTGTCTCATGTACTTTGTCAGAGACACCAGTCTCCCAAAAGACATCATGCTTGATAAAGTATAGGGTCAGGGAAAAGAGATAGATTTTCAAGTAGATGAATTGAAACAGTGGTTTCAACAAGGGGCTCAAACAACAATTGTGGGGGTGACACAGAACTGGGGAGTGTTCTTGTTTGGCTTGCTATGCATTCCAACTAACTAAATAGCAACCACAGAAACAAAGTTAAAGTGGTGTGTGCATGTGTGTGTGTACAGATAATATATACATAAACATACACATAAAATCTCCATTCTATTGTGTAAATGTGCTTTACACAATTGATGTATGTATGGTTGTGATAAGAGTTGCATGAGCCCCTAATAAAATGATTTTTAAAAATTCATTCTAGGTTCCATTTCATGTGTGTCCACGTTTATTTCAAGCCAACCATGTTTAAATATGTCTTACAAAGCATGACTGTAGAAATTCTCTCACTAACACACTTGTCTAAGCCCGCTGATTTAGTTAAATTCAAGGCAGGTGAACTGGTTAAATTCGAAGCAGAGAGGTCAACTCAGAAGGTTATGGTCACTGGTTTAGAAATTCCCAAGGCTATTCTTGATATATTTTCTCAAAGGATTTTGAATGCCTTACTGTGAAGTAGTTTTAAAAAAAAATTGAAAGCCGTGTTGTTGGAGAAAAGGAAGTTGAGGAGCTGATACCAAGGGCTCAAGTAGAAATAAAATGTTTTGAGAATGATGATGGCAACAGATATACAAATGTGCTTGACACAATGTGTGGATGGATGGATTATAATTAGAGTTGTACAAGCCCCCAACAAAATGATTTTTTAAAAGAAAGGAAAGTTGTTTCAAGAAAATTTTCCCAACATCACAGGAAGGCAACTGATCATTCTCCAAGGGTTACAATGGCTGCCCAACTACAAGGATTTCATAGGAATTCTAACTCCATCCACCATACAACCCTAATAGTGCTATTTCAGAATGGCTTTGGTTTGAAAAGTCAAAGAACATTTAGCTGGACCACGATTTGGCTGCTGAAAGGATGCCAAAGCTGCAGTTTTGACTTGGTATAAATCAGAAAGCCTAAAATTTTTCATAAAAGGTTTAGAAAATGTAAACATTGCCTTCAGAAGTATATAGACCTAGCAGAGGATAAATCAAAAATCAATAACTACACATTTTGATATTTACATTTAATACAGATTTCTATGAATTCCTGTCAATACTAATATATATATATATGCCTCTGTGTGTTACTGTTAGGTACATTGGAACTGATTTGGATTTGTAGTGACACTTTGTGTAAAACAACAAAACACTCCCAATCCTGCATCATTCTCACAATTCTTATGTGTGAGCCCATGTCAATCCATCTCGATGAAGGGCTTCCTCCCAGTTGTTGACCTTCCACTTCACCAAGCATGTGGTCCTTTTCCTGAGGTTGCTCTCCCTGACAGCATGTCCTAAGTGCACGAGAAGAACAGATGGGTCTGCTCTTTGGCAGTTCATTTAACGGCGACATTCACTGCTAACACCACCATTCAAACTCATCGTTCTTCTGCCATCTTCACTATTCGCTGTGCAGCTGTGAAGGGACTGAAAATGCAGTGGATTGGTCTAGGCACCCTTTAGTCTCCTAAATTATATCTTTGCTTCTTAGCACTTGAAAGGGGTCTTATGCTGCAAATTGTCCCATTTCAACATGTCATTTGATGTTTTTGATGGTTGTTTCCATGAGTGTTGATTTTGGGTCCAAGATAAATGAATTCTATCTAATGATTGATGTGTAGTTAGTTTGCCTATATTCTATTCTCAGCTCTGTATATCCTTATGTATACACTGAGTTTTTCAGCACATTTTTCATGCAGATTTTGTGGTAAGATTGGATGCCTCAACTGATATTCAGGCCAGTTTATACTCAAGTATATATGGTAATGTCTTAAATACCAAGCATTCTTTTGGAATATGTAGTTAGTTTCTGGTGTTAAATAAAATATAATTACTTCTAGTTATTTATATGAACACACTTTTTACATTACTCAGTATTTTTAATGAAAATATATTTAACCCATTCAAGGTTAAATATCTGCAGATTTTCACAATGTATCATCATTCCAATTTGCAAATCTAATTAGTGTCCAGGAAGAACTGCAATCATTTTCACATCTTCTGAGAGGGGCAGTGAGGATGCTAAGGAGCCGTAGTGGCACCAAAGTGAAGCTGTTGGCTGTTAACTGAGAGGCTGGCAGTCGGTGGAGGCAGATATGTTTATCTGCTTCCAGAAAGATTCCGGTCAACCTTATGAAGCTGTTTACTCATATAGACTCTCTTCAAGAACTGAAATTGATTTAAGGGAACCTAATAACAATACATCGGTTGAATTAAAACTGTATGCTTAGTGAATCATCTGAGACATTGGAATATATGAAGAAGAACTTGGCATCCGTGTTGTAGAACTATTTGTTCACAACCTGGGGTATGTAAATACCATAGCCTTGCTTGCTGAAAGTGAGGGGGACTTCAGTATGGTTTGGAACTCAATGTGAGAAAACAAAAATCCTCTCAACTAGACCAATAGACATTATCATGGTAAATGGAGAAAATATTGAATTTCTCAAGAATTTTTATCATACTTAGATCCATAATCAACGTTCCTGGAAGCAGCAGCTAAGAAATCAAATGACACATTGCCTTGGGGTAATCTACAAATATATTTTATGTATCCAACAGCAAGGATTTCACTTTGAAGACTAAGGTACACTTGACAAAGCCACAATGTTTTCATTCTCATCATATGTATGTGAAAGTTTGACAACAAATATGGAATATCATAGAAGAATTGGTGCATTTTGCAGTATGGTGTTGGTGAGCGTACCGGACTTGCAAAGGAATAAATAAGCATGTGTTGAAGGAAGGACAGCCAGAATGCTCCTAAGAAGCAAGGATGGTGAGGCTTTGTCTCATGTACTTTGAACATGGTGTCAGGAGAGACCAGTCACTGATAAAAGACATCATGATTGATAAAGTATAGGGTCAGTAAAAGGAGGATGTGATAGGTAGGTTTATTTTGCCAACCTGGTCAATGAACACATGTGGGATTAATTGAAGGGCAGAGAGATAAATGGCTCTGTGAGCTTCCCCTTTCTTGCCTCTTGCTCTTTGATCATCAGACTAGTGTGTGGCTGCTTAGCTTGTTCTCTGCCTCAATTTGCAAGCTACACTTCTTGTGAGCCACCTTACCCATGGGCTGTGTCGCTGTAATTTGAGGTTTCTTCAAGACCTGCTTGAGCTGGCGATTGTCGGACCCTAATATCTGACTGACTGTTGGTGACCTGCCTTGCTGTTTGCTGCCTGTGGCCGGATAGCCTGAATTGCTCTACAGAGGGGTCAGCTGTCTGCTTCCTTGACTTGCACCCGGTGGCACTGAAGACTTGAAGGACTGCCAGTGTATTAACTGTCTCGTAGAAGTGAGTTGCACTGAGCCATTTGTACTGCTCTATAATTAGCTGTTTATTTCTTATGTTATCTATCTATCTATCTATCTATCTATCTATCTATCTATCTATCTAAATAGATATAAAATCATAAGTGTCCTGGTTTTGTTTCTGTAGAGAGCCCTGCCTCACATAGAGGGCATCCTCAAGGAGATGGATCGGCACAGCGACTGTGACAATGGGCTCAAACGTAGTAGCAAGTGTATTTCCTTCTGTTGTATATATTGTCCCTATGAGTTGAAATCAACTGGAGGGCACCTAATAGCAATAACAATAGAGGGGTGTCACTCAATGGACAGACAAGGAACACTTATTCTATATTTTTCCAGCCTTGAGAAACTGCCTTGAAGAGCCCATGTCCAGGATTGATGGCGTCCTGGACCATTGACATCCTTTCTCTTTCACTGGGAATTTCCTTAATAAGTACTGCTGGTGGTGAGTTGAGTCCAGGCCTATTAAACATATGGCATCAGATTTTCTACCTGACTAGGATTTCTACCTATATTATCCAAACCTGTTTCTAATGGGGAGCTCATTCCAGCATCCCAAAAAGTACAGAGGATGTCAATGCTACCCAGAGAAGGGCGGTGTGCCACACTCCGAGTGCATTCCTCAGTTGATCCTTATGAGGAGAGAACTCCAAAGAGGTGCCTCTTCCCTAAAAAGAGCTTTCATGATGACTCTAAAATGTAACATTTCCCAGAGTTAGCATTTTAAATTTAATTTGCTTTCTTGATTGAGAAGAATAACGTACTGTCTTGTGGGCTGATGAGGAGTATTGTGTGGCTACACGGTGGAAACTCCACCTCAGGACTCTTAAATATAGCCCTAATGCTCAACTTTGGGAGACAGCTAAGAACACATCCTACTTCTGTAGATCCACCACAATAAATACTCTCATCTCATTGACAGCCACAGCAGTGGAATCAATTCCAACTCATAGTGACCTTGAAGGACAAAGTAGAACTGCTTTGTGGGGTTTCTGAAGCTATCAGTCTGTAAGGAAGCAGCATGTCTGGATTTAAAGTACCTACCTTTCCATTAGCAGCCCAATAATTAATTGACTACACCACCAGGTTTCCTTGCCTCTTGACTTTCAGCCAAACCCATTTGCATGAAGTCAATTTTAATTCCCTGTCAACCTTTATAGTGTTTCTGGGACTGTCAATCTATTGGAGCAGGCAGCCCTCTTTCTCTCTCCTGCATGGCAGGCGGTAGATTTGGACTGTCGAACACAAGGGCTCCTCTGCCTCCCACTTTCCAAAGCAAATTCACTGTCACAGAATCAATTCTGACTCATAGAGACCTTAGAGTGCAGGGTAAGACTGTGTCTGTGCGTTTCCAAGACTGTAACTCGTTACAGGAGTAGAAAGCTTCTTCTTATTCCTGTGGAACAGTTGGTGGTTTCGAACTACTGACTTTCCAGTTAGCAGTCCAATGTGTAACCATTAGGCCGCCAGGGCTTCCGCCTCTCACATTAGGTGATAGTCAAATTAAAAACCACAAGAACAATAAAAATAGTGAAGATACTAATAATAACAATTGCAACTGTTTATGTAGGATTTACTATGTGTCAAACCTGATTTTAGGGATTTATGTAATTGTATACATTTGATGAGGCATCTTGTCATTGAGTTGTTCTGAGTCACAGGGACTTTACATACAATCGAATGAAACAGCACCTAGGGCTGCACCACGCTCACAATTGTCCTTATGTTTAACCCATTATTGCAGCCACTGTGACAATAGATCTGGTCAAAGGCTTCCCCCCTTTTCACAGCCCCTCTATTTTACCAAGCACCATGCCCTTCTCAAGGGAGCCGTCTCTCCTGATATCATGTCCAAAGTACACGAAATTAAGTCTCACCATTTTTGCCTCTCATGAGCATCTTGGCTGTACTTCTTTCAACAGATCTGTTTGTTTTTATGGGAGCCGGTGTCACTTTTAATATTCTTTGCCAGCACCATAATTCACGTGCATCAGTTCTTTGTTGATCTTCTTTAGTCAGTGTTAATTTTCCTATGCACATGAGGTAACTAAAAATACCATGGCTTGAGTCAGGTCCGCCTGAGTCCTCGAAGTCATATCCTTGCTTTTCAACACATTAAAGATATCTTATGCAATAGACTTACCCAATGCAATGTTTCATTTGACCTCTGGACTGCTGCTTCAATGGTCATGGACTGTGGATCCAAGCAAGCTTCTATCATCTGCATATGGAAAGTGTTTAATAAGCCTTCTTCCACTCCTGACACCACATTCGTCCACAGATGAGTCAGCTTCTCTGATTATTTGCTCAGCAGACAGCTTGAATAAAGAACTTTGGTGAGAGCATGCAATCCTGAGACCCATCTTTCTGGGGTTAAACCATCAGATATTCCATTTCCTGTTCACACAACTCCCTCTTGGTCCAGGTCCAGGTGCCCATTCTTCACAAGATGGTCTATAGTTTGTTACGGTCCACTCAGTTGAATGCCTTTGAAATGTCGATAAAACACAAATAAAAATCTTCCTTGTAGTCCCTGCTTTCAGCCAAGAGCCATCTGACATCAAAAATGATATCCCCTTTTCCACGTCTTCCTTTACATCTGGCAGTTCCCTGTGAATGTACTGCTATTGAAAGATCTGCAGCAAAATGTTACTTGCACGTGACATTAGTGACATGACATTTCTCTGTGATTTGAGCCTTCGATTGGGTCACCTTGCTTTACAATGGGTACCAATATGGATCTTTTCCAGTCATTTGGCTGTCTTCCAGACAAGTGAGTATTGCCAGTGTTTAATCAGCTTGTTGAAACATTTCCATTGGCATTGCACCAATTCCTGGAGCCTTGTTTTTAGCTAAAGCTTTCTGTGCAGCCAGAGCTTCTTCCTTCAGGACCACTGGTTCTTCCTCATATGCTACCTCTTGAAATGATTGACTGTTAACTCGTTCTTTTTGCTCAGTGACAATGTATTCCTTCCATTTTTTTAATGCTTCCTGCATCATCCAATATTTTTCCCATGCACTCTTTCCCATTGCACTTCTAGGCTTGAATTTCTTCCGTAGGTCTTTCAGTTTAATATATACTGATTGCATCCTTTCTTTTTGGTTTTTAATTTTAAGTATTTGCATATTTCAGTAGAATATTTTCCTTTGTCCCCATAAGCTGCTCTTTGAAATTTTTGTTTAGCTCCTTGATTTAATAATGTCTTCCATTTAACTTAGCTGTTCTGCAATTAAGAGCAAGTTTCAGGCTCCCTTCTGACATTCACTTTGATCTTTTCTTTATTTCCTGTTTTTTAATGACTGTTTGCTTTCTTCATGTAAAGGTTCTTGATTTCATCCCACAGCTTATCATGTCATCTGTCATTAGTGTTCAGTGTGTCATCTGTCCTTGAGATATACTTAAGCTACTATTTAGCTTCTTACTGATTTCTTTACATTTTCTTTGACTTCACCCTGAACTTACATTCCACTGATGCCGGGTTGCTGTAGATGACCCTGCAGGTATGCGAAATACTCGTGACGCAGCTTCCGGCATCATAGCAACCATGAAACATCACATTATGACATATTGACAGGCAAGTGGTGGTGAGGAGTCCTTGCTCCTCGTTATACCCACTTTGAAAGTAAAGAAACCGAAGTCCTGAGAAATCACGTGATTTTTCTCACATCTAATAAATATTGCAATACTCTTAGACACATGATTTGTTGACATTTGTTTTATAATCCTTAAAGTTTGGCTATCTGTTTTGTTCATCTATGATAGAACAGTGGGAGGAACTAGAAAAGTAGATAGCTGCAGGAATGTATGTGAGAGACCAGAAACAGAAGTTATAGTACTCTCCCTGAGCCAGAAAATGGAAAAGGCAAGAAGTGTATGAATACATAATACAAAAATCTGTAGACGTTCTGCATTTTCAGTTGCTGTTCTTGCCTTTCCCTGCACCCTGAAGGCTGCATGCATCTGTGCACAGAGACATATGCGGGCTGTCCTGAGCCTAAAGTGGCTCCGGGGTTTGCAGCTAATGCTGCTACCTCCTCTCCTTCCCTGCCAGTAGGTCGATTCTAGCAGTGGCATCCAGGTGGGAAATGGGCATGCTTTCCATGTCCAGTCCAAGTCACTCTGACCTTGGTATATGTAAAAAGTATACCACAACCCTGATTGCTTTCATGATGAACACTTTATTTGTTTACATCAACAAACATGTTAAAGAGTATCTGAAGGCACACTGAGAAGAAGAGGAGCACCAGCAGTGTGTGGGTCTCTTGAGGAAATGGGCTCAAAAGGATTCACGATGGACTAAAGCTGCTCTGATTCCTTCCCCACCAAAAAATGGGGCGAGTGACCTGCCGCAGATGGTCTAGGCTGTGGTTGAGGACACATTCTGAAACAGCCCAGCCTTGAAGCAACTTCAGGGCCACACGTGGAGAGTGGATTCGCAGAGGAACATATGAAAGCAGAGTTCTCTGAACATGTGGTTCCAATAGTCAGCAAATAGAGAGAGACTGGAATGCAGGTGTACATGTATTCTTCTAGGAGTGTGGAGGCACAGAACCTGTTGTTCATTGAGAGTAATATTCTTGAGCATGTTGATGGTCGCTCTGACACTAAAATTAGACACAAGGTGGAGAGTGAATTATTTAAAGATAACAAACAGCACTGAGTGCTCAACCAACAACATCCTGTTTCAGACAGATGTTCCCGTAGAGGCCGGTGCTGCCAAGGAAGCGGAGAACACACCGTTCTGGTGATGAGGCTGTGTAATATGCGACTAACTCATGAGGGAAAGACTGACTACTGTCTCAGCAGATCAGTCAATGAACTCTACCTACCTGCCTCCATATAGAACATTTCTTTGAAGAGTTCATTCAAGTTAAAATCATATGGATGACTGGGCCCTGGTCCAGTGAATTGACTAAGTAAGATAGAGATACTGAAGGTGATTGATGGGTGGGAAAAGGAAACATTTCAGGTGAGATGAGCATCATGTTCAAGGTGAGAAGGAGAGAATGAAACATTGGATAATAAAGGTATCTCATTCTGAATAGAGGGGGAGAGTGAAGGAGAAATGGTGGGGGGAAAGAGGCTGCCTGGAAAAGTAAAAGTCAAAATATGGTTTACAATGTTAGGGAGTTTTACCTCAGGACAGTGTGATAAAATCACTGAAGAGTTTTAAGCATAGAATGATGGAATTTAAATTACATTTTCTAAAGAGTTTTGAATCATTTTATTGGGTGCTCATACATCATTTATCACAATCCATACACCCATCCATTGTGTCCAGCACACTTGTACATTTGTTGCCATCATCTTTGCAAAACACTTTCTTTCTACTTTAGCCTTTGGTATTAGCTGTTCATTTTCGCTACCTCCCGCACCCTCCCTTCTTCATGAACCCTTGATATTTTATAAATTGTTATTATTTTATCATGTCCTACACTGACCACTGTCTCCCTTCAACCACTTTTATGTTGTCCGTCCTCCTGGGAGGGGGTTATACGTAGATCATTGTGATTGGCTCCCCCTTTCTCCCCCTGCCTTCTCCTTACCCTCCTAGTATCACCACTCCCATTGTTGGTCCTGAGGGGTTTATCTGTCCTGGATTCCCTGTGTTTCCAGTTCTTAGCTGTACCAGTGTACATCCTCTGGTCCAGCCAGATTTGTAGGGTAGAATTGGGGTCATGATAGTGGGGGGTGGGGGAGGAGGAGAGGGTAGAAAGGCTTCTAGGCAGAGAGTTATGGGCTTTGGATTATAATTTCTAAAAATCACTTTCCATCATTTGTCATGGTCCACATAGTTGAATGCCTTTGCATAGTCAACAAAATCTCAAGAAGAAAACTTCCTGTAATTATCTGCTGTCCGCCAGGATCCACCTGATGTCAGCAAAGCTATTCCTTGTTCCATGTTCTTTTCGGAATTCATCCTCGCAGTTCCCTCTCCATGTACACTGCAACTGTTGTGGAATGACCTTCAGAAAAATGTTACTTGTATGGTATGTTAGTATTTTTCTATCTTGTCTATCAGTTTATTGTCTTACCGTTGCGATTTTTGTGTTTCTGTCGCTGAAACCTATGTCGCTGGTATTTTCAGATTTTGAAAGCTTCCATTTTGGGGTCCGCTTTGGGGCTTCCACCACTTCTCTTTTACATAATATATGTCTGAGCATTCTATAATTTCACCGAACTATCTGATTTCTACCCAAGATAGATTATAAAGCATTGTGAGTATAATAATCTTTATCTGGCTGGGTCTTATTCACTGTACATCTGTCTGGTTAGTTGCTTGACTCCAAATAATCAATAAATAGTTATTAAATAAACTATATTAACACAAAATGAAAATATTGCAATAAAATCTTAATAAAATGTTATGGAGACTATCAAAATAAAGAGTTGAGATTTGTATATGACCCAGTGGAGAAAAGGCGAGCCTTGGAGAACATCCCGTTCCCTTGGTGATATGACTATGCAAATCATTGACTAGTAATCATGCAGCTACTAACAGAAAGAGTGGCCGTTCAAACCCACAAAGAAGTGCTTTAGAAGAAGGGACTGGTGATTGGGTTTTGAAATGATAGCCTAAAAAAACATATGGAGCATAGTTATACTGACAATTTGAGTAAGAATCAACTCAGAAAACTGTTTTGTTTAATGTTGTGGTGTGTGTGTTGCTGCAATGCTGAAAGTTGTGTTACTGGTAAATACTGGCAAGTGACTCAAAGTGAACAGATTTTAGCAGAGCTTCCAGACTAGGAACAGACTACAAAAAAAAAAGAAAGAAAAAAAAGGAATGATCTGTCCATTACAGAGGGATTGTCCAGTGCAAACATGAATAGCATCAAAACATTGACAGATACGGAAAATCTCATGGATATCAGCAACAGGACATTATTAAATAGAATGCAAGAGATGAGCCCTTCAAAACTGATAGCACCCAAACTATGACTGAGGAAGAGCTGCCTTCTCAAAGAAGAGTCAACTGCAAGTAGTGGTTGGAGTAGTGCCAACCGTGGGAATAATGTCTGCAGGACCTTCATTTGCTGATAGGCCATAACTCAAAAGAGGAAGAAAGATCCAAGTATCAATTAATAATTGGAATTTGGAATGTATTAAGTATACATCTAGAAAAAAATGTAAAATAAAATAGAATGCAAAAAGATCTAGATTCTAGATGTAAGTGAACTGAAATGGACTGGTTTGGGTCATTTTGCTCAGAAAATCATATGGTTTACTCTGCCAGAGATGAGAGATTCAAGAATGATGTTACATTCATTATCAAAAAGAACACTTAAAGATCTCCCTTAAAAAATGCTATCTGTAATACAACTATTATTCAAACATATGTACCAACCACTAAAGGGCGTGATGAAGAAATTGAAGAATTCTACCAATATCTTCAATCTGAGATTGATAGAACATGCAATTGAAATGCATTAATAATTATTGGTGATTGGAATGCAGACACTGGAAAGAAAACGGAAGAAATAAGAGTTGGAAAGTAATTATCTTGAGGACAGAAATGAAGATTAAGATCCTATGAAAGAATTTTGCAAGACCAATAATTTCTTACTTGTAAATAAATTTTTCAACATAGAAGTTGATTAAACACATGGACCACTCCACATGGTATAGACAGAAGTCAAATTGACTACATCTGTAGGAAAACATAGTGGAGAAGCTCAATATCAATAGCTAAAACTAGGACAGGGCCAACTATGGAACAGATCATCAATTGCTCACAGGCAAGTTCTGGTTGAAGCTTAAGAAAATTAACACAAATCCATGAAAACCAAAATTCAACCTGAGTGTATCCTGAATTTCCAGAACATCTCAAGAATAAATCTGACACATAGAACACTAATGACAGAAGACCTGGTGAACTGTGGGATTACATTAAGAGCATCATATATCTGTACCCGTGTACCTATTCTGGTCTAGCCAAACTTGTAAGGTAGAATTGAAATCATGATAGTGGGACTGGTGGGGGGTGGGGAGGTGGGGAAAGAAGCATTAAAGAACTAGAGGAAAGTTGTATGTTTCATCGGTGCTATACTGTACCCTGACTGGCTTGTCTCTGCCTTGTGACCCTTCTGTAAGGGGATGTCCAATTGTCTACAGATGGGCTTTGGGTCTCCTCTCTGCACTCCCCATCATTCACGTCTATATAATTATTTTTGTTCTGGGTGTTTGATGCCTGATACCTGATCTCAGCGACACCTCATGTTCACAAAGGCTGGTGTGCTTCTTCCATGTGGGCGTTGTTGCTAGATGGATGCTTGTTTATCTTCAAGCCTTTAAGGCCCCAGATGCTATATCTCTTAATAGCCGGGCACCATCAGATTTTTTCACCACATTTGCTTATGCACCCATTTTGTCTTCCGTGATTGTGATTGGGAAGGTGAGTATCACAGAATGCCAGTTTATTAGGACAAAGTTTTCTTGCATTGAGGGAGTACTTGAGTAGAGGCTCAATGTCTATCTGCTACCTCGATACTTAACATATAAATATATGGACATAGATCCCTTTCCCTATAGTTATATATAAATATATTTACATATGTACATGCCTATATTTAGATCACTATAAATGCTCTTTGCCTCCTAGTTCTTTCTGCTAAATCCTTTTAATTTCCTCTTGTCCTACTATCATATTCAGCCTTCATTTGGGTTTCAGTAATTCCTCTAGGCTACGTTGCCCTTGATCAAGCCCTACCAGGTATACTACGCCTTCCTTGCCATTGATTTTAAATCACTTGTTCCATTGCCCCTGGGTTTTTAAACACCCATTCCTTTCTCCCACCTCCCCCTCTCCTGTTTTCCTCTGGAACTGTCAGTCCCATTGTTTTCTCCTCAGGATTGCTAATTCCACCTATCTTATCTAGATAGACATGCAGAGACAATAATAAGCACAAATACAAGGCAGAGCAAAACTAAACAAAACAACAACAATCCAGGACAAATAAACCCCTCAGGACCAATAATGAGTGTAGTGATACCAAGAGGGTAAGGGGAAGGTGGAGGTGGGGGAGAAAGATCTTCACAATTATCTATATGTAACCCACTCCCTGGGAGAGGGACAACAGAAAGGTACGTGAAGGGAAACATTGGTCAGCGTAAGACATAAAAAAATAATAACAATTTATAAATTATCAAGGGTTCGTGAGAGAAGGAGTGTGGGGGAATGATGTCCAAAAAAAGGAGCCAATACCAAGGGCTCAAGTAGAAAGAAAATGTTTTGCAAATGATGGTGGAAACAAATTTACAAGTGTGCTTGACACAATGGATGTATGTATGGATTGTGATAAGAGCTGTATGAGCCCCCAATAAACAGAAAAAAAATTAAGCCACAAAACAGCAAAAACAACAACAAAGAACATCATATATCAAGAAAGCAAAAGGTCATTAAAAAGACAGGAAAGAAAGAATAGATCAAAACGGATGTCAGAAGAGACTCTGAAATTTGCTTCTTTTTTTTTTTTTTTTAATATGTATGAGACCAAGTGTCCCTGGGCTGCTACAAGAGAGTAGCAGACAGGGATAGATAAGAAACAATAGTATAAGTGGGTTTCAAATAATATTTGAGTGAATTTGGAAAGTGTTAACTAAAAACATATTTTAAACAATTAAAATATATTACTTTATGCTTTTTCAAAGTAATTATATTATTAGTTTGGTATTGTGTTCATACATCCCTTTAATGGACTTAAGATTGAGTCAAACTAATGTTTAATTTTTTAGAGTATTTAGAGTTCAGGTCAGCTGTATAAGCATTGCATTTTTGAATATTTTGTTATGAAATAAATACCCTCTTCTACCTGAAAGAAAAAAAAAAGAAACAACTTTACTGTGAGCAGGGGGGATGACAAAATAGCACTAAACAACTATATTGTAGTCTAAATCCTGCTGTGAAATTTGCTTCTAATCATAAAGTAGCTAAAGCAAATGGAAGGAAATAAGAAATAAAAGAGATAAATAGAAAGTATCAAAGGGCAGCTAAACAAAGTAAAATATTACAATGAAATCTGAAAGGACTTAGAGTTAGAAAACCAAAAAGGAATAACATGCTCAGCATATCTTTAACTGAAGAATTTTAAAAAATCAAGTCTCCGAGTGAAATATTTAAAGATTCAATGGTCAAAATATTGAACAATGCACAAAGTATCAAAAACAGATGGAGAGAATACATGAGTCACTGTACCAAAAAGAACTAGTCAACATTTAACCATTAGCAAGGGCCAATGGTTCAGAAGGAAGAAGTCCAAGTTGCACTGAAGTATTAAACAAAATCAAGGAATCAAGGCTCCAGGCATTAATGCAATGCCAACAGAAACATTTCAACAAGCTGATGAACCCTTGGAAGCACTCGCTTGTCCATGCCAAGAAATTTGAAAGACTACTTGGCCAACTGACTGGAAAAGATACATATTTGTACCCATTCCAAAGAGACAGGTGATCCAATAGAATGTCAAAATTATAGAGCAATATCACTAATATCACATGCAAGTAAAATTTTGCTCTAATGTCATCCAACTCTTACAGGAGCACATTGACAGGAAAAGAGGACATAGAAAAAGGGTTATCATTGCTGGTGTCAGGTGGACCTTGGCTGAAAGCAGAGAAAACCAGAAAGCTGTTTACTTGATGGTTTATTGACTATGTAAAAGTGTTCAAATGTGTGGATGATAACAAACTATGAAAACTTTAAGAAGAATGGGAATTCTAGGACATTTCATTGTACTCCAGCAGAACTTGCACATGGCATGAGGCAGTCGTGCAAACTGAACAAGAGACACTGCATGGTTTAAAATCAGGAAAGGCGTATGGTAGGGTGTGTCCTCTCATCATATTATTTAATGTGTATGATGAACAAATAGTTTCTTTGAAAATGGCTGATATGAAGAAGAATTCAGTACCAAGGTTGGAGGAAAGTTTGTTAACAGCCCTCAACAGGCAGGCAACACCAACTTGCTTGCTGAAACTGAGGAGGACCTGGAGCACATGCTGATGAAGATCAAGGATTACAACCTCAGCTTGTCTAATTATTGCATGTGTTGTATTCAGGTATTTATCTCAGCTTTTTCTTCATTTGATGTGTGCACTTATTGCTAACAATTCCCCCTTTGAAGATTACTTTTGTTGTATTGCAAAGATTTTTAATCGTTTTATTAAGGGTTCCTACAACTCATCACAATCCATGCACACATCAATTGTGTAAAGCACATTTGTACATTCATTACCCTCATCATTCTAAAAACATTTGCTCTCCACGTAAGCCCCTGGCATCAAGTCCTAATGTTTTCCCCTCCCTCCCCTCCCCCTCCCTCATGAACCCTTGATAATTTATAAATTATTATTTTGTCATATCTTGCCCTGTCCAATGTCTCCCTTCACCCACTTTTCTGTTGTCCGTCCCCTAGGGAGGAGGTCACATGTAGATCCTTGTCATTGGTTCCCCCTTTCCAACTAACCCTCCCTCCACATTCCCAGTATCACCACTCACACCACTGGTCCTGAAGGGATCATCCGTCCTGGATTCCCTGTGTTTCCAGTTCCTATCTGTGCTAGTGTACATCCTCTGGTCTAGCCAGACTTGCAAGGTAGAATTCAGATCATGATAGTGGAGGTGGGGGAGCATTTAGGAACTAGAGGAAAGTTGTCTTTTTTCATCATTGCTACATCTCACCCTGTCTGCCTCGTCTCCTCCCTGAAACCCCTCTGCCAGGGGATCTATAGTGGCCTAAAAATGGGTTTGGGGTCTCCACTCCACACACCCCACCCTTATTCACTATGGTAAGATTTTTTGTTCTGATGATGCCTGATACCTGATCCCTTCAACACCTCATGAACACACAAGTTGGTGTGTTCTTCCATGTTGACTTTGTTGCTTCTGAGCTAGATGGCTGCTTGTTTACCTCCAAGCCTTTAAGACCCCAGATACTATACCTTTTGATAGCCCGGCACCATCAGATTTTTCACCACATTTGCTTATTCACCCACTTTGTCTTCAGTGGTTGTGTCAGGAAGGAGAGCATCATAGAATGCCAATTTAATAAAAGAAAGTATTCTTGCATTGAGAAAGTACTTGAGTGGAGGCCCAATGTCCTTCTGCTACCTTAATACTAAACTTATAAATATATGCACATAGATCTATTTCCCCATCCTCATATATAAATATATTTTCATATATACATGTCTTATTCTAGACCTCTATAAATGCTCTTTGGCTTCCAGATCTTTCCTCTATTTCCTTTGACTTTCCTCCTGTCCCACTATCATGCTCAGTCCCCACCAGGGTTTCAGCAATTCCTCTTAGTTACATTACACTTGATCATGCCCAACCAGGCCTCCCACACCCTCCTCTCCACCGATTTGGATCACTTCTTGTTCCCTTGTCCCTGGGTTTATTAACACCACTACCTTTCCCCTCACCACCCCCTCTCCCATGTTCCCACGGAACTGTCAGTCCCATGTTTTCTCCTCCAATTGTTCATCCAGCCTATCTCTTCTCCTCCCTCTTCATCAGCACCCGTGTGCTCTGATCAGATATGTCCCTCTCCCGGAGCTGCAGATTCAATGCCGTCTTTTGAAATAAATTCTTCTGTGGGGAGGGGCAGGTGTCCACTTAGTAGTTGGATTTGGGGCCAGCCCCTACCCTATCGCAAAGATTTTGTATGCTGTATTTTAATTTACTTTGTTTCATATATATATATATATATAATTTTATATATATAATATATAATTTTATTGGAGGTTCTTACAGCTCAAGGGATTTTTAAATTGCTGTCTTTATTTCTTCAAGTACCCAGTGGCTTTTAAGGAACATATTGTTAAATTTTAATACAATTGATTTTTTTACTTGATCTTCCTATTATTTATTTCTAATTTATAGAGCTGTTATCTGGAAAGAGCATTTTTAGTATCTCAGTGTTTTGATGCTTGCTTTGTCCTTAACATATGATACAGTCAATAAGCACTGGGGGGAAAATTGCTTGTTGTGCTGTTCTTGGGTGAATATTATGTCTAAGAAATCAAGTTGATTGTTTTATTTAATTCTTCTGTATCTTAGTTGATTTTCTTTCTAGTTTATCTGCCTTTGCTCAAATGTGATGTATTTAAGTCTCCTACTTTTATTGTATTTTGGTCTATTTGTGTGTTCATGTGATAGGTTAATTATAGCTTTAAAAAAATAAATAAAATGGACATAAAATTGGAAAATAAGGAAACCAACTACAAAACAGGAAAGAAAGAAGAGGCCACAGTGAATTCAGAAGAGACTCTGAAACTTGCTCTTAATCTCAGAGTAGCTAAAGCAATGGATAAAAAGATGACGTCAAAGAGCTAAATAGAAAATTTCAATGGGCAACTTGAGAAGAGAAAGCCAAATATAATGGAATGTGCAAGGACCTTATTAGAAAACCAACAAATCTGAAACTGAAAGAACCTAAGAAAAACATTAAGCCTCGAGTTGCAATTTTAAAAGATTCTATCAGCAAAATACGGAACGATGCAGGAGGCATCCAGAGAGGATGGAAAATAAACAGTCACTGTACCAAAATGAACTAGATCACATGCCACCATTTCAGGTGGTAACATATGAGCACAAAACAATGGTGCAGAAGGAAGGAGTTCAAACCACATTGAATGCATTAGCCACAGACAAGGCTCAAGGAATTAATGGAATATCCATGGAAATGTTTCAACAAACTGAAGCAGAAAGCTGAAAAAGAACCGATAGCACTCACTCAGCTATGCCAGGAAATTGGTAAGACTGCTACTTGGACAACTGACTGGAAGAGATCCACAACCACAAGAACAACAAAAGTGACCCAACAGAATGCTCAGACTGTAGCACAGCATCATTGATATCGTGCACAAGTAAAATATTTCTTAAAGGCATCCAACCACATTTGCAGCAGTTCATTGATAGGAAACTGCCAGAAGTTCAGGCCAAATTCAGTAGAGAACGTGAAACAAGGGATATCATTGCTGATGCCAGATGGATCTTGGCTCAACTCAGAGAATACCAGAAAGATGTGCACTTGTGTTTCATTGTCTATGCAAAGGGATTTGTCAATGTGGACCATAATAATCTGTGGATAATCTTGAGAAGAAAGGGAATTCCAAACGACTTCATTGAGCTCATTTGGAAATTGTATATGAATCAAGAGGCATTTCTCCAAACACAACATGGGAATACTACATTGTCGAAAATCAAGAAAGATATATGTCATGGTTGAATCCTCTCACCATATTTGTTCATTCTGTATGCTGGGCAGATCACCTCAGAAGCTGGATTATATGAAGAAGAGTGTGGCCAAATAACTGGAAGAAGGCTTATTAACAACCTGCAGCTGACACAACCTTGCTTGCTGACACAACCTTGCTTGCTGAATGTGAGGAGGACTTGAAGCATTTATTGATAAAGATCAAGGATTGTAGTCTTAATTGTATGGATTACAGGTCAATGTAAGGAAAACCAGAATCCCTACAACTGGATCAATAGTTAATATCATGATCAATGAGTATAAGTTGGAAGTTGTCAAGGATTTTATCTTACTTACCCACAATCAATGCTCATGGAGGCAGCAGTCAAGAGATGAAAAGTTACATTGCATTAGGTAAATCTGCTACACAAGACTTCTTTAGAGCACTGAAGAGCAAGGCTGTTACACAGAGGACTAAAGTGCACTTGACCGAAGCCATGATATTCTCCATTTCATCATATGCATGTGGAAATTGGACATTAAAGAAAGAAGACCAAATAAGAATAGATGGTTCTGGAGAAGAATATTGGAAATACCATGGACTGGTAAAGAACAGACAAGTCTGTACTGGAAAAAGTAAAGCCAGCATACTCCTTGGAATAAGAAAGGCAACACTTCATCTTACATGCTTTGGACACGTTGTTAGCAGAAACCAGTCCCTGGAGAAGGACAATATGTTCAGTAAAGTGGAAAAACAATGAAAAAGTGGAAGGCCTTCAACGAGATGGTTGGACATAATGGCTCTATCAATGGGCCTCAGGCATAGAAAAAACTGAGGCTGGCACGAGCCCATGCAGTGTTTCCTTCTGTTGTGCCTAAGGTCGCTATGGGTTGGAACCTACTCAATGGCACCTCACAACAACATATGGATGTGGACTTATCTTTGTAAAAAGTTCTAAACTATACCATTATTTGTGGATTTTTTGTATGCATATTATACACATACATCAATGAATATTTAATTAACACACATTTTTTTCAAAATTTATCATTAGAATTATATTTTTAATCATCTTATTGGGACTCATACAACTCTTACCACAATCCATACATACGTCAATTGTGTAAAGCACAGTTATACATTTGTTGCCCTCATCATTCTCAAAACACCAACTTTCCACTTGGGCTCCTGGAATCAGCTCCTTATTTTCTTTTTTCTTTTCCCCCCTCCCTCCCTGCTCCCCATCCCTCACGAACCCTTGAATTTTTTTTTAATAAGCATACATCATTTGTTTTTTCAGAACTATTTTACAGATCATTTAACAAATCAATGATTCACTTTAGTTTTATACCCATCTTATTAGATAAGTGCTTATAATTCCCATTTTATAGAAACTACAGCTCAAAGAGGATGTGTAACTTACCCAAAGCAACACAACTAGCAAGTGGGATTTCAATCAAGGATTCCTGGATCCAAGTCTCTGATATATCTTTACACTGTTACTTGGTTTTACATTCTGATGGGGTCTGGTAGTATTGATACCGGTGCGTGTATTTCTTCCATAATACTAACAAACCCTATTATTAGAGATTTTCTATAACTTATCATCTGAATTACTAATCCTTGTAATAAACTTCTTTTCACCAAAATTACCTTTCTTTTTAGAAAATTTTTCAGTGTCTTTTATAGTCATTATTTTCTCACACGAAGCTCTCAGAAAGTCCCCCGTATGTTTACACTGTCTTGGTGTTTCCCGTACTGAGTCAATCTGGGAAGGTTTCAAATCACATGACTTTAAAAGTTCTGAGAAACTATTTAACCTTCAGTTCATCAAATACACTCAGATCCTAATATATGGCAAGATTTAGTTTTTACAGGAACAAATGGAGGGGGGCAGGGGAAGGGCACAGCAGTGCTATGAAAATATCTCCCAGGAAGAGGGACGCATGCTGACTCATAGGGACAAATGTAAAAGTTGTATGATATTTGTCTAAAAATACAGTAAATGGATATTATTCTTTTATTTTTAGCATGTATCTTTTCCCTAATAATTTTAATTTTGATCCAAACAAATATTTTCCCATGATAATTTTTTAACTATTTTTCAGAACACTAGTTTTCTTAAAGTGTTCCTTAAAGATGGTACAAACTATGAGATCTGTCCCCATGTCCAGAAATGTCCTATTTATTTAAAATTAATTAACTTACAAAAGTGTTCATAATATCTTTGATATATTTTCCTTGACTTCCAACCATTCTAATGAGCATTTTTACCAATTTTTAAATGTTCATTATTTATAATAAAGGTGAATGTTTTATTTTCAAGAAAGTTTAGCTAAGGAAAAGGAATTATTCCCCAAATTCCTATAAATTCAAATCAGACTATTTTCCTTTCCACCACTTTATTATTGTTATCTAACATTAACACTTATGTTTGAAAAATAATTCAGACTAAATATTTGAGTCATTTTTGCTATTGGCATCTTGTTAGTAGTCATACTTGGCTCTCTGTCACACTTATCTCCCTGTCACACCTTTAAACACGTGCATTTAAGAATTCCATGCCCACCCCAATCTTTTGGACATCAGCTTCCTGCACCCTCTCCTAAAGGTGGTGCTAGTAGTTCTGTTCCTGGTGATCCTTTCTGTGAGGTGTTGGGATACTAACCACAAGGTCTGTGGTCCAAACCCACCAGCAGCTCCCTAGGAGAATGATGAGGCTGTCGTTCCCTTAAAGATTTACAGTCTTGCAGTCCTTCATAGGGTCAGTATGAATTGGAATTGACTTCACAGAAATGGATTTAGTTTGGGATTTTGAGCTTCAAAGGAAAAAATGTTAACTCTTCACTCCACCTTCTCTCTGTAATGTAAATTGGGGGGGCATATTTTTAATATCTAATATTTGCTATTTTTTAAATGTAATCTAATGTGTTAGTCTGGGTATTTTAGAGAAACAAATCCACAGAAGCTCATGTATAAGAGTTTTATATAAAGGTTAAGTGCACATCAAGAAAACATCCCAACCCCGTGCTGCCCAAACACACAAGTTCAACATTAACCCATATGTCCAACACCAATCCACAAAGTTCTCCTCCATCTCACAAAACACACACTATGATGCAGACTTCAGGAGGAATGCCAAATCAGTGAGCATGTAAGCATCTCAGCACTGGCAAGAGTCTCCAGACGGCTGCTCCAGCATCCCAGACTGCATCAGGGTAGGTCCAGGTGGCTTCTCCTCAGGGATGTCTTGCAGGAAGTGAGCCTTGCAAGCTGAAGCAGGGAACTGGCTAAGGCAGCTGCACCCTGGTCTGACCATCACAAAGCAAGAGACCTGAGAACGAGAAAGGCAAGGCTCACCAAGCCATTTATCCCTCTGCCCTTCAATTAACCCCCCATGTGTTTATTGGCCAGGTTGACACATAAACTAACTAACTCACCTAAAGACAACATTTTTTTTGCCCAGAGAGCATGAATTTTTTTCATGCTAAAATATGTTTCATTTGTTTGTGCAAAGGAGAAAATTCATAGCAATATTTTATGAAAAAAAATCCAAACGCAGCCAAACCAAGCATTGTGCAAATCATGGATGGGATATTATGTTATACAGGGTTCTCTAGAGAAACAAAACCAGAACACTTACGGTTATATATATATTTATATGGATAGCTATATATATATATAGCTTATATGACATAAGAAATAAACAGTTAATTAATCTATAGAGCAGTACAAATGGCTCAGTGCAACTCACTTCCGTGAGACAGCTTCAAGTCTTGAGGGCCACCGGGTAGTCCTCTGTAGAGCAATTCAGGCTATCCAGCTACAGGCAGCAAACAGCAAGGCAGGTCACCAACAGTCAGCCAAATGACAGGGTCCAACGGTCCCCAGCTCCAGCGATGTATATTCCAGTAGCATGGTGAAGCAAGTCTTGAAAAAAATCTCAAACTACAGTGACACAGTCCACCACTTTGGTGTCCCACAGGTAGTGTAGCTTGCAAATTGAGGCAGAGAACAAGCTAAGGCAGCCACACATTGATCCGGTGATCAAAGAGCAAGAGACAAGAAAGGGGAGGCTCTCTGTCCTTCAATTAATCTCACATGTGTTCATTGACCATGTTGGCACAATAAACCTACCTATCAGATATTCGTATTTCTGGATGTCAAGGATTTAAGGAAGAAAATAGGGTTCCTTGTGACTTTCCTTAGAACAGACTCATCCTGAGATGAGTCTGCAAGTGACGACTATTAGTCCAACATTGTTTTAGGTGCTTGGGCTACATAACAGTTACACTAATAAATAGGTAGAATATTATGAGAAAGTAATAAAACTAAAAATCGACTGGCATGAGAGACTAGATAATTAGGGGTGGGACCAATATTTACTATTTTAGGAACACAATAAGGAAAACTCTGAAGAAAAGACATTGCATGCAATGAGGAGTAGAGACAGGCACGGATCAGAGGAGCAGTTCTGTCAGGGAAGGTTGGAGAAAGGAATCTACTTGACAGGTTTCAAGATAGAAAATTCGGTCTATCTTGTTGGAATATAGTAGGGTGGTAGGGAAGGAGATTAAGGATTTCATCAGGACAGGTCACTTAGAGCCTGTTATGCAATGGCTTCCCTACAAAGTCTCAGCTTTCGTGGTGGGGAGCCACCAATATACCCCATGTGCAGCTATAACTGGTCAGTGGGTGCTGAACGGATTTCATTGGTGCCTTCAGACTAAGACAGACTAGGAAGATGAACCTGGACAGTTACTTTTTTATTAATCATTTTATTGGGGGTATTTACATATTTTATAACAATCCATTAATCAATTGTATCAAGCACATGTATACACATGTTGCCATCATCATTTCCAACACATTTTCTTTGTACTTGAGCCCTTGGTATCAGCTCTTCTTTTTTCCCCTCCCTTCCCCATCCTCTCATCCTTGCAAATCCTTGATCAGTTATGTACTCTTATTGTTATGTTCCCATCTTCCATGGTCCATCCACTTTTTTTTAATGAACTAAGAAAACCCTATGGATTACAAAGATCTGATTCTGTTGTACTTGGGGATAGACATGAGACTGACTCAAAGACAAGAATAAGAGGCAATAGCAAGACATTAGAAATCTATTTGAGATTTATCTGACAAGTTAGACTTGGGAATATATCTGAACTTTACCTTGTTACAGAAAGATATTGAAGAGCTTGAACAAGGGAACAAATCGCACTGACGTAAAGGTGCCTGTGGCTGACATGTCCAGACTTGGCTGCAGGGGCAATGGGAGTGGAAAATGAGCCTCAGCAGAAATGATGGCTCCGTCTGTTTCTGTAATTTGGGAATAACCAAGACAACTAACTTACACTCAGTGTGTTTAATAGAGCAGCCCTACTCTTGCCAAAAACATTCCACCCAGGCATCAGAAGAGCCTAGATTTGTTCTCTCTTAAATGCAATATGCTTTGTTTTTCAATGGGCCTAACATTTTAAGATCTCTGCAGTTGAAATCATTTCCTCTCATTGAGCATGCATGTAATATATTTTTACTCTAGTAATAATTTCAGAAAAGTTCTAAATAAAACAATAGTACTTGCACAACCTTCCACTTCAAGTAGTCTTAAGATGATCTAAATCCACTAGAAAAAGGAGCGATCAGTTCTTGAGAAGTCTAATTTTTGCTTTTATCCATCCACATCTTGAAAGGACAAGCAGTGTTGTAGCAGTATTCCAACAGACTCTGATCAGGTCAAGGAAAAATTACTCTTTTCCAAAACAGCTTAATATATCATCTCTGTTATTTATTTACAAAGCCAGAAATATGCTGGCTTCTGGTGTTTGGGAACATGCAATTGACCCCGTAGAAACAGTTCTGGTTGCTTTGTTACATTTTGAAGTTGTTAACGTTTTCCAGAGCAAATATCCCAAATTTCTGACAATATGAGGTCATGAGCACATTCGCCACTACTGGAGCAAATAAAAGTAGCGAAGGAAAGAGAGGCTTTGAAAGGAGGATAGGGTTCCTCATGACTTTCCTTGTGAACAGGGGCCTCAGATCAGGCTGCAATAGACATCACAGAGATCCACGTTACCCCAGCGTGATAAACAAGGAAATACAATGCACAATTGTCAGAAAGTTCTTAGAATCTTCTGAGGCCCTAGCTACCATGCAGAATGCATTACCCCAGGCTCCACAAGGTCACAAGGGAGGTAAGCAAGTGTTGGACCCAGTAAATAGACACGATTGTGCTGAACTGCAGCTGTGAGAGCAATCCTCCTGAAAAACCAGAGTTCCATTCAGCTCAGCTGCTTTTTCTTCTCTTTGGGGGAAGAATCAAGGGGCTCTGCAGAGAGAAATCCTGAGTGTGCAAATGTAGGCTCTGAGTTCACAGTTCAACCTAAATCTAGCTACAAAATCAAACTCTGAAACAAATTTTTTATCTTTTCTATTCAGTTACCTAGAAATACTCTGGTCGTGTGAGAAAAAGAGAGATAATGACACAGAACCTCCCGTTATTTGCAGCTAAATCACTAATGGGGACTCTGGTGCTACAAAGAGAAACTGAAATTCATTGCTTCTCAAACAATTTTCTCCCTCTCATACTTTACAGACCCAATACCCAGGCTGAAGTAGCTCCGAGTTTTCCGGTTGTAGAACAGTAAGTAAAGACTGCCTCCTGGTAAATAAGCACAATTGCTCATCTTCAAGAGCCATCTAGGACTTGGAAAAAAGTAAAATACATTTCTTAAAGTGATTGACCTCTCCTCAGGAATACTTCTGAATCCGGAGGGAAGGAAGGCTTAGCAACAACCTGCAATACTCAAATGATACAACTTTGCTGGCAGAGTGTGAGGAAGGCTTGAGCACGTGCTCATGGAGATTGTAACCCTTGTTGTGAATGACAACTTACCATAAAGAAGACCAAAATCCTCGCCATTGGACTAATAGGCAACATCAGGACCGTGATGAAAAGATTAACGTTACCAAGGATTTCATCTTGCTTGGACCCACAATCAGTGCTCACGGAAGCAGTCCAGAGTTCTAAGGACACATTTCATGGGGTACATAGGCTGCACAAGACCTCTTCAAAGTGTTGAAAAGCAAGGATATTATATTGAGGACTACGGTGCACCTTAACTGGATGTTAAATAAGGAAGACTGAGGAAAAATTGATGCATTTGAATTTCCTCAGAGGCAACGCAATAGGAATTTTGTCTGTCAGTAAAACATGGCTGATAAGCAGACACTAAGGAAGCAAAAGACAACGGCATGGAATAACACCAAGACTAGCTGACTGTATGGCTGAGGTCTGCAGCTAATCGTCCTATTTAAGAACATTTGTCCACTACCTCTCTCACCCTCTAGCCCTCATTTTCTTTATTTCCTTCATCTCAAACACTCAACAGCTATCGAGTCATAGCACTTAAAAATTAATGTTATTTTCGTTTTCTTATTTATCATGTGCAGAACTATAGAACAATATAAAGTTCTATATAAACTATACAACTACATATAAAGTATATGTATACTTTATATTTGCATATCTACTATATCGTATATACTTTAGATATACATCTACACTAATATAAATTGTACTATATAATACATAAAGAAGGTATATAGTATATACTTTATATGTACTACACATAACTATATATGTATATTTAACTATATATGTTGTTATAGTTATATGTATATATATTTGTGTTAGACTGGGTTGACTAGAGAAAGAAATCCAGTGACACTAATATATGTGTAAGAAATAGACTTATATCAAGAAGTAATTATGCATCGCAAAAGTGTCTCAGTCCATTCCAATTCAAATCAATAAGTCCAATACCAGTCCATAGGTCCCTCTTCAGATTCACACAGCCACATGCAATGATGCAGCGTTCAGGAAGATCACAGGAACACAGTCTTGTGACTCCAATGGAGGTGGGCATATCTCCAGGGCTCTGGCAGCAACCAGGGTCAGCCAGCTGGAAGGTGAAGGCAGAAAGAAAGGGGGAAGTTCTCAGGACTCTCCTTATGAAAAGGCCATGCCCACAAGGAGTCTCCATCAGTCTGTGACCTGATTGACAGTTTAAACTTCACCCATTGACTTTTATGTCTTCACGTTGACATGAAATTATGTAACTGCCACAATAGCTTATATAGTGAGTACACACTCACACACACTGACACCTTTTATATGGAAAATGTATATATACTATAAATCTCTCTCTCTCTCTCTCTCTCTCTCTCTCGAGAGAGAGAGAGAGAGAGAGAGAGAGAGAGAGAGAGAGAGAGAGATCTTGTTTACCAGCCTCTAGTGGCCCACACACAAGAGTCCTGGCGGTGTAGCTGTTACCGGTTTTGCTGTTAACCTCAAGGTCAGCAGTTTGAAACCACCAGCTTCTCGGCAGGGTCTCTAATTATGTAAAGAGTTACAGTCTTGGAAACTCACAGGGAAAGATCTATCCTGTCACACAGGTCACTCTGAGTCAGAATCCACTCAATCACAGTGAGTTCAATTTTGAGTTTGAGTGGTCCTCACAACTACACCAATAGGTAACTTAATGATAAACAGAGAAAATTTTGAAGTTTTCGAGTCACTGCTCATGGAAGCAGAAGTCAAGAGATCAAATGATGTCTTTCATTGAGTAAATGTGTACGCAAGCCCTCTTTTTTTTCTTTTTTTAAATTTATTTATTTTAATAATTTATTAGGGGCTCATACAATTCTTATCACAGTTCATACATATATAATGTATCAAAGATCAATATCACTTTGCAGAATTAGGTGTGACTGGTTTTCAATCACCTTATATACATGTGAAAGTTGGACACCGAATAAGGAAGATGTAAGAAGAAGAGACGCATTTGAATGTAGTGCTGGAAAAGAAGATCGTAAGAACCATGGACTGCCAACAAGAACAAACAGGCTCTTTTGGAAGGAGTAAAGCCAGAATGCGCCTTAGAAGCAAGGATGGCAAGGCTTCTTCCACGTGCCTTGGACTGTTATCAGGAACAGTCCCTGGAAATGGACATCAAGTTCATTAAAGTAGAAAATCAAGCCAATCTCACTGCCATTGAGCAAATGCTGATTCATAGCGACCCCTGTGGGTTTCTGGCACTGTAACTCTTTATGAAAGTAGAAACCGCAGTCTTTCTCCCTTGGAGCTTTTGGTGGTTTCAAACTGCTGACCATATGGATTGTAGCCCAACATGTAACCACTACACCACCATAGTAAAACTAGAAGGGCAGCAAAAAAGAAGCCACAGGGAGAGTATTTGTTCCTTGGCAATGAAAGAAAATATGTCATTCTCTTTGGAATTAGAATAATTATATATTAAATAATTAATACTATTTGCTTGTTTTAATAATTTATGTACTTCCTAGAAAGCTTTAAGTAGATGGTCTCTTTTGAAATTAAAAAAATTTTAATGAAATAGTATTTTTGCCAATTTACAGATGAGAAAAAGTGGTTTGGAGATACAACCATCCATTCATTCATTCAACAGAAATTACTAAAATTTTAGTTTGTACAGGATAAGTGATAAGGACAAATTGCTAAAAGCACAAACTTGTTTGTCTTGGAAGAATAGCCATAGTGCTCCTAAGAGTCAAGGATGGTGAAACTCTGTCTTACCTACTTTGGATATGTTGTCAGGAGAGATCAAGTCCTGGAGAAAGCCGTTATATTTGGTGATGTTGAGGGAAACGGAAGGTGGAGAAGGCCTCAAGGCAATAAACTGACAGCATAGCTCCAATAATGGGATCAAGCATAGGAACAACCGAGAAGATGGTGCAGACCGAGGCAGTGTTATTTTCTGTTGTACCTAGGTCCATATGAGTCAGAACAGACTCAATGGCCCATGACAACAGGAAACATACACAAACCCCAACAATTGTAATTCAATTGATTCTGACTTATGGTGACCATTGGTTATTCAACATACAATTGTTCTCATTCCAAAGAGAATAGCATCTTTTCCTCCATCATTAAGGAACGAATACTCTCCCTGTTGCTTGTTATCATAGGAATTTGTCAAGGACTGGTCTCTGGAAATCTTCAAATAAAAAAACTATTATAATATTAAAAAGATTGTAGATTATATATATTTATATTTTGTTTAAAATGGTGTGATGTCACTTATAAACAGTCTTTCATCTTAGTTCAGATACAATCCTTCATGAATTTAGGCAAGACATTTGCACTGCCTACATAAAATCCATTTTGGTGAATTTGTTGTCTGAAAAAATCCAAGTAGAATTCACCAATGGTAAAGCAAGCTTACTTCATTTCAAGAAAGACAAGGTTCAAGCAATAATGTTAAATATGCTTCAAAACAGATCAAGAAGAGATATATATATATACCAAAGTGGACTTGAAATCGGAGTGAGATCAGCAGGACAATATTTATTGACCCAATACTCCGCTAATAATACTAAAAAAAGTAGACATGTTAGTAAAATTATAAAAATAGACAAGCAAAAAATATATATCTGTAATGTTTTTCACCTTTCCTCATGATTATGAAATAAGTACCACCTTCTTGGGTACCATCAAAGCCTAAAAAAGAATAACAGTGCTTGATAAAAACTCATTTAATAATGCCTCATTGGATAGTAACCAACATCTCACTGCCCAATGTCAGTCGGATGGCACCCCCAAATAAAAAGAGAAGCAAAATGCAAACTCACAAAATGCCCCAAAGTTGATTCCAACTCCCAGAGACCCTATAGGACAAAGCAGAACTGCTCATTTGGGTTTTAGGGACTGTAATTCTTTAGAAGAGTAAAAAAGATTTATCATTCTCCTGTAGAGTGGCTGGTGGTTTTGAACTACTTACCTGGTGTTAGGTAAGTGTCGGACTGCTAACTGCAAAATGGTTCAGCCCACCAACCTTTCCTTGGCAGAAAGTTGAGACTATCTTCTCACTTTAAGATTTACAATCACAGAAACTCTACGTAGGGTTCCTATGAGTTGATTGACTCAATGGCAGCACATAAAGCTAAATGGACTGTGTGTGGCATCAGTCCGATCCTCTTACAGCATCTTCTGCAATTTTCTTATTTCTCATTATTTGATGTCTTATTTCTTGTGCATCTGTGAAATTATACTAAAGTATCATAATGTCACTTTACTCTTTCCAAATTAGTAGGAATTTCAGCAAATGCTATCTTACTAAAATATTATCTTGGATTATTTCCACTTATTTTGTTTATATCTTAAATGCTAATATTTTATTTAGTACCTTTTTGAAAAAGAAAGACATTTAAATTACCAACAAGAATATTTACATTGCAGTTGTTAATCGATGCATTATTTAGAAAATTTCCTAAAGTCTTGAATAATAAGACCCATCCTAGGAATTCCCTTTGGGAATTCAAACTACTTAAGGTTGCATAATGTTACTCCAATACTCATACTGCTAATAAACTGCACACGTGTCACCATGCCTAATGGAGAAGCTGTATTATATGAAAAAGAATGAGTTTCAGGATTGCAGCCTTTGATATGCAGATGAGACAGCCCTGCTGGTTGAAAGTGAGGGAACTTGAAGCACTTGCTAAAGAAGATGGAGAATGGCAGCATTCAGTATGGATTACAACTCACTGCAAAGAAACCAAAACTCCTCACAAATGGACCATTCCGTAAGATCATGACAAATGGAGAAAAGATTGAAGCTATTGAATATTTCTTCTTCGTTTTTTTAAAATCATTTTATTGTGCGCTCATACAACTCTTATCACAATCCATATATCAATTGAACTGATTCATGTTTGTACATATGTTGCCTTCATTCTTTTCTAGACATTTACTTTCTATTGAGCCCGTAGTATCACCCTCATAACCCCTGATAGATTGTACATTGTTGTTATTTTCATCTCTCACACCGACCACTGTCTCCCTCCCCACGTTTTCTGTTGTTCTTCCCCCTGTAGAGGGGTTTATGGTTATGTGTCAGTCATTACCATTAGTTCCCCCTTTCCCCTTCCTCTCCCCCTCTCCCCCCTACCCTTCTGGTATGACTATTCCCACTCCTGTTCCTAGATTCTGTGTGTTGTGAGATGCTATACCTTTCTATACCTGTGTACATGTTCCGGTATAGTCTGAATTGAGAAGCAGCACTGGGGTCATGGTAGTGGGGGGTGAGGAAGCCTCAAGAAACCAGGGGAATGTAGTGTGTTTTATCAATGCTTTACTGCACCCTGGTGACTCGTCCCTTCCCTGTGGCCCCTCTGTAATGAGATTATCCCACTATCTACAGATGGGCTTTTGGACCTCTGCTCCAGTCCACCTCGTTCTCAACAATATCTTTTTGCTTATGTATCGGCTGATGCCTATTATCCAGCTCCTATGACTCCTAATGACCAGTGGTGTGCTTCTTCCATGTGAGCTTGTTGCTTCACTGCTAAATGGTGGCTTGTGTAACTTCAAGCCTTTAAGACCCCAGATGCTATAGCTTTTAGTAGCAGGACACCATCCGCCATCTTTAACACATTTGCTTATGCACCCGTTTTGTCTTCAGTGATTGTGTCAGGAGGGTGAACATCTCAGACTGCCATTTGGTTAGAACAAAGTGTTCTTGTATTGAGGGAGGGTGTGAGAAGAGACCCAAAGTGACCCCCTACCTCAGTGTATTGCCATATACATATATGTACATGGGAAAATACCTCTATTTTTGTGGATTAATGTATTTACATATTTTCAAAGCTATGTTTATACCTCGATCCATTGCTTTGCTTCCTTGGTCCTTCCTCTGCTTCCTTTTACCTTCCTCCAGCCCCAGGGTCACTTTCCCATTATTTCCGCCTTTTGGTACCTCCTCTTAGCTAGTTTGCTGTTGCTCCCACACCCCTCCCACCTCCACCTCAGATCCCTATCTCCTCCTTGTTATTGACTCCAACACCCAAATTGTTCTCCTGTCCATGGTGCAGCCTGCTCGCTGCCCCCTTCCCCCACCACCCTCACCTCCCAGGTCTCCCCAGGACCATTGGTCTTGCTGCTCTCTCCTTGGGCATTCCTCCAGTGCCTATCCTACTGACTGTGACAATCTACCTGGGGGGCAGAGTACTGGTCTTGTCTCCACAGAATCTGGAGTGAGAATGCAGACCCTACCATGATGCACCAAACTATGAGGCCAGCATGGACACGTGGAAGAATGCATGAAAAGAGAGTTACAGGGCTGGCCCCAAACAGAGTCAAACTGACTCCCTGCCTGAAAGTGGGTGTGGTGGAGAGCAAAACTGAACCTACAGATTGGGGAGAGGGTCCAGCATGCCACACCCACAGAGAGTCAGGCTGCGAGAGAGGAAGAGACAGACAGAGCTGGACTGGACCCCACACTGGCACACTAGGCCTGGAGGATGCCATCCCTGAGGGGAGCTAATGGGACACAGAGGAGACTGGTCAACCAACAACAGTACATGTCATGCTGTCCCCTTACTTGAGTAGACTGCGACAGAGGACATTTCTGGGGTCACATGGTGGGAGGCAGCGAACTCTGAACCCCACAAAACAGAGGGAATCAAGAAAGGAGCATACCAGACCAGCAAATGGAGCAAGGCAAAGCTACGAAGCCCCTGAGGTGCCCCCAAGGGGGCGCTCCAGACCAGGAGGGGCAGCCTCTGCACAGTCTTGAAGGCCAGCGAACAGACCCAGGATTTTTGTATATAAGTATTTCTTCTTGCTTGCGTCCACAATCACTGCTCATGGAAGCAGCAGTCAAGAAATCAAAAGGCATATTGCATTAGGTAACTGCTGCACAAGACCTCTTTGTTGAAAGAAAGGATATTACTTTGAGGAATAAGATGTGCCTGACAAGTCATAGTATTTTCAATTGTCTGTCATGCATGGGAATGTTGGACATTGAATAAAGAAAACTGAAGAAGAATAGACGCATTTGAATCGTGGTGCTGGAGAAGATTACTCAAAGTACCTTATTTAAGTGAAACGATTGGTTTTATAATTCATGGATTGTGAGGTGTTATTGGCTTGAGTCATCTGGGCTTGTGGTGGAATGGAAGTTTTTTAGTTCTGACTCACCCTAACATTTCCGTCTTGAAGAGAACAGGACGCTGATCTCATTTGGCACATTGGACAGTGACCAATCTTGCTACTTCTTGCTGAGATAGGATGCAGTCTTGCGTATTCTTTCAGAGCCCACTCTTCACTTGCCCTAAACCTGTGAGTTGCCCAGTTAAGTCTGAAGTGGAATGATACTGTACTCACTCATTGCCAGCTGTATTTTTTTAACAGGAAATTCCTGCAATCTGGAAGAGACAACCTTGACCCACATGTTCAAGATACCTAAGTCAAATAACAACAGAAGGCTGATAGCTACCGTTGGTCCAAGGAAGGGAAGTCACTAGAAAGCCCAATTCCCAACTTGGGACTGCCAACTCCAAGATTCTGATAAAAAGTGGTAGATTTTGGAAACTGTGTTAGTCTGGGTTCACTAGAGAAACAAATTTATAGACAATCATATGCGTATAAGAAAGAGTTTTATATAAAAGAGCAATAGTATATTGAAAAACATCCCAACTATCCAGATCAAGTCTGTAAGTCCAATATTAGCCAATATGTCCAATATTTGTCCATAAATTCCTCTTTAGACTCATGCAGCAATGCAATAGTGCCAAAGGCAGGAAGATCACAGGCCAGTGGGTAGTCATATATATGTAAATCCAGTGGCAGTGGAAGTATCTCAGCACCGGCGTGGGTCTCCATGTGGCCCCTACAGCTCCAGGGTTCTGCTTCCATCTGTGTGTCTCCATGTGGCTTGTCAACAGGAATTTCAAGCAGAGAGTGAGTGTGTCTGTCCTCTGGTGAGCTATTTATCTCCTTCGTGCCTCCATATGAGTTTATCAAGCTGTGACCTGATTGACAGGCTAGATTCCACCCCTTCACAAGTTGACAGGAGATTATATAGCTGCCACAGAGGCCCTGACAGCAAGTTTAAGGACTTCCTCTCTCACAATGCCTGATTGATAAGCATAAAAACACCACCCTTCTAAAAAATAATGTAATAATAAAAAGCACAGTACCTTGTTTCCAGCAGTTAATAAGTTTGGGCCTTCTCAGTTTTGAAAAGTGGCCGTTACTAAAGAATATCTCTGGTCTTGGAGGGTGCCTGTGCTCTGTGAAATGTCCTCTAGACTGTCAGACAAACTTTTGGATAAAATCTGATACTAATAGGAGGCTGCCGCTAGGTCCTTGGTGCCAGTACCTACGCTGGCAGTGATTCCTTAGCTGAGGGATGGACTGGATGGCCCTCTTGGCTCTTATATTCAGACTAGACAACAGTGACTGTTGCCTGTTTTGTATAAGGATATCTATCTCTGGGCCTACAAAAACTAGAGTACAGTTTCCCAGGCAGTCCGCTGGTAGGTATCAATAGGTACTTATTCCACTCCTCGGGCTGCTCTCTGAAAGGTCAGCAATTCAAAACTACTTTACCATTCCTTAGGACAAAGACAAGGCGTTCTACTGTAAAGCCATTCAGTCTTAAACCCACAGGGGCTGTTTTACCCAGTCCTGTAGGGTCACTGTGAGTTGAAATTGACTGGATGGGAGTGAGTTTGGGTTTTTGTTTTGTTCCACACAGGAAAAGTATACTCCGATTAATGAGGCAATGATTTATTCCTATCATAAATAAATGGGTGAATTTATTATTCTCCCTTTCCCAAATGGAAAGGAAACCTGCTAAAGCAGCCCCTGTGTCAGGTTGTAAGGGGCTCTCTGTGCAGGAGCTGGGGAATGAGGGCAAAGAGGATCCTTTCAACAAAGGCCTCTTGACGGGCAGATTTAGCCTCCATGCCGGACTTTTGATTGCCCTTTGCTATAGTCCATGCCTTTGATGTCTCTGACAGTGAGTGACTGCTATCTCGGTAGGGAGATGCACAACCCATAAAAGCCTACTGACTTCAGGTCCATAGTTAATGGAAGTGCTTTTGCCTGATAACAATCCCCTCTCTTTCTGTATATAATATGGATCAGAGCGGTTTCAAATAAATACTTGCTGCCTGTGCACATCTGAGTGCATTTTCTCTTTGCCAGACCCAGCGTCAGTGTAACAGTAGTTCCACCATTTGAACCGGCGTTCCAGGGGCCAGAGATGCGCTCTCTATGACTCTAGAATGGGACATTACTCCACAGCCAAGCAGTTTTGTCTGTTTGTAATCTAACTGTTGCCATCAGGAAACCAAATGCCTCCCATCTCCTCTAATGGGGTCTCTCAGGTATGGCCTTTTCTGCCTAGGTCAGTGGGAGGCTCACAGCAGGCTCCCAAGTCCTCGCTCATGGGCTCCATACAGGGTGACCACTTACATAAGACTGTCACACTCCGCTAGGGAAGCATCTGCATTTTCCAAGAGGACTAAATGTTACCTTAGCGTCCTGGAGATGCACAGTCACTTACTGACTCCAAAACAGGAGTTTCAGGGACTGTAAGACGCTGACAATAATCTTATTAGCACGTCACTTTTTGAGTCTCTTCTAATGTGGCAGCAGTTGCAACCACTCTCAAGCAATGCGGCAATGGCGCCACTACAGATTTGGGGACAGACATGCTACTGGCCATTAGTCAGGTCCTAAAACTTAAAGAACTCCTACCATTGCCTTGTCTTTTTTTGAAACATATTGGGGAAATGGCCCATGTAGGTGAAGGAACCCTAAGGTAGGGGCCCTATTAAAGCTTGTTAAAGTTCTTTAAAAGTCTTCACATGGGCCTTGTTCCAAATTTTTTTAATTTCCCATTTTAGAGACTCATAAAAGGGGATTTGTGAGGCTCCAAAAGATTGGGATTCAAATCCTGCAGTAACTTGCCAGTCCCAGGAACTCCCTTAATTGTCTTTTGGTTCTTGGGTCAGGAATTAAACAAATGGCTTGGATTTTAGCATGAGCCAATCTCCTGTCACTGGGTGCTAATGTAAATCCCAGAGAGTGTACCTGAAACTGACACATCTATGCCTTCTGTCTAGACACTTTAAAGCCCACATTCCCCAGGAACTTCAGACGACCCTTATGTTTTTTTATAAAGGACCTGAAGATAAAAAACAAAAAAAGATCATCAAGATATTGTATCACAAAGATCAGTCACTCAGTGCCATGAAGTTGATTCTGACTCTTAGTGACCCCATAGTACCGAACAGAATTGCCCCAGTTGGTTCTGGAGATTGTAACTTTTTATAGGAGCAGAAAGCTACAATGCTGGGGGATGGTAAATGAAGGAATGAGAGGGTCTGTCCCAGAATATTTCCAAAAATGGGAGTCCCAGAAACTCTATGGTAGCACTTTCCATTACTATTGAACAATTCTCCCAGTTTGAAGACTACTCCATTCAAAAGCAAAAAGTTACCATGACTCATCATATAAATGAATCGAAGGGATAAAAAGGAGGGGTATCTTTGAGCTCTAACATCATAAAATTCTGTGATCCCGAGGGAATTTGAGATATCAAAGTATAGGAATTAGGCACCTTCGGGTATAAGGGTAGTATCACTATCTTATTAATTGCTCTCAGGTCCTGAACCAATATCCATTTCCCATTTGAAGTTTAACTGCTCCATTAGGGTATTGTAGGGGGATGGTTTTTCTTAAATCACGGTCGTTTCTCTAAGTTGTTGGATGAATAGGGCTAAACCTTGAATTCCTTGCAGTGAGAGACTATAGGGGGATCTTTTGGGATAGCCTTACTCCTGTTTTAATTTGATTGCCACTGGCTTGATATTTGTGACTTTGGCTAGCTTCCCAAAACGTGAGGGTTGACATCTTGGAGATCTGCTAGAATGCTTGCCCCTCTGTAACCCCTTTTGCTAACAGCACCCTGGGTTCAGAAGTGAAAGTTACTCATGCCCTCAGTCTCGATTTTTAAAAGCCCCTCCTTAAAATGGAGGCAGAAGACTGAGGAACCACCCGGAATTTTTGGAAGAATAAAGAACCCTCCCAAATGCAAGGCAAGGGTGGGACAAGGAATCTTTTTTATGGGAGCCCATCAATGCCAACAACCTGGAGCTAGGAGGAGATTAACAGACTGCTGAGGGATTTTCGTATAGACTGAGTAGCCTCAATGTCCAGCAGAAAGCAGATGGACTTACTGCAAATGTTCAACACGCCATAGCTCCTGCAATTTGTTGTCAATGATGTTGCCCAAAAGAGTAGAGGTGCCTGAGCTCTATCCATCAATAGGTTCAGTCATCACCAAGATCGTCTGAGAGCATTCATGAGTCAGATATGTTGGGTTCTCACAATGGAATCAGGTGGAAGAAGGCTTCCCTCCCACCCCTGTGTCTCATGAGGGACCACCCTTGGGACCCTTGTGCTGTACATGACCTAGTTTCCCCTATCCCCATGGCCGTAGTATGTAACTCAGATTTGAAGCTGAATGAACTGTGCAGGGTCACCACACCCCTGGAGCTTGGGACCTAGGTTGTCCACAATAGTGGCCCTGAAAATTTTAGAATTATAGTGTTTTCTCATTCCTTCCTCCATGTCATGACTGTTGTACACTGACATGGTCCTTTGCAGCCCCAACGCTTTATGCTAGAGCATCCTACAGCTATTAGGGACCAATTGGTTAATAAAATTGAGTATTTAAAGCAATCCTTTCCTTGGCTGATTCTAAATCTAAGTGTTAAACTTTTGGATTACCTCTACTGGGCAACTCCTAAACATTGTAGCAATTTCTCCTTTTCTTTGAGTTACTTCTGTCAATTTAGAGTAATTCACTGGCTTAATATGAATGTCCTTCATTCTTTCTATAAGGCAAGTAATCCTGTAATCCTGAGTTGCTCTCCTGCCCACCCTGGTTTGCCTTCCTGATAGTTCCACTGAGGATCTCGTGCAGGGATTGTAGGAGCCCTGCCTACAAGGTATGTCCACGGTCAACCCTGTGCCTGGGAGGACTGAGGGTGTGCTGCTTTTGATCAGCCCTGCAAGAGTAGAGCAGGAGGACCACAACGTCCTTATCGGTCAAATAAAAAAAACCCAGCCATTACATATTGGAAGTGTGCTATAAACAGTCCTGAACCATTGATGAATTGCCTAATTGTTCTTTACACATCCCTCACACTAAAAGGAACATGTACTCTCAAAGCATTCCCACCAACTGGGTCACCTCTTTAAAAAGCAGAGGTAGCCTATGGGTCCCTAAGGTTAGGTAGTGTAAGACTACACAGGGGACAACTCCTCTTTCAAGGAACCAGAGTCAACACAGAAAAGGTTGAAAATGTCTTACTCTTAGCTGAGATCTTCTTGTGGTGAGTAATGGAATAAGGGCCTCTCTGGACTCAAGGAATTGGCCTCGTGCATCTTTGTGTCTCAGAATTCCCTCTGACCTCAAGGATGAAGGGCAGAGGCTTTTAATGACCAACTGTTTCATGATCCTTGGACATACCTTTACTATCTCCACGTTGGAATACAAATAAGTGGCTTCATAAAGGAACTACTGAAAGTAAAAGGAACTGCTCTATGCGGCCCCTGCATGGCCTTGACCAATCACTAGGTCAGCTCATGAAGAGAGAGGACATGCCATCATACTCGGTGTCTCCAGGCTGGTGAGGAGACAATCTCATAGACCCATAAAATGAAATTGGCCTTAAAAATGTAAAAAAGAAAGAAAAGAGTACGCATGCTGAAAGAAACTAATGAAAGTTAAGAAGTCAGGTCCCAGTGCGGCATGCCTTTGGTCCAGGACAAACCTGGTCCTGGATGATCCCAGGTGTTATGCACCAACACTGGACAGTCTTCCTTGGAGTGGCTAGCAAGTTCCTCCCAAGCATTTTGTCCCCACAACAGAGGGACCCACACGTGTAAGGCAATAAAGGAAACAAAGATCGAATAAGCTCAGTTCACTCCAGTCACAAATTGGGTCACCTCATAAGTTGACAAAGGTTCCAGTCTGTGAGGTATGCCATCCAATTTACAGGGATTAGGTGGTGCTTTCCTATTGGCCTTTATCCTTGCATCCTGATTGGTTCTTAGTCCATCGTAATAATTGGTCTCACAATCGAGCTTGTGCTCCTCATTCTCATGTGAGGTGATGTTGGGCTGAGTAATATGGGCTCGGTTAGAATGGAAGCTCCTAGCTCGAGCTCATCTTAACAAAGAAAGCTTCTGAAACTCCATACTCCATTGTTTATACAAATGGAGTTGCTTCTGAAGCCCCATACACCATCATTTATCTTACTGGCCTTCCTTGCTGCCTTCCTGGGTTCTGACATCCAGACTGATTAAGCTTAAAAGGAAGTTTTTCTATCAGAAAGGGAGATGTTACAAATTGGATTTCCAACCATTAAATCTTAAATGATGCTATATTTCTAGAATTTTGATTAGCAGCAGGCTAATCCTTCACCCCCTCTATCAATGACTACAATGGAAAATTAGCACAGCCAAAGTCCTAATTCTTTGTAAAGGATATTTTTTACCACAATTCCTACGTCTAACTAGCGATAATAATGTAGGATATCAGAATAAAGATTTCTTCTGTGTTAGCTCTGATGATATTAAAATTCATATACCCCACATTTTATGGGGCTCTTACAGGTATTATAACAACCCATAAATCAATTACATCAAACAAATTTATACATATTTTTCTATCATAATTTTCAAAACATGTCTTTCTACTTGAGTCAGTTGCTATCAGCTCTTTTTTTCCTCCATTCTGCACACTCCTGCCATCGTTTCCCCTTAATTATACATTGATATGTATATGTACATATTCATATCTTACACCATACACTGTATTCCTTAACCCATATTTGTCTCCTGGGGTGTGGAGTGGGGGTTATACACGCAACATTGATGTCAGTTCCTGCCTCATGGTATGGCTACTCCTGCTATTGTTTCTGAGGGGTTTATCTGTCCTCGAATCTGTGTGTCAAAAGAACTTATCTGTACCAATGTACATCTTCTGGTCTAGCAGGATTTGTGAAGTAGAACTGGGGTCATGATAGTGGGGAGAAGAAGCATTAAAGAACTTGAGGAATGCTGTCTGAAATAGAAAACAAGAGGCAAATGTATATAATTTTTGAAAGATAAAACCAAACTCACTACCATTGAAGCGGTGCTGAGTCATATCAACTCCCTGTGGGTTTCTGCTACAGTAACTGAAGGCAGGAGTAGAAAGCCCAGTCTTTCTCCTATGGAGCTGCTGGTTTTTCAAACTGACAACTATGTGGATCCTACAACAAGGTGTAACGACTATAAGTGGGAAATCCACAAACTAAAGTAAACCTAACAAAGTCAACTCATAAAAGGAAACATCTCAAAATACATGTTCAAAGGTTTCCAATGTAACCAATTTCTCAGTTATATGATTGAGAAATTGTTGGAATGATTTATTTGCAATCTTTTCTCAGCTTTTCTTCTACTGACTGACACTCCTTGTATGATAGTTGCATTTACTAGTAGAATATTCAATCACCCATTTTGTGGTAACTCACACCTTTTTTTATTCCATGGGTAAATTTTTCTTTATTGCAAGAACAACTCAATATCACAGAAGTTTTCTTTTTTTTCCTTGCCTCTTGTTTTCTCTATCCAAGCAAAGTTTACTTCCATTCTCTTCCTTCAATTTACTATGTACTTTCAAGTCAGGTTTCTGCTATCTTTACTATCATATTTTTATCATATCAGGTGTTACTATCATATTATGGCACAACCAGACATTCTGTTCCAAGACAAGATTACTATTTTTCCTTTCCCAAAATCAAAATACAAAAACTCATTTATAGGTCATTCTGTATTTCTTCCAGTCCCTAACCCCAAATTATATGAAGTTTCACTAGTGGATTTCTCACCTTAAATGTTAAACACTGTGTTAGTCTGCATAAAGTAGAGAAACAAATTCATAGACACTCATATATGTATAAGAAAGATGTTTATATACAAGAGGAGTTGAATATTGAGGAAACATCCCAGTCCAGATCAAGTCCATACATAAATCAGATATCAGTCTATATGTCCAGTATAACCCATAAAGTCCTCTTCAGACTCAAAACACATGCAATGACACCAAATGCAAGAATATCACAGGCCAGTGGATGGGAAGCCTTGTAGATCCAGTGGCACTGTAAGCAGCTCATCACTGGCAGGGGTCTCCATGTGGCTTCTCCATGTCCAGGGTTCTGGCTGCATTAGGGTAGGTCCATATGACTTCTCCTCAGGAATGCCTTGCAGGAAGTGAGCCTTGTCAGTATAGAGTCTTCAAGGGAATGAGTAGAGAGAGTGTGTGTCTCCCATCTCCAAGGAAGAAAAATCAGATTTCCCAGAATTCTCAGGAGAAGGTCATGCTCACACAGAGGCCCCATTGGCTATGATCTATCTGATTGACAGACTAGACTCCACCCTCTTTCTTAATCCTCTCAAGTTCCAAATTGACACCAGATTATGTAACTACCACACACATTAATCATTGAATATGATACAGACATTTCAAGCTACGGAAAACAAACTAACCTGGAAAAGCACCAAACCAAAAGACAAAGCCCAATCAAGCCTATAAGCAAACACATAGTTCCAAAACTAACTAACAAGCCAGCTATCAAAACCACACCTTCTTATAAAGCACCTAAAAGATACATGATAGAGTTAGTTTACTGTGCCAACCTGGCAGAAAGACACTTGTGGGCTTAATTGAAGGGTGGAGGGGTAATTGACTCAGGTGAGCCTCACCTTTCTAGTTCTCGGGTTTCTTGCTTTCTGATGGCCAGACCAGGGTGGATCTGCCTTAGGCAGTTCCCTGCTTTTGTTTGCAAGGCTCACTTCCTGCAAGACATCCCTGGGGAGAAGCCACATGGACCTACCCTAATGCAGCCCTGGGTGCTGCAGTGCCGCCATGTGGAGACCCTGTCAGCGCTGAGAGGCTTACACATTCACTGACTCGGCTTTCCTCCTGCAGTCAGCATCACTGCTTTTGTTTTGTGAGATGGAGGAGGACTTTGTGGATTGGTGTTAGACATATGGGTTAATGTTGAACTTGTGGGCTTGGGCAGCACTGGGTAGGGATATTTTCTTGATGTGCACTTAACCTTTATATAAAATTCTCTCTTATTCATGAGTTTCTGTGGACTTGTTTCTCTAAAGGACCCAGACTAACACAGTACATTTATGACAGAATCAAAACAAAACAGCAGCCCCGACATTTACAATGTTTTAACAATCATGTGTACATTCTAATGACCCGACCTGAAATATAGGTCTTTTACCCCGAAGCAGTGCAGCCAATTGATCCACTCCAAGTCATAGGAAGGAAAAATAACAATAAAACAAAACTTACTGCCATCAAGTCAGTCCCGGTTCATAGAAACCCTGTAGTACAGAGTAGAATGACCCTGTTGGTGGTTTCTGATGCTTTTTCCTACAGAGAGAATGGATACTTTCAAACTGCTGAATTCATGGTTAATAGCTTAACTCAAAACAAATGTGCCAGCCGAGATCCAATCAGAAGAAAAACGTGAAGTTCTTATTTATAAGGTATACCAATGAGGCAACCACAACAGTGAAAAATACAGTCTTTGGGGGTCATGTTTGAAATTAGAATACATAAAGAATAAAAACCTATGGTTTTGGAATTTACACTTTGGAGAGTATCAACGTTTTACATTAACTTGATAATTTCAGGGTAGCCACGCGGGCAAAACTGTTGACCAGGAACAAGCAAACAGAATAAGATATCATACTTTATGTCTTAAGTCTATCTTAGGATGTCTTTTTATAACAACTAGACACAAGGGCCTTGCTTTTAATCAAGAACCGTCAAGCAAATAACAGAAAACTCATCAATAACAGGTCCTTTTAGTTGGCAGTCACATTCAAACGTCCTGCTTTTAAGTACTGCCAAGAGTTACAAAAATTCCATAAAGCACACATTAAGTAAAGTACCTTACCCTAACTACATTATGTTAGGGAGGTTTTTCTAACTACATTAAATGAAATAACTTTGGTTACATATTCTCTGGTTTTAAGATAAATATGATAACTAATTGATATTTCTAAGTTTCAAGAATCAGTTGGGTTGCTAATGTGTTGTACATACATAGAATTACTGTGGAAAGCAATATGGATAGTCCTAAAACAGCTGGCAATAGAAAACCATATGACAGAGGAATACCACTGCTGGGCATATACTCCAAAGAAATGAGAGACAGATCATGAACAGACATACGAGGAGATACCCCCCAAAAAACAGAGTTGCACTGGACAGAGCAGCTTTTATAACATGCATTTTTCCTGCTAGTTGAGCATCAAGCAACTGACTCTAAGTTAGTGCACCCAGTAGCATTACCAAGGAAGTTTCTCTCTGGTCATAGTGAATTTTTTCATAAAAGCAGTTTAAACTATTTTATTGGGGGCTCATACAGCTCTTATCACAATCCATAAATCCATGTGTCAAGGACATTTTTACATATGTTCCATCATCCTTTTCATTTGTTTAATCGTTTTATTAGGGGCTCATACAACTCTTATCACAATCCATACATACATCAATTGTGTAAAGCACATTTGTACATTCATTGTCCTCATCATTCTCAAAACAGTTGCTCTCCACTTAGGTCCCTGGCATTAGCTCCTCCTTTTTTCCCCTCCCTCCCTGCTCTCCCCTCCCTCAGGAACCCTTGATAATTTATAAATTATTATTTTGTCATATTTTGCCCTGTCTGATCTCTCCCTTCACCCACTTTTCTGTTGTCCATTCCCCAGGGAGGAGGTCACATGTAGATCTTGTAATCAGTTCCCCCTTTCCAACCTACTCTCCCTCTAACCTCCCAGTATAGCTACTCACACCACTGGTCCTGAAGGGATCATCCTCCCTGGATTCCCTGTGTTTCCAGTTCCTATCTGTACCAATGTACATCCTCTGGTCTAGCCAGACTTGCAAGGTAGAATTGGGATCATGATAGTTGAACGGGGTTTCAGGGAGGAAGCATTTAGGAACTAGAGGAAAGTTATATTTTTCATCATTGCCACATTGAACCTTGACTGGCTCATCTCCTCCCCAATACCCTTCTGTAAGGGGATGTCCAGTGGCCTACAAATGGGTCTTGGGTCTCCACCCTGCAGTCCCCACCCTCATTCACTACGATAAGATTTTTTGCTCTGATGATGCCTGATACCTGATCCCTTCGACACCTTGTGATCACACCAGTTGGTGTGATTCTTCCATGTGGGTTTTGTTGCTTCTGACCTAGATGGTCGCTTGTTTACCCACACCTTGTTTTTGTGTGTGTGATGGCTGATTTAAAAGAACAGTATGTAGCTCTAAAATTTTGTTTCCTGATTGAGAAAAATGCCACAGAAACTATTTTGATGTTGAATACAGCTTACAAGGACAGCACTATGGGGAAAACTTAAGTGTATGAGTGTTTTTCTCTATTCAAAAAGGTGATATGTTGATTGATGAGAAACCTCATTCTGGACATTTGTCAACTTCCTGAAAGAACAAAAAGGTCAACTCAGTGCATTTGGAGTTCGTTCCACCAGTTCAGACTGTTAATCAAGCTTTCTATTTTGAGTTTCTGAAAAGATTGCATAACAGTATGTGACCCAAACAAGGGGACTACTTTTGCCACCACAACAATGCACCTGCTCACTCAGCCATCTTTATGGACCAGTTTTTGGCAAAAGACATCATGTCTCTCTTTCCCCCACATACCTTTCTCACCTGACCTTGCTCCATGGGACTTCTTTTTGTTTCCTCAAATGGACATGTAAGGATAGCAATTTGACAATGTAGAAGAGGTGAAGAAAAAAACAAGGGAGGTGCTGTCAGCCATCCAAACAGATGAGCTTGAAAAATGTTTCCACGATTGGAATAGCAGCTTTGACAAATATATTGTGTAGTGGAGAAAACTTTGAAGGTAATAAGGTTGTTTTGTTAAAAATATGTAAATACATAGCTTAAAATTATTTATTGGGGGTACCCCCTTGTATATAGTCTTGAGGTTAGCAAGCCCCATTAATCACAGGCAATCGCATACATAACACGGTAGGCAATGCCAACCCTGGAGGTTCCTGGTAGAAGGAAGTTGATTGTCCCGAGTGGGGAGAACAATAGAAATATGTCTGCTCCTATAGATAAGGGCTGCCATCTACATAGTGGTCAGTCATGTGCTTTTCATAGGGTATCACTAAGGTAGCACTGTTCTGGAGTGTTCATGATCAGGAGTGGGGTGTAAAGTCCCCTCCACTTTTGTTAAAGAGGAATGTCCTTTCAGGTCTAGAGGAGCACCTGATTTTCTGGCTGGAGATGATGTACAGTAACTTCCAACAGGAACTTCTGCCTTACCTACCCTGTAGAGTGAAAGTTATATAGAACAGAGGTAAGGAGAATAAATAGTTAATCACAAGTATATTTTCAAACTGGGTAGAGGAAACCTGGGGTAGGAAATTGTTTACGTATGGTTATTTAAAAACAAACAAACAAACATCAGTTTACTTCTCCTTTAGAGGCCATAAGAACTATCAATAAAACTGAAGACAAAAATAAAAGTATTGTATAAGACTATTACTATAAGGATAAATCCCAAGATCAAGGCAGGTGTCTGCTCTCTGATGGTGTAATATTTTAATTTGGTCCTCAACCATGAGGTGCCTAATGTTCATAATCCATATAACACCCCCAGTTTGTCAATAATAATAACCTCTTGTTGCAATAGAGGAGACCTCTCCTCTTTGGGGTGTCAGTGTCGCATCCTGGAGGGAAAGGGATAAGAGTACTCAGTTCATGGCATGTAACATTGTTGTACAATCATCTCAAATCTACCGCCTACATGAGGGTTCAGTGAGCCTTAATGCAAATTCAAGTCCAGAAGTAGAAGTGGGGATGGTTTATATCTGTCTCGGAGAAGATAATGTCACTTCTTTTGGTGGGTAAATCAGGTGTGGCATCCTGCCATTGGGGCAAACACTTAAATTATATCAAGTTCCTAGGGGAGAGTACATTTGATTTTATGTTCCCAGTTGAATAATTTTGACTAGTTTCTATACAGGCTTTGGTAACCCAGGCCTTCTGTTACAGAAAACTGGTGCTTTAGACTTCTGTTCTTTTGAGGTACACAATATTCTTCATAGACTACACCAGAAGGATCTTACTTGGAAACTCCACTAAGCAAACTGGACTTGACCTTATACACATCGGTAGCAAATTAAAGGAACTGAGATACTCCCTCCAATTTAAGGCTGAAATTTCCTAGTGTGAGAATCAGTAGATGATGAATAGCCCAAGAATATAGATTTTTAAGTCACCAGATGTGATAGTTTATTGTGCCAGTGTGGCCGATAAACACAAGTAAGATTAATTGAAGGTCAGAGAGATAAATGGCTCAGTGAGCCTCGCCTTGCTTGTCTCTCACTCTTTAATCATCGGATCTGCATGTGGCTGCCTTGCTTGTTCTTTGCCTCAATTTAAAGGGTACACTACCTGTGGGGCGCCTAGCTTGTAGACTGTGTCCCTTTAAGCCCACACAATTGGAATGTTCATCTCTGGAGCTGGGGACTGACAGTTGGTGACCTGCCTTGCTGTTTGCTGCCTGGGTATATATAGCCCAGCTCTCTCTACAGAAAGGAACTGGCAGCTCTCAAGACTTAAAGGACTGCTAGTGTCTCACTGCTTCATAATTTATAATTTAACTGTTACTTTCTTGTATTATCTATCTATCTGTATATAATTTAATGGTTCATTTTCTTGTGTTATATATCTATCTTTTAAATATATATATATATATATATATATATATATATATATATATATATATATATATAATTACTAGCAATCTGGTTTTGTCTCTCTAGAGAACCCTGTCTAACACACCAGACTTTGGTTAAAATCTCTTGCTTTGAGGATGCCCAATAAATGGCAATTCAAAGCTACCCTACATTTAATATCTTCATGCTGTCTTTGTCAAGCAGGCCTTTATTCTGCCTTTGTGAATGAACATTACTGAAAATGTTGTCCCACACTACCTCCAGCCCTCATTGTTTGTATAAATAATGTCTAGTCACTTATGTTTTTAATTTGTACAGATAGCTTAGTGTAAAAAGCTGTCTTTTAAAGTATACTTTTATTAACAGTATTTTATATTCTATACCATTGGCTAAATTAATTGATACTATCAATATCATTGCCATATGTCACACGGAGATGATTTATAATGTTCCCCAATAAAGGGATAATAATGAATCAGGGATATCTAGAAACCATAGAGACATGATTGAATTTTGAACTCAATTTAGTTGTAGTTTTAATTCAAGAATAATTAGTTCTATGGTCCAACCCTATTCTATAAGGCTCTCATGAAGAGATTGCTGAAAATAGGGGAGTTGTAATAAAATGTGGTGAAGACATCAGATGTTTCCCATAGCATCTAGGGTCTTAAAGATTTGTCTTGAAATAAGCAGACATCTAAGTAAAGTGTTAGCTAACTCCACATGGAAAAAGGCGAATCAGCCTGTTTGATCAAAGGATTATAAAATAATTACATCCAAGACCTGAGGAGGAAATTATGTTAGAGCTTAAATTCTGAGCACCCAGTTGGTAGAAGGCTATGGATGACAGCGAAAGTCAAAATCCATTTGCAAAGTCCCCACGTGGATTAAGCTTCTTATGAATCCCCTTGACCACTCATCTTACTATCAGATAGTGCATTGCAAAGATGCCATTATGCAGATGGAGTTAAGTTATAATGTAACATTTTATCTTTGTTATCCCTTTTGACCCTTTTAAATTTTGTGCTAGTTCTTATTATTTTCTTCTTGATTGGGGTTTTCTGTCATTTTAATAGTTTTTTTAAATTTTATACTTCTCTTTATATGAAATCCAAACCCATCATTCTGTTATTCCATCGATGCTGACTCATAGCAACTCTAGAGGACAGGGTAAAACATTCCCTGTGGGTTTCTGAGCCTGCAAGTCTTCACAGGAGCAGAAAGCCCTGCCTTTCTAATGAGGAGCAGCTGGTAGCTTTCAACTGCCAGCCTTGCAGTTAACAGCCCAATGCACAACCACAATGCCACGAGGGCTCCATATGAAATCCAACATTGGTAAATCTAAAGAGACATTAACTTGGTTGGTAGTTTCTTGGGGGTTACGGCAGGGGCAGTTGGGGAGAAATGAGGAGCTAATCACATTGAGTACAAGAAAAGAGACTGTTCTAAAATTGATTGTGGCGGTGATTGTACAACTCTAATATGTTTAAACTACTGAATTGTGTGATATGTGAATTACATGTCCATAAAACTATTAACATTTTTTAAAAAGAAAAATGCTAGTCCACAGCAATTTAGTTACCTGACACAGTTTGATGAGCTATTTCCTTACCTGGTAAGAATTTTTACGCAGACATTTTCTTGAAAAACTCTTGAGAGAAAATGAATGTATCCTTATTCAGACCACAATGGAAGCAAACTTAGGAATAATTTTTTCTTTCTTTCTTTCTAAGAAACCATGGGCAACTTCCTGTGCTTTCTCAAATGCACTGTGAAAAACAATCAGCACACACTTGTAAATACTTTATATGTCAACATTCATGGCTTCTTTATCAAGGTGGGTTGATGGGTGCAAGGCCACTTAGTTCTAGCACATCTGTGAGAAGGGCATTTACCATGGCTGCTTAGCTCTGGGCTGTTCTGAGTAGCTGCTGCTAAGGCCAGTAATTCATTCTTGCCTCTGGGGGCAAGCTCGGGCAGCTCAGGCTGGGTTCTACTGTATTCGACGTGGGCTGGAGATGAATCACAAATGCCTCTTTGTTCTAGTCTGATAACATGTGGTAACCACGGTGTGAGAGTACATATAAGTGTTATGCCCCAGAGTAAATTTAAGATCTTCTTCAGTCATTGTGCCACTACCCTGCGACACAGGACTAGTTCTTTGAAACAGAGTCCAAGTTCCTAGAAGGGTACGTGGTGGGGTATCTTTAGGGCCCCCTTAAAGCTCCCTCCATCTTTCTGTCCTTTACCATAATTCTCAAAGGGATTTCAAGACTTTAGGAGTTTCATTAGTTTTTATCTTAGCTTTCTAAGTGCTTGCTAGCAAATAGGGTCCATTCAAAGAGCTTTTCACAGATTTGTGGGTGATTAAATAGATGGAGTAAGACCCCAAAATCAGAGATACAGTTTTGACAAAATTTTGACATTCCCAGAGAACTCCTTCAGTTGTTTGCAATTTGAGAGGTGGAACCAGCTGGCATAAAGTCACCATGCCTCCGAAAAATGATCTTACTGCCGCTGAATTATTAACAGACCTACCTCTTTAACTTCTGGCAAGCTTGCTGGCTTCCCGATGACTCTTAATGCTGGTTTGGATCATAAAATTCAAACCTGTTATTGAATTCTAAATGTAATCCTCTTTATTTAAAGCACTGGCAACGAGGAGGTCATCCACATATTGCAATAGGACTTTTTGTTTAAGATGTAGCAAACTCAGCCATGGCTTCTGAACACTCATCAAGAAAATATACCAATACAGTTGTTTTTACTACCATTACCTTCCCATAGAGCCCTGGTGATGTTGTTTGCCAAAATAACATATATTGTAATACCATATATATGGCATTAATGTAGCAAGACCTAATTTGTCTGCCTACCAAGCATTCAGCAATTTGATACAGCTATTTTCTGCTCCATCAAACATCATGAATTTTCCATCTTAAGTCCTCAACTACAAGTGTGCCTGCGGTAGTCTAGATCACTCATTAAATTATCTGCATCAAATCTCAATGATGGAGCCTCTGGAGCATGTCATGTGCCTTGGCGATCCAGGATTAAATGAGTCAGCCTCTCCCTGGGTCCCCAGGACACACCAAGAAGCCCAGGCCAATGTGGCCCTATGTGGTGCGTACCACCAGGGACCTAACTCCCCTAGGGTCCACAAAAGCATTTCCAGTCATTCTTCTCCCCAACATGAGGCTGGTCCTCTCACTTTTCCTACCAACAGTCATGCATTTGTGTTCCCCAAAACATGTTTGCTCCCTTTCCCCTCTTGGACTTGATTTTCCCAGCAGTATCCATTATCCCTCTGATAGGGCTATCTACCTGTCCAGGGGGACCTCATCATCATTTTAATGGCAGCCACTGAGTGGCAACATGCCATTCCCTTCCTTTGACAATTTGATCTCAGCTGACTTGAGGTGTCCTCTGATAAATTGACCTTCAAGATACACACCTAGAGAGGATGATGTACTGTCCATAGGAACCAGTCAGGCTCTCTACCAGGCTATCTGGCCACCCTGGATGTCCCTGCCTTCAATGCTTCTGCCAAATCTACCATCCATGAACTTACAGTATGCCTTATCCACCGGCATGGCACTCCACACAGCACTTCTTCAGGTCAAGAAATTTACTTCCCAGGAAATGAAGTGTGACAATGGGTCCATGCCCGTGGAATCTGCTGTCCATATCATGTCCCTCATCATCCTGAATCAGCTGGCTTGATAGAATGATGGACTAGACTTCTAAAAACACAATTACAGTGCCAGCTTGGTGGCAATACCTTGCAGGGCTGGGGCAATGTACTCCAGCAGGCTGTATATATTCTAAACCAGTGGCCAATATATGGTGCTGTGTCTCCAATAGCCAGGATTCATGCCTCTAGGAATCAAGGGATGGAAGTTGGAGTGGCACCACTCACTATTACTCCTAGTGATCCACTTGAAGCACTTTGCTTCCTCTCCCAGCAACTCTATGTTCTTCAGTACTGGAGGTCCTAGTTCCAAAGGAAAGCGCATTCCCACCAGGAAACATATCACTGATTCCGTTGAACTAGCAGCTAAGAATACCCTCCTGCCACTTTGGACTCCTCATGCCTTTGGATCAACAGATCAAGAAGGGTGTCACTGTGCTGAGGGCTGGGATTGATCCTGATTACCAAGGGGAAATTGGACTGGTGTTACATAATGGAGGTAAAGCAGAATATGACCAGAATTCAGGAGATTGCTTAGGTCTTCTCTTAGTACTATCATACCCTGTGATTTACGTGGTAAACTACAGCAACCCAATCCTAACAGTACTACTAATGACCCAGACCCCTCCACAATGAAGGACTGGTCACCCCACCAGGCAAAGAGAACCACAACCAGCTGGGGTGCTGGCTGAGGGCAAAGGGAATACAGAATGGGTAGTGGAGAAATTTAGTTCTACCTATTAGTTACAACCATGTGATCAATTGCATGGTTTGTGATTGTCAGTATTTCTTCTTTATATGTGCTTATTGAAAAATTCCCCCTTGTTCATGCATAATATATCAATACAAATAGGTTCAGTGTGTTTTCATTCATATGTATGGCAGCTATACAATGTTAGGTATAAGTATGACTTCATAAATGTCTGGAAATTACATATAGCTAAAGAATAATATACAAGTACCAAGTTGGGAAGGAGTGGACTGTGCTGTGATAGCCCTCGTGCACACATGTGTGTGTACATACATGGCTCCTGTTGGCACATGTGGGTGGAGTTTAGCCTGTCACTCAGGTCTCAGCTTGATTGGACGATGACTGAAAAGATTCTAAAAAATCAGCAGAAAGGGTCTATAGAGATAGGAGTTGCCAGGAAAACTGCAGGTTACTTTGAGATAGTTGTCCCAAATGCATTAAAGGAACTGTAAAACTCTGCAATGCTCCATCGTCAGAAAAGTTAGTGTGGCTTAAACAGGAAACCCTTCTTGTTCAGGATGGTTATAGTCACAGTTTCCAAAAAAGTGCAGCTATTGATTAATGCAATGTCGTCGCAATTAAATATACATTCCTAGGTGTTTTATCTGTTGTGGCTTTGTCTTTTTCCTTTCAATGCCTCAAATATAAACTCAAACTCACTACCATGGAGTCATTGCTGACTCATAGACACACCCTATAGGACAGGATATAACTGCCCCTGTGGGTTTCTGAGACCGTGACTGCTGAGACAAGTAGAGAGATTTGTTTTTCTCCCAGAGAAGCTGGTGGTTTTGAACTGTTCAACTTGCAGTTCGCAATCCAATGTGGAGCCATTACACTATCAGGACTATAGCCTTATCAATTGTGGCAGTGGAATAAAAATAATAATATATATATGAATTTTTAATCTTTTCAAAGAAAAGATTCATGGGCTGTAGAAATGAATTAAAATGGGTAAGACACTTCAGCAATTATAATAAAGTCTACAGGTGCTTCTCTTATTTCAGCAAAAGGGGTGAATAGCAATGATAAGAATTATCACATCCTCACTTTTGGGTTTTCCTCATTCCGTATCTTCTCCCTTGTTTCCTGTTTCTCTTACCCCTGCATTTCTCTACAGCTTCTTGCTCCTTCCTTCTCTCCAATACTCATTGTCCCAAAGTTCTTCTTAAAAAAACAAAAGGCATGCTGATTTCTTTCCAGCCTAGATCCTTCTCTCTCTCTCTCTCTCCTCTCTCTCTCCTCTCTCTCTCTCTCTCGCTCTCTCGCTCTCGCTCTCTCGCTCTCGCTCTCATCTGCTATGTCTCTTTCCAGATGTTTCCTTAGCCACAGTCACTAAAAGTGAAAACTTTACATTATCTTAATTTATTGTATGACTGACAGCATCTCTAGGCCTCTTGGTACTTTCTGGAAATATTTTTCTTGAATGCCTGGGGTACTGTGGCCAATAAATACCAAGTTACTAAAGGGATACTTTGGGATCAATACTGATATATTTCTGGCCCCCTAAGATTAAGTGTTGAAAGCAAGACTGTTACTTTGAGGGCAAAGGTGGACCTGAACCAAGCTATTTCAATTGCCTCATGTGGATGTGAAAGTTGGGCATTGAATTAGAAAGATTAAAGAATCAATGCATTTCAAGTATGATGCTGGCAAAGAATATTGAAAGTATCATGGGACTCCATAAGAACAAACAAATCTGTCTTGGAGGACGTACAGCCAGAATGCTCCATAGTGGCAAGGATAGCAAGCCTCTATCCCAAATGCTTTGAGCATATTATTGGGAGAGAGCAGTCCCTGGCAAAGAACATCATGCTTGGTAAAGTAGAGGGTCAATCAGTGAAAAAGAGGAAGGTCCCCGACAAGATGGATTAACCCAGTGGTCACAACCATAGGCTGAAACAAAAAACAAATGTGAAGATGCACAAGACCAGGAAGTGTTTAGTTCTATAGTGTAAGGTTTATTGGGGTGCAAAAAAGAACTAAAGATCCAATTGGCAAAGATTTAGAAGCAGGCTTTATTGAGAAGCTTGCGGGCGGTTCGGCAACTCAGGGTATTGAGCTATTGAAACCATGCCGGGAAAATTCCTGGCAGCGTTTTTATGTCCACTGCTGGAAGGCACCGTTGGGAAGGATCAAAGCTGGGGAGGATCTGCACACACAGGTGCTTCAGAAGGGCGAAGGTAGTTAATCTTATCTATATTTCAAGGATGGGTGGAGTGACCATATCTTCAAAGAACGTCCTGGCTCTGGGGATGTTTGGTTCTCAGAACTTGCGGTTTTCAGCAAGGGGAGGGGAGGCCAGCGAGGGGTGAGTTCTGAGAGCTAAGGTGCAGGGGCCGAACTCAAAATGGATTCCCTTGTGCCAAGACCAGGCATACCAGACTCTTCCTTATAGGGAAAAGGGACAAATTTAGTCCATTTCTGTAACTGCTTCCTGAGGGTAGTGGACGAAGACCCAGGGGAGGGACTTTTCAGGCAGAGTACTGGGCGTTCCGTCTTGGCACAGGGAGGAGAGGTTGGTATTGCTGTAGCATCATCTGGTGGACCGCTATACGGGTGATTTCACGGAGTTGACTTTGCAGGAGCTGGATGAGACAAGGAGCAATTAAGAGCAAAATTATAACTAAAATTATGGGTCCTGGTATGGGGGCTAGGAAGGAGTACAGAGAAGAGTTCCACCAGGAAGAGGATCTGTCTGTTCTGAATCTGTTGTTTATTGCAGCTCACAATTTAGCTTGTTGAGGGTCTGGACTCTAGTTTCCACAATTCCCGACTTATTGATGTAATAACAGCATTCCTCCTGGAGGAAGAGGCAGGTTCCTCCTTTTTCAGCCGTGATGAGGTCTAAAGTGCGGCTGTCCTGCAAGGCAACTTGGGAAACAGAGGTTATTTGTCTCTGCAGGGAGGCTAGAGACTCGGCAGAGGCATCAACAGCCAGCTGGAAGCATGCGGATAACTTGTCTGCTGTGATGATAGTGTCCAAGGGCCCCGGCGCGGAGTCCTACTGCAACTGCTGCTGAGGCTAAGGAGATGCCCACTGCTATCGGGAGAAAAACTGCTCTTTTAGTACGGCGACTGTATACCTGGATGTATTTGTCCTGGAACTCAGCCGGAGTGTATATAGTGAGCTGCGGAACCAGAGTGACGGGCAGGCACAAAAGGGTAGAGGTGGAACTGATGTTCAAATGCTTAGTGAGTGTATAGTTGCACCAAAAGAAAAGTCCTTCTGGGGCTGTTAGTGGTTTGGAGGGGATTCGGGTGACATTACATGTCTGAGTAGATGCATTGGAGTAGCAAAAGGGCACTTCAGTGTTATTTTTTTTTTTTTGGTTGGATGTCTAAGAAGATTGCAGAGTAAGGACAAGTATGGAAGGTATGAAGCTAGCAGAGGGCAATCAGTTGCAGGAAGAAGCGAGAACAGGAAAGGTCATCCATAGAGTATTTCGAAAGGACTGAGGCCGGACCGCTCCTGAGGGGCTGTGCGAAGGCGAGTAAGAGCAAGAGGTAATAGTTGAGGCAGTTCTAGGGAGAGTTGCAGTTCTAGGGAGAGTTTGGTGAGCTGTTGTTTTATGAGACTGTTAGCTCGCTCAACCCTACCAGAAGACTGGGGGTGGTAGGCTGCGTAGAGTTTCCAGCAGATGCCTAGTGAGGCGCTAAATGCCTGCTGCACCTTAGATATGAAGGCTGGGTCATTGTCTGACTGAATTGAAGAAGGCTGGCCAAAATGAGGAATGATGTCTTGAAGAAGGTGAGCGGCGACTATACTTGCACTCTCAGAGGAGGTGGGAAAGGCTTCGATCCATCCTGAAAATGTGTTAACCATAGTGAGGAGATATTTAAACCGCTTATACTTTGTCATGTGGGTAAAGTTTATCTGCCAGTCCTGTCCCGGTAGGTGCTCTCGCATCTGGTAGAGCTGTTTATGAGGGTGTTGAGCTCTCTGGCTGTTTGAGAGGGCACAGATGTTGCATTTGGCATGTACTGTGTTGATAGTGCTCCATAGTCCAGTGGGGTAATATATGGGGGTTAGAAACTTGTAGAGAACTTTTGGTCCAATGTGTAGAGATTGTGAATATCGGTATTGATGGTTTCCTGTTGTAACTTTGGGAGAACTAGTAAGTTACATTTGTGTACCCACCCTTTTCATTGAGGAAGAGAGCAATACTGGGTGTTTTCCTGATCAGTGTAAGTTGGAGTGTAAGTGGGAGATAAAAAGGATACTGAGCTAGGAGCGGGAAAGTTGTTGGTCTAAGTCAGTAACAGGATCACGCCACGTGAATGCAAACAGAAACTGGGAGTCTGGGTGAATAGGAGTGGTAAAGAACGCATTTTGAGATGTAGGACAGTAAAGTGGGTAGTGCTTGCAGGGATTTGGGAAAGGAGAGTGTAGGGGTTAGTGTAGGGGTGATGGGGACCACTGCAGCATTGATTAGGCGGAGATCCTGCACGAGACGGTATTGTCCATTAGCTTTCTGTACTGGCAAAACAGGGGTGTTACATGGTGAGTTTACAGAGGTGAGCAGACCTTGTTTTAATAATCTATCTATTATGGGCTTTTTCCACTTTGCCTGAGGATTATGGGTGGTATGCAGCATGGAGTTTTCACTCAATGCTAAGGGAAGTGGCGACCAGAAGAAAAAGAGTGGCCAGTGGATTGATGATCCAAAGGCCAAATTTATTTTTTAAAGTGCAGCTTTATATATGAATGAGGCAAAGGTATATAGCTTGCATGTTGTAACAATAGCATCCTGATAAAATTTCTCTAAGCACAAACAATTCCTTGGGAGTAATGTTATTTTAACAAGGAAGGCTGTGTTCTCAGTTTACTCATTGCGTCTCAGAACTTGGGAAAACATAAAGACACAGTGTCTTAAGAGAGTCACCAATAAACTTCAGTTAAAACTCAGTGATTCCCTATAATCTCTGCTTTTAAAATTTTATAGCTAACACTGAAGAGTTAAAAGGCAGTTATGTGCTGAAGCTGTGGTTTCTCCCAAAAGCTGCAGGGCACAGAAGCAGAACATTTGGTGAAGCTGAACTTTATGCAAGGTTGGGATCATCCCGCCTTCTGTTCTTATTGCAAACCTAGAACAGTTTTAACCAGAACAATCGCAACTTCCTTACCACCTAGAACAATCTCAATTTCATTATCACTCAGAACAATTTCAACTTCTTTATCACCTTCTCCATCACATCCTCATCACATCCTCATCACATCCTCATCACATCCTCATCACATCCTCATCACATTTCTCTCAACCTCTTTGCCACATCCTCATTGCATTTCTTTATCACATTCCTTATCTTTCTTTACTGGTTTGGGGGCATACTCAGTTTTCTGACTCAGTTTAACTTTCTCTTGCACAAACTTTAACTCTTTTATTACTTCTGCTTGGGTCTGCCTAACAATTCCAGTTTTGTTTGCAATAAAAGTAACCTTAGGCCTAGTCAGTGGGTTTTTGAAATTGGAAACTGGGGGCGGGCATGAGGTTGTGGAGGTGGCCTGACTTAAGAGGCGACAAGGGGAGAGCGTTGCTGGAGAAGGAGATAGTAGCATGTAACCTGGTTAAAATATCCCTTTCAAACAATGGAAAGGGCATGAGGGGATAACTAAATAGGAGTGTGAAAACGGAGTTTTGTCGAATGTGCAAAACAGGGGGAGGGTTTTTCTGGGGGTTGAGGGGGACCCATCAATCCCCACAACAGAGATCTTGGAAGGAAATGTAGGGCCCAAGTTAGAGGGGATCACAGAATAGGTAGCCCCCGTACCTGCTACCTGGAGCATGACCCTGGGCTCGGCAAGGGTTACCTGAGTCAAGGAGCCAGGGCTTCTTCAGTCCATAAATTCCAGGAGCTCCATACCTTGCAGCTCTGTGTCTGGAGCTTCCTGGGGCTGGGGGCTGAGCCAGGGTCGGGCAGTCTGCTGTTTGCACTGCGGGCAGGGCTTGCTAAGAGGCTTGGGATTGGGGCAAACATTTGCCCAGTGGCTGTCCCAGCCACATTTGAAGCAGGATCCTGGCGGTAGGTGCTGGCTCCCCTGGGGAGCGCGGCAATGGATAGGATTACCTGCCGGCCTTAGGGCTGCTACCAGTTTGGGAATGGAGGTTAACCATTTGTTGGACCCTCACCTGGCGAGTGGCTTCAGCTGTCTCTTCACAGACGTTGAAAACTTTAAATGTCATGTTTACCAGATCCTATATTGGGATTTCAGGGCCCTCTTTAGCCTTTTTCAGCTTCTTTCTGATGTCAAGGGCTGACTGAGAGATGAAGTGAGAGGCTAAGATAGAAGCCCCGCTTTTAGACCCTGGATTTAGGCGAGTGTACTGTTGAGTGCCTCCTGGAGGCAGTTAAGAAAAAGAGTGGGGTTTTTATCTGCCTTTTGAGTAGCTTTTTTCAGTTTGTCATCGTTGACAACCTTGTTGGAGACTGTTTCCAGACCTCTAATGAGGTACCTAGGCATGAGGTTTTTATGAGGAAGGTCAGACCCCTGGCCAGGCTGGTAATTCCAACCAGGGTCCTCCAGTGGGATGGCGTGCGCCCCCAGAGGGACATCTGGATTAGTGGTGTGGACTTTGTCTGCTAGCTGGCGTCCGGCACCAGTCACCCTTGCGCGTTTCTTAGAGGTTAGGGTGGAAGCAAGGATCACTTGGATCTTATGCCAGGTTAAGTTATTTGTCTGGGAAATATAGGTGAATTTTTTAATGAACTTGAAGGGGTCTGCTGAGAAGGAGCCCAGGCGGGTTTTTATTTGTGACAGATCCTGCAGGGAAAAGGGGATGTGAACTCGAATGAGTCCCCCCTGGCCTGCGACTTCCCTCAGCGGGCAGAGGGCAGCAGGAGGGCTGTGGGAGCGGGTATGAGAGGCAACCTGTGAGGATAGGAGAGAGCTTTTGGACGAGCCACTGGGCGGTGCAGAGGGTGGGGGGGATTCGTAAGGCAGCAGGAGTGGTGCACTGAGGAGCTTGGGTACTTCCTCACAGGGTTGAATGACAGGTTCTTTCGGTGGGGAAGATTGGGCTAACATTACTTGGGAGGTGGAGCAATGGCTGCAGAGGTCGGGGTGGGAATGCAAGTCCCAAAAAGCCTGCACAGAGGGGACTTCAGAATCCTTACCAGTCCTTATGCAGAAATTGTCCAGGTCCTGCAGAACTTTGAAATCAAAAGTGCCTGTCGGAGGCCAATGTGACTGGTTGTCAAGCTGGTACTGGGCCAGGTGACTTGAGAGAGAAAAACAAGTTTTTTTCTTTTGCAAGGTCTGAGTGTACCCCAGGCTAGAGAAATTCTTTAGGCGACAACCCAGTTCAGTGGCTGGGTCAAACTTGGATTGTTCCGTGCCCATGGTGAGGTTAAAAAGGAGGAGGAGAGGGGGAGGAGGAGTTTAAAGGCACTGCAGGAGCTTGAGTAGGAGACACCAGGCCAAGCAGAACAGACCCAGACCAACCCTCTGAGGGTTAGTCCAATCGGCAGGAGTGGCTTCCCCTAATCCTACTGCCAGCAGTCCGGCTATACGTAGAGGCACTATAAGTTGGAGAGGAGAGCAAGATGCAAAAGGCCACATGTGAGGCAAATGAAGGAGTGGTGGTGAGGGCGAGGGCGAGCAGAGGCGAGGTTTCGGGTTCTGGGTGAGTGGGTCTAGACAGGAGGCACCCAGGCATCCCCAAGTGAGTCCTGCCTAGGACTGCAGCAAAGGGAGGGAGGGAGAGGGATTGGCAAGACATCTCAAAGACAATCACTCTCCGGCTACCCCTGGGGTCTACAGAAGGAAAATTCCCTGTGTGGCCACATCTCGGATTGGAAAACTCCAGTGGAGCTCGAGAAACCCAAAACCGAGCTTGACAAGATAGGAAAGGAATGCAGTTAAAGGAGACTCACCAGGGCGGCTGCGGGCTGGTTTTGAATGTAATTGAGAGTTGAGGTGAAGCGCTGTGCCCGAAGGTCCTGGAGACTTTGGGAGAGAGGGGGGGCTCTCAAGGGTGACCCCCCAAAGATGGGGGAAGCCACACGCCCTCCTGGGTTTTGGTGCCAAGAATGTAAGGTTTATTGGGACGCAAAAAGAACTAAAGATCCAATTGGCAAAGTTTTAGAAGCAGGCTTTATTGAGAAGCTTGCGGGCGGGTTCAGCAACTCAGGGTATTGAGCTATTAAAACTGCGCCGGGAAAAATCCTGGCAGCACTTTTATGCCCACTGCTGGCAGGCACAGCTGGGAAGGATTGAAACTGGGGAGGGTCTGTGCACACAGGTACTTCAGAAGGGAGAAGGTAGTTAATCTTATCTATATGTCAAGGACAGGTGGAGTGATCATATCTCCAAAGAACGTCATGGATTTGGGGATGTTTGGTTCTCAGAACTTGCGATGTTCAGCGAGGGGAGGGGAGGCCAGCGAGGAGTGAGTTCTGAGAGCTAAGGTGGAGGCGGTGAACTCAAAATGGAGTCCCTTGTGCCAAGACCAGGCATATAGTATGTAGGGTCGCTATTCACAGAATATACTAAGTGGCACTTAACAACAATAAGATTAATCGATTAAGAAATGTCACACTATGTTTAAAAATATAAAAAATAAATTCCTGGTAATTAATTAAATGTTGTCCTCCAACCATAATACTAGGGTCCCGGGTTAAGCCCTGTTGACTATAGAAACAAATCTTTTAGGGAGCTAGAGGTAGAACTAGGTGTCCCTCTACATGCCAAAGCCAACCTCCCCCATTACAGGAAGTTGGAAGCTGCTTAAGACTAGAGGGCATGCTCAAATTCAGGTCTTTAGGGTGAGAAGTCAGTACTTCTTGGGTGGGACCCCATCTAGGGCAGGTGGGCTTGATTCAGTCAACGGGGTCAACCAGTACCATCAATCACGCCTCCCAACGGGGGGCCTGAAAAAGCCAGCAGCTCCTACACAGATCAGCGTGGCCAGACCATGGTCCCGAGCAGCTGTGCTGCAGGCTCTCTCTCTCTCTCTCTAGTTTGTGTTCAGTTTACTATAATGCCTGAAACTGTTTCTTTCCTTTATAAAAACCCACTTGGATCACAAGGCAAGCTTCAGAGTGCTTCTTTCTTGCGCAAAGCCAAGAACCAAGATATTTCTAACCCTAACATTATTGAGAAACCTAACAAATCCAGTGACATTCATGTGTGTTTAAGAAATAGCTTTATATCAAGAAGTAATTAAAGCTTTTCCTTGTGCAATCACCTACTCTGTGCTCCCATTGTTAAACCAGAAAAACAAGAGGTAAGGAGGTCAATCATGGGAGACCAGGAGCTAGAACAACATTCCCAGTATCCTAGGGTTCGTGGGTCAGACCTCCCCTTCTGCTTTTCCCCCATGGAGTCACTCAAGAGCTCACTGTGGTGCTTTAACTGGCCTTCACCAGTTAACTGGCCACAGGCTTTTCCCATCCCTCACCAGGACTAGATGGATAGCACCTGCCACCCTCATCACCCTAGATCTGCAACCACCAGCACACTATAATTTCCTGGCACAGACTGCTACCCAAGAGCGGTAATAATTCCACACCCCATGGAGAGCCTCTAAAAACCAACCCTGAGAGCTCACCTGGGATCTTCTCTCTGTGTGTTTGCACTGGAGGGCTGTATCCCTATCCTACCAGGACAAGGGATGGTGTTGGCCATCCTACCCTGTACTCACCCCCGTTCCACACATGGCTCACCAGCATGGTGTAATAAAAGATAAATAGACACAAATTTACTAAAATAAGAGAGCAACAATATCTGCCTATTAGAACCCCCTAGCTCATTTTCTTATGCCATTCTGCTGGTGAATTCCTGTTTCTGCAGAGAGAAGCTACCTGAGGTAGAGGAGGCAGAATGACAGGGATGTCATTCTAAGGGATCAGCTGTAGGCAGATAAAAACATTAGGCTCTCCATCCAGATGATAAGAACTCTGGTGGGAACTCCACGGATCAGGATCTCCAATAGCAGGGAAAATACAGCCTACCAAGCCACACAGGGTTCAGCCAACAGGGTAGACAAGAGCAATTATAGTGGAGAGTGCAGACCCAGTGAGCCCTAGACCCACTAGGTCAATCTAATTTTCCTTCCCTGAGAGAAAGTGAAGTGCAGCCCATGATATCAGAACACCCTAAAAGCCCGTTTAAAACCTTTAAAATGCAGCAACTCTTGGGCTATCCTTTGTCCTCTTCTGTAACTCCCCTGGATGGCAGCCATCACACACCTGGTTCACTAACAAAGTTTTAACATAACAAAGCAGGAGGAAACCAACAGGTTTTACAAGCAGCAGCTGCTTCTTTGAGAAGAAGCTTGGGCTGGAAACAGGATCCTAGGACTCAGAGGCAGCTCACAGGCCACATATATAGCAAGTCAGTAAAGCAAGCCTTTCACATAAGACACCAACCTGCTGAGTAGGACGTTGCTATACTCTGCCTTCCTAGGCAACCTAGAAGGGTTACAGGACTAGACCCCATCCAACCCCCCTCACTTGGCCGCCATGAAGAGAAAACCCCATCCCCTCTGACCTGATTCATCTGAGGTATATTATCTCAAGATAATTAACTCAAATCATAAGAATAAAATTTCTCAAAGCCATACCAGACACAAAATCATCCCCCTACCATGAATCTCAACCCCACTCTGACACTCTACAAGATCATAAGATAGTAAAACAAAAACAGTAAACACCGTACCCATCTGAGCAAGAAACCTCTGCTCCTGCTACCCCTACAGCCCCTCCTAGCCAAGGACAAGGTATGGGACCCAGTGGGTCATTGTTGTGGCGTTGTTGTTATTCTGTGTCTAACACTCCCATATTTCCCACCTCCTCAAAGTGCTGCACTATTTTTAAAAGTCATCCTCAACCAGGACTGACCCAATTTGGGGTATATGCAAGAACAATGGGAAATTTACTTTGCCTTCCAAATTAACTTGTTTGCTTTCTAGTCCCGCAACATAGATTCTAACCAGAAGTTAGCAGACACACTCCTGGATAAAGCTTAGAGTCCAAACAAACATATCTTAAAAACCATCCTGTATCTTATGCTAGTGTTGTTATTTCCCATTAGGACTCTAAAACTTTAGTCTCTTGCCGTCTCTTTTAACTTTCCTCACTTTAGTCTAAAGACCTGAGGTTTCACTTATGAACACTATCCAATCTATTCTTTAGTTTCACCTCTGTTATTGTTAAACATGTGCTGTCCTTCCATCCTCATAAAATCAGAAACTGACACTAACCCTACAGTAAAAAAAATTAAAAAATTATTTGGTCTATCAAATATTATACCTATTCCTTCCTTGCTGAAAGAGGGCACTTTGGGGGCCTACAATCCCTTTCTTTAACCTACTAAATAACACTAACCACTCACTCCCATTTTTAATTTTTGCTACTACTTCTTTCACTCCAACACTTCCTTTCCCACTCTTTGAAAGCTCCCTAATAATACAACACATTTCCATAAATACTTAATACAAACTGCCCATCCCTTGTCTACTGAATTACCTAACAGAATTATCCATTCCCAGATAACACCACCTACCTAACACCCCTAACAGCGACACCAAGTTATCAAGGAAACAACAGAAGATATCAGTGAACAAAAATACCCCAAGAGAAACAGAAACAAATAACCAAAACCCAACCAGACCTTAAGGTAATAACTGAAATTGAACGGGCTGTGGATTGACCAGAAAAACAATGTAAAAGAATGTTGATGGCAGTCGTGCAACAGTGGAAGGAAGGGTTTGAGAGAAAAAGTGAAACAATAGAAAAGCTAGCAGTCTCACTATATATATTTTTCAAAATCCCAAGAGAAACACAAAATCAAACACTACAATTGCAATGGAGAAATAGAATTGAAGAGATGGAAACCTGCATCAGTGACCTAGAAGTTAATCCATACTATCCAACTTAAAAGAGAAAGATAAAAAAACATGCAAAAGAGACCAAGAAAGATGTGCAAACCTTGAGGGACATAATTAAGAGGAATAACCTGCATATTATAGTGACTCCAGAAAAGGAAAAAGAAAAGTAATCCACACAGAGATTAGTTCAAGAGCTCCTGCAAGAGAAATTCCCTCAATATCTAAATGAGGTAAAAATAGTTATTCCAAAAGCCCAAGAGAACCCCAGTCAGTAGAGATCCCAAAAGGAACACACACACACACGCAGAATATTGCAGTCAAGATGTCTAACATCAATGACAAGGAAAATTTCTAAGAGCAAACAGGGAAAAATGATGAATTACATACAAAAGGTCAGCAATTAGAATAACCTCAGATTTCTCAGCAGAAGCCATGCTTGCAAGAAGACTATATAGTGGTATATACAGATTGTAGGAGGTGGAAAAATGGATAAGCTAGAATCCTGTATCCAGCAATAAAATATGATGGAGAAATGAAAGTGTTCCAGGACCAGGAGAAACTAAAAGAATTCACAAAACAAGAACACCACGAAAAAATACTCAATGAAGTACTATGGCTAAAAAACCAACAACAACAAAAACACTTGAAAACAACACATAAAACATAAAAATCAACACACAGAGAGAGCAAAACCTAAAGCAAGGAAATTACACAGGAAGAACAAAGAAACTAAACATATAAAAACACAAGACAAACATATATAAAGCAAAATGGTAATAACAAATACATAAATCAATAATTTTACTGAATATTAATGGACTGAATGCATAAATAAAGAGACAAAGAGTAGCAGATTGGAAAAGAAAACAAAAGCCATTAATATGCTGCCTACAAGAAACACAGCTGACAAACAAGGAAATGGCTAGATTAAAATTCAGAGGTTGGACAAAACAATACAAAGTGTACAGCAACCAAAAGAAATCCGGGATAGCAATATTAATGTGTGAGCAGATAGACTTCAAGGCAAACACCATAACAAGAGAGAGGAACAGTCACTACATAGTGATAAAGGGAACAATAGTTCAGGAACTCATAACAATAATAAACATATATGCACCCAATGAAAGACCCTTGAAATACATCAGTCAAATCCTAACAGAAATGAAAAGGATATAGATACATCAACAATAATAACAGGAGACTTTAGTACACCACTCTCAAGGAAAGACAGAATATCAAGGAAAAAACTTAACAAAGACACAAAAAAGCTCAATAAGGCAATCAATAAAAATGTCTTCATCGACATATACAGAATGCTTCATCCAACCAAACAATATCTATTCTTCTTTAACACACATGGAACATTCTCAAGAATAGACCACAAACTAGGGCACAAATCATGCCTCAGCAAACTAAAAAAAAATTGAGATCCTACAATAAATTTTCTCAGACCACAAGGCCATAAAATTAGAAGTCAACAATAAAACAAGCAGAAACACAAGTTCATGGATATTGCTGCCTACCAGCTCAGCATTCCAGGCCCACAGAAACAGGGGGAGTGCATTCTTGATCTGAAGAGCATACATTCCCCACACATAGCCTGGCTTCAGAGCCATAGATCTGCATCACCTCCTCTGGCAGTGAGGCCTCCCCCACCTTTGCCTTCTATTAGGCATCTTTAAAAGGTAAAGGGAATTTTCTCTCTTTTTAAAAAATTAAACAAGAAAAAAGTCTGATAAGCATGGCCTGACATGCCAGATCAAAACAGTCCAGGGGCATGCACATAGGCCCTAGCCCCACTCCAGTCACTGAAACTCCTTTCCACTGTTGGTCTCTGACCCATTGAGGCACTTTGCCTACACGGTAGTCTGATCTATTTCTATAGTAGGTCACAGGCAGATCCTTGAAAATATTCTTATCAGTAACATAAAGAAAGACCTAAGGGCCCCCTGGTCTCCCAGGAACATGGGGCCTACAGGAGAACCAAGGAAACATCAACAGACCACATCACTCTCACCAAAAAAAAAAAACAAAAACAGAGAAAAACAGAGTTAATGACACTCATAGAAGAATCAGACATGAATCTTCCACAGAAAGAAATCTTCAGAAGTCTGTTTGGAGTAATAATGGGAGTTGGGGGAAGCAGTGCAGAATAAGGATGCAACGATAGAGGCGTTGAAGCCACAATAGAGGGGATGAAGTCCACATGCCAGAGGGAAATACAGGTGCTAATGGATGAGGTAGCACCTATAACACAAGGTTACAGAATTTACAATTAGACTTGAGGAGGCAGAGAACCATATCAGTGATCTCAAAGAGACTCAAACAGACCTCAGCAAGTGATGAAGACAGTCAGATAGGAAAATAAAGAAGTGGAAGACTGGAGGAGGAACAACGACCTCCTGCAACATGAATGGGGACAGTCCCAGATTAGAGAAGAGTTTAGGAAGTTTCTAGAAACTAATGAGAACGAGAATACAATATATGAAAACATGGGATACTGTGAAGGCTGTTATCAGAGTTAGCTTGATATAAATTCATACATGAAATAATAAGAGAAGCTTATGCCTGATACGTTATCACAAAACCTCCAACGAATAAAACAGAGTCAAAAGAACAACTCCTCCAATAGCAAAAAAGAAAAATAAATAATAAAAAATCAGGACAAAGTTAAACCAGAGGGAAGACAAGAGAATGATTTAAAGATTAATGCAGCAAAACACTGGTTCTATGAAAAGATCAACAGACATGACACACCACTGGCAAATCTAACCAAGGAAAAGAAGGAGCCAACATCAATAGCCAGGATGAGGGATCAAATAGGGGAAATAACAAGAGACCCCAATGAGATTAGAAGGATAATCACAAAGTACTATGAATTCAGAAATGTGGAAGACATGGATAAATACTTGGAAAAATAGTTCCTCCCTAGATTATCTCAGACAGAGGTCAAGAACCTCAACACACCCATAGCGAAAGAAGAAATTGATAGGGTCATCATGATACCAACAAAAAGCCCCAGGACCAGATTGCTTCACAGGGGAATTCTACCAACCATGTAGAGAAGAGTTGATACCGATCCTCCACAAAGTATTCCAGAGCATAGAAAAGGATAGCAAACTCCCAAACTCATTCTACGAAGTCAGTAAAACTTTGATGCCCAAGCAGGGCAAAGAACCTACAAGTATAGAGAACTACAAACTGATATCTCTAATGAACATAGATGCAAAAATCCTTACCAAATATTGGCCAATAGAACACAAAAGTATATAAAACATTTCATCCACCACGACCAGGTAAGATTCATCCCAGGTATGCAGAGATGGTATAACATCCAAACATCCATCAATATTATACACCACATAAGAAAAAGTATAAGAACCACATGATGACATCAATAGATGCAGAAAAAGCATTTGACAACATCCAGCACCCATTCCTGATTAAGACACTCATGAAGATAGACCTGGAAGGAAAATTCCTCAAACTAATACAAGCTATCTACGAAAGCCAACAGCCAATATCATTGTCAATGGAGAAAAGACAAAAACTATCTCACTGAAAAAGGGTACAAGACAAGGATGTTCCTTGTCCCCACTTCTATTCAATATCACACTGGAGGTCCTAGCTAACAACATAAGACAGAGGAATCACATTAAAGATATCCATATGAAAGAGCAGGAAGTGAAACTATGTCTATTTGCAGACGACATGACCCTGTACATTGAAAACCCCAAAAACTGCACAACAGGAGTACTTACAACAATAGAGGATTCTGGAAGAGTGGCAGGACACAAGATCAACAAACAAACGTCAATAGGTTTGCTATATACATCAGACAGTTCTATGGAAAGGAGATCAAGAAGTCAGTACCCTTCAAAGTAGCCAAGAACAAACTGAAATACCTAAGAATATATTTAACAAATAAACCCAAAGACCTGTACAAGGAAAACTACAAGACCCTACTACAGGAAATCAAAAGCGACCTCCACAAATGGAAGAACATCCCATGCTTGTGAACTGGATGGCCCAACATAGTAAAGATGTCAATCTTACTCAAAGCACTTTATAAGTTTAACATTATTCCAATTCATATATCAACAACCTTCTTCAAAGAAATGGAAAAACTGACCACCAATTTCATATGGTGAGGGAAGAGCCCAGAATTAGCAGAGAACTCCTCAAGAAGGACAAAATCGGAGGACTTGCTTTACCTGATTTTAATACCTACTACAGAGACACAGTGGTCAAAACAGTGTGGTACTGGCACAATTACAGATACTCAGACCAGTGGAAAAGAATAGAAATCCCAGGAATAAAACCATCAGTATATAGACAACTGATCTTCGATAAGGACCCCCAAACCACCCAGTGGGAAGCGGATGCCCTTTTTAACAAGTGGTGCTGAAAACAATGGATATCCACCTTTAGAAAAATGAAACAAGATGTTTACCTCACCCCATGCACAAGAATAAACGCACGGTGATTCGCAGACCTAGAAGTAAAACCCCAAACCATCAGGACCATCGAGGAAGAAATTGAATTAGCCTGAAATCATTGTCCCAGGGATTTCATAGGCTCATCACAATAGGGAAGTGTACACACATAGAGGAACTAGAAATCGACAAATGGGATTTAATAAGAATAAAACACCTGTGCACCGTGAAAGACTTCACCAAGAGGGTAACAAGGCAACCCACAGACTGGGAGAGGATTTTTAGTAATGACACATTAGACAAAAGGCTCATTACTAAAATCTACAACACCCTACTAGTCTGCTAAAAAGAGGAAAACCATTAACCCCCAAAGGAAGACAAAAGAGCTGAAAAGAAATCTTACTAAGGAGGAGACCCGTATGGCCAACAAACACATGAGAAACTGTTCCTGTTCATTAGCCATGAGAGAAATGCACATTAAAACAACCATGAGATATCATCACACCTGAGGTTAGACAAAATCAGAAAATCAGACAGCAAAAATGTTGGAGGGGATGTGGTGAAATAGGAAATGTCTCCACTGCTGGTTGTGTAGATTTGTACAGCCACTGTGGAAAGCAATCTGACCATACTTAAAGAAAATGGAAATTGTTCTGTCTTATGACTCAGCCATTCCTCTACTGGGCATAAATCCAGAGGAGGTAAGAAATAAAACATGACCAGTCATCTGGACTCCAATGTTTATTGTAGCACAATTCACAATCGCAAAGAGTTGGAAACATCCTAAATTTTCATTGATAGATGAGTGGATTAGTAAACTCTGGCACATATACACAATGGAGTACTATGCAGCACTAAAAAGCATGGATGATCCCATGAAGCACTTCATTTCACGGGAAGAGTTGGAAGAAATTAAGTTAATGGAGGTAAGTCCATCTCAAAAGGCAAATATAGTTATCACAACAGGAATAGAAGAAAAGACACTTATCTCACAATATACAGGTTGAAGCATAGGCAGTCAGGGGAGGGCAGACCAAACCCAGGGAGGTACATGTGAATCCAACATAAAGAAGGGGAAAGGGAGAAGGAGGAGGGAAAATGGAGGTAGGGAGAAACTGAGATGATGATATGGGGGGAACGGGGCACTAACCCACCCAGGGGGCGAGTATTGGTTGTGTCTCTGCAGAATTGGAGCATGCATACAGACCCAACCATGGTGCAGCAAACAAACTGGTTGGGCAATGTAACATGTGGAGTAATGCATGAAAAGACTCGATTACAGGGCTGGCCCCAACCAGAACCAGTCTGACCCCCATCCTGGTAGTTTGTGCTGCAGAGAACGACACTAGACCTTCAGGTGGGGGGAAGAAACTGACCTACCATGCCCACAAGGAAACAAACCAAGAAGGAAAAAGAGAAAGGGGCAGTCAGGCTAGACTCCATATGGGCACACCCAGCCCAGAGGATGAGGCTCCTGCACGGAGCTGCTAAGGCACAGAGAGGACAGTGGGACTAACAACAACTCAACATGTTGTCTCCTAACTGGAGTATGTGGTGACCAGGGACAATAATGGGAACACATGGCAGGGAGATCATGTGGGAATGGAGTATAACAGATCAGCAATTGGAGTAAAGCCTATCCACAGAGTTCCTGAGGAGCCCCAAGAATGGACTTAGGGCTGGGAAGGGAAGCTCCCAGATCTCCCCCAGGACCAGAGAGGAGGAACTCATGGGGGCCACAAACAGACCTGGACCTATGTATGTAGGGTTCTTTTCTTTCACTTTTTGTTTTGCTTTTTCTCTCTTTCTTTTTTCAACCGTATGTTTTTGTATTGTTCAGACAAGCACATTGCTGGTTTGCCTAATTATATGGGTTGGACATGGGAGGGAAACTCAGGGAGAAGGCAATGGGGACAATGGCCCTAGAAAGTATAGGGGGGAAAAGGAGATGGAGAGAAGGGTGTGGTGAGAGGACAGTGTCATTGACAGGAGAACAACTAGGGAATGGAAACCAACATCTAGGAAGGGTAAATTCTGTGAGTATTAGAACAACATTAAGTGAGTGGAGAGGAAGCACTCAGAGGTTGAAGAAGGGGAAGTGATGGAGGGGCAGGATGAGGGAAAAGGAAACAGGTAAACTCTAGAAAACAAAGGCATGGATAGGGAGATTAACAGAGGTGTGTACTTATGTAAATACATTAAGCCATAGTAATAGAGGCATTGGCCAATGTACATACATTCATAATGCAAATACACTGAGGCTGCAGATGAGCCTTGGGCATCGGCTTATACCTTCCCTCAATATAAGAACCCTTTGTTCTAACAAATTGGCATTCTGTGAAGCTCACTCCCTACCCCTCTACATGATTGCTTAAGGCAAAATGGGTGCATAATGAGATGGGGTGAAGTTAAACAAGCCACCATCCAACAGTTAAACAAGCCACCATCCAACAGTGAAGCAACAAGCCCACATGGAAGAAGCACACCAGCCAGTGCGATCATGAGGTGTCATCGAGAACAGGCAATTGGCACAAGAAGATTCACAGTAAACAAACGGACAAAAATGCGTTGGTGAGAATGGAGTGGGGTTGGAGCAGAGACCCAAACCTCATCTATGGACAATGGAATATCCCCCACAGAGAGGTTGCAGGGAGGGAATGAGTCAATCAGGGTACAGTAGAGCACTAATGGATCACGCAATATACCTCTGAACCCTTGAGGCCTCCTCACCCCCCGCTAACATGACCCCAGTGCCACTTCCCACTCTGGACTAGACGGGAGCATGCATATAGGTATAGGCAATATATAAAACTCACAGCATATAGAAGCCAGGAACAGAAATGGGAATAGAGATACCAAGAGGGTAGGTGGAATGTGGGGAGAGGTAGGGAGGAAGGGGGACCCCAATTGCAACGAATGGCACATAACCACACATCTCCATACAGGGGGAAGAACTATAGAAACCAGAAGGGAAGGGAGACAGTGGGTGATGTGAGATCTGAAAATAATTAACAACCTATAATCTATCAAGGGGCCATGAAGGTTGGGGTGGGGGACGAGGGGGGGAAGAGGAGCTGATCCCAAGGGTTCAATGGAAAGGAAATATCTAGAAAAGAATGATGGATGGAATATATATACTAATATGTTGGACACAGTTGATGTATGGATTGTAACAAGATTTGTAAGAGCCCCCAATAAAATGATGTAAAAAAAATAAAAGTTACCAAAAAACACCAGCAGCAACTCAAGAAAAAAACTGAGCTTTATACTCCTGTGCACAGTTACAGTCTCGGAAACCCACAGGAAGTCACTATGAGTCAGCATTGACTCAATGGCAATGAGTTTGGTTTAGTTTGGTTTGGTTTTGAACTGAACAAGGTCCTACGTGGTTTAAAATCAGGAAACGGTGTCTGTCAAGATTGTATTCTTTTACGATACTTATTTAATCTGTCTGCTAAGTAATTAGTGAATTTTGACTACATAAAGAAAATAGCACCAGATTTGGAGGAAGGCTTATTAGCAAACTCAGGTATGTAGCTGACACAATCTTCCTTTTTGAAAATGAGGAGGACTTGAAGCACTTGCTGATGAAAACAACAGATTATAACCCACAGCAATGAATTGTACTCAATGTAAAGGAAACTAAAATCCTCACAACTGGAATAACAGACAACATTGTGACAAATGGAGTGAAGATTGAAGTTGTCCAGGATTTTATTTTTCTTAGATCCACAATCCCTGCTCATGAAACGGACAGTCATAAAATCAAATAACATCTTACATTAAGTAAATCTGCTTCAAAAGTTGTCTTCACTGTATTCAAAAGCAAAAATATTATTTTGAGAACTAAGGTACCCCTCACCCAAGTCATGGTATTCTCAATTGCCTCAATGCATTGAAAATTGAACTTTGAGTAAGGAAGACTCCATAAGAATTAATACTTTCAAGTTATAGTGCTGGAAAAGAACAGGGAAAATACCATGGACTGCCAGAGGCACAGACAAATATGACTTGGCACAACTACAGCCAGAATGTTCCTTAAAGGCAAGAGGGGGGGGTGGGCAAGGCTTTATGCATATTTTGGGCATTGTGGTAGTTACATAATTTCATGTCAACGATATATAGAACTGTAAAGGTGGAGCCTAGCCTCTCAATCAGGTCACAGCCTGATGGTACCTCCTTGTGGGCATGGTAATCTCATGAGGAGGATCCAGGGAACCTCTTTACTTTCCGCTTTCACTTTGATTCCTGTGAGCCACTCTGAGACCTGCCAGAGCTCTGAGATTCCTCTACCACCATGGGCTCCAGAAGACTTTGCACCCTCTAGCCTGTGATCTTCCTGCATTCTGCATCATTTCATATGACTGCATGAGTCTGAGAAGGGACTTATGAACTAGTATCAGGCTTAAGGACTTTAGTTGGACTGGGCTGGGATGTTTTATTGATTCAGAATTACTTCTCGATATAAAGCTCTTTCTTACACATAAATCAGTGTCACTGAATTAGTTTCTTTAATCAATCCGGCTTAACACAGACAGATTATCGGGAGAGATGAATCCCTGGAAAAGGATGATGCTTAGTAAAGTAGAGGTTGAGCAAAAGGTAGACAGGTCCTCCAAGAGATGGATTGATGCAGTGGCAGCAACAATGGGCTCAAAATAATCATTGTGAAGCTGTTGAAAGACATGGCGATGTTTCCTTTTGTCGTATGTAGGGTCACTATGAGTTAGAACCAATTTGATGGCTGAACAACAGCAAAATAAAGTATGTCTAGTCTTTTCACGCTTCCAAAAATGAACATTGTGTTCTATCTCTTTCTACCTATCCCATCTAATCTCCACTTATCTGTCAGTTGTGTTGCTGCAGAGTTATGTGTTACTGTGATGCTAAAGCTTATGCTACAGGTATTTCAAATACCAGCAAATTCACCCCTAGTGCAAAAATTTAAGTTGAGCTTCCAGAGTAAAACTGACTAGTAAAAAAAGGCCTGGTATTGTTCATCATGAGGATGGTGGGAGATAAGGCAAAATATTGTTCAGTTTGATTATCTGAGTCAGTGTCAATTCAGTTGATGTAAAATTGTCTGAATCAGTGTCAATTCAATTGTAACTAACAACAACAAAACCATTCTTTTAAGATGATTTTATTTCTCTAAAACATTTTAGCTATACATATTTGAAATAAATACACTATTATTAAAGTGTGTGTATTACATATACTTTATCTTAATAATTCTGTGGCACTTACTTAACAGGAACAACATAATAGTGATAATTACTCAGGAACTGCCAATTAGAATAATCCAAAAGGAAGAACCCAATAGAGTTCTCTGCTTCCTCACATATGATTTTTAGTATTTATTCCAAACTAAGCTTTATTAATTCTAACATTGAGGTGTTATTTTTTTAGTGTTTTTGTTTGTTTGTTTGTTTCAAAATATCCCTAAGGATAAACCCCAAAGTGGTAACAATGTTAAGAAATATAAGATGGCTATTTTCTTCTTTCTCATACAGTTTAGAATCCTGTCTCATTTTGAGATGCCTTTTCTTGCTGAGGACTAAGGTTACCCAGAAAAGTGAGGAGCCTGTTGAATTCAGAAGAATTTACTCTGGGGTCATTGTCTCTTGTAAGATGCTTTCCATAAAGAACTGCCTGTGTTAGCCTCAAAGGAATGCAATTAGCCTGGGGCCAAGGCCTCTGCAGCACATCCATGACAGTCAGAGATGGAGCAGCATGTACAATATCCAACTCCATATCTATACAAGGGCCCCTTGATGGGATACATAACATCTCCTGTTTAGAACATCATGAGATTAAGTAGAAAAAATGGACTTCTACTTAAAAACACAAGCACATTATTTACTTGAAGGTCTATGTCACCATTGGAAATGTGCCTTCACTCAGAATATTTTTACTTTGAAATCATTTAATGTTATACTACTTTTATTTTTGCTGAGTTTAATTAGACTTTTGCATATGCGTGCTATTTCTTTTTGTTTTCTTAAAGATATAACTACTCAAATGGAATAAAAGAGAAGTCAAGAGAAATTTGTGGACTATCTTAGAATTCATTGTGCTATGTATCTGTCCCTGCTGCTGTGAAAACCTTGATGTAGGCCTGGAGTTAGTTTCCTGAGCAAGTTAATGAGCACTTCTCAGGCCACCTTACCTACGTACATTGTTCTGTTGGCATCTTGTCACTGCTCATCTCGTTCTTCTCTTACCTCCTTGCCTTCACATTCCTTTATCAGGGCACACATTAATATTGATTTGTTCTGAATCTAGGTTTCGATATGTACCCCCCAAACACTCTGTTACTCCTTTCATATTTGGTTACTTTTCTTCCTCTTCTAGCTTCATTTGCTCTCAACCAACTCTCTCCTACTTTAATTTCCTGCAGTGCTCTGCTTGGTTATCACTAATATACTCTCTCACTAACAAATTCTCTCCAAACAATAGTTCTAGATCAATGTGCAGTGGAGGGCTGATTAGCACTCCTGGAAAAACAAACAAACAAAACTGAACAACCAAGCAGGCAGTACCTACAGACACATCATATCACATCTACTGGAACCCAAGTGCTAATTTATGTCTTCCCATCCATCATCTTTTCATGCTCCCTCTCAAAATATGCTTAACTTTGACCTTAGTGGAAAGCCCTACTACACCACACCTTCCTACGCTCTTAAAATGGTATTGCTTGAAATAAATGAAGCTCAATAGGTGACATAACATATTAGCATCTATTCCCAATTTTCTCCCTATCAACCTGTCTTCAGATAAAAGCGGTCTATCAGTTTGTCCTTTGGGAACCTCCCGCCCCCACATTTCTCAATTGTCTTTCTTTCTGTATTAATGTGTTCAAATCAAACACGCTTATGTTAAACTTTTAAAGGAGATCTTGAATTGCATTCTCCATCCTATTTTCAAATAGGACTTGCTTGATTTTTTCCCCTCAAGTAAATACTTGCTTTAAAAAACCCCTTATCACCATTGCAAGGGTGGATAGATATCACTATGTAAACTTAAGACTGCCTACTGTGATTTTTATGGAAATAACAATGGTATATCAACAATAGAGATAAGGCTGAGAATACCAACTATAAAAATATAACACTTACAACGTCATTGCATTTCCCTTGTCTTCCATGAGACTATCTCTGGGGAAATAACTCTGTTATGTACTATCTGGAATTTCTTCCATTATGCATTACACATCAGTTTCTGTAGTCTAAGGTTTATCCTATGGCTGAAGTTATCATCTATTGTGGCACACTTAGTCATTGACACTGAGTTTAAATAAATGGAAAAAACTTCCATACCACCTATTTAGTAGGAGGAAGGCAAGTAATCCATGAGCGCAACAATAAATCAAAGTCAAGTGAAAGCAACTAACAGTAGGAAAAATCTAAGCTGGAAAAAAACAGGTTTCCAGAGGAAACAATATTGAATGCAAACCCTTTCCCATGTGTTGATAACTATATTTATTTCAAGTTTCTAAACCATTGAAAGTGATGACACATCTTAACTTTGCAACTTGCTAACTGCATCATTTCCTTCCCCCTTCCCTCTATGTCACACCCTCTTCCTCCTCCTCCTTCCCACCAACATTTAAGAAAGAAGCTGAACACAGCCAACCCCACAAGATTATACCTTAGAACTTTAGTTTACCTTACTGTGGAAGATTTGGGGCTTTTTAATTTTTAAATAACAACTGTTCTACAGAAAAACAGATATGCAATTTCTCCACATTTTTCCTTAATTTTGTTTTGTGATGTCATTAGGAATATATTATATTTCAAACACTGCTGACTTATAAGGGAGTCTTATTTGTAACTAGTGAGGCTTGAGATGTGCGTCAGGATTTGTGGCGCAACAAAGCTACAGAAATGACTACTGATGCTAAATAGCAGCCAGGAATGCCTGTGGGTTATCTGGGTCTGATTCTGATAATTGATTGAACTTGTTTGTTGTTTTTTTCAAGTTTTATTGGCAAGTAATTTACATATCATATAATTCAATAGGTCGATCATTCAATCATACAAGGAGAATTGTACAATGTTTACCACATTAATTTAGAGCATACCGCCACACACATGGTTAATAATCTCTGAGATGAATTATGCAATCACAATCCATTCTAGTGCTCCCTTCCCCCTCCCATCTTAATTATTTACTCCAGAATTTCCCTTTCCCTCCCTATAACCTACCCCCCTTGGATTCCTTATATCAGTTATTATCATTACGCATCCACTGCTCCTGTGCTTCACAGCTTGGAGATCCAACCAAATGACAAGAAAAAATTAAATCACACTAAGGTGGCAAGGATCAAAACAATAGTATGAAATTAAAATAATGTGTAAGAAGGAAAAGACCCTCAACAGCATTCCAAAAGCCAGGTAAGAAATTTCTGTCTTGGAACCAGTAAGAGATATTTGCACCCAGGACACATTCAGGTCGTGTTATAGTGGAGTCAACCACTCAAGTATTGAGTATGACGCAGCATAATCAAAGATTACAATGGTTTCTGCCTGCTAGTAAGACTGTTCCAGATGAGCCTCTTGCCTGTGGCTAAAGCAGATCCACCAGCGGCTCAGTGTGACCAGATACTCTGCAGATTCCCGCATAGCCCTCCACAAACAGGATGTTCATAATTTTTGCTCTGATGTTTTTCTCCTCACCATATTTCAATTTCGCAATTGTCAATCTTTGGATCACACAAGCTGGTGTGATTCTTCCATGTGGACTTAGTTGATTCCTTGCTTAGATGTCTACTTGTTTTAATATGAGCTTTTAAAACCCCAGACACTTCCCATTGTTAGCCAGGCACCACCTGGTGTCTTCACCACATGTTTCTGTGGCACACTTATCTTCAGTGATCATGTCATGAAGGTGAGTATTGAGCAGGCCCATGATGTAAAAACTGATAGTTAAGTTGTAGCTAGGACTTAGTGCCAGCACAAAACCCATTCTTGTATCTATACCTCTTTTTTTTTTTTGCTATAACTTGAGAGTCATATCATTATATAGTTCAATCAGGTCAAGCATAACTGTACAATTGCTTTCATACTCATGCATGTTATCCAAAACATACTTTTCCTTCCTGGGCTTCTAGACATCATTTCCCTTCTTATCTCCTTTACTCCCTCTAAATACCCCTTCACCCAAACCCTTGTTATATTTTCCTTACTGTAGCTCAATGTCCCTGAGTTTATTTACTGAAAAATAAAGAAACACACAACACTGATTCAAGAGAGTGAGCCTGGGGTACAGTTCTGTTCACCCAGTGGAGTTCCCATTTGGGGTCTCAACAATGCAAGCCCTGGAGCATGACTTGCACCCCAAAGATCCAAGATTCAGTGTCTCAGTTATGACATCACGCTGGGACAACCCCCACATGCCCTAGGTCAATTCCGCTCTCCCGTTGCACCCACTAAAGACCCTCCCCACCTAAAGATCCCCAAATCATCCTCAGTCTCTCCTCCCCTTACCTGGTGGTCAGCCCTCCCTCCCCTCAGACATGCACCTATGTTCACCAAATGTGACCATTCCCTCCCCACTCTCCTGTGCTGCCTCTCCCATCAGTAAGCTTCATCCCTCTGACATGGCTGCCTCCCTCTCCGGCAGACCTCATCCAAGGTCCACATGGCAATCACTCAGCAGACAGCATCACCCCCATCTCTCCTGACCATTTGATCCCAGATTTTGTGAGGTGCCCTCCAGTCAAGTGGCCTACACTATTCTTACCTGGAATGGATGATGTGTGGTTCATTAGCATTGGTCCAGCTCTTTACCACGATGTCGGGGCGCCAGTCAAGAGATTGGATGGCCTACAAGCTTGAGCTTGTGCCTAACTTCGCTCAGCATTTTGTCTTCCAAATCTCTCCAAGAGTTGAGGTATTTAATGGTTTCATTGTGGTTTTTTAGGGCTATGTTGTATGCCATTGTGTATATGAACTACAGTTTTTTATCCACTCTTCTATTGATGAGAATTTAGGCTGTTTCCAGCTTCTTGCCATTGTGAACTGTGCCGCAATGAACAAGGGAGAGCAAACACCTGTTCCTGAATTGTTTTTTATTTATTTTGGGTATATGTCCAGGATTGGTATTGCTGGGTCATATGGTAGTTCAATTTTGATCTGTTTTAGGTCACTATATAACCATCCACAGTGGCTGTCCAGCAACAGTGGATAAAAGTTAGTATCTCACCACACCGTCTCCAAAATTTGCTGTTCTCAGATTTTTTATTGAACTACAGTAAGGGGCATTAGGTGGTATCTCATTGTTGCTTTGACTTGCATTTCCTGAATGGCTATTGTCGGGGAGTATTTCCTCATGTGTTTATTAGTCATTGTAGTGTCATCCTTGGTGAATTGTCTGTTCAGGTCTTTTGCCCAACTTCTCAGGGGGCTGTTAGTTTTTTTCTTGTTGTAAGCTTGTAAATTCTGTAGATCTTAGTAAGTAGTCCTTTGTCTGCTATGACTACTAAGTATCTTTTCCCAATTTGTGGGCTTTTATTTTACTCTTTTAATAAAGTCTTTTGATGTACACGAGTGTTTTATTTTTAATAGGTTCCACTCATCTATTTTATTTTCCACAGAGGGTGTTTCCTTTGTTAATTCTGCTATCCCATGTATTCCCCGCACTAGGGCTCCCAGATTTGTCCCAATATTCTCAGTGATAATCCTGATAGCTTTGGGTTTTACATCTAGGTCTTTAATTCACATTGAGTTTGTTTTTGTGCATAGAGTGACATATGGCCCTTGTTTCATTCTTTAGCACATGGATATCCAGATTTTCCCAATATCATTTTTTGATGAGGGTGTCTGTTTCCCAATTAATGTTTTTGCAGTTGGCAAAAATCAATTTTCTGCATGAGGATGTTTTATTTTGGGGTTTTCTGTCCAAGTGGCTATCATAACACCAGTACCGGGCTGTTTTGGCAACTGTAGCTGTATGGTAAGTTTTGAAGTCAGGTCATACAAGGCTCCAGCAGTTACATAATCTTTGGTCAGCTTAAGTGAAGGGGTGGAGTCTAGCCGGTCAATCAGGTCATAGCCAATGAGGACTCTGTGTGGGGATGACCTTCTCCTCAGGATTCTGGAAACTCCAGCCTTCCTCCCTGGAGGCAGGACACACACTCTCTCTGCTATACAATCCTGATGACAAACCACATGGAGCTGTGCTTATGAAGCCAAAGCCCTGGAGCTGGAGGAATCACGTGGAGACAGACGTGCTAACACAAAGTTCACCTATTTTGTTTTTCTTCTTGAGTTATTTGCCTATCCTGGGCTTCTTCTTTCCATATGAAGTTGGTAATCAGTTTTTCCGTTTCTTTGAAGAAGGATGCTGGAATAAGGATGGTGTGTTAGTCTAGGCTGACCAGAGAAACAAATTCATAGACACTTACACGTGTATAAGAAACAGCTTTGTATCAAAGAGTAATTGCATATTAAGAAAACATTCCAGACCATTCCAGATCAAGTCCATAAGTCTGATATTAGCATTTATGTCCTATATTGGTCCATAAATTTCTCTTTGGATTCACACAGTACATGCAATGATGCTGAATGCAGGAAGATAAGAGGCCAGTGGGTAGAAAGTCTTGTGGATGCAGTGGTAGTAGAGCATCTCACGCTGGCGAGGGTCTCCACATGGTTTCTCCAGCTCCAAGACTCTGGCTCCATCAGCATAGCTCCATGTGACTTGTAAACAGGAAGGTGAAGCAGAAAGAGTATGTGTCCCAACTCCAGGGAGGAAGACAGGAGGTCCCAGGCTTCTCAGGAGACCATACCCACACAGAGTCATCATGGCTATGACCTGATTGACAGGTTAGACTCCCTGCCTTCACTCAAGTTGACAGGAAATTATGTAAATGCCACAGATGGGGATTGCATTGAATGGTAGTACTGACATTTTCACGGTATTGAGTCTTCTGATCTATAAACATAGAATATGCTTCTATTCATGCAGTTCCCTTTTGGTCCCTTGTACTAATTCTCTGTAACTTTCTTCATACATGTTATTTATTTATTTTTATTAGGTTTATTCCTAAGTATTTAAGCTTCTGTGTGGCTGTTTTGAATGGAATTGGTTTTTTGATATTTATTTTTCTGTATTTCCATCACTCATATATAGGAATCCAATTGATTTCTGCTAACTAATCTTACACCATGCTACTTTACTAAATTCCTCTATTGTTTCCAGAATTCCCACTGTGGACCCGTTAGGATTCTCAATATATTAAATCATATGGTCATAGCGAAAGTTTCATTTCTTCTTTACCCAAGCATATGATCTTGATATCTTTCCATTTGTCTTATGGCATTAGCTAAGACTTCCAACACATTGTTGAATAGAAGTGGGGATAAGGGCATGCATCTCAGGACTCTTTATCCAGTGGAAATGTTTTCATCCTTTCTTAATTGAGTGTAATATTAGCTATTGGTTTTTCATATATGGCTTTTATTGTAATGAGGAGTTTACCATCTAATCCTATCGTCTTTATTATATTCTATATTAAGAATGAGTGTTATATATTATCAAATGCTTTTTCTGCATCACTTGATATGATCATATGCATCTTGTTTTTTTTTTTGTTGATGTGGTAGATTACATTAATTGCTTTTCAAATGTTGAACTATCCCCACACCCCTATTATGAATCCCACTTGGTCATGCTGTATTGTTTTTTTAATATGTCATTGAATTCTATAGGCCAGGATTTTGTTGAGAAGTTTTGCATCTATGTTCATGAAAGATATCAGTCTGTAGTTTTCTATTCTTGTGTGGTCTTGGCTAGGTTTTGGTATCAGGGGTATGCTGGCTTCCTAAAATGAGTGTGGGAGTCTGCTCTCCTTTTTTATATTCTGGAAGAGTTAGGATTGGTGTCAGCTCTTCTCTGAATGATTGGTAGAATTCTCCTGTGAAGCCATCTGGACCAGGGCTTTTTATAGTTGGAAGTTTCTTAATAACCTTGTCTATTTCTTCTTTTGCTACAGGTCTGTTCAAGTTCTTAATGTCGACATGTGATAATTTGGGTGCAGAGTAATTTTCCAGGTATTTCTGCATGTCCTCCAAATTATTGAATTTGTTGGAATACAGTCTTTCAAAGTACTGCAAAATTAAGTTTTTGTTTCTCTAGGTTCTTCTGCGACCCCCTCTTTCATCCCTAATTCTAAACATTGACGTCCTGTACTTATTTTCCTTTGTTAAGTTTGCTAGTGGTTTGTTTGTTTTTGTTAATCCTTTCAAAAAGCAACTTTCTACCTGCTGATTTTTTTGTTGTTCTATTTTCCAGTTAATCTGTCTCCACTTTAATTTTTATAATTTTTTTTCTTTTGCTGTGAGAAGGATTATGCTGTTGTCTTTGTTCTGGCTGCTGGAGGTGCTGAGTTAAGGTACTAACCATGATTCACCCCTCTTTTTCATGTGTGCATATGTTGTAAAAAAGTGATCTCTCATAACTTCCCTTATTGTGTGCCATAGGGTTTTGTATGTTGTATTTTTATTCTCACTGGTTTCTAGGATTTCTTAATTTCCTCTCTAATTTGGGCTAATATCTATTCCATTTTGAGAAGTGTGTAATTATGTCTCCATGTGCTTGTCTTTGTTTTTTTTTTGTTGTTGTTGTTTTGGTCTTTCTATAGTTGATTTCCATGTTTATGGTGTTGTGGTCAGAGAAGGTTCTTTGAATGGTCTCTATGCGTTTGAATTTTCTGAAGCTTGCCTTGGGTGCCAGCATCTGGTCTATTTTTGAGTATGAGCCATGTACTGGAGAAGAATGTGTATGATTATTATTGCTGTGATTTGGAGAGCTCTGAGAACGTATGTTAGTTGTTTGGGTTGTTCAGCTCTTCAGTGTTGTTTGTTGTTTTTTTCTTTAATTGAGTTTCTTACCTGTTTCTATCTTTCTTTTAGAGTGATGTGTTGAAAGCACCTATAATTTTTGATCCAGTGATTTCTCTTTTCATCTCCTTGAGAATTTAGTTGATGAATTTTGAGGGCCTTCATTGGGCGCACATATGTTTATTATGTTTATGGGGTTTGGGTGGCTTGCTCCCTTGAGCATTATGTAATGTTCATTCTTATCTCTACCTATGTCACATACCTTGAGTTCTATTTTGTAGGGATCAATATTGTTACTCCTCCTTTTTTTTTAATTGCCACTTGCTTGGTAAAATTTTCACCATCCTTGACACTCATTCTATTTTTGCCTCTGAGTTTGAGATGTGTTTCTTGAAGGCAGAGATTGATTAGTTTTGTTGTCTAATCCAGTCTACTACTCTTTGTCTTTTAACAGATGCGTTTAAACCATTAACAGTCAGCATAATGAAATTTAAATGTAGATTAGTTGCTGGCATCTCATACTATTTGTGCTTGTTGTTTTCCTTTCTTCTCCTTCATAGGATGATGTGTGAGTTGATTCTTTTCTTCATATCTTTGTTAGATTTGTAATGTGTGGGGTACTGTGTTCAGTGTGTTGGTTTCCAGGTGATGTAAGCCCTGTGGTTTTCCCATGTTTGTCTTATGCAGTTGTTTGTTTTCTGTCCAGGAAGTACTGAAAAGTATTTTTTTCAATGATAGTTTTGTTTTTACAAATTCTCTAAATAATTCTTTGTTAGAGAAAACTTTAATATCTCTTTCAAATTTGATGGAGAACTTAGTGGATGCAGGATTATTGGATTGCAGTTGTCTTTCATCTTTTGGAACATGATGTTCCAGTTTCTTATTTTCTGCCTGGTCTCTATGGAGAGGTCTGAGCTTATTCTTATCTGTTCATATAAGATTGCTTTTGTCTTTTTCCCTCTCTTTTGCTGCTCTCATGATTCTCTCCTTTTTCTTGAAATTGAATAATTTGACTACTATCACTCTTGATGTGGTTTGTGGGGCTTAATATAATTGGTGTTCTATCTCCTTACTGAAGAGTTACTGCCCCACCTTTGTGACATTGGGGGGATTTTGTTCCAAGAATTACTATCTTAACTGTAGGCTTATTTCTTTCTCTGTGTTCTGGGAACCCAATAACTTGAATATTGCTTCACTTCGTGGAATCCTACAGCATCCTCAGGCTTTCTTCAGATTCTCTCGCTTTTTTATCTGACTGTTTCATTTGCTGAATTCTGTTTGGTTATTTTTGAGATCACTGTTTCGGTTTTCCATTTTTTCACTTCTGGTGTTGAGATATCAGTCACCTGTTTTATTTATTTCTGCTATGCTATTCATTAACTCCTGGACTTCCCTTTGGTGTTAGGATTCTAGTATCTCTATTTTTTCTTTAGTGTTGGTCCGGGTTGACTAGAGAAACAAATTCATAAACACTCATATGTGTATAAGAAAGAACTTGATATAAAAGAGCAATTTTATATTGAGAAAATATCCTAGCCCATCCAGATCAAGTGCATAAGTATGATATTAGCCCATATGTCTGATACCAATATATAAATTCCTCTTCAGACTCATGCAACACATGCAATGACACCAAATACACGAAGAGCACAGGCCAGTGGGTGGAAAGTCTTGTGGATTCAGTGACAGTATAGGTATCTCACCACTGGCGTGGGTCTCCGCGGGATTCCTCCAGGTCCAGGGCTCTATGGTAGCTCCGCATGTCTTGTCATCAGGAACACCAAGGAGAGAGTCTGTGTGTCTTGCCACCAGCAAGCTATTTATTTCTGCAGCACCCCCAAATGAGGCATCAACCAGTGACCTGATTGACAGGCAAAACTCCACCCCTTCACTCTTAATAGTCTCAATATGACACCAGATTACGTAACTACCACAGACACCCATTGTCAACTTGAAACTTTACAATTCTTTAGCCATATATAATTTTAAACAAACAATCATAAAATCACATCTGTACCTAATAGGATAAAACTAGAATGCATACAATTTAAAATGTGCCAACTTCAATAAACATAACATTCTATAAATGAACAAAACAAAAATATTCTATATATATGTGAGTATCTACACCATAATCCTATGAACATATTCCTATGAATGTATTCCCCCAGGCATTAAAGTTTGTAAGCTAGCCACTTTATGACTTTATTGGGTACCCAATTTCTATACTGCCCACTTACATCAACCCAGTGCAAGAGACCATCATATTCTTTGATGTGAAGAATCTTTATTCCAGTTGGTACCTTATGAATCTGCATCCATAAGCAAAGTCTAATCAGGGCAGGCTGTCCATAAGGTCAGCAGCAATATGCACCAGTTCATAGACTCAAAAATCTTCTCTTCATCTAGTTGGGTTCTAGTCAACTCCCTGTGGGCTGTCTCACTTAGCCTCTCAAGGGTGCCCATTGGCTGCCTTGTCTTTAGCCCATGGGACCCATCCAAATTCTGAGCAACCCTATCCCCCTTGTGCTAGGTCATGAACTTCTGATCAGTCAACCTGCTTTCATTTTCTCCTCTAGTCTCTCTGAACCAGTGTCCTGGCTGAAACCATCTCTTTATTGCTGAATAGCTCTCACTTCCACTCAGGAAGTGGATCCAGGTGGTCACCTATCAAGCATTTCAGCCTGCCCAAAGTCTCCTTTTAGCATTAAATCCTAGAGAGGAGAGTTGTCTTCATGGTTCCAGATTTTTCCAGCTTCAAACACAAATCACTAGTTCAAACTTTTAAAATCCATAGCAATCTTTTTTCTCCTTCAATCTGTCAACAGCCCCATAGGCAAGTCTCTCCACCTTCAAATGCCCTGAGCACTCAAGACACTGGGCGGGACTTAGCTTTGAGAGCCTTCTTTGCAGGGATGTCCTAAAAACATTTAAAGATCCAATTTTAATGGCTCAAGCCAAGTTGGCTTACAAGCTCTCTATGTTCATACTTCCCTATAATAATCATTTCTATCAATCATTATATCCACAATAATAAGTAGAAGAAATAAAAATAAACAAAGTAGAGTCAAATACTACACTCAATTTAAAAAGTCAAGTTCAATGCTTATTTAGCTTATCTTATCCACCCACTGACTCAGCCTGTGACCCAGTAGCAGTGTTAGCATCTCAGCACTGGTATGGGTCTCCATGGGGCTCCTCCAGCTCCAGGGCTCTAGGGTAGTAGCTCCATGTGTCTTGTCATTAGGAATATCAAGTAGAGAGTCTGTGTGTCCTGCCTCCTGCAAGTTATTTATCGCTTTAGCGCCTCCAAATGAGGTCATCAAGCAGGGACCTGACTGACAGGCCAAACCCCAGCCCTTCCCTCTTAATAGTCTCAAGTTGGCACCAGATTATGTAACTACTACAATTAGCTTTCAGGATTGATGCCCTAATTTCCTGTAGGACACTAAGCAATATTGTCAAGCATTCTTTCACCGGCAGTTCAGTGTCTGTTTCTTCTGTGTAAACCATTGGATTTGGGCCATCTTTAGTAGTTGACTATATATATGTGTGTATATATATATATAGTAGTTGTTTACTCTATATGTATATATATAATATATATATATATATATATATATAGTAGTTGCTGGTGTTGGGTGTTGCTTGCATTGCATCTTGGGTGAGCTGCTGGTGGAGCATAATCTTCTGGAATGTGTAGGGATGAAGGGGTGACTCTTTAGGAAAGGAAAGGATCAGATCTGTGCTGGCAAACATTGCGTGCAGATGAGGAGGGAGGGTTTTTGGGTGATAAGGATGATTAGGGTTAGGTGTTCTGGAGTAGGTTTTAAGGTTGGTATTAGTCATAGGAACCCTTTCTTTAGATATAGTAATATTTAATGAGTTGGAGAAGGGAGTTATGGGAGATGCGATTTTACTTGGTAAATTGAAGGAGGTTCTTTTTGCTGAGGTGGAGGTTATCGTGTTTGAGGCAAGGGAGTAGTGTAATGCATCTACCATCGTCCCTTATTGTGTATTATGTAAGGAGAATACAATCTTTCCATGATTGTGCTCATAACAGTGGATTTCCTGTACAGCTCAGAACTATCTGCCCCTTGCATGTGCTTCTGGGGTGTAAATGGGCTATTACATTGGACGCCCCAGGGAAGAGGGTTTTCCGATCAGAGGGAGATCTGACTAAAGCCATGGTCACTGGTTCTGTTGGCTACCTAGCCTGTGGCGAGAATGCTACCAAGAAACCTGGAAATGCCTGTGTCCATTTCTTCTGGTGGGGTGAGGAGTTTTGTGTTTCCTTTCTCAAAACAAAATAGCAGCACTTCTACTGACCCCTCAAACCAGCTCTGTTGCAGATTCCACCAGATTCCTGGTACTGAAACTCTCTATAACAAATTGGAGCTATTTATCTGCAGACAGGAGCTGGGCCTTGGCTAGGGATTATCACCAATGGGATCTCTCCTCTTCAGGCCACCGTGGCTTCCAGTGTCCACAGACTCCAGGAGTCCTAATGGGCATCTGTGGGATACCCCCGAGGTATAGACTGCCCAAGCATTTCCCCATGCTGGTGAGCCACCGAACTTGGTGGTGTTGGTGGTGTTGGGGGGAGTTGGGGATGTGTAAAAGAGAGAAAGAAAGCTGAGAGTTTCCACTGCACTATCAGAATGCAAAATGCAGGTGGGTGTTCACAAAAGGGACCACGTGCATGACAAGCCCCTCGATGCTGTCTGTGAGAGAACTGACAAAAGAGAACAACCCTGGGGTGCTGCAAGACCCTGCAAGACCCTGTTTCATGCCCCAGATCCCAAACACACCTGTAAATTACACCTGTAAATCTGGGGATCCCATAGCGAGCAATTCTCATGGGTTATCCTACATGGGTGTCATCTCCCTGGAACTCTTCCTGATTGTTTTTTTAAGACATTTTATTCTCTTACCTTTTGCTGTGCCTTATACTATTTCACTTAAACCTGGACACAATGTGCTGGATAATAGGAATTTGGGGGTGGGGGGAACAAAACTCTTTTAGTGTGAGGCTTTAAGTCAATCTATTCAGGGGCTAGATTTGGGGTTTACTATAGATGTGGATGGGAAGCTCTGATGGCATATTGGGTTATACAATGGGCTGCTCACCAAACAGTCCGCAGTTTGAAACCACCAGCCGCTACAAGGAAGAAAGATGAGGCTTCCTATACCTGTAAAGATTGACAGTCTCAGAAACTCACTAGGGGCAGTTCTACTCTGGACCATAAGGTCACTATGATTCAGAATCAACTCAGTGGCAGTGTGTTTAATTTTTTGTCGTTGTTGTTGCTGTTAGATGCTGTCATGTCAGTTCAGACTCATAGCGACCCTATGTACAACAGAAGTAAACACCACATGGCCCAGGCAACAAAAAAGAGAAAAATGTTTGACAAGATGAACTGACAAAGTGGCTGCAACAATGGGCTCAAACATAAAAAAAGTTGTGATTTTTGTTTTGTTTAGCTTTGTTTACACCTATGGTTTCCCCAGACTTCATGTTCTTCTAGTATCCTTGCTTTAGTCTTCAGGGGTTCCCCAAGAGTCACGCTAGAGAGAATCTGAGCGTTGTTGCATCTCTCTAATTTGTAGTTTATGCTTGTTATCTTGGTGCTCGGTTTTCCCTGTCACAATTTGCCCTGTGATTTCAATTCTTTGATAGGTTCAAGAAAAACTCTTGATTTTTCATTTTGCTCAGCTTTTTTATTATTTTTCTCTTTATTACAGAAAGAGATGATGATTTCTAAGTTCATTACATACGGAAGCTGAAGCCAGAGTCTATATGACTATCTTAAAAATGAATAATTGCTCATATGCATATTAGACATATATTTATAGGAATATAGAATGCAGTGTGTCTATCAGAAAGAAAGAAGTTTCTTTCAGGAAAATGGCTCATATAGTTGTAGTGGCTGGCAAATTCCAAGTCCATGGGTCAGAGGTCAGGCAGGAAGATTCTCCTGATTAGTGCATGTAACTTATGAAGACAAAAGTGACAGATCAGGTAACAGGCTTCTAATTTCAGAGGCATATAAATTCCAGTATGGCAAGTAAAATAAACGGCTGTTGAAAACTCCCAATATCAGTAGTTCAGATGGCAAGCTTTGGGCTACAGAGGTGAATGAATTAAAGGTTGAAAGGTAGGATGGAAGCTTTCTGATGACTCCCAATATCAATAGGCAACATGGCAGACTGATGGTTTAAGACCAAAGAACTGGAGTCATATAACAAGCCACATACCAGAACCAGATGCAGCAAGAATCCATCAAACATTATCCAAGCATCCACATGTATTAGAAACCAGTCACATTTTAAAAATGGAATTGATTACATCATAGGGGATATTACATCTGAGTTGTCAAGCTGGCCCAGCTAAGGTGACACATCGTCTTAACTATCACTACACTGAACTTTGAGCTAGAATTGTCTAACATCTACATAAACTTGTTATTCACTAACTATACATTTTAGTCTTTCCTCTCTACCTTTGGAAATCTCACTTATCTTTTAACCAATGATATCAACCTCATAAATCTACTCAACATGAATTGAGAGTTTCTGTTTTGGAAACACATGTTGTATATTTCAAAAGTTATGCATAAATTGTGCATTTAACATACTTTGATATTCTTCTAAATTTAGTTGTAGTTTTATGTCTGCTAGTAGATAACATAAAATTTCTTTTACAACATAGCTTATGCATAATGCCTTATAGGAATTCAAATTGCCAATTTAATGAATGGAGGGAGCTCTGACAGGGTACTGGGTTCCACACTGGCCACAAAATCAGCCCTATGAAAGTACTAGAGTCTCTTCAGGAGAGAGACAGGCTGTCTGTTCCTATGAAGAGTCACAATCCTGCCAACCTACACAGGCACTTCTCCGCTGCCCTGTGGGGTCACGGTGAGTTGAAAACATCTCGCTGGCAGTAAGTTTGATTTGTTTGTCTTGAAAGAATGAGGAAAGGAGATTAGGTTCATGCTCATATGAGTGAATGACTAGGCTTTATTGAATTATATAATAGCAGAGTTGATAGGATAATTCCTATCAAGCCTAGTTCCAAGGCTGTATACTAGATGCATACATTTAGGGACTAGATTCTACTGAAAATGTCCCTATTTTAGATTAGTTAAATATTAATACCCTAGAAACCTTTAATATTCTTTGAATACTGTTCCACTGTGGTATCTTATTTACATAATATCCATTGGCCATTTTCCTGTCAAGTAACACATGTAGTAAAGTTTCCTAAGGTCACTTCCACAAGATTGGTATTTTACTATAAAAAAATGTGGCTTATGAAAAGTTAAACATGAACTATTTCACCATGCAATCTGTTCTTCAGACTGTTTAATTAAGTTTGAAATAAGGAAGGTAGTCCCGTGAACATCACTGTTATTTAGCCTGAACTTGACCATGTTGAGGCTTTCATTTTCATAGGCTTCCAGAATTTTCCCAGATCTAAGATTCTTTCACATTTGCTAGCTCAGGCTTCTCATAACTTTGTGTCTGCTTTATTAGTGAGTTATGCTTACACAAGTTAAGTGAGGGGTCAGAGGCCACCAGGATGGGGGTCAACAAGCCTGGAACCAAATCACAGCTTGAACATTTTGCAAAGGGGATAAGAAGTGTTAGTAATTAAGAGCCTCTTAACTTTGGGTGATAGGGCAGGAAAAGTGAAAAAGCAGCCAATAAAGTTCTCAATTCTTATCATGCTAAACCACTGGGCTGCTTTTCCAATCTCTTCCTTCCCTTTGTGTCCCTGTCTCTCCTTTGACCTCTTTAACCATTCCCTCTCAGTCTTTTTGTATGTGTGGGAACGCTTTTGTATTTACTCACCAAGCTCATCTTGGACGATGGGATCCAAAATTCATGACTGAGAACACCCAACCATATGTTTAAAAACATATATCAGACTCAAGCATTCAGGTTTCAAACAGGCATCACACTGAGATATCCTAATAATCATATCATTTCTCCAAACTTTCTGGGTTTCCTTTCTTAATGATTAGTACCAAGCACCACCACTGGCAGAATACTATCTGTTCTCTTCTTCTCATTTCATTACTTCATGAAGAACACATCTTGTGAATTCTGCCTTGTACAAACAGCCTCATTACACTCCATCTGACCCCCACCTAGAGGGTCTAAGTCAAATTCTGCTCATATACAGGGGCATTTTTCATTTGATTGTTCTCTCTGTGTCAACACTTACCAATCATAGATGCATACACACTCAACTCATCAATTAGTTATTTACTGCTTGAGGATACTTAATGCATTGTATTGGATTCCTATTCAAAGTAATGTGGGGTAAACAGTTAAGTCACTCAAGTGCTAACCACGAGTTTAAAGGACCAGGGTGGCAAGTCAAGTCTACCCATAGATGTTTGTCAGGAAAGGTCTTGCAATCCACTTCTGAAAAATTAGAAATTGAAATATTTGAGAGTAATAGTCTACTTTGATACATGTAGGTCCACCATGAATGGAATTCAACACAACAGCAAGCAGGATTTTTTAATTCAACACAGCAGCAACCAGGATTTTTTAATTCAACACAACAGCAACCAGGATTTTTTAATCAAAGGAAGGAAAGGTCTATGCCACAGTCCATAACTAATAATGATAGATAAAAACAAACAATGCCTCAATCCGGGACATGTTTACTCATAGCTGTAGTAATTTAAGATCATCATAAATATGTGTGTACATTTGCTTAAATACATTCTTAGTCAACAAAAGAACATTTCTAAACTTTTTGTCTCCACTCAATTCCACATGCAACCTCACAACATCACTCTGTTCTCATTAAGGCTATCATTCCTCATTTGTTTTCTTATTTGACCTCCCACTAGCATTTAATAGAGCTTAACACTTCCTAAATAATGTGCAATCGCCTATCATTGAGTTTTATTCAGGGTTTCTGCGCTCTATAATTGTACAGAGTGCTTACAATCAGGTACAATCTACTTGCAAGCTGCTGTCTCTCAGCCAATGACTATCTCAAGCTGCACTGCCGGTACTCTGACTTACAGAAGTTGGAAAGAGCAGGACATGAAAGGAAATGGGCCTTTAAGAAGTATGACTAAGCAGATACAGAGCTCCCTAGGGGCAGGACACTCAAAGGTTTCTCGATAGATGAATAACTAGAATGAATGCATGAACGCTATACAACCCAATAATAATTATATTAAGACACTAAGCATCAAAGAAAAAGTTATTAGATGAAGGGAAAAGTGCAGAAAAATTACATTGAAGAGATTACAATGGATAAATTGAAACAAATTGTGTATGAAACAAATTGTTAATGACTGTATAAACTGATCATCTGATCTATAACCATTCACCTAATTCACATTAAAAATTTAAAAAAAAGAAGCAGGTTATGGTGTCTTTGGGGGTGAGGAAAGGGGAGAGAATTTTAAAGAGATAATCTTGATATATTTTCTCACAGGACACAGGAAAAGCATGAGAACTTATTTTGAAAAGGTTTTACGAACATTAAAATCTGCATTAATGAGAAATAAAAGCCAAGAAAGTTCTGCCAAGGAATATTTTTCATCATGGCAATGTACCCGCTCAATTTTCAAGAGTAACAAGGATTGTACCTGCAAGAATTTCAGTGGTAAAATTTACCCCACCCATAGACCTGATCTTTCCCCGGCCTTCAATTATCTTTTAGTAACCAAAATTTAAAGAACATTTGAAAGAAGCATGTTTGTAGACCTTCAAGGATGCCCAAAATGCTATTTTGACCTGGTGTAGATCAAAGTATGAAAAGTTCCCCAAGGAAGGGGAGAGCAACGGGAATGCCACTTTCAGCAGTGGATGGACTGATTTGGAGACATCCTCACAATATCAGCTATGTTTGCATCTATTGCTTTTTATCTCCCAACCATATTTTGAGAGTGTTTTCATTATGCTACTAAAATAGAAATATCATAAATGAGGGTGGGGAGGATGACTGTAACAAAAATATGATTTTCTCACGGGTAACGGTCTAGAAGTCCAGATTTCAAGCGCTAGTCTGGGGGAAGGCATTTTTACTCTGTGGGCTCTGGAAAAAAGCCCTCATCCCTTGTGAGCTTCTGCTCTGGGGCTGTCTTCCTGTAATTTTGCATTTTTCTTTCCCATCTTTACTTACTGGCTTCCTTGGTTAGTTTCTTTTATATTTTAAAAGATATTAACTAAGATTGATTTAAAAAATAGAAATCACACCCTACACTAATACCCAAACCAAACTCACTCTCATCAAGTCTATGACAACTCCTAGCCATCCGACAGGACAGGGTAGAAACTGCCCCCCCGTGAGCTTCTGACACTGTAGTTGTTTGTGAGAGTAGAAAGCCTTGACAGGACAGGGTAGAAACTGCCCCCCTGAGCTTCTGACACTGTAGCTGTTTGTGAGAGGAGAAAGCCTCCTCTTTCCCTCCTGGAGCAGTTGGTGGTTTTGCATTGCTGACCTTGCACTTAGCATGTCAAGGAAACCCCACTCTCCAATGGTATTATGAATCCAGGCATAGAGATCTGAATTGACAACACATATTTCTGAAGGCCACAATTCAACCCATAGCAGTCGCCACCAACCTAAGGGACTTGTGGTCCCACAGCATATCAGATAATGTGCTTCTAGTCTCCATGGTCTTTCCACAGGCTCATTTTAAAAAGTATATTGTCAGGTTATTCTTATTTTGGAAGCTCCACTTAAACATGTCCATCATGGGTGAATATTTTCATATCTTGGTGTCATATGTTTGTGTATCATACCAATAGCTACTAGTGTGTAGATTTTTCTGGATAAAAACACACTTACAAATTGAGAAAACAGCCATCAATAGGTAATGGTCATTTTTTTCATTGTTTACTATAGTTCAAACTTTAGTTTACATTTAGTTTTAATCACTATATAATGATACTAAAAAACAACTCATTGCTAATCAAGTTGATTCCTACTTATAGTGATCTATAAGTCAGAGAAGTGCTTTATAGAATTCTTAATGCTGTATATCATTACAGAAGCAAATTGCATCCTCTTTCTCTTGCTGAGCAGATTTTGTGTTCAAGCCACAAACCTTTTGGTTAGCAGCTCTGTGCTTAATGCATTGCATCACCAGGAACCCTGCATTTCTTTTAGCAAGACAAATATGTTTGCATACACCTACTCCTCACTTACCAACCATATCATTAAAATTATCTGATATTTCTTATTTATGACATAAATATAAATAAGACTACAATCATTGGTGGGCAATATAATAATGCTTTCAAATTACAAATGTCCTTGACTTGGTAAGAGACTTGATTTGATCATTCTAGTTCTAAAACTTTTTCCTTCAGATGTAGTTACATATATGTGCAAAATTATATGGATAAAGATGTTTTTGTAATTATATTTGTAGTAGAAAAAAAGAAACAGCCCCAAATATAAATTTTAGTCATACACAATCTAATGACATTGATATTTTTTGCTTGCCAAGCACCAGACACTATACGAAGTGATGTTTATGTTGTGCATTCTTGCAACACTTAATATCTATATGTATATATATACACACATGTACCTATGTACTTTTAAATATCTACTTTGGATTATTAGATTTTAAAAAATCGTGGTGCTCTGGTTTAACAGGGTATGCTGTTGAGAAAGGCAAAACTAGTTTATTTTCATCATTATTCATTTGATTTTCAACAAATACATGGTATTTGAAGTGTTTCAATCACCTCACTTTATTGAATATCGTAAGGCATATCATTGGCCTTTTCCCCTTATACAGGAGAGCTGAAGAGTAGAGTAGTCATAATTCTCCATGAAAGTCTCTAGTTCCATATGAGAGTCAAGGAAGAGCAGACAGGTATTTCCAAGCTCTGTCAGCCATCACAGAGCCCATATTGTTTAAAACCTCAACCCACTACTAACAGTATCAAAGACTTTGGCTTCCAGCAAAAATATGAAATTCTATGACATATCAACATTAGAGGACTCTAGATTTACTGACCTTCAGATTGACACCACAGACTTACTACAGCATTTCTGTTCCCCTGGATCCTGAGTGTGCCAACAGATGGGTTTGGAATGAGATAGTTTGGGGTATAAACTTTCAAAACTATATGAATGTGTGTGTGTGTGAAATGATTAAATGCTCAACTACTAGCCAAAAGGGGATCTTAAAATAAAAGCCTAACAATCTGATTTCAAAAAATCATAGTTTTAAGTATCCTATGAAGCAGCTCTACTGTGCACACACAAGAGTGCTGTGATTATAATCGATTTATCAGTAACTAAGAACAGCAATGTGCCATTTAATGAATTCTCAGAGAATTGGTCAACAACACACACACCTCTTTTCTGTCAGTTTCTCATTTTGCTGTATTACTGGAAGCTATGTCACTGGTATTTCAAATACCTGCAGGGTCAACCAAGCTGCCCAGGTTTCTGGAGCGCTTCCACACTAAGAACAGACTACGAAGAAAAAGTAAGTTGTTCACTTCTGTGGAATTAACTCCTGAAAACATTATGGATAGCAGCAGAACATTATCAGATATATTGAAGAAAGATAGCCCCAGAGTTGTCTTCTTAAAGTAGAGTCAACCACAGTGAGCTGGATACAGTAAAGCTATCAGAATATTCATTTGCTGATGGGGCACAAGTCAAAAAGAGAAGAAACATTTATAAATATCCCATTATAATTGCGACTTGGAATGTATAAAGTATGAATCTAGGAAAATTGGAAGTCATGTAAAATGTACAGATGTTGTGCATTTTTAATCAGGCAATCACGTGGCTGGTGATGCCATAATGACAAATTCAGGAGGAAAAGCTTCACATTTGTTGTAAAAAAATGTGAAGATTTTTCTTGAAGTACAATACAACCTTTAACAGGATCATATCTCTTCTGATACAGGAAATCGTGTCAATACAACTACTATTCAAATTTTTGGACCAACTACTAACACTAGTGATGAAGAATTTGGAGAATTCTACCAATATCTTTAGTCTGAAATTGAGCATGCAATCAAGATTCATTGGAAATGATTGACAAGTAGAATGTGAAAGTTGGAAACAAAGAGTAAGGAACAGTAGTTAGAAAACAAGACTTTGGTGATAAAAAGTAACCTGGCGACCGCATGATAAAATTTTACAATACTAATGACATCTTTATTGCAGATACCTTTTTTGAACACCATAAATGTTGACGATACATGTGGGTTTCTCCTGATGGAATATACAGAAATCTAATTGACCACCTCTGGAGGAAGAGATGGTGGAGAAACATCAGCGGTAAAAACAAAGCCAGGGGCTGACTGTGAAACAGACCTTCAATTCTTGATGTTGAAGAAGAGATTTAAAACTCCATAAAAATTAAACTACGACCTCAAGCACATCCCTCCACTGAATTTCAAGAACATCTCTAGATTGAATTCAAATCCCTGAATAGAAGTGACAGAAGAGTTGAGAAGCTGTGGGATGGCCCCAAGAAAACCCTACGTAAACCCCTGGCTATGGACACCTGATTGGTGGTGGTGCTCTTATAAAAAAAATTGTTAAAAAGAACACCCTACATAAAGAAAGCAAACGGTCATTAAAAAAGGGAAAGAGAAAAGATCAAAGTGGAATCCAGAAAGACATGGAAAGATGTCCTTGATGAGAGAGAAGCTAAAACAAGTGGGAAACGTGACGACGTAAGAGTTTAATAGAAAATTTCAAAGAGCGCCTGGAGGAGATAAAGTATTGCCATGAAATGTGCAAAGCCCTGGAATTAGAAAGCTAGGAAGGAAGAACATGATCAGCATGTCTTAAGCTGAAACCACTGAAGACAAAGTCAGGCTTCTTGTGACAATTTTGAAATACCATGTGGGCAAAATATTTAAGGATGAGGAAACATCAAAAGAAGATGGAAATTTATGCACAGTAATGGGTACCAAAAAGACCTAGTTGACATTCAATCATTTATCCTCTTCTCAACTAACTTGTAATTGAAACAATATCATGAAAGCATCTACACCAAGTTTCTGATTGTCAAATTCACCTAAATCCTAAGGCTACTTCCTTGCTAAACTGTCATCAGGGAGGATTTGTCTTAAATGTATCTTGAATAGGCACCCCTACTCCCCAACTGTTGCTTTTAGACCGTCTCCCTAGACACTGATCTTTCCAATCCTCATAGCTCAGTGGATCTGCTAGTGCCCTTCCTGTGGAGTCACAGGCTTTGTTGGTTCTAACATCAATTTAGAACAGCAGGTTATGGTTCAACAGTCCAAACTTCAACTGATATTGAACTAAGACTCAAAAGAAGAATCTGGGTCTGAGGACTCAATGCTGATCCTTGCATCTCAGACTTTTTAAGACTTGAAGGTAAACAAGCAGCCATCTAGCTCAGAAGCAACAAAGCCCACTTGGAAGAAGCACACCTGCCTGTGCGATCACAAGGTGTTGAAGGGGTGAGGTATCAGGTATCATCAGAACAAAAAAAATCATATCATAGTGGGGAGTGCGGAGTGGAGACCCAAAACCCATTTGGGGGCCACTGGACATCCCCTTACAGAAAGGTCTTGGGGAGGAGACCAGCCAGTCAAGGTGCAGTGTAGCAACAATGAAACATACAATTTCCCTCTAGTTCTTAAATGCCTCCTCACCACACATTATCATGATCCCAATTTTACCTTACAAAGCTGGCTAGACCAGAGGATGTACACTGGTACAGATAGGACCTGGAAACACAGGAAATTCAGGCCGATGATCCCTTCAGGACCAATGGTGTGAGTGGTGATACTGGCAGGGTGGAGGGAGGGAGGGTGTGAAAGGGGGCACCAATTACAAGGATCTACATGTGACTTCTTCTCTGGGGGATGGACAGCAGAAAAGTAGGTGAAGGGAGACATCAGACAGGGCAAGATATGAGAAAATAATAATTTACAAATTATCAAGGGCTCATGAGGGAGGGGGAGCGGGGAGAAAAATAAGCTGATGCCAGGAACTTAGTGGAGAGCAAATGTTTTGAGAATGATGAGGGCAATGAATGTACAAATGTGCTTTACACAATTGATGTATGTATGGATGGTGATAAGAGTTGTATGAACCCCTAATAAAATACTTTTTTAAATTAAAAAAACAAAGCAGTTTTATTGACACATAATTCACATATAATGGAATTCAATAGTTCATATTTAAAAGAGTTGTGCAATCATTAATATAATCAATTTTAGAACATTTTCTTCTTTCTTGGGCTCAATGTTTTTAGCTCCCCATTTCCACACAGCCAATCATTGTGGATAAGAGGGGAGTGCAGAGTGGGGACCTAAAGCCCATTTGTAGGCAACTGGACATCCCCTTACAGAAGGGTCACCGGAAGCAGAAGAGTCAGTCAGGGTGCAGTCTCGCACCAATGAAATGTACATACAACTTTCCTTAAGTTCTTCAATGCTTCCTCTCCACCACTATCATGATACCAATTCTACCTTACAAATCCAGCCAGACCAGAGGATGTACACTGGTATAGACATGAGCAGGAAACACTGGGATTCCAGGACAGACAAACCCCTTAGGACCAATAATAAGAGTAGCAATGCCAGGAGGGTAAGGGGAAGGTAGGGGAGAAAGGAGGAACCAATCACAATGATCTACATATATCCCCCTCCCTGGGAGCTGGACAACAGAAAAATGGGTGAAGGGAGACATAAGACAATGTAAGACATGGAAAAACAATCATTTATAAATTATCAAGGGTTCACGAGGGAGGGAGGGAAGATGGGAGAAGGAGGGGGGAAATGAGGAGCTGATACCAAGGGCTTAAGTAGAAAGCAAATGTTTTGAGACTAATGATGGTAGCAAATGAACAAATATGCTTGACCCAATGGACGGATGTATGGATTGTGATAAGAGTTGTACAAGCCCCCAATAAAATGAATTTTTATAAAAGGCACTTTCTTCTATATATGTGTGTGTCACTGGATTTATTTCTCTAGCCAACCCAGCCTAACACATACTGTGTGCACTGAAGAAAATGGTATACTTTGCTGCTGTGAGGTGGAGTGTCCTACATATGTCTAAGACGTTGTTCTGGTGATTGTGTTGTTTAGCTCTTCTATTTCTGTATTGGGTTTCTTTCCTGATGATTTGTCTTTCCTTGAGTGTAATGATTGAAGTCTCCTACTATTATTTTCCAACTGATTATTTCTGTCTTCAACTCTGAGGATTTGATTTATAGATATTTAGGGTCTCTCGTGGGTGTGTGTATGCTTATTTGTGTTATATTTTCTAGGTTGATTGTTCCTTTAATCATTATGCCGTTTCTATTCTTCTCTCTCATTTTGTTATGTGTATTGAAGTATATTTTATCAGAGATTAATATTGACAAACCTGGATGTTTATGGTTGTCATTATCTTAGCAGATTTTTTCACCATCCTTTGATTTGATACAATATCAATCTTGAGTTGAATATGTTTCTCTTATATATATAAATTTTATTGGGGGCTCTTATAGCTCTTATAACAATTCATACATCAATTGTGTCAAGTACATTTGTACATATGTTGCCATCATCAAGATATTCCTTGTAGGCACCATGTAGATGGATCTTGTTTTCGAATTCTGCCTACTACTCTCTGAATCTCAATGGATGAATTTCCACCACTGATATTCAGTGTAATTGATATTTGTGGGAGTTTTGCTATAATTTTTCTGTTTGTATTTGGTTTCTTTTCTTATTATTTGGAGTTGCTTATTTGTGTCTCTGTTACTCTTCAAATTCTGTGTACTTTGCATTGTGCTTTTATTGTATTGAATTCTAGGTGGAATAGTCCTATCTAATAGTCAGAAAACATACGGTGGGAAATGAAGAGAGAACGAAGGGTGGACATGTGTAATGTTTAGGGGAAGAAAATAAAAGTAATATGATAATAATAAAGGGCCATTTGATTATACAAAAAGGTTTGTAAAAATAATAGGATATATGTGTTTTATATATATACATATATATATTAGGAATAATAAGACTTAATAGGTTTGGTGGAAGTATATTTCACTAAAAAATGAGAGAGAGCATAAAGAGAAAAATGTAAACAAATAATCAAATCAGAAAAGAATAGAGGAATACAGAAGAATAAGGAAAAAGATAAAAGAAAGAAGTAAATTTTCACATGTGCAGAAAATAGAAGGATTGGCTTGGGTGTGGACATGGTGTTCTGTTGATATGGTAACAGGCAAGTGGGTGGGTCTGTTCCCTCAGAGCACAGAGATAAAAAGCCTATTTTAAAAAACAAACAGAAAAACACCGTCGTTTGGATGGATAGAGTGTATCTGTGTCTGCTTAGGAGGAATGCCTTGAAGGACAGGGCAGGCCCATGAAGAAAGAGTAAATGGAGTGAAAAGTAAAATAGGATAGAGAGAGTGCATTATGGGGGCCAAGTACTATGCAAAGGAGCCACCTAGGATGAAATCCTATACTTTCAGGCCACAGGATACTTTAGGGAGCTAGAACTCAGACCAGGTGTGTCTACTGAGCATGCTCCAAATTCAGGCCCTTGAGCCAAGAAGGTGGTATACACAGGTGTGCCCAAGCTAGGCCAGGTGGGCTTAAATCAGTCAATGGGGTCAATCTGTACTGTTGACCACATCTCTCAGCTGAAGGCTCTAAGGGTCAGAAACTGGAGACCACCGCTGTCCTTTCCCTTGGCTGCTTCTCCGCTTTCTGCTTGGCCATGCTGCAGTCTTCTCTCTCTCTCTCTCTGTCCTCAGGCTGCCATGCGTGCCTGTGCCTTCCCATGAGGTTGCCTGTGTTCAGTGACTGTAAAACCTGAAACTTCTTCTGTCCTTAATAAAAACCCACTTGGATCACAAACCAGGCTTTGGCATGAATTCTTTCTCATGCAAAGCCGAGAACTGAGGTATTTTCCACCTGAGAAGCCTAACAGATTTTCTGCATAAATATAAGTAGACACAAATTTACTAAAGTAAGAGAGCAGCAATGTCGGTTGAATAGAATCCCCTTGGTCACCTCCGGAGGCATTCGGCTGGCTGAGCACAGTCCCGAGTCTCTGAATCAAGGAGCTAGCTGGGGAGAAGGAGTGGCAGCGTGGCAGGGATGTAATTCTTAGGACCAGCCAAGGCAGATTAAAATATAAACAGCTTTGGCTCTCTGCCCAGGCCAAAAGAGCCTAAGCAGAGACACCCCAACCTTGGATCCCCAACATCAGGGACAACACAGCTTTCTGAGATGTGAGGGGGTGAGTCAATAGGGCAGCTGAGAGCAGGCACAAGTGAATAATATGAGCCTAGGGACCTACAGCCCCACTCAGCACATCTGAACACCCCCCCCCCGACTCTGAGGTACAGCTTGGCACAGCCCTAGACACCCTCCCAAAAAAGCCAGAGACCTTAAAACACATGGCCACACTGGGGCTCTCTTTTGGTTCCCTCTTAAACTTCTCTGGATTGCAGCCATCACATACCTGGTTTATAAACCAAGTATTAGCATAATGAAACAAGGAAAAATTAGGTAGATTTTACAAGTGAAGGCAGGGAGTTTAGGCTTGAGACAGAGTCCTAGGGGCCCAGAGGATGCTCACTGGCCACATACCTAGCTATCCAGCATTTAGTAAATACCCCAAGCCTCTCACATAAGCCGCCTGCCCTCTGAATAGGTCATTGCTTTATTCTACCCTTAGGAAATACAATTCAGATATAGAAGAGTTAAACAACACAATCGCCAGAACAACGTCTTAGACATATGCAGAACATTCCACCTCACGACAGCAAAGTATACAATTTTCTTCAGTGCACACACTATGTGTTAGGCTGGGTTGGCTAGGAGCAGGTGGTAGGTATAGACCCCATTTATCTACCCCGACCTTGATCACCCCAACCATCTGATAGAACAAACCTGTCTTCTCTGACCTGATTCACCAGAGGTCTATTCTTTCAAGATTTATTTAAATCACAAGAATACAGGATGCCCAGCCATACCAGGCAACAAAATAATTTCTCTATCCTTAATCTCAATCCTACTCTGACATGCTAAAAGACCACAAGGTAGTAAAACATCATACAACCAGACTGTTTTGAACTGCAGAAGAGACCACTGCTCCACACAGCCCTGACTCACCCCCAGGACTAGTATTATTTTTCCCATTATTAGTCTTTACAATGTCACTTCTTGCCCTTTGCTTTAAATTTCCTTTATTTAATCTAAATATCTGAAGTTTTCCTTCAAAACACTATCACCCTATCTTTAGTTTCACTTTTCTTACAGTCAAACCTTTTCTTTCCTTCTCATTCTCATAAAATCAAAAGCCAACACTATTCTTACATTTTTGAAAATCCTTTTTTTCTATCAAATATTACTACCCATTCTTCCATCACTGAAAATCAGGCATTTGGGGGGCCTAATATGCTTTCCTTTAACCTACCAAATAATACAACCCAATCATTTCCTTTCTTTACCTACTGCTCCTTTTGCTCTCTCTCCCCAAACACTTCCTCCCCACTTTCTGAATGACCCCAACACCTTATCTAAAACTCTCCTCCAGATACTTAATGCAACGTGTCCATCACCCCACTACTGCACCACCTAAAAAGTTAACCACTCCCACATAATACCACCTGCCTAACACCCCTAATACCAACTCCAAGATGTCAAGGAAGCAACAGAAAATGTAGGTGCACACACAAAACACAAGAGAAACAGAAACAAATAACCGAATACTAACCAGACCTAAATATAATGCCTGAAATTGAACAGGCTGTGGATATACCAGAAAAAGAATTTAAAAGAATGATGATGGCACTCATGCATCAGTTAAAGGCAGAGTCTGAGAGCAATAGAAAAGCTAATAACTTCCCTAGAGAAACACCAAGCAGAAACACAAAAATTAAATACTATAATAGCAGAATTAAACACTATAAAGTAATAGCACAATGCCGTAAAAGAACAGAGGAAACAGAATTGAAGAGATGGAAATCATAGTGAGTGAGCTGAAAGTCAAATCTACAAATTCCAATTTAAAACAAGAAAACATAACGAAAAAGGCAAAAGAAACTGAGAAAACCTGAGAACAGTGTGGGACACAGTTAAGAGGAACAACCTGCATCTTATAGGGATTCCAGAAGAGGAAGAAGCAAAGAAAAAAAAATCCACACAGACATAAGTCCTGCAAGAGAATTTTCCTTGATGTCTAAAAGAGGAAAAGATGATATCAGGAAGCTGAAAGAACCTCAGCCAGCCAGGAGAGATCCCAAAAGGAAAACTCCCCGGTTTATTGTAGTCAAGGTGTCTAACATTAACAACAAGGAAAATATTCTAAGAGCAGCCAGAGAAAAAAGATTAATTACAAACAAAAGGTCAATAACTAGAATAAACGCAGATTTATCAGCAGAAATTATGCTTGCAGGAAGATAATGGAGTGATGGATACAGAGTAATGAAGGAAAAAATGTTGTCAACCTAGAATCCTGTATCCAGCAAAATTATCAATCAAATTTGTTGGAGAAATAGAAAGTATTCCAAAACAAGGAGAAACACAAACAAGACCACCGCTAGAAAACATTCTCAATGAAGTACTATGGTCAAAAAACAACAACAGCACCAACATAAAAACCTGAAAACAACAAACAAGCCAATTCTTCACAAAAACCAACACACACAGAGCAACAACAAAAGCAAGGAAATAACACCGGAAGAACAAAGTAAGTAAACATACGATGACTACCAACACACACATATAAGCAAAATGACTGTAACAAATACATACATATCAAGATTTTCACAGATGTTAATTTCTGAATTCACAGTTAAAGAGACAGAGAGTAGAAAAATGGATAAGTAAACAAAACCAACCAATATGCTGCCTACAAGAAACACACCTCACAAACAAAGACATGAACACATTAAGATTTAGAGGCTAGAAACATTCCCACTGAAAACAGGGACAAGGCAATGATGCTGCTTATCACCACTCTTATTCAACGTCATGCTGGAAGTTTTAGCTGCAACCATCAGACACAAAAAGACATCAAGGGAACAGACATGGACAAAAAAGTGACTCTCACTCCTTGCAGATGTTATGATCCTATATTTCCATGAAAACCCAAAGTCTCCACAAAAATATTTCTGGAAACAATTGAGGAATTCAGCAAGGTAGCAGGATATAAAGTTAATAACCATAAATTAGTTGGATTCCTAATGCCAGTGAAGAGAGCTATAAAAAAGACATTCAGAAATCAATACCGTTTACAATGACCACCCACACAAAAGATGCAATGCTTAAGAATAAACATAACTAAAGAAACAAATGAACTATACAGAGGAAACTACAGACCATTACTACAAGAAACTAAAAAGGACCTATATAAATGAAAGAATATGCCATGCTCATGGATAGGCAGACTTAATATTGCAAAAATGAAAAAAATCTACCTAAAACAATCTACTGATAAAATGATATCAATTCAAATCCCAAATAAATTCCTTAAAGAAATGGAAACACTAATTACTGATTTCATATGGCCAGGCAAAAAACAAATAAACAGGGAAAGTAAAGAACTTCTCAAAAAGAAGAACCCAGAAACCAAGGTTCCAGGAGGAAGCTAGCACTGCCTGACCTGAAACCCTCCTGCAGCACCACAGTAGTCAAAACAACTTCCTAATGGCACAATCAGAGACATAGACCAACAGATCAGAGCAGACAACTCAGACACAAATGCTTCAGCTTATAGGCATCTAATCTTTGACAAAGGACCCAGAAATATGCAATGGGAGAAAGACACCCTTTCAACAAATGGTGTTAGACAAACTGGATTTCCATATGCAGAAGAATGAAACAAGACCCATACCTTTCCCCATGCACAAAAATGATCTCAAGATGGATTAAAGACCTAAATGTAAACCCCAAAGCTCTCATGTTCATCAATGAAGCAAACTAAGGGCCCTATTGTAGGGCATTCCTAGACTACCAAATATAAGGAAGGGGGCACACACTGCAGAAGACAAAATACATAAGCAAAATTACATCACTTAGGTACAGCAAAAGACTTCATCAGGATAGTGAAATGAAAGCCCAGAGATTGGGGGGGAAATTTACCAAAGACACATTGGACAAAGGACTATTACCCAAATATACAGAACTCTACAATAGTTCAATAAGAAAATAACAAGAGACCCAGTTAAATTTGCACTCTATGATGCTTACTCTCCCGACACAACTGCTGAAGCCAAAGTGGGTGAACAGGTGAATGTGGTGAAGAAAGCTGATGGTGCCCGGCTATCGAAAGAGATAGTGTCTGGGGTCCTAAAGGCTTGAAGGTGAACAAGCGGTCATCTAGCTCAGAAGCAATAACGCCCACATGGAAGAAGCACACCAGCTAGTGCGATCACGAGGTGCCAAAGGGACCAGGTATAAGGCATAATGAAAAAAATTTATATATGTGTGTGTGTGTGTGTGTGTGTGTGTGTGAATGAAGGGGGAGGTGCAGAGTGGAGACCCGAGGCCCAAATGTCGACCATTGGAGATCCCCTCATAGAGGGGTTTAGGAGAGGAGATGGGTTAGTCAGGGTGTGATGTAGTACCGATGAAGAACACAGCTTTCCCCCAGATCCTGGATGCTTCCTCCCCCCAACTACCATGATTCGAATTCTACCTTGCAGGACTGGATAGGGCAGAGGTTGTACACTGGTGCATGTGGGGGCTGGAGGCACAGGGAATCCAGGGTGGATGATACCTTCAGGACCAGGGGTGTGAGGGGCGATGCTGGGAAAGTGGAGGGTGAGCGGGTTGGAAAGGGGGAACTGATTATAGGGATCCGCATGTGACCTCCTCCCTGGGAGATGGACGGCAGGGAAGTGGGAGAAGGGAGACTCCGGATAGGGCAAGATATGACAAAATAACAATCTATAGATTATCAAGGGCTCATGAGGGAGGGGGGTGTGGGGAGGGAGGGGAAAAAAAGAGGACCTGATGCGGAGGGCTTAAGTGGAGAGCAAATGCTTTGAGAGTGATTAGGGCAAAGAATATACGGATGTGCTTTATACAATTGATGTATGTATATGTGTGGATTGTGATAAGAGTTGTATGAGCCCCTAATAAAATGTTTAAAAAAAAGAAATAAGAAAAAGATATGAACAGGCATTGCACCAAAAATGAAGTACAAATAGCTAACACACATGAGAAATTCTCATGATCACTAGACATCAGGGAGTTGCAAATTAAAACCACAATTATATACCACTTTACACCCACAATGCTACCCCCCTAAAAAATACAAAAACATAAAGCAAAACCAAAAGACAACAAATGCTGGAGAGGATGTGGACAGATTACAACTCATATACACTTCTGGTGGACTTGTAAATACATACATCCACTGTAAAAAATAACATGGTAAACCAAAGTAACTGGAAATTGAAATTCCGTATGACCTAGTAATACCACTCTTAGGCATATACCCTAAAGAAATCAGACACAATATGTGTGAGGTGTACATTCTCATGTTCATAGTAGCACAGCTCACAATAGCAAGAAACTGGAAGCAATCCAGAGGCCTAACAGTGGAAGATATAAAGAAACTATATACACACAATGGAATACTATATATAAAAAAAAACAGTGATGAAACATGAAACACTGAATGACATGGAAGGACCTGGAAACCATTATGCTGAGTGAAAGAAGTCAATCACAGAAGGACAAGTATTGTATGAGTCCATTACTATAAGAAGAAACAGCAATTAAATATATCATAGAAACCAATTCCTGAAAAAATGAAAGAGAGAAACCTGCCTACCAGCCATGAGCCATACATCACCTCCCTTTTGTGAGCTTCCCAAGAGCCAGCTGGAAGGAGGAGATCCTCATTGCCTAGGGTCACTCTTTCAAGAGGGGGGAAATGGGAGATGACCATCCAATTGAGGCAATACAGCATTAAAACATGGCTGGGGCAAATCAATGGATACTCCCACAGGAATGGAAGAAGCAGCTTGGCAGAAATTCAACCTAAGACCAGGGGAGGAGACCATCAAGATTTTGTAGGAGCTGCTGATAGTTCTGTTGGTGAGCATGGTGGGTGATTGGGGAGAGGTATTCTCACATTGGAAAGGGATGGTCAACAATGATTGTAGGGGATCTAGGGGGATAGCGGGCAGGATTCTATGTTTCTGGGTAGATGCTATGAATGTATTCTACCCAACCTTCGATGAACCTCGCTGTGAACTAAGAATAAAGGTGATCATGGCCCTTGTAGGCAACATGGCATAACATAGAGCGACTACACCACAAAGACTAAACATGGAAACCCCACTGAATGAACTGAACCCTGCCTCAAAGTTACCTGCACCATTGGATTGAGGCTTGGGAAACTTGGATGGGATATGAAGCAGAGCCTGGCTGACTCGGGACTATGGAAATGGTGGTTATTGGACTTCAATAGGGAACCCCCAGCTTGGTGGGAGTCCAATGGAAAGAGACCAAGAATCACCATATATTTAGTACCTCAATGCCCACCTTTCAGTGACATGACAAGTTTCGTTCTGCTGGGCAAGTATCTGCACTTGGAAGAACTGATCCAGAAACAAAATCCCCGCCAACAATCTCCATACTTAGAGTAAACAGAGCACAATTGGATGGGTGATTTAACTGCCTACGGCAACAATTCCTGGGCTGCCGCTCAATGTGGGAATGTACTCACATAGACTCTGCATATGGACAAACCGGACTCCTCATTCCAGAGTTCTGTGTCATTGGGAATAATGACAGTGTTATCAGTGCAATTGCTTTATACTCCAGGGGGGATGATTGAAAATGTTGTACTTTTTTTGTTTCTATGGATTTTTATTTTTGTGCCTTTAGCTTGTGGTGTTTGTTTGTTTTTTCTGTTTATTTACTGGTTGGTTTGTTGCTATTACTGGTGTACTTGGTCCATGGGGTTTTAACGTAAATCTGAGTCACACTTAGCCCATGGACATGCTGATGAATTCTGGGCTCCTACTTAACTCTATCCCAGTCCAAGAACAGTTATTTCTGATAATATGGCCCTTCTTGGTCCTCACCTTTATGAAATGATCAATGAAAATAAGGGTGCTAGAGCAAAGTGTGGTGACAAAAGCAGATGGTACCAAGCTATGAATCAGAATAGTGTCTGAGGTCTTAAAGGCTTATCTTCAAACGCGCCGTCTAACCAAAGAGTCAACTGTCCACATAAAAGAAGCACACCAGCTTGTGTGATCCAAAGATGACGATACAAAATTCAAATATAACAAATGGAAAATATCAGAACTGAAATTATGAACACCCAATTTGTTGAAGGCTCTGGAGGACAGTGGGAGCCCCAAACCCATCTGCAAGGTAACTAGTCATATTACGCCCCTGGCAGACTAGCCACCAGTGAGGGTCTCAAACAGCCTTACTCTCACACAATGATCATTGTAATCTTGATTATGCTGCATCATACTTGGTACTTGGTCAATTGTCCTATTGACTCAATATAATTTTTTTCTAGGTAAAAGTATCTATCCTTACCACTTTATTTTTATTTTTGTTGTTGTTGCTGTTGGGCTTCTCAATTTGTGATGCACAGAAGGAGTGGATACATAGAGATAATACCAGATGCAAAGGTTCATAGGGGATATAGGGATGGATGGTGGGTGACAGGGAGGGTGAGGGGCTTTGGGGAGTAAATACTGAGGGCAGGAGGGGAGAGGGAGCACCAGAACTCTGATTGAATTGTGATTGAATGAATTGTGATTACGCAACTTATTTTAAAGGCAATTTAATCATGGGGTGGGGTGCTCTAAAATTGAATGTGGGAATAATTGTACAAATCTTCTTGATGTAATTGAGCTATTGGATTGTATGATATGTGGATTATGTGCCAATAACTCCGTTTTTAAAAAGTGAAGTAGGATAAAACTGAAAGAACACTGTAAAGTTGATTATAGCAGATATAGCTGGTGCAAAACGCAATGTCTTATCATGTGATCTCCCTCTGACCTGTTTTAAAGTGGTTTCAGTGAAGAAAAATAAAAGTCAAGGGAAAATATATGTGAATTAAGCCCCAGACTAATCCCCTCTGACCAATGAGCAAGGATGTGTATAGCCTTGCTAATATGTAGAATGCTTTGGAAAGCAGATTGTTGCAGATGCAGTTAGGTTAAAATTCGGCACCCTATCCATAAAAATAGATGTATTGGCCTTTGTACATATATTTATATGGCAATATATATTAAGGAATTTGATGGACTTTGGGCATCTGCTCAAGCCCTCCCTCAACACAAGAACACTTTGTTCTAACAGCCTGGAATTCTGTGATGCTCACCTTCCTGACATGATCGCTGAAGACAAAATGGGTGCAGAAGCAAATGTGGTGAAGAAAGCTGTGTTAGGGTTCTCTAGAGAGATAAAAACAGATTGCTGATAATTATATATATATTTATAAAGATATATATATAACACAAGAAATGGACTGTTAAATTATAAACAGATAGATATATAATACAAGAAATGAACAGTTAAATTATAAAGCAGTACAGATGGCTCAGTGCAACTCACTCCCGTGAGAGAGTTGTGAGACACTGGCAGTCATTCAAGTCTTGAGAGCAGCCAGGTAGTCCTCTGTAGAGAGAGCTAGGCTATCCCAGTACAGGCAGCAAAACAGCAAGACAGGTCACCAACTGTCAGCCAGGTCACCAATTGTCAGTCCCCAGCTCAAGAGATGTAAATTTCAATCATGTGGTCTTAAAGGGACCTCAACTTACAGCGACACAGTCCACAGGCTAGGCGTCTCTCATGTAGTTTACCCTTTAAATTGAGGCACGGAACAAGCAAGGCAGCTGCACACTGGTCCGATGATCAAAGAGCAAGAAACAAGAAAGGAGAGGCTCACGGAGCCATTTATCTCTCCACCCTTCAATTAATCCCACTGTGTTTATCGGCCAGGCTGGCACAGTAAAATAACTATCTCAAAAGCCAATGGTGCCCAGTTATCAAAAGATACAGCATCTGGGCTTTTAAAGGTTTGTAGATAAACAAGCAGATATCTAGCTGAGAAGCAACAAGTCCACATGGAAGAAGGACACCTGCCTGTGAAATCATGAGTTGTTGATGGGATCAAGTAACAGGCATCAGATGGTCCCAAACAAAAAAAACTAAAAACATATTGTTGAGAATGTGGGGAATAGAAGCAGAGACCCAAAACCCAACTGTTGACAATAGGACATCCCCTCAGAGAAAGATCACAAGGAAGGGATGAGTCAACCAGAGTGCAGTAAAGCACTGATGAAACACAATATTCTTCTGGCTCATTGAGGCTTCCTCACCCCCCCCCCCACCCCAGCCATGACCCCAGTCATGCTTCTCAGTTCTGGCTAAACCAGAGCATGTACTGGTAAAGATAAGAACTCACAACACATGGAATCCAGTTCGGAAACCCCTCTCAGAAACAGAAATAGAAGTAGCAATACCAGGAGGGTAGTGGAAAGATGGGAGCAGGAGGGGAGGAAGGGGTAGCCAGTCAAAATGATTGGCAAATAACACTCCCCCACAAGGGGGATGAACTACAGAAAGTGGGTGAAGGGAGATAGTGGATTATATAAGATATGAAAATAATAATAATTTATCAAGGGGCCATGAGGGTGGAAGGGGGTGGAGAGAAGCTGATAGCAAGGGTTCACAAAGAAAATAAATGTTTAGAAAATGATGATGGCAACATATGTACAGATATGCTTGATACAATTGATGTATGGATATTTATAAGAGCAGTAAGAGTCCCAATAAAATTATCTTTAAAAAAACCAACCTAGCACCCATCATTTGAGCTCCCTTTTTATCCACTTAAATTTATTCTAGTTTTTAATATTTTTTTGCATTGATTTCAATTAAGGTCTTTATCTGTTTTACATTGTTATTCTTGGTTTTTAAAGTTGTTCTGAATATGAAATCCAGGATAAGTGAATCTATAGAGACAGATTCTGGACTAATGGTCCTTGGGGGAGTGGCAAGGGAGGTTGGGGAAAGTGGGGAGCTAATAACAGTGAGTACGAGAATGAAGAAAATATTCTAAAACTGATGTGGTGATTGTACAATTCTTCTCGATGTGGTTGTATTATATATTATGTCAAGTATATGGCAATAGGAGAGGGGGAAGATGGCCGACAGGGACACCCGCATACTCTGAGAGCTCCTCCAAACAAAGCGGGATTGGCGACCAGGTAGCTGAATAGTAAGAGTCTGGTGAGTGAAATATCCCCCTGGGACAGCACCCCAGTCCTACCCCACGTATTTGTCCGGAGCAGGGGTCTAGGTGAAAGAGGACCGGACTAGTGGGACATCTCTGGCCACTAAGCTGCCGTGAGCTCACTGGCGACCGGCTTAGGCTCCATCCCCAAACCAGACGCCAGCCCAGAGCCGCTGGCCTGCCCTGCCTACTCCAGCGGCCCACTCCCCACTCCCCACTCGCGGATCCCCACTGGGAGAGAAGCTTTCCTCTCCCGCAGTTCCCCTCTCCCCGCAGGGCAGCGATCTGCCCTCGGGCCCACGTCCCTCCCTCCATTCACCCAAGCTCAGGGGAGCGGACCCGCGGGTTGTCTGGCGACCCCCACGGGGGACCATCCACCCGCACCGCTGCCGCGGACCTCTCCAACTGCCCTCCGTGCGCTGGCCTCCCACCCCCGCCCGCCCCCGCCAGCCCCTGGCAGCCTAGCGCCAGCTCCACTCCTGGCAGGAACCCTGCGCTGAGCACTTCCCGCCAACAGGAGCCATAGCCCAACCCGCGCCTGTCCCGGACCCTGAGCTTCCGCGGAGCGCCGCGCCCCGCGCTGCTGAGTCTGCCCACCAAGGGCCCCCCCCTGCGCAAGGCACAAGAGTAGGTGCCCTCCCCAGGGTGCTGCGGGGACCCCGGCGGCCGCGACTCTGAGCCTGAGCAGAGGAAGGGCGCCATTGCCCCCTGCGGTTTCGCGCCAAGCCTCCTTTGCCGGCGCCATTAACCCCTGCGGTTTCGCGCCAAAAGGGCGGAGAGCGAACACCATTGTTCCCTGCAGTGTCCCGCAGCTGCCTGCGCAGCTATCCAAGGGACCTCCCCGCGCCCGCTCACAGCCCGGGCAGATCAAACACTCCACCTGCAGTGGAGCCTGGGTCTCGGCTTTGCAGTCCCTGAGGAGCCGTCAGTGAGCTCCAGCCAGCTCTCACCACCTGGGGCCCTGTTGGGTCCCCAGTGCCAGCCCTAAGCCTGCCGCAGCCCGCCCCAGCCACCCCAGGAGACGGCACAGTGGCCTGAGCCTCCACACAATAAGGTTACTCCTGTCTCCCAGAAGCATGGGGCCTATTAAAGGATCAAGGAAAAATCAACAGACCACATCACTCCCAACAAAAAAATCAGAAAAACGAGGCACTTTAACATACCTAACGTCACTCATAGAAGAAACAGATATAGATCAGCCACAAAAGGAAATCTTCAGAACTCTGCTTGCAGTAATACAGGAGCTAAGAGAAGCAAACCAAAATAAGGATGCAACGATAGAAGGGATGAAATGCACAATAGAGGGGATGAAGTCCACAATAGAGGGGATGAATACTATCCACCAAAAGGAACTGCAGAAACTAACAGAGGAGGTAGCAGAGGCCACACAAAAGGTCACAGAAGCTATATCTAGGCTTGAGGAGGCTGAGAACCGTATCAGTGAACTCGAGGACGCTCAAACCAAACGAAGCAAGCGAGAAAAACAATCAGATAGGAAAATTAAAGAAACAGAAGACAGCCTGAGATCAATGACAGATGCTATGAAGAGGAATAATATTCGAATAATCGGTCTACCGGAACACAACATAACACACAAATCGACCGCCAAGATAGCAAAGGAATTCCTGGAAGAAAATTTCCCCAACCTAACAAAGGAGAATCCGACTCTCATACAGGAAGCAGAGAGGACGTCGGCTAAGCTAAACACCAAGAAGAACACGCCAAGGCATATAATTGTAAAATTATCCAACTTAGAGAAAAAAGAGAAAATTCTACGAGCATCAAGAGAAAGGAAGACAGTCACATACAAAGGAGCGCAGGTAAGGTTATGCTCAGACTTATCAGCTGAAACCATGAAGAGGAGGAGAGAATGGAGCAACATCTTCCAAAAACTGAAAGAGAAAAATGCCTCCCCCAGAATCCTATACCCTGCCAAGTTATCCATTAAGATAGAGGGTAAGATAAGGGTCTTCCAGGACAAGGAAGACCTCAAAAAATATACTGCAAGTCACCCGACCCTGCAGAACATACTGGCTGACTCACTATGGCCAGAAGATCAAGCTCCAACTAGAACCACCAGGAGACCACCATATAGCCCATCTCCATCTAGAAGCCAACATGCCAGCAACACGTACCAGGACAACACGGTCTCAGATGGAAAAGAGGACAGGATAGAAACCCTCCACTCAAACGCAGTACACTGATATGAAGGAAGATAGGCAAAGACCCAAAACACAAAACAGAATATGGCAACCATGAAGCCAGAGATTGTAATAATCACTTTGAATACAAATGGGCTCAATTCATATGTTAAAAGAAAGAGGCTGGAGGATTGGATTAGAAAACATAACCCATCAATCTGCTGCCTGCAAGAGACACACCTTAAGCAAGCAGACAAGCATATGCTGAGAATAAAGGGCTGGCAGAAAGTTTACCAAGCAAATGGTAACTCCAGGAAGGCAGGAGTGGCTATCTTAATCTCCGACAAAATGGATCTCAAGATCCAAAACATAAAAAGAGACAAAGAGGGACATTACATAATGCTCAAAGGCTCAGTAAACCAGGAAGCAATAAGCATACTGAATATTTACGCACCTAATAATGGTGCGGCAAATTTCGTCAAACAAACTATTAAAAAAATGACAGAAGAAATCACGGAAACAACAATAATAGTGGGGGACTTCAACACTCCACTATCAGAGAAAGACAGGTCACAGGGAAAGAAGCTCAGCAAAGAGGCCAGAGAGCTAAACAATGTAATTAGGCAACAGGGCCTGATAGACATCTATAGAGCCTTTCATCCAAAAGCAAAAGGTTTCACATTCTTCTCCAATCCACACGGATCTTTCTCAAGAATAGATCACATGCTGGGGCACAAGGCCAGCCTGAGTAAATTCAAACACATAGATATTATCCAGACGTCTTTCTCAGACCACCATGCCATAAAGCTGGAGATTAATAGGAGGGCACCCAGAAAAGCAAGGGCCACCAATTGGAGAATAAACAACGATCTCCTGCGACATGAATGGGTTAAGGTCCAGATCAGAGAGGATATCAGGAAATTTCTAGAAACTAATGAGAACGAGCATACAACATATCAAAACTTATGGGACACTGCAAAGGCAGTTATCAGAGGTAGCTTGATATCACTGAATGCATACATGAAAAAAGAAGAAAGGCGTATGACAGATATGTTAACACAAAACCTCCAACAACTAGAACAGAGTCAACAGAACTACCCCTCCAATAGCAAGAGAAAAGAAATAATAAAAATCAGGGCGGAGTTAAACCAGTGGGAAGACAAAAGAACAATGCAAAGGATCAACGCAACTAGAAGCTGGTTTTATGAACGAATTAATAAAATTGACACTCCCCTGGCAAAGCTTACCAAAGATAGAAAGGAACAATCATCAATAGCCAGGATGAGGGATGAATCGGGGGCAATAACAACAGACCCCAATGAGATAAAAAGGATAATCACAAAGTACTATGAAGGTTTGTATTCTAATGAATTCAGAAACCTGGAAGACATGGATAAATATTTAGAAAAACAATCTATCCCTAGATTATCTGAGACAGAGATCAAGAACCTCAACAAACCCATAGCGAAGGAAGAAATAGAGAGTGTCATCAAAAACCTACCAAGGAAAAAGGCCCCAGGGCCAGATGGCTACACAGCAGAATTTTACCAAACATTCAGAGAAGAGCTGACACCGATCCTCCACAAAGTATTCCATAACATAGAAAAGAACGGCAAGCTCCCAAACTCATTTTACGAAGCCAGCATTACTTTGATACCCAAACAGGGAAAAGACCCCACAGGTGTAGAGAATTATAGACCAATATCTCTAATGAACATAGATGCAAAAATCCTTAACAAAATATTGGCCAATAGAATACAAAGGAACATCAAACATATCATTCACCACGACCAAGTAGGATTCATCCCAGCGATGCAGGGATGGTTTAACATCCGAAAATCCATCAATATCATACACCACATCGAAAAGAAAAAGGATAAAAACCATATGATAATATCCATAGATGCAGAAAAAGCATTTGACAACATCCAGCATCCATTCCTAATCAAAACACTCATGAAGATAGGATTGGAAGGTAAGTTCCTCAAGCTCATACAAGCTATCTATGAAAGACCAACAGCCAACATCATAGTCAATGGAGAAAAGACAAGAACAATACCACTGAAAAAGGGTACAAGACAAGGATGCCTCCTGTCCCCTCTTCTATTCAATATCGTTTTGGAGGTTCTGGCTAACAACATAAGACAGCGGAAGGACATCAAAGGGATCCAGTTGGGAGAGGAGGAGGTGAAACTATCGTTATTTGCAGATGACATGATCCTATACATTGAAGACCCCCAAAACTCCACAGTTGGAATACTTACAGCAATAGAGGAATACGGAAGAGTAGCAGGATACAAGATCAATAAACAGAAGTCGGTAGGGTTTCTATACACATCGGACAGGGCCATGGAAGAGGCGATTAAGAGGGAAGTACCCTTCACAGTAGCCAAGAACAAACTGAAATACCTAGGAATATGCTTAACAAAAAATACTAAAGACCTATATAAGCATAATTATAAAACCCTATTACAGGAAACCAAAAGTGACCTTCACAAATGGATGAAGCTCCCCTGCTCATGGTTAGGTAAGCTGAACATAGTAAAGATGACAGTTCTTCCTAAAGCACTCTACAAGTTCAATGCTATACCAATCCAATTACCATCAACCTTCTTCAAAGAATTGGAAAAACTGACCACCAACTTCATATGGAGAGGGAAGAAACCCAGAATTAGCAGAGAACTCCTCAAGAAGAAGGACACAATTGGAGGACTCGCCCTACCTGATTTTAATGCCTACTACACAGCTACAGTGGTAAAAACAGCATGGTACTGGCACAATGATAGACACTCAGACCAGTGGAAAAGAATAGAAAGCCCAGGAGTAAAATCATCAGCATATAGACAACTGATCTTCGACAAGGGTCCCAAAAACGTCAAGTGGGAAGCAGATGCCCTCTTTAATAAGTGGTGCTGGAAACAATGGATATCCACATGTAGAAAGTTGAAACAAGATGGCTACCTCACCCCATGCACAAGAATACACTCAAGATGGATCACAGATCTAGAAGTCAAACCCCAAACCATCAGGACCATTAAGGAGGGAATCGGGACTAATCTCAGAGCACTGGCCCAGGGAGCACATAGGCTCACTGCAACAGGGAAGGGGACACACACGGGTGATCTGGAAATCGACAAATGGGATCTAATAAGAATAAAACACCTGTGCACCTCGAAAGACTTTGCCAAGAGGGTGACAAGGCAACCCACAGACTGGGAGAAGATTTTTAGTAATGACACGTCAGACAAAGGGCTCATTACTAAAATCTACACCATCATGACCTGCAAAAAGAGGAAAACAGTTAACCCCCTAAGGAAGTGGGCAAAAGAAATGAGAAGAACTTTCACTAGAGAGGAGATCAATATGACCAATAAATATATGAGAAAGTGCTCGAAGTCCCTTGCCATAAAAGAAATGCAAATCAAAACAACCATGAGATACCACCTAACACCCCTGAGGCTAGCCCAGATCGGTAAATCAGAGAGCAACAAGTGTTGGAGGGGCTGTGGTGAAATAGGAACCCTCCTCCACTGCTGGTGGTCGTGCAGATTTGTACAGACACTGTGGAAAGCAATCTGGCGATACCTAAAGAAAATGGAAATTGATCTACCTTACGACCCAGCCATCCCTCTACTGGGCATATACCCGGTTGAAGCAGCAAATAAAACACGACCAGTCATATGCGCTCCAATGTTTATTGCGGCACAATTCACAATAGCAAAGACTTGGAAACAGCCTAAGTTTCCATCGATAGACGAGTGGATTAGCAAACTTTGGCACATACACACAATGGAGTATTATGCAGCACTGAAAAGCACCGATGAGCACATGAAACACGTTATTTCATGGGAAGAGCTGGAAGGAATTATGTTAAGCGAGGTAAGCCAGACCCAAAGGGACAGGTACAACATGAGTCCCCTGAGGTAAGTACAATCAGCATGACAGAAATGGGGCATTAATCCACCCAAGGGGAGGGTATGGTTTATATCTCCACAGGGAAAGTGGGACCAGACTTCAACCCAGTGTCGCAAGGTGTGAATGCAATATCCCGGCGTGGAGGACGGAACCGGTGGAGAGGTCTGGGAGGCTGGCCCCAGCACCATAAATTAAGTGGATTCCTGCCCCTCCCCCCAAAAGAACTTGTTCCAAAGGACGACATTGACCCTGCAGCTATGGGAGATGGACATATTTGATCAGAGCACACGGGATCAGATGAGGGGGCAGGAGGAGAGAGTGGAGCACAGCCTGGCCCACCAGGCCGTGATGATGATGTTCCTGAGTAGAGCAGGCAGTCCACAGAGAGAACAACATGGCTGGCCCTACTATGAGACATGATGCCCCTCAGTGACTAAGGGCGATACAGGGGACAGCACCGGAGACACAGTGTGGGAATTGCACCTGACCTGATCGCACTACACCGAGGCAAATCACTGGGGGAGTGCAGCGGAACAGCAAGGGAATGGAGTGGCAAGGTCCCCAGGGAATGCTGAAAGTGGACTTTGGGGCCAGGGCGTGGTGCCCCAACAGACTGGACTGGAAAACGCTCCTAAGGGCCAGCAAAGATCCCTGAACTAACTACAAGCTTTTCTCTTGTGAACTGTTTTGTTCTGTTCTTTTTCAGTGGTTTGTTTTGGTTGTTTTGTTGTCTGGTTGTATACTGTTGCTTTGTGTTCCTCTGTCTAGTGTTCGTGCATGTTAGTGACTCCACAGGTCTGTCTGAATAGGACAGGCTGGATGAACTATCTGGATGAAAAACAACGGGACCGACAGTTCCGGGGGGACTTGGGGTGAGGGGTAGAGGGGGTAAGGAAGTGGTGTTAACAAACCCAGGGACAAGGGAAAAACATGGGACCCCAAAGGGTAGAGAAGGGGGAGTGGCAGGCCTGGTGGGAAATGATCAAGGGTAAGGTGGCTTAGAGAAGAGGTATACTCTAGCCCAGGTGGCGATGAAGCATGGTAGTAGGGCAGGAGGAAGGTCAAGGGAGATGGAGGAAAGAGCTAGGAGTCAAAGGGCATTCATGGAGGTCTAGACAAAGACATGTACATGCAAATATATATAGGAGGTTGGGGAAATAGATCTTTGTGTCGATATTTATAGGTCAAGTATTAAGGTGGCGGAAGGACCTTGGGCCTCTACTCAAACACTCCCTCTATGCATGAATACCTTCTTTTATTAAATTGGAACTCTATGATGCTCACTCTCCCGACACAACGGCTGGAGCCAAAGTGGGTGAACAAGTAAATGTGGTGAAGAAAGCTGATGGTGCCCGGCTATCAAAAGAGATAGTGACTGGGGTCTTAAAGGCTTGAAGATAAACAAGCGGCCATCTAGCTCAGAAGCAACAAAGTCCACATGGAAGAACACACCAGCCTGTGTGATCGAGTGGTCCCAAAGGGATCAGTTACCAGGCATCAAAGAACAAAAAATCATATCATTGACTGCACACCTCCATGATAGGATCGCTGAAGACAAATGGGTGCACAAGCAAATGTGGTGAAGAAAGCTGATGGTGCCCGGCTATCAAAAGAGATAGTGTCTGGGGTCTTAAAGGCTTGAAGGTGAACAAGCGGCCATCTCGCTCAGAAACAAATAAGCCCACATGGAAGAAGCACACCGGCCAGTGCGATCACGAGGTGCCCAAGGGACCAGATATAAGGCATCATGCAAAAAAAAAAAAGATATAAGTGTGTGTATGTATGTGTATATATGTGTATATGTATATATGTATGTGTATATATATATTATATTAAATGAAGGGGGAAGTGCAGAGTGGAGACCCAAGGCCCAAGTGTCGGCCAATGGAGATCCCCTCATAGAGGGGCTTAGGAGAGGAGATGGGTTAATTAGGGTGTGAGGTAGTATCGATGAAGAACACAGCTTTCCCCCAGATCCTGGATGCTTCCTCCCCCCAACTACCATGATCCGAATTCTACCTTGCAGGGCTGGATAGGACAGAGGCTGTACACTGGTACATATGAGGGTTGGAGGTACAGGGAATCCAGGGTGGATGATACCTTCAGGACCAAGGGCGTGAGGGACGATGCTGGGAGAGTGGAGGGTGAGTGGGTTGGAAAGGGGGAACTGATTACAAGGACCCACATGTGACCTCTTCCCTGGGAGAGGGACAGCAGAGAAGGGGGGAAGGGAGACCCCGAATAGGGCAAGATATGACAAAATAACGAGGTATAAATTACCAAGGGCATATGAGGGAGGGGGGAAAGGGGAGGGAGGGGGGGAAAAAAAGAGGACCTGATGCAAGGGGCTTAAGTGGAGAGCAAATGCCTTGAGAATGATTGGGGCAGGGAATGTATGTTTGTGCTTTATACAATTGATGTATGTATATGTATGGATTGTGGTAAGAGTTGTTGGAGTCCCTAATAAAATGTAAAAGAAGAAAAGAGAAAAAAATGATTAGGGCAAAGACTGTACAGATGTGCTTTATACAATTGATGTATGTATATGTATGAACTGTGAAAAGAATTGTATCAGCCCCAATAAATTGTTAAAAAAAAAAAAGATAGGAAGCATAAAAAAAAATGATTAGGGCAAAGAATGTACAGATGTGCTTTATACAATTGATGTGTGTATATGTATGGATTATGACAAGAGTTGTATGAGTCCCTAATAAATTTTTTTTAAAAAGTATATGGCAATAACACTGTTGGGGGGGGGGGTTGTAACAAGAATAGTGCGGTAGTTACATAACCTGGTGTCAGTTTGGGATCTGAGAGGAGTAAGAGTCAAGGGGTAGTGTCTATTCTGTCAATTGGGTCATAGCTAATGAGGCCTCTGTGTGGGCATGATCTTCCCCTGAGGGATTCGGGGAATTCCTGAATTTCCTTCTTGGAAGGCAGGAGAGACTCTCTCTGCTCACTCCCTTGGAGACTATCTGCTGAAAAGGCAGACTTCCTGTGAGACATACCTGAGGAGAAACCACAAGGACCTACCCTGATGCAGCCCTGAGAATTGGAGGAGCCACATGGAGTCCCCTGCCAGCCCTGAGGTGCTTCTACCACCACTGAATCATGTGTTGCATGATTCTGAAGAGGATTTTATAGATTATTTTCAGACATATGGACTAATATCGTACTCATGGACTTGATCTGGACTGGGCTGGGATGTTTTCTCAATACTCAATTGTTCTTGTATACAAACCTCTTTCTTATACACAAATTTTGTCCATGAATTTGTTTCTTTAGTCTACCCAGACTAACACAAATACCCCAAACAAAAAGTGAAAAATAAACCTGCAGTCTTGGTGGAGATTCAGGCCCTTTTGGTGGGTTTGGTACATGGACACATCTGCCACGTGGGGGAGAGCAGTTCATGTGAGGAGGAGTTAATAAGAAAGAAAGACAAATTATCAATGACGTGAAGTATTGTTTGGAGAGTGAGGATGTTTGCACCAAGTGGTTTACACGGTCTGCTATCCACGAAGGGCTCCCAAAGGCCAGAAAAGTGCGTGTTTTGCTGGGTGGGTTGAAACGGGTCAGGGTGGACTGGCTTTTGCAGATTAGGGGAAGTGCACTGAAGGGGCCTGAGCCAGTAGCCAGAGGGAAAGGTAGTCAGTGACAGTGGGTGTTGCTTATCTCCAACTTTAAGAAACGGATGCATTTAGATTTTAAGTTGTTTTCATCTCTTCCAGCGGGCACAGGGTTCCCTCCCTCTCAGGGGGGGGGGGGTTCCTCGTTATTTGCTGACAATATCTTCCGGTGCTTGTTATCTGGAGACCGTATTGCCCTCATCCTGAATCTCGGACTTCTATTGGTGCGTTTGGAAAACTGGATAACTAAAAGCAAGCATTCCACTGAACAAATATATATATACATATATAATTATACAGATAGTTATACCCACATATATTTACATTATATGGAACACATGCACATCTATATGTCCTGGTGATTCATTTGGTTACACATCGGACTACTAACTAATGGGTCAGCAATTCAAACCCATTAATTGTTTGTCATTAGAAAGATGTGGCGCTTTGCTTCTGTGAATGTTTGCAGCCTTGAAAATCTGAAGTCTTCTGGGACAGTTCTACTCTCTTTAGAGTCAAAAACTAAACTCCCTGCCATGGATCAATTCTGACTCATAGCAATGCTATGGACAGGGTAGGTTTCCAAGGCGGTAAATACCTACAGAATTAAAATGCCTCATCTTTCTCCCTAAAAGTGGTTGGTGGTTTTGAACTGTTAACCTTATGGTCATCGTGTGTATAGCACACACGCATAACATGCTCCACCAGCCTGTCAAGTTTGATGGCCTATGGTGACTGGTGTGGTGTTGTGATGCTGGAAGTTATGCCACAGAGATTTCAAATACTAGCAACACCACTCTTAGTGGATAGACTTGAGTTGTGCTTCCAGATTAAGATAGGCTAGTAAGAAGGAGGAGGGAGTTCTCCTTTCAAAAATTAACCAGAGGGGAACATTGTCTGATAGAGTGTCTGCCAATGAGCCTCTCAGATGGAAGTCATTCCAGACAAGACTGGGGAAGTGTTGCCTCCTCAAAGTAGAGCTTACCTTAGTGAGGTAGCTTGAGCACAACTTTCAGGACCTTCATTTCAGGCTATGACTCAATTTAAAGTGAGAAGAAACAGTGGAAAAAATGTATTAGCGTGAAGGAGGGGGAGTGCGGAGTGGAGACCCAAAGCCCAGCTGTAGGCAATTGAACATCCCCTTACAGAAGGGTCGCGGGGAGGAGACAAGCCAGTCAGGGTGCAGTGTAGCATCAATGAATCATACAACTTTCCTCTAGTTCTTTAATGCTTCCTCCCCGCTCCATCATGATCCCAATTCTACCCTACAGATCTGGCTAGACCCGAGGATGTACACTGGTACAGATAGGAACTGGAAGCACAGGGAAACCAGGATGGATTATCTCTTCAGGACCAGTGGTGAGGATGGTGATACCAGGAGGGTGGAGGGAGAGTGAGGTGGAAAGAGGGAACTGATTACAAGGATCTACATATAACTTCCTCCCTGGGGGATGGGCAACAGAAAACTGGGTGAAGGAAGACGTTGACAGTGTAAGATATGACAAAATAATAATTTATAAATTATCAAGGGTTCATGAGGGAGGGGGAGCAGGAAAGTGGGGGAAATGAGGAACTGATGCCAGAGCCTTAAGTGGAGAGCAAATGTTTTGAGAATGATGAGGACAATGAGTGTAAAAATGTGCTTTACACAATTGATGTATGTACGGATTGTAATAAGAGTTGTATGAGCCCCTAATAAAATGATTTTTAAAAAATCAAAAGGAGAGAATTGCTCAAACAGAAAGTGTATGCATGTGACAACTGGACACTGAATAAGGAAGACCAGAGAAATATTGATGCATTTGAATAATGAGGTTTCAGAAGTGTTTTGAAATTATCATGGTCTGCCATAACAAACAAATATCTTGTAAGAAGTACAACCAAAGAACATCAAGCTGGTAGCATATGGGCAAATGTGCTTGATACACTAGATGAATGTATGGATTGTGATAAGAGATGTAAGAGCCCCCCCAATAAAAGTATTTTTTTAAAGAGAAGAAGAACATCAAGCTTGGCACAGTAGAACATTGGTGAACAAAATGAATGTCTTAAATGAGATGAATTGACAAAATGTCTGCAACAATGGCCTCAACCATGAAGATGGTGTAGGACATTCATTTGGTTGTACATAAAGATGCAACCTGCCAAAAATGACTGTTATACCTAATTATTTATTCTTCCTTCAGTTTTGGTGTGCCCTTCTCAAACATCCTTCTCAAGTCTCCTGAGTGACTTCTTGTGTTGTCCCTTTCCATTATGATATCAATTATTTCCAGTCCTGACTCACTTCTGGTTCTGCACTCTTCACTGATCCAATTTAGTCATCTCTTTGTGTTTCAGTTCTACTCTTGGAATCCATAGGAAATAACTATCATCACACATTCAACTATCCCTACCCCTTATTAAGCCGGGATCTCCAGAGAGGTAAAACTAGTGATCCATATGTATACATATATCAAGAAAGTGGCTTAAAGGGTTGTAGAAATGGCTATATTCAGTCTAGTTCAAGTCCTTGGGTCAGATTGTATGATATAGGTTTTTCCTGACTTGAATAACTGTTGGGACTGACGCACTGGGAAGCAAAGAGATGAACCAGGAAGCCAAAGCAGGAGCAACATGACTGGTGGATGCAAAGACAAATCAATCCAAGGTCAGAAGGTAAACTCTGATGGTTCCCAGGATCAGCAGGCAATGTGGTAGAGCATTGGTAGACTTGAATCCAAATAACCAGAGTTTTATGAGTCAAATGCAAGATATAGTCCAGCAAGAAACAAAGGAATTCTCCATAGTGTCTACCTATATGTCAAGTAGGCCACTCCTCAGAAGAGCATTAGGGCTGAGATCTGAGTAAAGGGTTGCACCCCATCTAATCTTCTCACAACTGCTTGGTTGATCACAGTAGATCTCATCATAGAGTTGATTGCAAAACGTTAGATCATGTCATGAGGGAGGCTTTAAGTGCAAAACAACTGAGAATCCTGTTCCAGTCATTTTATCACAAAACCTAACACACCCTCAAACAATTCTTCCAATTCTCTTATCTTCTTAGCAAAAAAATAAAATTTAAAATACTGTTCACAAGAAAAGACCACTAGCTCATTATTTCCTGATTGTGGAAATTCACACATCTGAAAGTTAGAAGGAAATGTACACATTTGGGTGGTATTAACGAGAACAGTAAGGCTTCTCAGAGTCCTGATAGCATATATGTGACAAGGCCAATCGCAGGAAGCACTGTAAATGCTAGTCCCATCCCACTGCAATAGCCCCAATTTGTCCTTTTCTTTTGTATATTCTGCAGGAAAGAATCACTAAGGGCTAAGTATTATGCAACACTTATTTTAAATTCATTCATTCATACATTTAGCATTAGTCCTTGTAGTTATAGCTCAGTAAATCAGAAGAAAACTAAAAGAAAATCCCGCTTTCAATCTTTATTCATTCATATAAATGTTTAATGAAATTTTATAACAATTCATCATATTTTCTTCTTCAGTGATATTACTACTCATCTGCCAGTTCCTAATTAGACTCATATTGACCTCATTTGGGTCAGAGCACAACTGTGTTCCATAGGGTTTTTGTATGCTGTTTTTTTCTAAGTAGATTGCTAGATCTTTCTTATGAGGAGCATCTAGATGGACTGGAACCTTCAATTTTTTGTTAGGAACCCAGTGAGTTGACCATTTACAGCAACCACAGTTTCTTCAATGATACACTAGACCATTTAATCTCTGGAAACTCATTTACTTTAAAATATAAACAGTATAGGTATTTTCAAACTAAGCCTAACATGGACTTCCTGTTGATATACTCTGCCTGCTTACCTGCATACTACTTGGTACCCAAGTAGTGTAGTTCTTAAACACCATCCTCACACAATCCGTCTGTCAAATTATGTGAGTGCTTTATTTAGATTTAATTCAGAGTTGATGAAAGCCATTTAATTATCCCTGACTCCCCAGAGAGTGACAGCTGTTCTTCGCAGCAGGCCTGAAATACAATAGGCAGCTTCCTGTTCACATATTGCTAAGGTAGTGTGATAGTAATCATTTGTCAATATGAAAGGATTAAGAGTGAAGGGGCAGAGTCTGGCCTGTCAATCATGTCATAGCCAATGAGTCCTTTGTGTGGGCATGGCCTTCTCCTGAGGATTCTGGGAACTCCTATCTTCCCCCTTGGAGGCTTTGCTGACTCCCTAGGAGACATTACAGCTGGCAAAACACATGGAGCTATACTAGTTCCCTAAGCTGGAGAAGCCACGAAGAGATTCCTGCCAGCGCTGAGATGCTTACAACGCCACTGGATCCACAAGACTTCCCACCCTCTGGCCTGTGATCTTCCTGCATTCGGCGTCATTGCATGTCTGAAGAGGACTTTATAGATTGGAATCTTTATAGATTGGAATCGGACATATGGGCTAATATTGTACTTATGGACTTGATCTGGACTGGACTGGGATGTTTTCTCAATGTACAATTGCTCTTTATATAAAGTTCTTTTTTAAACACATGTGACTGTCTATGAATCTGTTTCTCTAGTCTACCCAGACTAACACAGGTAAATTACAAGAAAAATTTTATGAAATTGAGCATGTCTTTGAAAATATCCAATGATCCCTTACTTTGCTAAAGGTATACCATCTTCCACAGTGTTTTACTTTAGACTGCTCTGGAGATTAAATTATTAATCTAATTTTTAGCAAAAAAATTTTCAGTAAAAGTATTGTTTTCTTTATAGTTTTGGTTCAAGTAGCTCTATTGTAATGCTAAAGATCAAAAGAGATAAATTTTTTAAGAGATGTCAGCAGCTTTTGGTTGCAAATATTTCCATTAAAATCCAGGGCTTTGTTATTGCCCCCCAAAATATGCCATTAAGTTAGAAAAATATTGTCTTTCTGTGTCTCTTAACATACTCTCTTCTATACTGCAAAAATGATTCATTTATTTAAAAAATAACAAATCTCCTTTATTCAAAAGTTAAAGTCCCAAGTTTCTCTTTATTTCACATCTCTTTGGACACACCATTGTCCACTAAAGAAATGGAAACCAAGGATGGACATATGCAGCGGCAGAAGGGAGACTGTAAGAACTCTTCATAAATTAAATTCCCTGGGAAATAGTGTTGCTATTAGTTGTCTTCGAGTTGAGTGCCATTCATAGCGACCCCATGTCATCGAGTACAACTTTCCATCGGGTTTATTAGGCTTTAATCTTTATGGAAGCAGATAGTCAGGTCCAGGTTCTCCCCGCCCCCCTACAGAACTGCTAACATGTCAGTTAGCAGCTGAGAGCTTAACCATTACACAACCAAGCATTTTTCCTTCATTGTGAATAATAGCCCCCAAAAGATTCCCTTGCACGTGAGAGATTGCTCTAACAGAAGGTAATCAGGTGTTTTCGCCATGATTGAATGGCCTGGGAATAATTTAAATAATGAGTATTTACAATGAGGAGATTATAGTTTGGACTGCCTGCTTAGATTGGAATTTCTAATACACAGTTTAATTGTACAAAAGAGTCCTTGTGAAGAACTTTAAGGAGTTTGTAGACTGGGTAACACTCATTCTTTCCCTCCCCCCCCTCACTTCTGTGGAAACTATGGATAAAAAGTTCCATCAACCTAAAGGATGTAAAGATTACTTAATCTGTAAGCAGGAGAGCAAAGGATTACCCTTTAGTTAGAGTAGAGTGTAACCTTTTGCTTTTCTAACATAAAAAGGAAGTGTGGCTTCCCTGCTTCTAGTCCTTTTTACAAGCAGAAGAGAATTCATTGCATCTTAGATCTAGGCATTCTGAAATCAACAACAAGGTTCTTACATCGGAGGAAATAAGCCATGCTTACAGCTTATCTAGTAATCATAGATAAAGCTTTAAATTTTAGATCATTGCAATTCATACGCTCCTCTAATTTATGAACCATGTTCCATTATAGAGGCTGATAATAGGTTTAATATAAATTGATAAAGCAGAAATAATGCCTTAATGTTCTAATGAATGTCTTAATATGAATATTGTTCAAATTCTCAATACTCAAGTTTTGTGACTAGACGATTGCATATGTTTTTTAAATTTCACATAAATATGAGTTAAAGAAGTGTACACTGGTACTGTGGGTAAGTTCTCAGCTTCTAACTGCAAAATTGGTGGTTCAAATTCACCAGCTGTTTCTTGGGAGAAAGATGTAACAGTCAGCTTCCATAAAGACCTTGAATCAAGTTGAGTGCAATGGATTTGGTTTTGCCTTGGAGAATCATCGGGGAAGTTTTATCAAATGGTGTACTTAATCTCTATGCATTCAGCTGTATATAAATTGCAGCTTAATAATAAAATAGACATCTGTAACTTTAAGCCCCAAATAGTTACATTCATTTAGTTTAAGGGAAAATTCAAGAAACAGATACATTCAGGCTATTTTGCTATTGCTTTGTGCAGTTACTTCTAAAAATATTTTTATGCCGTTACTTCAACTAATATTTGATCATGAAATCTGTCCCTAGGGGCTGTGTGTAGAAGCACTGAAGCAACTATGCTTCCCACATACCTTGTTCCTCAGCATTCAGGAGGTAATGAATTAAAAGTCATTTTGAAGTCTACTTTTATGTCAAAGGGTTGCACGAAAGTTTCACTTTTTGGTGTCTGCAAGGGCTTTTCTTCGTTCACTAATCATGGCCAAAGGTTTGCTTTTGGTTAACTCTCCATGGAAAACCTCTCTGAGCAATGACTCCTGGGCTGCATTCAGGACCCAATACTTAAAGGATTTAAAAGGGATGGTGGGACAGTGACCTCTACTACTTGCTCTGATTTTGAAGACTGATTTTACTCAGTTTGGGATTTTTACACATGTCCTATGTTGTGAGGAGTCCAGATTTACCTAGAGAAAATAACATATAAATCTTCATAAGTGCAAAATGAGTTGAAGCTCAAAAGTTTTAAGGACTCTTAAAAGCTGATAAAATCTTGAGCTCCTATAAGTAAATGACACATGCACAGTGCTTTTACTGCTGATAAATTGACAAAGAAGGTCTGTCCATAAGGGATGGAAGGTCATGTAAGCAACAACAGAAACTCACTGCCTTTGAATCAGTTCCAAATCAGCGCAACTCTATGGACCAGTGTAGAACTGCTCCTGGGAGGTCCTGAGCTGGTAACTCTTGAACAGAGTAGAAAGCCTCATATTTCTCCCTGTGGAGTGTCTGGTGATTTCAAACTGCTGATGATGTGGTTATCATCCCAATTGGTAGCCACTGCACCACCAAGACTCCTTTTAAGTCATCTGGAGAGGGGGAGGGAGTGATTGGATCATACCTACAAGGTAAAATTACAGAAAATATGAGATAATGGCAATTGAAACTGATTTTAGTTTTTCATGAAGATGAAAGAATAAATCTTTGAAATGGTTACCCTTACACTGTAATTCAATTTAAACTTGAATAAAGCTTTAATGATGTCTGAAACATAAGTTTCCCCAAATCCAAACCTGTTGACCCTGAATTGGCTTTGACTCATAGTGATATTAATAGAGCAGGGTAGAACTTCTTCCATGCGGTTTTCTAAAGCTGTTATATTTACAGAAGCAAAATTTCACATCTTTTGCCTATTAAGTGATTAGAACTACTGACCTTTCAGTTAGCAGTCTAGTGTTTTAACTACCAGGGATTCTTAAAATGCAAATGAATCTGTTTAGACTCCATATGATTAAGTTCATCAAAAGCACAGTCTACTAATCAGAATAGAATTGGATTCAAATCCTGGTTCCAAATCCTGTGCCTATACTGAACTAGCTGTGTGATCTTTAGTAATGTGCTTATCTTCACTAATATTCAGTTTTACAATTTATAAAATCATAAAACATAATACCTGATTCAAAGACTGAATTAGACCTTGTGAAAAATGTGTTTCACAAATGTGTTGTTTCTGTTGTATGCCAATGAGACAGTCCCAGCTCAGAGTGACCCTATATAATAAAGTACAACTATCCATAGGGTCATAGGCTGTATTCTTCATGGGAGCAGACAGCTTGGTCTTTTTTCTTTTGGGGCCTCTGATGAGTTAAAACTTCTGGCCTTTCAGTTAGCAGCCCAGAACTTTTAACCACTGCACCAATAAGGTTCATTAATTTATGATAACACCTATAATGGATTAAGAGCTCTGGTGGGATAGTAGATTAAATGTTTGACTACTAATCACAAGGTAAGTGGTTCAAACCCACCTGTCACTTCATGGAAAAAAGACGAGATTGTCTGCCACCAGAAAGATACACAGTCTTAGATATCTTAAGGAGAAATTCCACTCTGTCCTAGAGGGTCACTATGAGTCAGAATTGATTCCTGTGGGCTTTTATAGTCAATATTGTCTTTGAAATTTAAATGAAGGATGTATATTTTTGCCATAAAGTTATTAGGCTTTGTTCCAGCCTGTGACCTAAAAAAAAAAAATCCACTGACTCAATCAACTCAAACTCCTGGTGATTGTGTGTATGTTTGAGTAGAACTGGGCTTCAGAAAGCGTCCAGTGACTGAGTCTGTGAAGTAGCGATCACCAGGCTTTTCTTTCAAGGCGCCTCTGCCTGAACTGAAACCTCCAGCCTTCTGCTTTGAAATCAGCTCCATCACCCAGTTATATCATCTTATTACTAGAGTTCCTCAAATTAAAGGCAACTAACATACAGTATAATTACTGATCATTACAAAATATTTCCAGTTCAATTTGTGACAGGTATTGCAACAAGGTGGGAAGAACATACAATCTGGTGCCTGTGCTGACAAAGAGCTATTCACACCAACTCCATTGTTGCTATCATTGTTGTTAGGTGTCCTCCAGCCAGTTCTGGCTCATAGTGACCGACGCACAGTAGAACACAACATTCCCTGGTCCTGTGCTAACCACCTAGTTGGTATGGTCAGCCCATATTGTAGCCACTCTATCAATGTGTCTGATCAAGCGTCTTCCTCCTTTTCACCGACTTTCTAGTTCATTAGTCATGATGTTGTTCCCCAGGGACTGATCTCTCCTGATAAGATGTCCAAAGTATGTGAGACAACATCTCTCCATCCTTGATTCTAGGAAGTATTCTGGCTGTATTTTTCCAAGACTGCTGTTTGCTCTCTGGTGTTCACGATTAAAAAAAAAAAGAATGCATCAATTGTCACCTAGATCCCTTGTGGTTGCTTTATAAAACTCCCAGAAGTGGCCAAGACTGCCATTCTAGCCCATTTACAAGAACAAATTCAGGACTCACCGCCGTGAGGTCAGTTCTGACATTGCGTCCCTATGACGAAGGTTAGAACTGCCCTGGTCGGTTTCTGAGCCTGTACGTCTTTATGGGACTTGAAAGCCTCATCTTTCTCCCTGGGAGCGGCGGGGCGGGTGTTTTCCAACTGCTGGCGTCGCAGTGACCACGATGCCCAATGAACGGAATAGCTTACAGAGGAAGAGTAGCTGTCGGTCGAGGAAATGAAAGAGCACTTTAAGTCCTCTCTCTGGGAACTGAAGCGAAAAACACTGACCAGTGGGGTTCTTCCTGAGTCAGTGACCCCGTGTATACAGAGTAGAATTGTGCTCCCTAGGGCTTACAGGTAAGTGGTCTCTCCGAAGCAGACCGCCAGGCCTTTCTTCGGAGGCATCTTTTGGCAACGTTTGGGTTCATAGTCCAGAGCTTAAATAGCAGGGTAAACAGAGGCCCCATGAAAAACACTGGCCTCTTTCTTCACAGGGCTTGAAACTTATGGAGAAAAAACAAAACGAAACAAAAAACTGAGCAAAGAGCTGCACCCCTAGACCACCTAAGTCCGAATATCAGGGCGGATTAGTCAGTATTCAAAGTCCAGGTTGACATCTTTGCTGGAGAGCCCTCTGGAAGTTTGGAGCCCTAGGGAAAGAATAGACGGGTTCGTGCTAATGTGGCTCTTCATTTGAAGTGCGTAGGTACATGACAAATAACCCGCTCTTGGACGCATCCCTGGCCCCAAACTGCTCTCCCCAGGCAGCGTCCACCGACGCCGCGCAGATGTCGCCCCGGGGCGGGGGCGTGGCGGAAGGGGGCGGGGCGAAAGAGGCTGCTCGGCCAGCAGCCAGGGAGGAGTTTGGCGTGATTGATGGGAAGGGATAAATGAATAAAAGTCCTCGTTTAGCGACAGCAGATGCCCTCCGCGAGCTGCGCGGGTCACAGTGCCCGGCGGTCTCGCTCTCGCCGCTGCGCGGGCCGCGAAGGTCGACCAGGAGGAGCCGCGCGAACCCCGCCGCCCCCGCGCCGCCCCGCCGGGGAGGGTCCCCGACTCCGGTCGCCGGCGTCCGGTGAGCTCCATCCTCCAGGGAAACACTCCGCACTGGATTTCCAGTCAAATCAGGGGGCGAACGCTGTCCGTCCGGGACGTCTTTGGTAGTTGGTGTGGGGGGATTTTTGTGTTCGTTTTTGAAACGCGAATAAATCCGACAAGTTAAAGTGGGGTCGAGGTAAGGGAGATTGAGTGAGTTTCCAAACCATCTGGGAAGAGGGAAACGTCCAATTGAAGAACGCACATCCCCGATCCGGCTGGCGTGAGGAGGCTGAGGTTTGGGGGAAGCCCCGGCAGAGCGGCGTGGCGAGGTCTGGAGGTCACGCACAGGGTCTGAGGGATGGGAAGCAATATCCCTACAGAGGTCCATGGATTCTTTGGGGGGCTAAGTGCCTTGATGCCTGGTCCCCATGCACCCTTCGCCGCCGCACGAGTTGCCCCCGCCAGCTGTACCCCTAAATTCAGACGTGTTCCCTCTAATTCCCATTCTTGAGCCCCCCATTTTCAGACCGCCCTACCCAGTTGCTGATGAGTTCCCCTCTGCTGGGCCCGCGGGAGGAAAACGCTGTGGGGTGGGCGGTGGGAAAGGGAGCCCCCCGGGGAGGGTCACGCGCAGCAGGTTCCCCACACCCATCACAAACGTGAACTGCTTTTGCTTCGGGGGCTGGAGGCAAGACTGATCTGCATTTGAGGTCTGCCGAGGTCCCCCCACCCCCGCAGTGGCTGACCTGAGCGTCCTGCCTTCCTTCCCTGTCCATCCCCAGGCGCAGAATTCATTCGCTCGCCCGCTTCAGCCGGCAGCAGCATGAAGTTGCCGCCAAGCCTGCGCGGAGGCGCCCTGTTGGCGCTGCTTCTCGCTTGCGGCATCCCTGGGGTCTGCGGAGAGGAGAGGCGATTTCCACCCGGCCAGGCCACACAGCCACTTCTGGATGAGGGGGAGATAATGACGCCCCCCACAAGGACCTCTAGGCCCCGAATGTTCAACACGAGCCTTCCAAGGTCGTCCGCATCTCCACAGGTGCCTCAAGGAGGGAGGACAGCTGGGGGCCGGACTCGCCCTCTTCCCCCTCCCCAGTGCAAACGTCCGACGGAGATCAAGGACACTTTCAAGTATATCAACACAGTAGTGTCCTGCCTCGTGTTCCTATTGGGCATTATCGGGAACTCTACCTTGCTGAGAATCATTTACAAGAACAAGTGCATGAGAAATGGACCCAATATCTTAATTGCCAGCCTGGCTTTAGGAGATTTGCTGCACATCGTGATTGACATCCCCATCAATGTCTACAAGGTAATGCGCGCCTGCTGAAATTGGGCTTGAGTACAGGAGGGGGATCGAGTACACGTGGCGCGATGGAAGAGCCTTAGGAGCGAGCTTGCTTAAGAATATCCATCCCCTTCTGAAAGTCAGAAATCTTCCCAATGAAATTCTCTTCAAGTTGTTCCTTGTTATGTCTGGAACCCCAAACCAACAAACAATAGTTGCCAGCAGAGTAGCTTCAGCGTCGCGGTACCTATACGTCAGACTAAGTGTGCTCCATAGGAATTTTCAGTGGCTAATTATTTCAAGCCAGTGACTAGACATTTCTTCCAAGGTCCCTTGAGAAAGGGGAGCATATTATCTGTTTGTATCAACCAGGGACTCCAAACCTAGAACAGAGCTTCTCAAAGGGTAGTCCCCAGGCCAGCTCATTAGAACGAGTTGACAATTAGAAGATTCTTCATGATTACCCCAGACCTACTAAATTAGAAAATCTGGAATGGCGCCGAATAGTTTGTATTTTAACCAGTTTTTCAGGTGGTTGTGATGAACTGCGAAGTTTGGGAACCGCTGATCCAGAAAAAGCTCATCTTTATGTCCAAGGAGCCCTGGTAACATATCAGTTAAGCATTGGGCTACAACCTGTAAGGTCGGCAGTTCAAAACTATCAGAAGCTCCATAGGAGAAACACAGGGTTTGATACTCCAGGAAACATTTACAGTCTCAGGAACGCACAGGGCAGTGCCACCCTGCTCTACAGAGTCACTATGAGTTGGCATCAACTCGATGACAATGAGTTTTGAGTTTAAGTCCAACCAGTATTGACAGCATCCAAAAGTATGTTCGAAATGCAGGTTAATCCCAGGCATATTCATCCTAATTCTTCAAATTAAGGTCCTCAGGTTATTCATGGACACACTGACTTGGGGGCTTGAATAGGATTGTAGAAAATAAATAACATGGCAGAAAGAAGCCGAGACTGCGTAGCACAGCCTTTTTTGCTGCGAATAACCGTGGTTAGTTACTCTTTGTGGAGTGCTCATCTTGGACCACACACTAAGATAGTCTTACTTTCTGTACTCCCTCCAGCTACTCATAAGTAAGTATTACTACATTTTACAGGTGACTCATAAAACACTCCAAGTTTCACAACCATTGAGAGGCCGAAGGGGGAATCAGGCCCAACTCCTGTATGTCCCATTTAATTATATGCCACGCACAACTTAGTGAACAAGATAAAAAGACTCAACTTAAAGTCTGTCTGTTTCAGTGGGTAGCATCACAGTGTGATTACCATGGGCAGCAGACAGAAAACTCCACACTATTGGGCTCGGTGTTTCTGTGGAACTCCAAATGCATGTAAGCATGTCCACTTCCACAACTCTACCACCAGCTTACCAATGCCCACCCACTGAGGTTGTGTGGGGTTTAGGCAAAATGGTCTAAGTGAAAGAGCTGAGAAATTCTAGAGGACTATAAGGCTTGCTGCTGGTGCTGTTAGTTCATTGTTGAACTTTGAAGTCGACAGTTCAAGTGCCCTAGCTGTTCCCTGAAAGGAAAATGAGTCTATTTGCTCCCAGCTTCAGAAACCCTGTATAGGATCGGAGTGGACTGCAGTGGTCTCTCTCCTCCACACCTGCTAAACTCTGCTTCCACTTCATGATCAACAACAGGATGTTGCACACACGATAAAGACGACTGAAGTATAAGACAATGGAAATGTGCTTTAGGGATTTACCTAAGTCAGCTATGGGCTCACCCCAAGGGTAAACAAGTATATAGGGCGAGAGGAAGTAGCAGTGGGCACTTTTATCTTGGTAGCAGGAGCGGTTGCCATTCCCACAATAACTGTAAACTGCCCTTTTGACTCGCTGGAAATCAGAATCCTAGTAGCCTTATTTTAGAGGAATTCCAGAAATCTCTAAGGAGAAGAGATTAAGATTAGTATCTAGGTCTGAGAAGGAAACACTTCCAGAATTATGGAATGACTTGAGCAAATCCTGCATGATAATGAATTATTATGAGGGTTTGCAGGAAGACAGGTTGAAACAGGTCCTTAGAATATAGTACAACTCCAACAGGGCCCCAAAGTGACCTTTGTATGCAAGGAAACCTTCAGACTAAATTGTACCACTCCAATTTGGCAGATGAATTTAACTAACCAAAACTGAATTGAAAAAATTTGAATATAAAGTGTTATGAGAATTTTTTAATAAATAGGATACTTTATAAAAGGGAGGTTTTGCTAGGTCTTATGTAGAATTGTATTGTGAAAGATCTGTTTAGGGAGGCCCCAGGAAACTCAACAAATCCAGCCAGTCTAAAACTTTCCTAAAACCAGCTAACAGCTGACATGTTTTGTGGAAGCTCCCAGATGAGAAAGTTGTCTTTTGGTGTGCGAGCTTCCTGCTAGATATACATCAGCCCTCCTAGGGCCACCTTACTTTCTCTATCGGATCAAATTCTTATACGCATGCTTTGTTTCCCACACCCATTTCCTTTATGTTTCCGTGGGAAGTTGTTTCCTTCTCCACGAAGCCATTCATTCTGTTAAAGCTGTGTTTACTTCTGAAATGAACCAAGTGATGAGTAAGTGCGCATCTGACCATCTAGTCTGCTCATCAGCAGATTAATCACCGAGCAGTCCCTCTTTGCCATGTTAGACTTACTTTGATAACAGGCGTCAATCCGTAGTGCTCCAGGCATAGTAATGCTGTTGCCACAGGACACTGAGTCAGGGCTGAGTCAGAACTGTCCCTGAGTCAGAACTTTCCTCGGCACATACCTCTATGGGATCGTATCACCAGGTCTTTCCCCCTCGGAACCGCTGGTGGTTCAAACCACCAACCTTTGGGTTGGCGATCGAGCCCTTAATCATTGCGCAACCCACCCACTGCCATCAAGTTCATTTTAACTGGTAGCAAGCCTACAGGACGGAGGAGAGCTGCTCCCTAGGGACTTTTGAGACAATAAATCTTTACAGGAAAAAAACCAGACTCATCTCTGTCACAGAGCAGCTGGGGGCGGGGTTAACTGCTGACCTTGTGATTAGCAGGCTGATGTTTAACCCACTGAGCACCATGGTCTCTTTTCGGAAACCAGGATTCCTTACTATAATGCTCACCACTACCATTTAGTTAGTCCCCAGAGTATGATTTACTTCACTAAGTCATTGAAACAACCCTGTAGGGTGATATTGTTAGTACCCCTCTTTTAGATCTAAGGAACCGCACTTCTGGGAGAGCAGATTATTTGCCCAATGTCCCACCACCAGAAAGGGCTGAAGCTAGTACTTCACGCCAGGTACTCCTGCCCGTTTCCCTGTACTGAGCATGAGCATGCATGACACCTCCTTCTCCAGCCTTAAGACTATTAGCATCTCAGTTAAGTAAAATAGAGGAACCATATGACATGCAACACAAAGGCTACTTACTAAACCTTTCCAAGAATTAATTTAAGTCATCTGAAGCTTCCTCTTTCCTGAAATCTCCTGCAGACGGCCTATAGTGTAAAATACCAATATATCCACAGATGATGTTCTAAAGAGCTTATTTGTCAAAGCACCCAACATGGGACTAGCTGAATGCCATTGAAAGTTATTAAGTGGGAGACTCGACTCTAAGACAGTCACGTTTTATTATTTATTCACTTTGTGTGGAGTGTTACAACTCTCTGAGAATCCAATGAGTGTTGGAATATTGCTGTTTCTGTAATGTTTATTCCAACAAATGCTGACGTTTTGTTTGTAAAGCAGTTTTTTTTAAAGCTGTGACTTTCGGGATCATGTTGTCAGGCCTTTCTTCTGAAGCACCTCCGAACGAGCTTCAACTGTCAGCCTTTTGACTAGGAGTTTAGCACTTAATCATTTCAGCCACCAAAATGAGTGAATGTTATACATATATAAAACTATTATAGTTATACACATATATGATTGTTTTATATATGTTGAACATTCACATAGGTACACACATATTCATGTATACATAGCTTCATACATATATGCATGTATTCACATAGATACACACACATATATATGAATGTTACACATATGGAAAGCATCCATACAATTTCTGAGGGTTCGTACCCAAGCCCATCTGATCCTCATCTCTTGTTACCCTAAGGACCTCGGGTCATTGAAATGTCTCTGAAAATCCATGCCATCAATCTGGGTGTCAGTGAATCTAGCATCCTCTAATTTTGACAAGCCACACGGTGTCCTATCGTTGCTAGAAGTCTGAATCTTGGAAACTGCTATAGAGTAGGTTAGGACTTAACACAGGGATACTGCTGACAGACTTTGGGAAGTCTATGGCTGCAATATATGGCCTGCCTCAAGGAACTGGGAAATTTCAGGGAGAGTCTGCCCATTCAGTCAGTCAGTTTTCTTTGTAAGGGGAGCAAGTCCTATATTACAAACCATTGCATTTCCTTAAAGCAAGCAGTACTGTGAGGCTTTTGAAGCACTTCAAATATTCATGTAAAATGCTTAAATAAACCATATTTACTCTTCTCATCAACACATACTAGGACTATGCCAAAATTACACAAGACCACCCAGATGAAAAATTCAGTAATTCAAAATGGGTATTGAAAATATATATGTCAATATGTGTGTCTATAACTACATGGATATTAAATGCTAAAAAAGCATGCATAAGGAATTATCACTTAGTATAATATCTGGTACCTGACAAGTAAATAATAATATAAGTTAAGTTGGTGTGTGTGAATAAGAATGGAAATTTATATTTTGGGTTTTTTTTAATAATATAAGTATATGTGCCTACATCTGAAAGTTAAATTTCTAGAACTAGAGTTACAGAATCATACATTCTCTGCATTATGATTTTGACAGACACTTATGTGTTGAGCTCAAAAGATTTTGCTGCAAAATTAACTGTATTATACACTTACATACTTCATGTAGGTAGACATATATTCATGGATCTATCCTGCTTGGTAAAACATAAAATCATCATGGGTGGAGAGTCAATGGAAAAGAGAGAGAGCCTCAGTAATATGAATCGACATAGTGGCTGCAACAGCGGGTTCAAGAATAGTGAGCAGGCTGCAGGATTGGGCCGCATTTTATTTCATTGTCCATAGCCCGGCTATGATTTGGAACTGCACCTAACAGAAGCAATACCATGTATATATTACATGCAATATTGAAAACCTAACTCGGTGCCATTGAGTCAATGCGGACTCATAGCAATACCATAGCACAGGGTAGAACTACTCCAAGACTATAATTCTTTAAAAAATTTTTTCTATTAATTGGGAGTTAATACATATATAACTCAGGACAATCACATCAAGCAGAATTGAATATTTGCTACCACAATCAGTTTCCAAACATTCTCTTTCTTTCTGGACTCCTTGACACTGTCTCCCTTTGACCCCCCCACTCACACCCCAGCCCCCCAAATCCTTATTCTACTTGCTCTCCCTATAGGTTCATCAATCCTGGACTTCATATACCAAAACACAGAAAACCATGTAACACAACTTCAAGAGGGTGACCTCCAATAAGAACACCTCTGAGATACACCCTAGTATGAGCAAACAAAACCCAAACCAACCCAAACAAAAATACAGAAAATATTGAAAAAAACCACATCAGGTCCAGCATACATAAGAGGGGGGATCAACTGACATAGTTTTAATTGTTCAAGTCAGATGTATGCCTTTGATCTTCTACAGTCATATCTCCCATGCACTCTGTTTAGTAACCACATTCCTCCCATCCCTCGATTGTGGAGAGAGGGAGTTCATCAGAGACTTATTTCCAATTTAGTTTCCACGAATGAATCTTGGGCTTCAACTCTCATCCGTAGCCTTCTGAAAACTGGATTCTCACATTTTAGGCTCTCCTACTATTCCCTTCTCCGACTTCAGATTATATGCTTTACAATCCTGCCGTAACTGATGATGATGTGCTTCTTCTCTGTGGATTTAGTTGATGTCTCTCTTAGATGGCTGCTTGCTTGGAGACAATCCTTTAGGAACCCAGATGCTATGTTATCTGATAGCCGGGCACCATTTACTTTCTTCACCACAGTTTGCTCTAGCACACGTAGCTTCTGTGTTCCCTTCTTGAGAGCGAGTATCAAGCAGGGCCATGATGTAAGAACTAATTGTTCATATGTTAGAGCTAGGATTTAGTGTGGGCCCAAAACCCATCCTTGAATCTATGTTTTGGTTTTAATTTATTATTAATTGGGAGTTAATACACATAAAATGTCATTCCATAGTTCGACACGTCAAGCAGTATTGTGCAATTGATTCCACAATCAGTTTTCATACATACTTGTTCTTCCTGGACGCCTTGACATCATCTCCCGTCCCCTCAAACCCTTTTGTACCCCACCATCAATTCCTTGTTCTACTTGCTGTTCCTATAGGTTCATGCAGTTCCTATAGGTTCATTTGCCAAAAAAGAGAACAACATGTAACACAACTTCAAGAGGGTGACCACCAATGTTATAATACCTCTGAAATACACCCTAATACGAACAAATCAAACAGAATCTCACAAGTTTGCCAACATAACGTATGTCTTAATATATCATATGGGGCACTGATGTACCAAGACCATGTTTTTCCACCTATCAACAGTTCAACAATGTTGGTACAGTTGTCTGTTACTTCCTCAGACACCGTGTACATTCTGACTTAAGTTCTCAGAGCCCTAATAATTCTGTACAGAAGTAGAAAATCTCATCATTTTCCTGTGGAGCAGCTGTTGGTCTCGAAGTGCTGACCTTTCAGATCACAGCACATTTTGTAACCATTACTCCACCATGGCTCCTTTATACCATACAGTATATATTACATACCATTTAGTATACATATATAGACCACCCACACACACACATACAAATTGCATATGGGCTTCAAAAGGTCACAGAAAAAAATTCCATTTTATTTACCGTTTTTTTGCTCTTTTCTTCTTTTACATTTTATTAGGGGCTCATACAACTCTTATCACAATCCATACATATACATACATCAATTGTGTAAAGCACATCCATACATTCCCTGCCCCAATCATTCTCAAAGCATTTGCTCTCCACTTAAGCCCTTTGCATCAGGTCCTCTTTTTTTCCCCTCCCTCCCCTCTCCCCCCTCCCTCATGTGCCCTTGGTAATTTATACATCATTATTTTGTCATATCTTGCCCTATCCAGAGTCTCCCTTCTCCCCCCTTCTCTGCTGTCCCTTTCCCAGGGAAGAGGTCACATGTGGATCCTTGTAATCAGTTCCTCCTTTCCAACCCACTCACCCTCCATTCTCCCAGCATCGCCCCTCACACCCCTGGTCTTGAAGGTATCATCCACCCTGGATTCCCTGTGCCTCCAGCCCTCATATGTACCAGTGTACAGCCTCTGCCCTATCCAGCCCTGCAAGGTAGAATTTGGATCATGGTAGTTGGGGGGAGGAAGCATCCAGGATCTGGGGGAAAGCTGTGTTCTTCTCGGTACTACCTCGCACCCTAATTAACCCATCTCCTCTCCTAAACCCCTCTATGAGGAGATCTCCATTGGCCGACACTTGGGCCTTAGGTCTCCACTCTGCACTTCCCCCTTCATTTAATATGGTATGTATATATATATATATATATATATACATACACACACATATATATACATACACACATATATATACATATACACACATATACACACACATATATACATACACACACATATATCTTTTTTTTTTTTGCATGATGCTTTATACCTGGTCCCTTGGCACCTCGTGATCGCACTGGCCGGTGTGCTTCTTCCATGTGGCCTTTTTTGCTCACCTTCAAGCCTTTAAGACCCCAGACACTATCTCTTTTGATAGCCGGGCACCATCAGCTTTCTTCACCACATTTACTTGTTCACCCACTTTGGCTCCAGCCGTTGTGTCGGGAGAGTAAGCATCATAGCGTTCCAATTTAATAAAAGAAAGTATTCATGCATTGAGGGAGTGTTTGAGTAGAGGCCCAAGATCCTTCCACCACCTTAATACTTAACCTATAAATATAGACACATAGATCTATTTCCCCATCCTCCTATATATATTTGCATGTACATGTCTTTGTCTAGACCTCCATAAATGCCCTTTGACTCCTAGCTCTTTCTTCCATCTCCCTTGACTTTCCCCCTGCCCTACTACCATGCTTCGTCGCCACCTGGGCTAGAGTATACCTCTTCTCTAAGCAACCTTACCCTTGATCATTTCCCACCAGGCCTGCCACTCCCCCCTCTCTACCATATGGGGTCCCATGTTGTTCCCTTGTCCCTGGGTTTGTTAACACCACTTCCTTACCCCTTCTACCCCCCCACCCCAAGTCCCCCCGGAACTGTCGGTCCTATTGTTTTTCCTCCAGATAGTTCATCCAGCCTGTCCTATTCAGACAGACCTGTGGAGACACTAACATGCACAAAAACAAGACAGAGGAAAACAAAGCAACAGTATACAACCAGACAACAAAACAACAAAAACAAACCACTGACAAAGAACAGAACAAAACAGTTCACAAGAGAAAAGCTTGTAGTTAGTTCTGGGATCGTTTGCTGGCCCTTAGGAGCGTTTTCCAGTCCAGTCTATTGGGGCACCATGCCCTGGCCCCAAAGTCCACTTTCAGCATTCCCTGGGGACCTTGCCACTCCCTTCCCTTGCTGTTCCGCTGCACTCCCCCAGTGATTTGCCTTGGTGTGGTGGGATCAAATCAGGTGCAATTCCCACACTGTGTCTCTGGTGCAGTCCCCTGTATCGCCCTTAGTCACTGAGGGGCATCATTTCTCATAGTGGGGCCAGCCATGTTGTTCTCTCTGTAGACTGGCTGCTCTACTCAGGAACATCATCCTCCCAGCCTGGTGGGCCAGGCTGTGCTCCACTCTCTCCTCCTGTCCCTTCATCTGCTCCCGTGTGCTCTGATCAGATATGTCCATCTCCCGGAGCTGCAGAGTCAATGTCGTCCTTTGGAACAAATTCTTTTCGGGGGAGGGGAAGGAATCCACTTAATTTATGGTGCTGGGGCCAGCCTCCCAGACCTCTCCACTGGTTCCCTACTCCATGCCGGGATATTGCATTCACACCTTGTGGCACTGGGTTGAAGTCTGGTCCCACTTTCCCTGTGGAGATATAAACAATACCCTCCCCTTGGGTGGATTAGTGCCCCATGCCCCTGCTCCCCTTTTCTTCCTTATATTCATCCTTTTGTTTTCCTTTCCCCCCCTCCTCCACCATTGTCTACCATGTGCATCCCTGGTTTTGGTCTGGTCTCTTCCATACTACACAGTTTTTTAGGCACACATACGTGTGTGTTTGTCATATATATATATATACATATATCACTAGACCCAATATTTTTGTGTTCTATATATAACAATAAAAATTCATGGTTTAAATATCTGATATGGGTGAATCTCTCCTTATTTGGAGAGTCAGTAGTGGTACCCTTGTTGTCTATAACAAATTAGTAGGATAATTTAAAGGTGTGCTGCTTATCAGAACCTGGTATATGACCGCTAAGGACATAGTTGCCAAAGCTGTGCACAAAGCAAAAGAATTGACTGCACATGAGGTTGGTGTGAAGGTCGTACTTTTTTCAGCCATGGATTTTAACAAGGGTTGGTGGGGAATTGAGGGAAGTTAAATGTTCTTGGGCTAAGCGGTCCTTAAAAATTATTTATGCATCTTATTTAGCCATTTAATTCTCTGTTTATATTTCCCAGAATAACTAAGTTAGCTAATTCTCAAAGATAACTTCTTTTATGTGTAAGCATATTGCTTTTGAAAACAAATCTACTTGTGAACCAATAAGCTAGATGTGGACATTAACTAGTTAGTAAAACTACAAGTGTAAGCAGTTGTTCAGTAGTGTTAGAGACTGGCGATTCTTTAAAATATACTGTCAGAACTTCATAGTCTCCTCAGATGCAAAGTGGTTGTTTTCATAGTTCTGAGAAGTAAAATTGCTGATCTTTAGAGTTTTAACTAATTAAGGTGAGTTACATATAATATTAAAATGCTGGTGTGCTAAAATGAGGAATTGTTTCTCAGAACCAACAATAAATTTTGACCCTATCAGATAATCAGACGTTTTCCTGCAGTTCTTTTAGAGCGTAATCATTTTCCTTTCATCCAATCTACTTTTAGTACTGAATGAGGTCAAATGTATTGAACAACTTTTACAGTTAAAAGTAAAATTAATTGGGATATCATCATATTTCACTTTTTATGGTCCATATTTTAAAAAAATTCTTACAAATTATCAAATAAACATGTCTTTAAACCCATGACTTATTTTTGTTGCTGTTCAGCTATTTCTCATTACTATTATTTTATGTACCTTTTGATAGTTGACAAGGTTCTAAATATTCTCTCTCTCTCTCTCTCTCTTTTTAATTGGGGGCTCTTATAGCTCTTATCACAATCCATACATATATCCATTGTGTGAGGCACATCTGTCATATGTTGCAATCATCTTTTTCAACACATTTCACATTTTAAGTTATACTTTTTCAATTAACTAGAATGTGCATATATTTCAATACAAAAACTGCAGTTATTCTTTCCCTGCCTCAGGAAAACCTTTCTCAACTTCAGAACCCACCCCCCTAAAAAAATGCTATTCGTGGATAGTGATATTACCTGTCTCATGGTGACTTCATGGAATGAAATTTCTGCCGGGTCCTGCACTATACCCATATCAATTATATATCAGAGAGTATTGTGATCAATTGTATTTTCATTGGCTGATTTTCTCAAGTCAATGGTTCAGCTGTTCTCCTCAGTGCCTCTTGGTCTGAAAACTCCTTTGAAATTTGTTTAGAATCATAGCAACATATAAGCTTCCACTTACTACACAAATGGTAGCTGTCCATTAGGTGGATGGGCTGGGAATCAAACCTGGATCTCCCACATGGTTTTCTAGAATTCTATCAGCAAACCATTTCATTGGAGTCTAATTTCTTCAGAGTTAGAAACAACTGTTTCCATTGGCAATAAAGTCACTGATATAGTTTAGTGATATATAAGTAAATTTTTGTGATGGTACCTATTAAACAAAAATAGAATCTATTTACATTGGTGTTTACTTATTCAAAGCAAGAGCTTAAAAAGTGTACCAATTACAAACACCTAAAGTATTAAACCTAGCTCCATTACCTTCAAGTTGATTCTGACCCATAGTGACCCTTTAGGAGAGGGTAGGATGGTTTCATTGGGTTTCCAAACCTGCAAACCATTATGAAAACAAATGATCTCATCTTTTTTCCTTGGAATGGCTGGTCGTTTATAACTACTGGACTTTCCATTAACCCTATTCTTAACCCACCACACCAACAGGGCTCCTAATATTCCTAGTCAAGTGCCACAAATAATTGACTCATCTATGTACACCAATGTTCATTGTAGCATTATTCACAATAGGTCAAATGTGGAAGCATCCTCAGTCCCTACCAAGAGATGAATTCAGAGAGGCTGGTGGGCTTGACCTGCAGACCTTGGGGTTAGCAGCTCAACACTAATCAACTTACCAGGGATCCTTATTCCATACGCACACTAGAATATTATTTAGTCACTAGAATATTATTTAGTCATAAGGAGAACTGAAGGCCTGATACAATCCTTCACTATATGAGTGCAACCGAATGGAAAGAAATTCTAAATCCTAAAATGGAACTAATAAAAGCATCATGATCAGTTCAGAAAAGATCAAAGTTCTCAAGAATTTCATCTTGCTTTGATTCACAATCAATGCCCAGGGAAGCAGCATTTGTCTTCAGCGATTGTCTCGGGGAGTTGAGCACACAATGATATGATTTTTTGTTCTTTGACACAACCGCTGAAGACAAAGCGGGTGAATAAACAAATGTGGTGAAGAAAGCTGATGGTGCCCGGCTTTCAAAAGAGATAGCATCTGGGGTCTTAAAGGCTTGAAGGTAAACAAGCGGCCATCTAGCTCAGAAGCAACAAAGTCCACATGGAAGAAGCACACCCGCCTGTGTGATCATGAGTTGCTGAAGGGATCAGTACTTAACCAAATTCTTATTGATAAATGATGTTATATGTTTGACCTAAGGGGAGGGGCTTTCTTCTACTTCTATTTTTGAAGTATCTAATGGAAAAAGTAGTAATGCTTGTTCTACCTAATATATGCAAATATTAGTCAAAAACTGTTTAACAAGAGTAAAGTCCAGACAATTTCAGAATTCATATTCCCAACCCACTGCTTCACATTCTACCCATGTATTGCCATGACAAATGCGTGGCCAACACTTGCCATGGAGTCATAAAAGCTCCCCTTGTTTGACTTGTTGTCTTTGTTCTGCCACTGGATCACTCCATTAGTCCTGGTTTTTAAATTGTTCTCAGGCCCTGTTTCCTTCATTATGCTAAAGCGATTCCTACTAAAGGCTTTACCTGTTTCCTTTCCTCACTTAAAACATGTCTTTCCAGATGGAAGCAGTTTCCCATCCCTGTCCAAGACAATGACCTAGACAAGACCTGGTCTCAAGTCCAAGGGGCCAGACTCTTCATGTCACAAAGAAAACCAGATAGGGCGAATATTCAATATGCAAGAAACATGCTAAATGCCTATAAACGATTAAGTATTTTAAAGAGTGTTACCACATAAAGCCTGAACTGAAATAAGATTTCAGATATAAGTGATGATGTGGAACATTTTATTACGGGACTTTGCATAGTAAAGAAGAGATTAGTTATATGTGAGAGTTAGTTGAATGTAGTATATGAGTATACTTTAGCTGACAATGTCTAATTTAGATTTCATTTGTTCCCAAATTTTTTATTTAGAGAATATTCTTTCTTTTCCCCTATATGCCCTCCAAGAAGCCCTGGTGGTGCTGTGGGATTGCTAAGTGTATGGTTGGCAGTTCAACCCCGCTAGTCACTTTGCCAGCGAAAGATAAGCCTTACATTCCCTAAGTATTTTCAGTCTCAGGAATGCTGTATTGGTTTACTGTGAGTTGGAATCCCTTCATATCAATTAATTTGGTTTTGAATTTCTTATAGACCCTGGTTAAGGAATCTCTGGGTGGTGTAAAGAGTTATCATACACATCTACTCACAGGAAGTGTGACAGTTTGAATGAATCCAGAGTCACCTCAGAATAGAGGTCTGATGATCTGCTTGCAGAAAATTAGGCATTGAAAACCCTATAGTTAAGTTAAAATATAACATCTTATCATTTGTTCTCAATTTTGATCCATTTAAAATCTGTTCCAATTTTTATTATTTTCTTCCTTTTCTATTGAGGTTTTGCTCTGTTTTCATTTGTGATTGTTGGGTTTTGTTTGTGTGCTCTGTTCTTTATCTTAAATCCAAGATAGGTAAATCTACAGAGAAAATAACTAGATTAGTAGTTGCTTGACTGCCATCTACAAGATCACCTGTTTGAAACTACCAGCCTCTCTTTGAGGGAGAAGGACAGGGTTTTCTACTCCAGTCAACAGGTCCAGTCTGGGAAATTCAGTCGCTATGAGTCAGGACTGACGCAATGGCAGTGAACCTACAAGTTTATGGCAGAGGTGGTTGGGTAGAAATGGAGAGTTAATGATAATGAGCACAAGAAAGAACAAAAAGTTCTAAACTTGATTGTGGTGATGATTGTACAACTCCTTTTAATATTTTTTAAACTTTCAATTGTATAATATGTGAATTATATTCAATAGAACTGTTAATTTATAAAAAATAAAGGGGAGACAGCTAAAACGCACTAGAGAAAGGAAGAGAAAGGGGGAGAGAGAAAAGGAAATGATTTTTGAGTTAGAAACTAACAGTTGACTAAAGTATTTCCCGATCGATTGTTTCCCAGAAACTGACACAATCCTCAAAACTATCCTCAAGTCTGACCTTGGAAAAGAAGCGGTTCTTCATGTCTTCTTTCTGCTTCTCTTCTTTCAGTTCCATTGTCCTTTCCAGAAAGGATGAAATTATTTTTTTGAATGTTTACAATGTGCAGTGTCTTATCCTCCTTCACTCAGTGCTCTTAAGTTGTGTGACAGGGCTTTCAGAATCCATAATTGCTTGCAAGTGTCCAATAATATTCTACGTATAGAATTGTGTGTAATTATGGCAGGAAATTATGTACGGTAAAAGGTTTGCTGTTCTGCTTCTGAGCCACGAGACTCTCAGGATAGATTCTGTTGAATATGAAGAACAGTTTGGTTTCTCAGGTGATCTTAGAGAATTCTGCCTCAGTAGATGAATCTAATAGCTAGGTTTATCAGTGGGATATGTCATGTCTCTTGGTTGTTTACAGAATGTTTGAAGTGCTACTAGACTGTTTTCAAGCAGAATCTGTAGAGATATATTCTGTTTAGATAATTGGAAAATAGCAATCCATTTCTTTAATGTCCTATTACAGACTAAATTAATTTCATTGTGAAATTGATTCAAACATATTTGAGGACCTTAAATATTTCCTAAGAATTATGGTTTTTCATTGTTTTCTATCTTTTTGTTTCCCATAGAAATTTTGTTTAAAGAATTTTAGCTCATTTTACACAACACTTTGCACCGTCCCATCTATTTACATAATACCCTTCGGTAAGAGGTGACATAACATTTAACAGACACATTTCTCACCCTCATATCACGACCGTTACATGATGAAATACATTTTGATGAATGCACGGTGGAACATGTAACTGATATTTGTTTCTGGAGGCACACGAAAATCGTACTCTCCACTGTACTCTCCGAGTTCTTGCAGGAACTTCCTTCACATTCTCTCTGTATGCAAGAATAGAAAAAAAAAGGGGGTTCTCACAAGGAAATCCTTGAATGAGGACAGTCTATCTTGTTAAAATGCTAACACAACTCAGAACACTCTTTGTGCTATAGGAAACTGAGATAAAAATAAAATACACCTTTTCCCACTGTGAAACACAGCCACCTCTTTTTATTTCTTTCTTTCTTTCTCTCTCTCTCTTTTTTTTTTTTTTTTGAGTCTTCCTGCAAAAACATTTCTGTAACGCCAGGCATTGGAAAAACATCTTTACAGTGTGTCCTAAGATCGAGCCGGCTGCAATCTGGCCAAGTACCTGTGGTTGTTGTTCTATTTAACACAGTATCAACCCATCCTCTTCCATGCTGTTATGTGCACTGCAGCCATCTCCATCAAATTTACAATCCTCTGAGCAATTGAAACTCTTCAAGAACTCAAAGTAGACCGTGAGAAACAGTAGGTGCTCGTCTCCTTGACAAGTGTGAGAAGGGGGGAGGAAAGGTGAGTGGAATTTTTGTCTTTGACTTGTTCCAGCCTGCTTAAAAGGGTAGAATTCCAACCAGAGGACAATAGTCAATTGATCCTCAATCCCAGAGCTCCTGGCTCTGTGTGTCAGGATGGCTTGATCATTTGGAAGGGAGAGGACATGAATTAGAAAATGCAAATAAAGCTAATGCATATATTCAACCTCTCTAAATTTCCTTTGGAATATGAGAACTGGAAAACTTATGATAGAAGTTTCATCATAGAGGACATCTACTTTATGACCAAATCCATTCATTCATTCGTTGTTATTCAACAATGAGTGGCCATCTACTATTCCAGACACTAGGACTGTTGTAGAATATTTGGAAACAAATAAAGTGTTAAAACTTAGGGTATACATGTTTAACTAAGAAAAGAGGATAAGAACATAGTACATATGTTTAATGGAGCAAAGAAACACTTATTAGAGCAAGATGATTAACTTTGGCATTTTCTGAATGCATGGGGCTTGAATCATTTTATTATTGAAAGTGGTGTGTCTTAAAAGGGTCCTCCCTTGTTTCATTTCTAAGGAATGTGATCTTTAATTAAAAAACAAAAAAGGAAAATATAAACCCCCAGTTGGAGAAAGGTTGGAAGGCTCATTTAATGTATAACCAAAGGATTACGTTGGCAGGTTGCTACTCTTCTTCTCTAAAGTGCCGAACACTTGCCTCTCTGCACAGAACACTTGTGGAAATATGCTAAAGAAAGGATGTTTATTTTCTCTTCATGCCATCCTTCAAAAGGAAAAATAACCTATGATATAAAAATAATTTTAATATAATGCAAACATAATTTCATATAATATGATATAAAATATTTTATTTTCACTATTGCCATTTTAATTTGCCAAACAGTCCTTGAAACACAAAGTTATGAAATCCTGGTGATCATTGAGTAGAAAACTTTGTCACTTCTTTTATCGATCTGACCAATAACCAATTGGTGAGGATTCTACTTTAACCCATACAATCCCTTGTGTGTCGAAGAGAACTGTGCTGTATAGGGTGGTAAATGGCTAATTTTGTGGGAAGAAGTAGATCACAAGGCCTTTTTTCCATGGCATGGCTAGGAAGACTGAACCCACAATTTAAAAACATCATTTTATTGGGGGCTTGTACAATTCTTATCACAATCCATACATCCATCCATTGTGTCAAGAACATATGTACATTTGTTGCCATCATCATTCTCAGAACATTTGCCTTCTACTTGAGCCCTTAATATCTGCTGCTCATTTCCCCCTCCCTCCTCCGCACTCCCCACTACCTCTTGAACCCTTCATCATTCATAAATTATTATTATTTTGTCATATATTGCCACAATTTTTTAATTGAAGCTAAACTCATTAACTATTTATGCCATTCATTTTCAATCTATTGTTTATAAATTTTACAAATCTATTGCTTAAATTTATAATCTATTGTTTATAAAATTATGCTTTCTATGTACTAGGGGAGCAGTTGGTTGGGTGAGTCACTATGTAATGTCAGTAATTGGGTGTTTTTTTAATTGAACAAGGTTTGATAAATGTTCAGTAACATATGTTCTAAAGAATTTCAAACACAACCTAGAAATTTTAAACGTGCAGCAGAAACATAAAAACCATACTGAATGTTACCATACTGAATATTATATATATATAATTTGTCTTCACTATTTAGACTTTGTTCTCAAGTTATTGTCTAATCTCATGAAAGACACTCCAAAGAATGCCCTAAAATTTAGGAATAAAAAATACATATTTTTTGAGTTTACAGTTAGCGATGTTCATTGAATATAAAATGAGTTGATCTCCTCTATCCACAGGAAAGTTATATTGATGGGTTTCAAAATATTGATGTTGAATGTCATATTTTTGTCAATAAATGGCAGAATAAATAATTTTCAGGACCCTTAAGAACATTTTTAGAAGTTGATGCCTTTGGATGTTAAACAAACTCTGTGCACCAAATTGTTTTGCTAGAGGACATTAAGATAACAGACACGCTCAGAGGGCAGCATGGGTCCTGTCACAGGGTGTCCGCTTCTGGGTTTCCACAAATGTCCTGCTCAGACAGGCAAGTGGTCAGCATTTTAGATGAGGCAGACAGCAGCCTGCCGGTCACCTTTCTCATTACAGACTAAAGAAAGCAATAGTGCATACTCTTCCCCATTCCTCTGTGGCCTTTAAAGATCAATAGCATTCAATTCTGAATTGGAAACTTGAGACTCTGCAATCGGAAGAAGGGCAGGCCACATTCTCATCTTTGCTGACTCCCTTAGGACGGGTAGCTTTACAAATTGTAATCTCTCGGTTATGATTAGGTCTCCCACTAAGTCTATACAGAACAAACTTGAACAGAATTGTTACGGTTCTGAGTTTATGCTTCCATGTCCTCTGTGATAGCATGGGTCAGAGGTTGGACTGCAGACCTCCCCGTGGTATAAAGTGTGATAATCCAATTTCTAGACAGAGCCAAAAACAATAATAACCTCCAAATAGGGCCAGGATTCAGTGCAGACCTCATTTTTTGAGTCACACTCGTTTCCCTATAACGATCTGAATATTCCCTCATCTTCACTCTTCTTATGGTTGTGCCTACATTGCACAAATGTTTGCATCGTTGAAAGTAATTCAAGATAGAATAACATGCATGAAAATATTCATTTTATCCCTATAGTGGTCAAAGATTTGGACTTTATAGGGTTAGCAGAGCTAGGAGGTCTTCTATGTCTAGCTATTTCACCCATGGAAATAGCTTCTGTTTATTCTATGGACATTTTATTCTATGTGTAACTATTTCACTCACAATGGCTGTGGACTATAAATTATAATATTTTATTTAATGCTAAACACTTTTCTATAGAACAAAAACCGTTTTCAGAGTCAACTCTGACTCATAGGAATCCTATAGGTGTCAGGTAGAATGTGCTTTACGGAATTTTCAATGACTTATTCAAAAAAAAAAAGGAGCCTGGTGGCATAGTATAGTCCAGGCTAAACAGAACTTCTAGCCATGAGGTCAGTGTTTCAAATCCTCCTATTGCTCCTTGGGAGAAAGGTGAGGCTGTCTGCTACAGTGACTATAGTCTCAAAACCCTCAGATGGAGTTTTTTCTGTCTTACAGCTCTACTCTAAGTCAGAAATGACTCAATGGCACTGCATTTGGGGTTTTAGGAAGTCGATTCCCAGGGCTTTTTTCCAAGTACATTGACACTGTGCACTAGTGTCACCAGGAGCTTTTACAGAAACCAGCTCACAGGTGTCATCGTGGGCATTCTCCCTGACTCTGGAGCCCGACCGCATAGGTTCTCATTTGAATCTTCTACTTATGAAAGTCTCAGGCAAGTTCACTAGTTGCGTAGTTATAAGTAAGAAGTTCCCCCAAACTTAGTGGCTTAACACAATGAACATATATTTTCTCTCTGTCTGTGGTCAAGATTCCAAGAATGGCTTATGTGTTAGTCTGGGTACATTAGAGAAACAAATCCACAGAAACTCATGTATAAGAAAGAGTTTCATATAAAGGTTAAGTGCACATCAAGAAAACATCCCAGCCCAGTGCTGCCCAAGCCCACAAGTCCAACATTAACCCATTAACTCATATGTCCACCACCAGTCCACAAAGGCCTCCTCCATCTCACAAAACACACACTATGACACCGACTTCAGGAGGAAAGCCAAGTCAGTGAATGTGTAAGCATCTCAGCGCTGGCAGAGCTCTCCACACAGCTACTCCAGCACCTAGGGCTGCATCGGGGTAGGTCCATGTGGCTTCTCCTCAGGGATGTCTTGCAGGAAGTGAGCCTTGCCAGCTGAAGTAGGAACTGGCTAAGGCAGCTGCACCCTGGTCTGACGATCAGAAAGCAAGAGACCGGAGAACTAGAAAGGCGAGGCTCACTGAGTCATTTATCTCCCCACCCTTCAATTAACCCCACATGTGTTTACCCGCCAGGTTAGCACAATAAACTAACTAACTCAGCTTACCTTAGTTAGCTGGTTCTGAATTAGAGTGTCTGCCATCAGGATATTGGTTAAGACTGCAATCCTCCCCAGGCTAGATGCGGGCTAGATGCAGGCTAGACAAGTCATTTCCTTGAGCAACTGGACAATTCATTCTGGTGGCAGTCAAAAGGCCCCAGGTCCTTCCCACGGGGCCCCTTCACAAAGAGATTGTCAGTCTCCTCCTGACCTGAGAGCTGACTTTCCCCAGAAGGAGCACTCTAAAAGAAAACAAAGAAGCCGTAATGCTTTGTACTAACTTGAACTTGACGCAGTAGCCACCCATCATTCTGTGTGGTAGTGAGGCATCATGTCAACCACTCAGGGCAGGGGTGGAGTCAAACCTATCAATCAAGTCACAGCCTTATGACACCTACTTGATGTCTTTAGCCTTTAGTATGAGAATGAGGAAGTCCAGGAACTCCCCCAGCCCCACCCCTCTCTTCCATGTTGCCTTCCTCCTCTCTGGCACTCAGTGTCTGCCTTAAGAAGTGGCTCCATGTGAGCCACCCAACCCTGAGGTACCGCTGCCCCGCCAAGTTTCCACAAGACTGCACCCACCAGTGATCTGTGATCTTCCTGCTTCCCAGTTCTGTGTGATCTTCCTGCTTCCGTGTGATCTTCCTGCTTCCCAGTGATCATTCGGCACCACTGGCATGTGGCCAAGTGAGTCTGGAGAAGTACTTATGAGCTAGCATGGGACTTATGGGCTTGAGTGGGACTGGACTGTGATGCTTTCTGATATATAATTGCTCCTGGATATAAGGCTCTTGCTTGTCCATAGAGGAGAGTCACTGGATTCGGTTCTCGAGATAACCTAACCTACCACATTCTCTTTCTCAAGGGGAAGTCACCAGCCCAGCTCACGCTCAAGGAGAGGGCAATTAGACATCACCGTATGATGGGAACGAGTGGACATAATTGAAAACAAACACAGCAAGCCAATAACCTTCTAAGTGGCTCAGCTGTTATCTCTGCATTGGGGATAGTAATAGCACTATATCATAGGGTTGCTTTGAGATCAATCATAAAATATGTGTAAAGTACTTAGAATCCTTTTTTTTAAATTTTTACAGTTTTATTTATTTGTGGGCATAATCAGGAATAATAAAACGATTAGACAGAGTATGATCTAGCTAATTGATACCAAGCTGTTTCTGACCAAGTCCTAATATAGTGAAAACCGCGAGAGCTGGAAATCAAGGACTGCCTTTTCTAAATTATGCAAGCTTTCTACCTTTGCCGGACTGTAGTGTTATCACTTGCCTATTGCTCATTTTTGTGGCAAATATTTGCATTTCCCCTCTCTGACAGGTTTCTGCCTTATACAGGTTTTACTCAAATGGTTCTATTTCCAGAGGAAATGGTGTTTCCTTTGAAACATAGCTTGTTCATTCACGATCCCTACAATGTATTCAAAACAAGCATTCACACAGATACTTTATTAAATATAAATAATAGGATCTCACTTTCTGGCTCAAATCCTTGCAATGGACTCTTTCCATATAACATGCAAACTTCCCTTTTAATGACGTCACTCTCGATCAGTCTGCAGCCTCAGTCATTGCACTTTAATGAATGTGCTGCCTTTCTTGTTCTTTTCAATTTCATCAGGCTTATTCTGACCCCAGGCCTTTTGCACTTACTCTTCTCTCTGTCCAGAATGCTCTTTGCATGGCTCATTCTCTTACTTCAGTCCGATTCCTCTTCAATAGTACCTCTTCAGTGACACATTGTCTAAGTGTTCTATCAGGAGCGGACTCTAAGCCCCAGTATCACTTCCTTAACATGATGACACTCTATGTAACACCGTGTAAACTATTTAGGGATTCCTAGTCAGTCTTCCTCAGTGATGGACACTCTGCACTCAGAAGAGGGTCTGGCGCATAGTGGATACTCAACAAATGTTGGTTGAATGCAAGAATGGATGGATAAAGTGGGACCCATTTAATGCAGAAATTGTGAAATGGAAGCTCGTCTGGCCGACACTGCATTTTGTTAACAGAACATTCTCTGACTGCATTTAAATTTTAGTGTGAATTAGTTGATAACGTTTATAAATTGTGAAATGTCTCTGAAACATATTGATTTCTGACTTCTTTTGATAAATCAGGAAGCAGGGTGATTCAGGAATTAAGCCTTTGGTTGCTAACCCAAAGGACCCAAGTCCAAAGGCACCAGAGACGATGCAGGAGAAACAGGTCGCATACTAGTTGTACAAACATTTCCAGCTTTGGAAACCATATCGTGCAGTTCTGCTCTGTCCTCTGTTTCTATAAGTTGGAATTGATTCAATAGTTGTAGGTTGATTGTTTTTAAGAAAATTGAGAGATGTTTGTATCTTGAAAATCCCAATAGCAAAAAATGGTGTGGTCTTGAGTCACAGCTGCTCCTAAAAGCCAGGGTTACCACAGACCCCACTACTCTCTATTACACCGTGAGCCTATTTGGGGCGAGTCTGCTGACTTCTATTCCACGTGTCTGTAATTTTTTATTTATAACTGAAAAACTAAATTGCCCTGTATTGGCCCTCCAAGTAATATTCATAATACAGCACACACACATGTCATTCTGTGGTTCTCTTCTACTTCTGGAACCATCACCCAGCCTGACCAACTCAGCAAAGAACCTTTGCTGACAAAAGGACACAAAGATTTAATTTTGTTTTAAAATAGTTTTCACTTTGGGGAGTCTATTTTTGAAAGATTTTTTAAAAAGAAAAACATAAATTTGAAATAATTTCCTTTATTTTCAAAACCTCCTGAATATTCTCTCCAGATGTTTACCTACAGTGATTCATTTCTAGTGTGGGATACACCCAGTTTTCCTAAGGAAGAAAATAACTGCCTAACAATAGATGATTGCGTATTCTGAAGTCAGATGAACAGAAATAGACATACTATAGTAAGAATTGTGTCTTTTGTGCTATTTTATAATCAAATAAAGAAAAATATACACAGAATAGCAAGTACTATTATATTCTACTCACAGTATTCCCAAGCCAATATGCACTTCAGGGGCTTGCATATTTTATTAAGCATCTGCCACCTGTCAGACACTGTTTTAGGTACTTTATTGTCTACCTTCTATTACTTTATTCTATATGGGAGACAGATGGAAAAAAGAAACAAAAATTAAAAGAATACAGAGCCAAGTGTTATAATATATGCAACGGAAAGTGCCATGTGCTGTGATGAAGTGAGAAAGTGGAGCAGGTCCCTGGATGGTGTAAACCATTTGCGCTCAGCTACTAACCAAAAGTTCACGGTTCAAATCCACCTCAGTAACACATGTAAGAAAGGCCTGGCCATCTATTTCTGTAAGTCTATAGTCACTGAAAACTCTGGAGCATATTTCTGCCCTGAAGCATGTGGGTTTGGCGTGAGTCAGAATCAACACACGAGCAAAGGGTTTGCTTTTTATTGGTTTTCAAGCAGGGTCAAGAAGATTGGGAGGCCTGATTCGTTATAAATTTAATAATGTGGTTATCTTGAGAAGATCAGAGTTGAGTCAGATTGACTTTAAGGGGTAAAGGAGTTAGCCAAGTACACAGATGGGGTTAAATCGCCTTCCAGAAAAAGGGAAGATCTACATCTGGGTCTCCACAGCCAGAAATATGGCTAATGTGTTCACAGAGCAGCACATGGTGGAATTAAAGTTTAGGTAATTAAATGTTTCTGTATGGTAAAAAAAGCAAGTATACCAAGAAGTGTCTGAATGCGTGTACTCTTCTCCATAAGATTAGTCTATTCTCTTCAACCTAAGAGCATTGATCATCGATGAGTGTTTTTAAATTAATGTGCACTTTGATTTGACAATCACCTGGCATTTGAGACTCCATGACACATTAGGAGCACCGCTCGCCCAATTTTGTAAGGGAATGGTGTGTGCATAACGTATGATGCATTCTGGTGGACTGGCCAACTTTCCTGTTTCCAACATGCCCTCCTGCTACATCAAAACCTCATTCCTTTCCAAGGGGTGTTCCATGAGGGAAAAAAAAGAATGTAGATTTCTTGGCTGATACAGCATGCTTAATACTCTCACTCAGCGGTGCCATTCCGAAGGTGCCTTGTGCCGGCCTCCCTCTCAGAGTTTCATGTCTCCTCCTCCATGTAGCTCCTCGCGGGGGACTGGCCCTTTGGAGTGGAGATGTGCAAGCTGGTGCCTTTCCTACAGAAGGCCTCCGTGGGAATCACTGTGCTAAGTCTGTGTGCGCTGAGTATTGACAGGTGAGAACTGCATTTGAAAGTCGGAGATCTCCCGAGTCCTCTATTCCTCCCTCCTTGCAACATTGCTTTACAAATGAACTTCATAATTACAAAAAAAAACAAAAAACAACCAATTTGGGGGCCCATTGTGTTTCGATCTTCAGGTATCGCGCTGTTGTTTCTTGGAGTCGGATTAAAGGAATTGGGGTGCCCAAATGGACAGCAGTAGAAATAGTTTTAATCTGGGTGGTCTCTGTGGTTCTGGCTGTCCCTGAAGCCATCGCTTTTGATGTGACGGCGATTGACTACCGAGGACGTTATCTGCGAATCTGCTGGCTGAACCCCACGCAGAACACGGCCTTCATGGAGGTAAAGGACACTCTTTTTTGCCCCTCTTTTCTGTTTTTGTCTCATAAATATTTAGCGATTTTCCATAACATGCCTTCTTGGGTAGCTATCAATTGATAACTGCCCTTGGTTCTAATTAAGAGTGTAGATCCCAGGACAGCAGGGTTAGCTCAGGCTAATAGCCCAGGGCACGGAGCTGGGTCACACATTTCTAGGAAGTTCCTGGCTCTTAGAGACACAGATTAGGTCGTTGTACCCAAATAAACCAGGTTAATATGTTAGACTTGGTCTGAATTTACAGTTGCTTTCCATAGACTCTTAAGAACAGGCAATTACTACATGTTCTGAATAAGGCCACCCCCATTCTCTACCCCCATCTCCCAAGAAGAACAGAGTGGAACCACTAGAGATAAGGGTTTTATTGGTTTGCTTTTTGTTTGCTTTTAGTGAAAACAAACACAGCAAAACATACATCCGTTTAACAATTTGACACATATGATTCATTGACATTATATACGTCACATCCCCTCCCCCTTTCCCCTATCTCTGCCCATATTGTTTCACAACCCTTGACTTAGATTCTTACTGTTAACTTCGTGTTACTGTTGTCTGTTTCATTTCATAGGTAATTCTGTAAAAAACCAAAATGCTCAAGGTAGCTATTCTTTATCAAATGAACTCCATGGGGTTTTCTGGCTGTAATATTAATGGAAACAGATTTCCAGGCCTATCTTCTGTGGTACCTCTGTCCATGGTATTACATGGCCAACCTGGAGTTTAGTGGTCAAACGCAAACTGTTTCATTTACTAGGGACAACACTTCAGTCATCAGAGGGAGGGGATGGTCAAATGAATAGTCAACTACTAGATGTCACCCAGACAGCCATGGATCCTGCCCATTCTCTTCGTTCCATTACAGGAAAAGATTGTATGGTGCACTACCCAGCCCACCGAGGAAAAGCTGTCATTGAAACACAAACACACACACACACACCTTTTACCTTGCCTGTTTGCTAAAGAGCATTTCATTAGAATCTTGAAAAAAAATGGGATGCTAGCCTCCATATGATTGATCCTAAATGTCAAAGATGCTTCCAAAAAAATGGATTAAGAGAAGTTAGAACAAAGGCACTGGTAACCAGCAGTGACTTCTACAGAAACCAGGGACAGATTGCCCAGTGAGCAAGGTAAGCATGAGCTCACTTGTGCTGAAGCACTGATCTGCAGTGAGCAGTTCCAGGTGACGTTCACCAAATGACTATGTTTGTTTTAAACTTTGTAAATTCCAAACTAGAGAGTCAATGAAATAATGGAAATAATATGAATTTGAAATGAGATTCCTGTTTTCAGTTTTCTTATTAGTAAGAGAAAATGTTGTGTGGATTACATCAATTCCTCTGTAACATAGATAGATCAGGAGAAAAACCTTTTAGATACAGCTAAAACTGAAAGCTCACTGCCACCCAGTCAATTCCGACTCATGATGACCATGTAGGATAGAGTAGAACTGCCTATGTCAGTTTCTGGAACTATAATTCTTTATGGGAGTAGAAAGTCTCGTCTTTCTCCCACCGAGTGGCTGGGGGTTTCAAACTGCTGACCTTGTGGTTGGCAGCCCAACACATAAAAATTATGGCATTGGGACCACTAAGTAAATTTTAGAGCAGAAAAATAATAAAAGGAAGGCATGAGTCATAAGTCATTTTGACTTTTTCATATGGAGTTTAAATTTATAAATTATTTAGGTCACTGATTAGCATAGACATTTTCATATCTGCTTTTCAAAATAAACTTCATGAAACATAAAAGTGTTACAAATGCAGTATGATATCTTTGTGTAGTCAGATACAATATTTTACACAAAGAATGCCCAAAATAACTGATTCAACAGTTTATCAGGAAAGGGAGGGGGAGGGGAAGTGGGGAGAGATCTGTGGATGCAAGAAGGAATCTTAGAGCTGATTGTGAAGATGTTTTTACAACTCTTTTAAGAAGTGGTTTAACTGTGGAAGTGGCTGATGTGTGAATATTATATAAAGAAAGCTAAAAGAAAGAAACCCAACTTGCCTATTCACCATGGGTGAAGGAGAAAGAGCTTTTGCTTAGGGAACATTGAGTTAATTTCAATGGTGATGGATCAATTTGGAAATGAATGTCATTACTGACTGTACAACATGAAGTGCATTTAATTCATAAATGTTTTGCGTATATTTTTGCCAAAATTGAAAAAATACACAAACAACAATGAGTACTGAGAAAAAGAAAATGTTATAAAATTGATTGTGTGTATCTCTTCTTGATATGGTTGAACTATTGAATTGTATGATATGTAGATTAAGTACTGATAAACTGTTTTTAGAAAAGAGAGAGAAACCTAGGGAGTGGGATGGATGCTGTCACATTGCGGGGATCAATGGCATGAAACAGCTGTATGAATTGTTGAATTGAAAATCTATTTGCTCTACAAACTTACATCCAAGTCACACTAAAAGTTTTATACATATACATACATTTATAAATATGTATATTTATATATACATATATGTACATATAGAACAATGCTATATATACAAAACAGAGTTATATATATATATGAAATAATGCCCAAAAGATAACTTGTTTATGTGTAGGGAAAATAGTAAATTATCAAATATTTCTAACTTTGCTCATGTGCTTAAAGTTTTATGCATTATTTTAACATATTTTCTTAGAGTATGGGAATGCTTTTTAGAAAAAAAGTTGGGTTCACTTAATACAGGTATTTAATTATTTATTCAGTACCTTTGGCGTGAAAGATCCTATCAGCTGTTAAGTGACATAGAATCAGTTGCAACCCAGAGCAACGCTGTGCACAACAGAACAATGCACCACGTGGTCCTGCGCTGTCCTCACACCTGTCCCATGCTGAACCCATTGTGGCAGTCACTGTATCAATCCTTTTCTTTGAGGGCATTCCTCTTTTTGTGCCCCTCCGCTTTACCTATCATGCTGTCCTTCTCCAGGGACTGATCTCTCCTGAGAACATGTCCAAAGTATGTCAGATAAAGTCTTGTCCTCCTTGCCTCTAAGGAGTCCTCTGGCCACAAGACAGATCAATGTGTCCTTTTAGCAGTTCATGGGCCTTCCAATATTCTTCTCCAGCACCACAATTCAAATTCAACCATTCTTCTATGGGATTCTTTATCCAATGCTCAACGTTCACAGGCATGTATGGCAATTGAAAATGTGGCTTGGGTCACGCTCACCTTAGGCCTCAAAGTAACATCCTTGCTCTTCAGTACTCTAAAAATCTGTGCAGCAGATTTACCTAATATAATACGTCTTTGGATCTCTTCACCTCTGGTTCTATGCACATTGATTGTGGATATAAGCAAGAAAAATCCTTGGCCACTTCAATATCTTTGTTCCATTTATCATGATTGGTCCAGTTGTGAGGATTTGGGTCTTCTTTACATTGAGCCGTCATCCATACTGAAGGCTGCAGTCCTCGATCTTCATCAGCAAGTGCTTCAAGTCCTCCTCACTTTCAGCAAGCAAGCGAGTGTCACCTGCACACAGCAGCTGTTGTTTTTAAATATCATATCAATATTTTTTCTTTTATTAACAAATCATTTTATTGGGGCCTCTTACAGATCTCATAACAATCCATACTTCAATTGTATCACATTTGTACATTTGTTGCCATCATCATTTTCAAAACATTTTCTTTCTGCTTGAGCCCGTGGTATTAACTCCTTTTTCCCTCCCTCCCTCTGGGACAAAGCACGTCTGTAGACAGTTGGACATTCCCTCACAGGAGGGTCACAGTAAGGAATGAGTCAGCCAGGGTGCAGCTTAGCACCAATGGAACATGCAACATTCCTCTAGTTCTTTAATGCTTACTCCCCCACCTCAGTCTTACCTTACAAATCCAGCTAGACCAGCGCATATACACTGGTACAGATAAGAGCTTTTGACACAAGTAATCCAGGAAAGATAAACCTTTCAGGAACAGTAATGGGAGTAGTGATATCATGAGGGGAAGGGGAAGGCAGAGAAATAGGGAACCAACTACAATGATTGATATAAAACACTGCCCCACCCCAGGAGATGAACAGCAAATTTGTTAATAAGCCTTCCTCCAATCCTGTTACCCCACCATTCTTAATATAATCCAGCTTCTCTACTTTCTCAAAAACAGATTGAATAATATGGTGAGAGGGTAGAACCCTGACACCCACCTTTCCTGATTTTAAATCACGCAGTATTATTCCCTTGTTCTGTTTGTACAACTGCCTCTTGATCCATATACAAGTTACATACAAGTACAATGACATGTTCTGAATTCCCATTCTTCTCAAGGTTATCCATAGTTTTGTTATGATCTATACCAGTTGTTCTCAACCTGTGGGTTGCAACCCCTTTGAGGGTTGAACGACCCTTTAACCAGGGCTGCCTGATTCATAGCAGTAGCAAAATTACACTTATGAAGTAGCAATGAAAATAATTTTATGATTGGGGTCACCACAACATGAAGAACTATATTAAAGGGTCACAGCATTAGGAAGGTTGAGAAATACTGATCGAGACAGTCTAATGCCTTTGCACAATCCATAAAATACAAGGAAACAATCCTATGCTCTCCTTTCAGCCTAGATTCTTCTGACATCCCTATTCCATGACCCCTTCTGAATCCAGCCTGCACCTCTGACAGCCCCCTATATGTACTGCTGCAATTGTTGTTGGATGATCTTCAGCAAAATTTTACTTGCATGTGATGTCAATGATACTGTTCTATAATTTGATCATTCTATTGGATCACTTTTACTGGTAATGTGGACAAATATGGCTCTTTTCGTCATTTGGCCTAGTAGCTGTCTTCCAAATTCCCTGGCATATACAAGTTAAGTGCTTCCAGTGTTTCATCAGCTTGTTGAAATATTTCGATTCTTATTCCATCAATTCCCGGAGATTTGTTTTTGGCTACTGCCTTCAGTAGCATGAACTTCTTCCTTCAGCACCATTGATTCTTGTTCATGCACTACCTCCTGAAATGGTAGAATGTCAACTTGTATATTTTTGTTCGGTGAGTCTGTGTATTCTTTCCATTTTCTATTTTTCTTCCAGCTCCATCTTCTTTCGAAGCTTTCTGCATCATTCAATATTTTGCCCATAGATTCTTTCAATGTTTCAACTGTAGACCAGATTTTCTTGAGTTCTTTTATTTTAAGATATGCTGAGCAAGTTCTTCCTCTTTGACATGCTCAATCTAGGTCTTTGCTCCTTTCAAAATTATATTTTACTTTGTCTTCTTGAACCGCCCTTCGAAGTTTTCCATTCGGGTCTGTGACATCATTATCTCATCCATTGACTCGAGCTAGTCTATTCAGAGCAAGTTTCAGAATCTCTTCTGACATCCACATTGATCTTTTCTTTCCTTCCTTTTAATGACTCTTGCTTTCTCATGAATGATAATCTTGATGTCTTCCCACAGTTCTGTCATTCCTGTTCAATGCATCATATCTGTTCTTGAGGTATTCTTGAAACCCAGGTGGGATATTTTCAAGATCATATTTTGGCTTGTGGAAATTGATTTCATTTTCTTCAGCTTTAACCTGAACTTATAGATGAGCAACTGATGGTCTGTTCTATGTCAACCCCTGGCCTGGTTTTAGCTGCTGCTATTGAGTTTCTCCATCTTCTCTTCCCACAGATCAGGTCAGTTTGATCTCTGTGTAATTCTTCCGAAGGACGTTTTAAAATTATGCATAAGTTTTTGAGTGGCCACATCTTCCAAAGTGGGCAGCTGATTCCTTCTTCATTGTCTATTCTTAGTCTGTTCACAAACAGGACACCACAGTGCAACAAACTGACAAATAAGTAGTAGAAAGATCAATTTGTAAGTAGGATATATAGATATAAATTGATTCACTTTTTAAGGTAATTATACTTTCATGAATATGTTCTTTTCAGTTTAACATTTGATATAGAAGATTTTCTTATAGAGAACAATTAACCATAAAAGTCTTTCCTTCTCTATAGTTTTACAAGCAAGCTAAAGATTGGTGGCTATTTGGTTTCTATTTCTGCTTGCCATTGGCCATAACCATGTTTTTTTATACACTGATGACTTGTGAAATGTTGAGAAAGAAGAGTGGCATGCAAATCGCTTTAAATGATCACTTAAAACAGGTAAGAAAATAAACATATTTACTGACATGATTATAGTTATTATGATGAGGATACAAATTATTATGATGATACATTAACATTAAAGAATTCTTTAATGATACTTTTTTGGATTTACATTTAAAGATACATTAAAGAATTCTCTTTTATTTCTTATTCTATTTATATCTTGGAATATAGAAAGTGCATAATTTATATTATCTATTTAGAAATACCCTATGTAATCTAAATTGATCTACATAAAATCATTACTTTAAAAAATAAATATCCAGTCATTTTTCCTCTAATTTACACAAATCCTTCACCTGAAAGTTTAATGTCCTGAGTGTTTATAAGTGCCATGAATTTTTTTTTTTGTAAACCACATTCTGTTTGGGGGGAAGAGACTACTGTGCCTAGTGTGCCGTCATTTCTGAGTCTTGACTACGGTTCTCTTTCAGAGACGAGAAGTGGCCAAAACAGTCTTTTGCCTGGTCCTTGTCTTCGCCCTGTGTTGGCTTCCCCTTCACCTCAGCAGGATTTTGAAGCTCACTCTGTATGATCCAAATGACCCCAGTAGGTGTGAACTTTTGAGGTAAGAAAGAGAAAAAGCAGCCAGTTTTTTTTCTAAGATAATTAAATTCAGAAGCGTTTTCAACTGATCTCTTTTATAAGTAGAAATAGAGAGTACAAATCATTGGACAATGAAACAGACTGCAGCTCGTGGTGAAATAGCAGGAACAGATTCCAGCTCATGGTGGCTCGGTGTGTGCCGGAGAACTGTTCTTTATAGGGTCTTCAGGGGTTGATTTTTCAGAAGTAGATAGCCAGTCTGACATATCTTCGGAGGTCCTTCTAGGGGACCTGGCACTTCCAACGATTCAGTTAGAAGCTAAGAACATTAACCATTTATACTACCCGGGGGACTTCCTTAGGAAGAAATTCAGACCCTACTTTTATCTTTACACTTATATTAGAAGGATGAGTGATTTGGAACTCAATACTGAGGGTAGAGCGCAAGACTATTCAAAATGATGAGAAAGGACTCACTCACTCACTCACTCACTCACTGACTCTCACACAGACACACATAAAATGATGAGAAAGACGTACTAAAAATACCAGACTGAGTTATCCTTTGCATGTTAGCACGTTACAAACCCTTTATTTTCAAAGTTTTAATGCCTCAACTGAGTTTGTATTTTGGGAGGGTCTTGGTTTCTTACATTATTTAAAAATTCATTTTATTTGGGGGCTCATATGACTCATCACAATCCACACATACATTAATTTTATAAAGGACATTTGTATATTTGTTACCCTCATTATTCTCAAAACATTTGCACTCCAGAGATTGTATTTTAAAGTGGAGAGTTGGTGTGTGACAGAGATGTCCTGACAAATTTGAAATAAATAAAAGATAAGCTAGAAAGAGGGGTAACATTATTAGTAAAGACCAATGATAAATGTATGACCATTGTATTTCTTCACAAAAACACATAAGTTTGCAATGGATACATGCTCAGAAAAACATATTTTCACAGACACATTTGGGGTTGTTTTTTCCAGCTTTCTGTTGGTATTAGACTACGTCGGCATCAACATGGCCTCCCTGAACTCCTGCATTAATCCAATCGCTCTGTATTTGGTGAGCAAAAGATTCAAAAACTGCTTTAAGGTAAGAGATCATTCCAAAGTACAAAAAAATATTTTAATCCAGTATCCAATATGGCCTTTTAAAAACATTAACATTGTTATCCAGAGAGATTTAGTAAACCAGTTTACAATTTCCACTTATCCTGTATCATGGATGATTTCTTTTTTCCTATGGATCATAGTCAACCACTCAATTACTGCCTCAACCAACCAGTTCTATTCATGGAAGGGCTCATAAATAAATCATACTCACAGATGTCCAGCAATGTCTTGATATTCTTATCAAGAGATTGCCACTCCACTGGACAATTATAAACTCATAGATGGGAAAGGGAATGTTTAGGAAACAGTGAACTAAATATCATCTAAGATGTACACTTTCTAAGTTAATGAAAAAAGGCTTGGCTTAATTTTTTTAATCTAAGAATAAAATTGATATATTTATATCATCAAAACCTTATTGTAAACTTAAATTGAAATGACACATGAGAATGTCATGTGGCTGAACACAATAGCAATTAACATTAAGTTCACTAGCATGGAAGTATTTTTATGGTATTATTAATTGATAAAGATCAGAATTTGGGGTAGTATGCATACTAGACCTTCATTAGAATAAATAACACACACTCACATGCTTGTAGGCGTGTGGTGACATATTTTGCTATTTCCATAGACAATATCTTTAAGTATTTGTCAAAGTACTAGAGGGGCTTCCTCTTAATAAAAATGTTTCTTTCTTCTCTGTTTTCTAAGATCACATGTTCATATTATATACATTTGTTTTACTTCTTATATCAGCTACATTGTTTAAGGAGAAAAAATAAGAGAGCATTGAAAAAGTAAGCCCCAAATTCCAAATCATGCATATAAAGTCAGAACATTAGAAAGTATGAAGACTTGGGACAATTGAAATGATATAAACTTATAATGAGTGACTTTTTTTTTTATAGTCCTGCTTATGCTGCTGGTGCCAGTCATTTGAGGAAAAACAGTCCTTGGAAGAAAAGCAGTCGTGCTTAAAGTTCAAAGCTAATGAACATGGATATGACAATTTCCGTTCCAGTAATAAATATAGTTCATCTTGAAAGAAGGAATATTCAGTTACTCATTCTTCTTCCTTTCTCTTTTCTGGACAGAAGTCATTAAAATAACAAACTATTTGCCAAGACAACACAAAAATACTGTGCCTGTACCAAAAATTGTATGAAAACATGAGTAATTATTAACATTCATAATCACACATGGCATGTGATGAGCTGTTGCTAATCTGAGAAGAAAAGCAGTGAAAATTAAGAATGCCTCTGTGAAAGCACTTAACTTTTAGCTAGCACTTCAATGTAACCTTTCATAACAGCCAACATATTCGTACACCATTTATGTTTGAAATGAGCTCACTCAGAATTCTTATGGTTGTTGTCTTAGTTGCCGTGAGTCTGTCTGGACTCACTGAGGCTCCAGGTGACAAAGGAGAACTGACCCATAGGGTTTCTTGAATGTGATCTTTGTGGAAGCAACTTGGCAGGGTTTTTGTCTCTTGCCAAGCCATTAATTGATTCGCTGTCAAGAGCGGAATTGGTTGTGCCAGGAAGACGCCTTAAAATCCTTCTTAACTCTTTACCAGGGGGTCAGCTTTCGCTCACAGCAACCCTGCAGGACAGAGCAGAACACACACGGAGTTCCAATGCTGTAAATCTCTACAGAGGCAGACTGCCACCGTTGTCTCTCTTTAGAACAGCTGGTGGATTGAACCCATGGCCTTCTGGTCGGCAGTCAAGTCCTATGACCATGGCACAATCATAACTCACAGAATTCTTAAGAGGATTATTTTTAAATTGGTTTGAGTGTGATACAAGGGGAAAAATATTTGTGTATAAAACATGACATTTAAATTGTAAGTTTTATTCCATCGGATTTTAAAAATTCCTTTCCAAAAAATCCTCTATCAATGGCTGTGCTACTGTTTGTCAGATACGTTTTCAATACGAAATGTGACAGCAGTTTAGCTGCGATATTGTTTAGACATTAGCCATATACTAAATGATCTAGATGGAGTAACAGGAAGTGAGAGCTCAACTGAGCTTTGGAAAATCATTAAAAGCTTTACATTTAAATGAGATCAAACAAAAGGTAAGAGAATGAGGGTTTGGAATGTTATCCTGAAACATTTCTTTGAAATCTCTCATTCATAACACTACAACAAAAATACTACCTACCTACAAGATTTGCAGGATTATTAAAATGTTCCTCATAGTTCACTCCTGTAGTCTAAGCTGTATCCGTTTAGATTCTGTATGTGTAAGTCTTTCGCTACACGCAGGACGCATAGATGATTAAATCTAGGGCAGGTCCCATGTTCATAACTACTGTGGAGAGACGCCAGTAACCTCAGAATGGACAGAATGTGAATTGCCTGGAGCAATGTTCACATGACTAAGGCTAAGGAAGCATCCTCTCTCTCAGATGCTGTAGTTAAAATTGTCTCTGGTTTATGTATAATACTACAGGGAATATACTATTTTTCCCCCAAATCTCTTAAATTAGCCAATTAACAGGTACTGTAAGTTTATGAAAGAAAAATTGCCACTTAGTCGATCCCTACTCTGCCATTGACATTGAATGTACCCATTGCCATTGAATTGATTCAGAGTCACCCTCTGAGACAGAAGCGAACCACCCCTGACTTCCCAAGGCTATAAATCACGGGGGAAGTTGACTGTCTTCTCTTTCGTTAGCAACCCAGTCCTTAACCACTGCACAACCAGCACTTTTTATAAAGTGTATTGCTAATTTTTATATTGTTTTTCTGAATGACCATTGAAAAGAGTTCTTGACCTGATGTTTTTGCATCATTTAGAGGCAAAACTATGCTTTGAAGCTCTAATAACCTCCAGCTTTGTGCATTCTTGCCTACGTCTTCAATCTTCCTGACAAAGTGCCTTACATTTCCTTGGAATGGGATGTGTGTGAAAGTATGTCCAAGAGAAAACAGAAGGGCGGAAATGAGGTGGGGTAGGAGGAAGCCCTTGGGGAATCATTTCCATTCTTAGCCTAATGTTCGTCATTCCCCCACCCCATCAATGCAAAAGGTCCTGATTATGTTCCAGCAAAGCTCAGTGTAATGTTCTGAGTGACTTCAGGAGCGAATGAACCCCAAGAGCTTTTGACTCAGATTTAAAACACAACAGCATTTGTATATCTTTTTTTCTCTCTTGGTAATCTGGACCACATGTTGGAAATAAGCTGGCAGTATTGTTTTCTGCCAAACCCCAACAATGTAGCCAAAAATAAAAGACAGTAATTAATTTACATGCCACACAAACTCACAAATTACTTTAAAAATTGTATTTTCATTCCTTCCCAATCACCTTGTAAATTGACTGTCTTTACAAAAGCTATTTCTAGTTTTGAAATTGGATTCAAAATTCAGATTAAAACTTGGATCACTAGGAGTGCCACAGTTTGTTTATATATCTACAAATATGTGATATATAATTCCCATTTAATCTTTTGCTCGTCATTATATTATTTGTAATAAAATTGTTCTCAAGAACTTTTCTAAAAATATTTGATTCAAAATTTCTATAGACTAAGACAAACTGATAGTAAATAAATATGATTTCTTGGCATAAATCAGATAGGAAAAGGTGCTACTGTTTAACTTTAAGTGTTTTTCTCTTAATATAGGGATAGGCAAAAGATCATTTTAACATTGATGTTAAAGCTCAAAGGATTTATTAATGAGTTTAGCTTATTTTTTCACTATAGATTACACTGCTAATATGTTCAAAGACATTTAAGAGTTGATAGCTTATATATGACCAAAGGGACAGTTTGTAGCAAAACAGGGGTATGCTCTACCTAACTTCATAAAATTGTAATATAACCATGCAAAATAATTATATATTTTGTTTTACTGTGGCCACTGAAAGTGACAGATGCTGTAGTTGCTAACTCTTTACTATGTAAACAAAATCAATAAACATTAAAAGTTGTTTTAAAATTTAGAGTTCAGATTATTTTTTACCATGCTGGCAATAATTAAGTAAATTCTAATTGATAAAGTGTTTATATGAAAATACGAAAGTTCTTTTAAATGAACATGCCCAGTTTCTGGTCTCCAAGCAGTATTGTATTTGTTAAATTGATTGTAAGACCAGATATATATACAGATCTTCGATGTTCCTGGGTTCATGATTTGGCTAATAGTGTTCAATGGCACCTGATATGATCCTCTGGTTACCTGCTTTGGGGGCATTTCACTATTTAATCATCATTTTCTCACAGATAAAAGGCCAACATTTTGAGGGAATGAGGTTTGCAAATACTCATTTTGTTCCCCAAGCTCCTTTTCTGAGTGTTTAGGATTTGTAAGGTGGGGTGAAATTAACAAACCGAAGAGACCCTGCTTAATGTGAGACAGATGATAAAGCTTCACACGGAGTAAAATTAGAGTATCAAATCACTGCGTACTGACTGCTAGAAAAGTTCACATGTTTGTATCTATTTTTCTGGTCCTATTCTTCATTTGATAAAAAGAACCAAGAACTTGCATGAACTTTATGACAGATAATTACATCATACATAGAGCTGCAGAGACTTTCATCATTCTGCATGACCGTCACTGGATTTCAGCCATCTTATCACAGCCAGGGGGTTGGAAATACGTCCTTTGAGTCACAGTCGCTGTGTGAGAAATACAGCACAGCAAAACACAGCAAGTGCCTCAGTCAGCAGTCACCCAAAAGAGCCTACCTGCCAAAAGATATAATGTCCTTTATTGTTTCTATAATAGAGGAGCCTTACTTTACTTATCCATAAAATATGGATGATAATATTTCCAGTCTAATTAATATATCCAATTAACAAAATTTTAGGGTACTTACCATATAATTGTTGTTAAGTACTGTCCAGTTGGTTCCAACTCATAGTGACTATATACCACACAGCAAAGCACTCCCCAGCCCTGCACCATTCTCACAATTGTTCTTATGTTTGAGGCACTGGGTCAATCCATTTTGTCAAGTTTCCCTCTTTCTCACTGCCCCTCCGCTTTACCGAGTAGAATGTCCTTTCCAGGGACTGGTCTCATAATAAGATGTGCAAAGTATGTGGGACAAAGTCTTGCCATCTTTGCTTCCAATGAGCATTCTGGCTGTACTTCTGCCAAGACAGATTTTTTTGTTCTTTTGTCAGTCCTTGGTACTTTCCGTCTTCTTCTCCTGCGCCACAATTCAAATGCAGCGATTCTTGTTTGTCTTCCTTTTCAATGTCCAATTTTCACATGCATATGAGATGATTGAAAACACCAAGACTTGGGTCAGGTTCACCTTAGTCCTCAAAGTAGCATTTTTCCTTTTAATCACTTTATTTTTTTCTTTATTATTAAATCATTTTATTGGGAGCTCTTATAACAATCCACACATCAATTGTATCAAACACATTTGTACTTGTGTTGATATCATCATTTTCAAAACATTTTCTTTCTGCTTGAGCCCTTGGTATCAGCTCCTCTGTTTTCTCTCCCTCCCTCTCTCACCCTCACACCCTCAAGGATCCATAATAAATTATAAATTATTATTATTTTCATATCTTACACCATCCACTATCTCCTTTCACCCACGTTTCTACTGTATGTGTGGGGGGGGAATATATGTCAATCGTTGTTGTCAGTTCCCCATTGCCCCCCCCCCTCCACCTTCCCCCTATTCTCATGGCATCACTATTCCCATTACGGTTCCGGAAGGACTTATCTGTCCTGGATTCCATATGTCGAGAGCTCTTATCTGTACAAGTGTACATTCTCGGGTGGGATTTGTAAGGTAGAACTGGGGTGGTGACAGTGGGGGAAAGGGAGCATTAAAGAACTAGAGGCAGTTTGGGTGTTTTGTCAATGTTGTGCGGCACCCTGGCTGTGTCATTCTTGCCTTGTGCCCCTTTTAAGCAATTTAAAGAGTTCTTGGGCAGCAGATTTGCCCAATGGAATAGGATGTTTGACCTCTGGACTGCTAAAAAGGGCCCACGGCCTCTTTTGTAAATAAAATTTCAACCACTTGTTTCCATGTTGCCTTTCACTGAACAACAGTGTTGAATAATGTAATATTATAGATCAGATGGCCCATGAGAATGAAAATGTTTATTATCTGACCCTTCCAGAAAACATTTGCTGACCCCTAGCCTAGATAAACAACAATAAATGGGGGAAGGGGTTGGGGGGGGGAGCAAATGAAGAAGTATAGGAAATTAAAGAAGACTGGGGATGCAATAATTCTGTCTTGGACATGATGAACTTAAGGTACCTATAAGCATCCATGGTGAAGTTATGTGGGTTAAAGTCAAACAAACATTTACTTATCCTGGTCTAGATATACTAATTTAAATATTCAGATGAATGGAAACAATCAAGGAGAAGATAGAACCCTATAGAACAGAGTAGAAGTTCTCTACAAGGTAGGTTTGCAAGGCTGTAAATCTACAGAAGCAGACTGCTTCATATTTGTCTCCAAGCTTACATGGTGTGTTTGAATACCACCAAGACTTCTAGAAGACTGACTGTGGGAAAAAATATGGAATTAAAAAATCAGGAACTTTCCCCATAAACTTTTCCAGTCACATATTTGTGTGTTTATATATATTATTATTATGTGTCATGTTACCTTAGCACTTACTAAAATATGAGACTTGTAGAAAATTAATTAAACATTTGTGCTTGTACCTTCAAAGACTCCAAGAAAATGACAGATAACAATATGTGCTGGTTAGAGTTTGTCAACTTGACATTCCTGGGTAAGGATAGGCTAGAGCCCAACGTATCAATTGGGTCAAAGCCTGATAACATTTGCCTTTTGTTTGAGAGGAACCAAGCAGAGTGCAATTCTCTTTGGCCATTCACCTTCTGCTGAAGCTGCATCTCCTACCTGATTCCTCAGTCTCTGGTTGTGTTGCCTGCTGATGCCAGGAGCTATCAGCAAACTACTGACAATGGATTCACTCAGCCAATTTATAAATCATTTACCTACCAGACTGTATTGCCCTCCACCCTCCCATTTCCTGCCTCTGCTTCCTCACCCTGCTTCCTGTTCATCAGAGCCCAGGAGTTAGGAAAAACCTATTTTGGACCACACTCGACTTAACTGCTTCTACAATTGGGTGGCCTCTCTCTTTTCTCTTTCAACAGTTTTATTGGCATACAATTCATGTATCACAGCTCAATAATAATCCCATCAAGAAGAGTTGTATGCCACTCAGTGTAGAGACTGATCTTCATTCTTATTCTCATCACTATCCCCCCCTGCCCCCCAATTCCTCCCTCTGCCACAGCTCCAAGGAACCCTCAATTTACAGTCACTGACTCCATAGATTTGCCTATCCTGGATTTGATATGCAGCAAATCGTGTTTTAAAAACATAACAACAATAACAAAGTAAAACAGATAAAAACCTCAGTCAAAAAGAAAGAAAGCAGAAAACATTTAAAACTGAAGCAAATTTGCAGTGGATCCGAAGGCAGATCAAATGATAAGTTAACTTTTAACCTAGCTGCACCACGTTCCAGCGGATTCTACAGGCTACGGCTATTCACCTTCCTGGTGTACGGACAGAGAGAGGATTCACCAGAGCTTAATCCATGTGTATTTGTTTGTTTGTTTAGCTGAAACAATTGCTAAGTGGATCAAAAGGGAGGTCAACTGATAAGAGGTTACACTGTAACTTAACTGCATCTGCCCCAATCAACTTTACACTGCTCTCTGTCTGATAACACAGCAACTCACGTCCCTCTTCTGAGATTGAAGGGGGTTCACCTGAGGCTTAAGCCCTGTGGTGACCCTCAAAAGAGATTTGGGGATTTCACTGTCATTCATAGCTTTCTGCAAACCAGGTATTCGCAATTTAAATCCAGACACCATTCCCTCCTTCCGATTTGGATTTTATTATTTACAGTCTTTAGATCACACAGGTGGTGTGCTTCAACCATGTGGACTTAGTTGATGCCTCCCTGAGATGGCTGCTTTTGTTTTAAGACAATCCTGTAAGACCCAGACACTATTCCTCTTGATAGTTGTTCACCATGTAGTTTCGTCACCGTACGTTGCTATCGCACCCAGATTTTCAGGGATCTCTTCCTGAGGGCAAGCATCAAGTAGGGCCATGCCACAAGAACTACCTGTTCTTAGATTGAGACTAGAATTAAGTGCAAGCCCCAAATCCATTCGTGTGGCTATGATTTTTATGTCTCTGGTTCACCTTAGAGACATCATTGTCATTTTATGTGCATAACTCATTTCTTGATATAAATCTCTTTCTATATACAAACCCATGCAGCCATCACGGGTTTTACTTCTCTAGAGAGCCCAAACTAACATTGGGTGTGGTTCCAGAGAAAACAAAATCCTAAAATGAAGTTTTTCCAAATTGCTTCTCAGGTTTAATTAGACCTAAGGGCACTGAGAATGCCACCTCTGACTCTGTAAGTAGGGATAAGTCTATCACTATTAGTAAAGAAAATCAAAATGAAAAACCACTGCCATCAAGTCAGCTTTGACTCATAGTGACAGTAAACTATTTATAGGGGTAGAAAGCCCAGTCTTTCTCTCAAGAAAATGCTGGTGGTTTCGAACTGCCAACCATGCAGCATGCAGTCCAACTCAGAACCACTACACCACCATCAGGGCGGGCACGGTTACTCTCTGGTGCCACGTGGCCAAACTAAGATTCAACATAGTCCCACTGGCAGATGAAATGTGAGTGAGAAGGGAGGCTCTGGGTAATTGTGTTTGATAGCTTTGTATGATTTTTTTCAGGATGAGAAATATGGGGAAGCTGGCTATTGGGAACTTTTTACAATAGACAAACTGGTAAATAAGCAGATGAACTGAGGGTTTCAGAAGTTCGACTCAAATGCTGCAGAAAAGACCTCAAATCTTCTATTTCTATTCAAAAAGAAAGCTTGATTTCTTCTAGAAACAGAACTGATATTTCTGAAAACCAAAGCCAGAGTCTTATCATACATGTAGTGGAATTAAAATGCCCGCTTTATTCTCAACCTAAAAAGGTGCCTGATATTAAAGTGAGAACACCAATTGGAAAGACATGGGACTCTGAAACTTGTTCAATGCTATCAGATCGGCTCCACTCTAGTGACCTTATGCACAACAGAATAAAACATCGCACGATCCTCTGCTAGCCTCACAATGTGCCCGAGTCCATTGAGGCAGCCACTGTGGCAACCCAGCTCGTTGAGGGCCTTCCTCTTTTGGGCTCCCTCTCAGCTTTACCAAATACAAGTCCTTTTGCAGGGACTGGTTCTCCTGATAATATGTCCACAGTAGGTAAGATGTCGCCTTGCCATGCTTGCCTTTAAAGAGCACTCTAGCCTTACTTCTTCCAACATAGATTGGTTTGTCCTTTCAGCAGTCTGTCCAATATTTTTCTCCAGCACCATCATTTGAATGAATCGATTCCTCCTTGGTCTTCCTTCTTTACTATCCAACTTTCACACGCATAGAATACAATGAGGAATGCCATGGCCTGGATCAGGCTCACCTTCGCCCTCAAAGTAACATTCTTGCTCTTCAATACTCTAAAGAGGTCTTGTATAGCAGATTTACCTAATGCAATATGTCATTTGATCTCTCTTGATTGATGCTTCCAGGAATATAGATTATGGATCCAAACAAGACAAAAGTCTTGACAATTTCAGTCTTCAATTGTGAAGATTTTAGTCTTCCTTACATTGAGTTGTAATCCATACCAAAGGCTACATCCCTTGATCTCCCATCAGCAAGTGCTTCAATCCCTCCCCACTTTCACCAAGCAAGGATGTGTCATCTGCATATTGCCGGTGAAAATAAGGCTCCTTGCAATCCTGATGTCACATTCTTGATACAAGGCAGCTTCTTGTCTCTCAGCTTGTTGTACTGCAGTGGTTTGTGGTGGAGCTCTGACAATGGTGTGTCACATGCCAGCAGGGCCATCCAAAGGGAAGAGGTTTTAGTAGAGCTTCCAGGCTAAGAACAAACAACGAAGAAGGACTCATTGGTTTCCCGCTTTGGAGGAAGAAGCTGCTGAAAACCTTATGCATCGCTTCGAAGCTTTCTCAAAGAGTGAAAGCCTGGCCCTTGAGATGAAAACATAGGCGCAGATCATACAGAAGATGGAGACACTGAGCCCACATTCCATTGATCTACTGCAGTCATTAACACCAGGCCTCCCATTTACGAGAAGAATCCAGTCTCTGTAAAACCATCATGCCCCCACCCACCCATACTTGAAGAAATGGCCCTAACTGTGTGTGTTAACCTGGCACCAAAGGCTGTACCCAGAGCACTGCCTGAGGCAAATGCCTTACAAGCTATTGCTGCAAGCTCCCAGGAAATGCCGTCACCACTCATTTTTGCTGATTGGCCTATAATTAGACTAGTCACGGGGAGTCTGCAAAGGTGAACTTCAGGTGGTGACCGAGGAAGAGGCACGCTACACTGCTAAAAAATTGCCAGAGTATTCTAACATGTACAGACAGAAACCTGGAGACATGCAGGTGTCCTCAACTACGGCCCATGCACCACATGTGGCCCTCCGAGGACATTTATCCGGCCCATTGGGTGTTTTTACCCCGTTTGTTTTTTTTACTTCAAAATAAGATATGTGCAGTGTGCATAGGAATTTGTTCATAGTGTTGTTGTTTTTTAATTACAGTTTGGCCCTCCAATGGATCTGAAGGACAGTGAACTGGCTGCTGTTTAAAACGTTTGAGGACCCCTGAATAGGATGGTTATTAAATGTGGGGTAAAAATGCAAGGGATATAAGGTTAGATCAGTCTAAATTTATTGATATGGGCCCATGCAGGAAAGATTCCTTATTCAATGTTTCTGCTTGAAATGTTGGGAGAGGATCTAATAGGTTATTTTGTTGCTTCACTGAAGCATGTGTTGTGAGATGGCCTATTCAATTCGAAGTACCAGACCTACCTTGGCACCCTAAAGAAGCAAGCATCCAAGGTCTGAGGGAAATTGGCATGTAAATTAAAGGTCCCAGAGCTCTTACGCCATCCATATCATTATGCTTGGCTCCACTTTGAGAAGGAAGCTCAGTTCTTTCCAACTTGAGTGGCTCATTTTCTGCATTAGATCTAATGATGCTCTGCTGGTATTCCTAATTTTCCCTGGCTAATTTCTCAGAAGTGGACAGCCTGTTTCTTCTTTACAGTCTATTCAGTTCCACTCAAACCCGCTCATTTTGGGTGACCTCCTAGTATTTGAGCTGATATAGGGATTCTGAGGCTAAAACTCTCCCCCGAGCAGGTCACCTTAGCTGTCTCCCATGGAGTAGCTCACAGCCACCCAGCAAACCAATTCTAAATCGTAGTGAGTAATGTAAGAATCGATCCAGTTACATGAAAGGGAACTTCTTCAGAGTCCAATCTTTTCTACTGCATATCTTCTGGGAAAGCAGCCTACTATATTTCACAACTAGAATAAATTCAGAAGTTAGAGGTTAGGGCAGCAGGAATATTAAAGGCAAAGAACTGAAGGGAAGGTCAAGTCAGGCCAAAGAATTGGTTAACATTCAATGGGATTAGAATCTAGGATCCATTTCTTTCCTGCACAGCTGGAAACTACAATATTGGTTTATTTTCAAACAAGATTATGACAGATTATCTCTGGACTGGGCCACAATAAAGACAACTGCAGGTGGAAATGTGGCCCGTAACTTTGAATCAAAAAATTTAAGCAATGAGCAGCCTATAAACAGTGAGATTTTTAACCCTCGTCCCCCATTAAGGCCTAGAACAGTGAGTAGCAGTCTTATGCTGATACTTATTGCTATATTAACATGATTGAGCTCTTGACTTGCATGATATGTGAACTATATGCCAATAACATGATTTTTAAAGTATTGCTATAAACTCATAAAAAGCTTGAGTGAACACAAATATCAAAATGTGAAGTTAACGATTTTCCTTGGTATGTCCTCCATCTACATCTGTCCACTTCTGCAGTGGTTTGCAATCACTCTACTCCCGCTACACCCTCCATTCTTCAATTTACTCCACATCCAAACGGCAGTCCGGGTATCTTCTGAGGGCTTACATTGTGTGCCTCCTACATTTTATTTGAATTTGCAGAACAAAAAGAAATTGGAAGGAGCAAGACCAGGACTGTAGAGTGGATGAGGTAAGGTTTCCAAAGGAAATTCACACCAGACAGCCCTTGCTACCCTGAGAATGAGCAGGTGCATTTGGGGGAAGGAAAACGATTGCCCAGTGTGGCCTTTCCTACCTTTTCCTCACCAATGCAGTTTTCCATGTTTTTCATTTTCTTCCCAATAAGCCCCGTAATCATCCTGTCGATAGAGAGACTCTACCAAGATGATTCTTTTGGAGCTTGAAAACACAGTTATCACAGCTTTCTGAATTGATTTATGCCTGAGCTTAACTAGTCCAGCAGACTTCCCAGAAGCTGCTGTTTTTGATGAGACCTTTTCATTTGGAGACACCCTGATGAGATTAAGACACATTTATTACTGAGACCGTTTGTTTGCAGCCATCTGCTGGTTTCAGAGAGATGTGGTGTTGTTTTTGTGTTTTGGAATAAACCCTTGCACGTATGAATTGGAACACTAATAGTAATACTTTTTTACTTACCTTTCTGAAATGAACCCCAGACAGCAGATTGGATAGTCTGTTCTTGAGAATCAAAAAGATAATAAATAAGCAGATAAATAGATTACTGAGTGAATCACACTCCTCAAAGAATTCTACAGATATGAACATCAGGGGTGAGCAGTGCTTTCAATGAAATAGATGATGTCACTACTTTTGCGCCCACATGCATATAATTTCCAATTTGCTTCTTAGTGTCATATTTTAAATGAGAATGAGCAGGGAAAGGCCAAGAGACATTTTAGGAAAATGTATGAGATGAGAAATGAATTTAAATAAGTAGAAAAACATAAGGGATGCGGAGGAAAGCAAACACAAGGGAAAAATGCAGAAAACATAAGAAAAATTCAACAAAATTATAATGAATTTTCCCAGAGCAGTAAGATAAGAAAGAAAGAATAAACATACCCTAGTAGTACTGTGGGTTACACATTGGGCTGCTCACCACACATTCAATAATTTGAAACCAGCAACCACACCAGGAGCTAAAGATCAGATTTCCTATTTCAGTAAAGATTCACAGTCTCAGAGACCACAGGGGAAATTCTGCTCTGTCCCACATGGTCATTATGTGTTAGAATTCATTTGATGACAGAGAGTGAGTGAGTAACAGGAATAAACTAAGGATTTTGGGTGCCAGAAACTGTTCTTTGAAATTGAAACTACGGAGAAAGTAATAAAATATAACAAATAAAATTCAATAGAAGAGTTTCAACAATGAAATTGAGGAAGGAAACAAAGAAAGGACATTTTAAAATCCAGCACGAATGACTAAAAACTAATCTCAGGCTGATGGATTAAAAATACACACGGTTTAACTTGGAAATGAAGCCACCGGCATAGTTTGAAACAGAAGAACCGAAGACTAAGGAAGAGTATTTCCCAGGGAGAAAAAAAATAGAGAGCCATCTATTATATTTGACCACATTTATCAGAGGTTAATAGGTCAACAACAGAGTGTAGGAATAAATGAATGGTACATAGAAAATTAGGTGAATAAAAGTAAATAGAAAATTATCAATGCCCCTCAAGTTATTTTTAATAAAAAATTAGCCATGGTTACATGTTTTGTATACAGGTAAATTTATCTGACCAAATAAAAACTATAGATGGTTTAACCAAAATTATGAAGGTTGAGGAAAAGAAGAGCATATCATGGTTATGATGTAAGAGAGTTCATCTTCATTTTCTACAGTAAGAACCAAATGCTCACTTTCAGAAAACACTGGAAGTTTTTAGATAATAAAAAAGGAAACATTGAAAATATGCTTTATTTATAACCCCAAAAATTTCACTCATAGAGAAACTGCTTATGTAACACAAGAATGTTCTTTCACACATTACTTCAGCTTAAGAATGAAAACCACAAACTCGAGGATAATATAGTCTACTTAAGCTGTGGTATATTCCTAAAATGGAAGGCTCTAGAGAGATTCTCAACCCCAGCACTGTTACAATTTGAGGCAGATTTATTGCAGGGTTGTGAGGCATTGTGTATTCCCATTCCCAACCCAGTAGACGCCGATGGCAACACTTACCCCTCAAAACCAAAAGTGTCTCAATGAAACCCATGTCATCAACTGAGTTTATCCAGGCTTTCCAAGGCTCTTGACAGATGGCTTGACCAAAATAAATAAATAACTAAATTTTGAAAACAGGGATTGATACAGAGGCTGCAGGACTGGGCTCACAAACAAGAACAGTTGTAAGGCTGGACGAGGATCTGACGGTGTTTCATTCTGTTGTGTATAAAGTCATATCAGTCAGAACCCACTCAATAGCACCTAAAAACTAACAGCAAATCTTTACCTACAGACAGCCTCATCTGTCCCTCAGAAAGTGCCCGGCAAGTTTGAATTTCAATCTTTTGATTAGTAGTTCCATGTTTACTCAACAGCACGACCAGAGGTCTTCAAAAATGTCTCTCGATGTAGCCAAATATATTCTGAGGGTGAGGATGAAGAATCATTCCTACGTGAGAACCACTACACTACAATATGATTATATTAATGGTATTAGACTGATCAAATCAAGCTATGTTTTCCAGGGATGTATAAATAGATAATTAAAACTAAAGGAAATCGAGGAATTTATGCAGGTAAGAGCTGTCACTCTCGGAGAATATGGAGCAGTTGTGATTTGGAAGAATTACATCGGCTTGAAAAGATGCTCATCATATAATTTGTGATGTATGAACGCCTTGTAGGATTTTCTCCTTTATAATCTTTAAAGGAGCAGATCAACGGGCCTATCTCCCATGGAGCTACTTGGTGGCCTTTGGCTTGACCAATGAGACCTTAACTACTGAGCCACCTGGGTTCCTTCTAATGTATCTAAAGCCCATTGCCATGGAGACAGTGCTGATGCTGGTAATCCTACAAAACAGTAGAACTACCCATAGGATTTTCAATGCTGACATCATTGAAGCCGAGTGCTACATCTTTTTCCCTCCAAGTGACTGATGGGGTCAAACCACCAATCTTTCATAAGATCAGCTGACTTTCAATTAGCAATGAAATATTTACCATTTAACCATTATCCTACCATTAATATATATCAATAGGTAAACATGTCTGAGTGGGCTTCAAAAATATCAAGAAAAAGTGAAATTAGAAGATAATGGAATTTTTCCTTGCATTTTTGAGCACCTGTGATAGACCGGGTTGACTAGAAAAACAAATCCAGGGACACTCATATATGTATAAGAAAGCTCTTTATGTCAAAGAGTAATTGAATATTAAGAAAACATCCCAGCCCAGTACAAATAAAGTCCATAAATCTGATATTAGCCCATAAGTCTGACCCTAGTCCATAAATTCCTCTTCAGACTCACACAGCACATGCAATGATGCTGAATGGAGGAGGATTACAGGCCAATGTGTGCAAAGTCTTGTGGATCCAATGGCTGTGGAAGCATCTCCAGGGATTTCTCAGGTTTCAATGTGGCTCCATGTGGCTTGTCAACAGGAATGTGAGAGCAGAGAGAGAAAGAGGGGCTGGCCTCTGGAGAGCCATTTATCTGGGTCACCCTCCAATCAAGCTGCCACCTGCTTGACAGGCTAAACCCTGCCCACATGTTCCCCTAACTGTCACAGTCCCTATTATGTAGTATGTAAACTAATGATAATATACAGATTATATTCTATATCATATTCTATAATTATTATATTTCTATAACTCTGTAAGTATACATTTATGCCCTTTTCTACATAACTGTTACATTTTACAATTTAAGAGTAAGAACATATTGATATCATCCAACTAAAACCCAAGAAACAGCAGTAAGAACATGTTTTTTAGAAATATGAAGGAAAACCCTGTTGAAAGCACTAGACTAAAGAGAGACAGGAAACATGACTTATTATATTAGGGATATGGAATTCATAAATGCAAAGGATTTGGGTGAGCAAAGGACAAGAAGCTACTGTAACTCATTTTAAACCTATTACAGAAACTATGTATATATCTATTATTTAAATCACTATACAAATTAATTCAAAAAAGGACTTTTGATAGAATGGGGCACGTGGACACAGTTCCCAAGTCACGCACTCTTCTGGCTAGAATCTTGATACAACTTGATAATGGTAATAAGGTTTATTATACACGAGTGTCTGAATTCTTTACTAAGTGAGCAGAACAAAAGCACTTTGCAATGTTTATTAAAATCCATTACGCCAATAATTCTCAATGGGGATTTTTATAATAGAATACATTCAGCATAATAAGTGCCTGCTCATATTGTACTTAATTAATTTATTAAAGTTTAAACTTTATGGAAAGTCATACCCATCAAAGCTAAACCTGCTGCAACTGAATTGACAACAACTCACAGCGGCACTGTGAGGTTTGTCAGAATATAAATCTTATGGGAGCAGATGGCCTCATAGATCATAAAGTAGAAAAAAAGGAAACAATGGTGGATAGTACACATTGTAGTTAGCACTCTAAAAATATATTCTTCAAGAGAGTTAAAATATAAGCCTAATAGTAAGTACATAAATTGTGCAATCATAATAATAAATAAACAATAGCATGGGGGTCAGAGAAGATGAAATTCTAGCGGAAACAATATTGAGCCATTCACAAGTTACAATAAACTTTTGAAATTGGAAAGGAAACCGCAAACATCCTACAAAGAAAAAATTATATTTTAACAAAACAAACAAGAAAAATGCAATATAAGCAAGTAAAAAAATAAGATGAAAACAAAAAAGCAAAGAGTATCAAGAAGACAACCAAGAAAGCAAAGGAAAACAAGATAAAAAATTATCATGAAAACTGAAACTAGTACCACCATAAAAATAAATAACAAAATGACATCAACAAAACCAAATTTATTAATAACAAAACTGAATGTAAACAGACTGAATTCACCATTTAGAAACAAAGATTAGTAGAATGGGTTTTAAAAAAAGACCCTCTAATATAAAAATATAACAAAAACATACTGTAGATATAAAAATAAACAGATTAAAAATTAAAAGATGGAAAAACTATATCAAGCTAATAGCAGTCAAAAGAAAGCTAGAGTAGCAATACTAATCTTAGACAAAATAGACTTGTTAGTGATATAATGGGAGACATAGAAGATCATTATATAATTAAGAAAACTTTAATTGAATAATAAACCATAAATATCATGAATATATACACACCAAATGAAAGACAGTAAAAATAAATTAATAATTTTTATAGAAATGAAATAAATAGTTCATAACATGATAACACTAGGAGACTTCAAGACATCACTTTCAACTAAGGATCAATCAATTAGAAAGAAAATCAGCAAAGATACAAAAATATTAAATAACATAATCAATTTCATTTGATAAATATATTTAGAACACTTCACCCAAGAAAATTTAATTTCACTTTCTTCTCCAACACAAAGCAAGCATGAATAAAGTTTAAAATATTGAGATAGTAAAATAGATTTTTTCAGATCATAATGCTGTAAAATTAGAAATCATCCATAGAATGGTTAACTTCAACAATCCGAATACATGAATGTTGAAAAACGTGTTACTTAAGAACCACTGATAACTGAAGAGATAAAATCATTTCCTGAAAAAATGAGAACAAAAATACAGCAAATCAAAACCTTTGCGGCAGGCATAAACAATATTCAGAGGGCAGTTTATAGCAATAACTGCATCCATCAATAACAGAAAGAATGAAAATAAACACCTTTAGTCATCAACTACAACAATTGGAAAAATCAGATGTTAGAAGAAAAGAAATAATAAAGATTAGGACAGAAATAACTACATCAGAAAAAAATTTTTTAAACCATAGAAAAAATCAGTAAGACCAGAAGTTGGTTCTTCAGAAAGAGTAACAAAACTTGTAAACTACTGGCAAACAGAACAAAGGAAAGGAATTAGAAAAGAATAAATTCTATGAGTAAGAAATTAAATGGATGATATTACAGCAGAACCCAATGATAGTTTTAAAAAAATCACACAGTATTATGAAAAATTGTACTCCAACAAATTTGAAAATCTAGAAAAAATGGATACATTTCTAGAAATGCATTCTTTACCTAAATTACCACAAAATGATATAGAAATTTCAGCAATTCTGTCGTATGAGAAGCAATAGATCTAGTCATTAAAAAAAAAAAACAACTCCCAACATCAAAAAGTCCAGATCCAGAGGGTTTCACTGTGGATTCTATCAAATATTTAGAGAAAACAATACTAAATTTATATCAACCCTCCCACAATATATAAATGGAAAATATACTATCAAACTCATTTTATGAACCATCTATAACTGACTCATAAATCAGGCTATGACATGGTCAGAATTGGAAATTGCAGACCAATATCTCTAATCCCTATCAATGCCAAAATCTATATTCTAGTCCACAGAATTCTATGAAGTACCATATGTATCTACGATACATATGTATCACGATCAAGTGGAATTTATAACAAATATCAAGGATGTTTTAATATTAGAAAAATAATCGATGTAATTCACAAACATAAAAAATGAAAGAAGAGCTATATGATTATGTCAATCGATACAGAAGCCATTTGATGGAATTCAACATGCATTCTTGAAAAAACACTATAAAATAGGCATTGAAGGGAAATTTCTCAACATAGTAAAAGTCATATATGCCTCAGCCTGTGTCTCACGATGGAGAGAAATTGAAATTATTTCCTCTTCACCCCAAACTAAACAGGATTGCCCTTTCCCACCAGTTTACGTTAACATACTCTGGGAAGTGTTAGCCAGAGCAGTCAGACACCAAAAATATATGAAAGGGACCCCATAGGCACAGACGAAACAGACTCTTTATTTGCAGACGACATAATCTTATAGACAGAAACCTCAGAGCCGATTAAAACATTGCTTGAGATCATTGAAAAATTGGGTTATCAGATCAACATATTCATTTTTCCTAAGATAAGATGTCCTCTAAATGGAACATTTCAGCTGGACTCTGGGGGGGGATAATTGTATTATTGTTTTTCTTTACTTATTTGTTCTGGTGGGTGAGAAAGGAATAAAAAGAGATGGTCTGTTAATATACTTTTTATTTCTTCTCCCCAAGACAGGCCTGGAGTCGATTACATACCCAAAGGGGGATGAACAACCGAAATATGGGTGAAGGGAGACAGTGGAGGTGTAAAATATGAAAATAATAATAATTTATCAAGGGGTTACGAGGGTGGTAGGATTGGGGAGGGGGGAAGAAGAAGATCTGATAGCAAGGCCTCAAGTAGAAAGAAAATGTTTTAAAAAATGATGATGACAACATATGGACAAATGTGCTCGAGACAATTGATGTATGACTTGTTGTCAGAGGTGAAAGAGCCCCAATAAAATTAGTTATATTTTAGCAAGCAAAACATCAGGTTTCCCTTGCCATAAATAAAATGACTACAACTCAGATCATGTGCATGAGAAATGACCTTCCTTTTATTGAAAAGAATGGTGACTGATAGTAGATTGCAATGAGATTTAGTGTTATTTTCTGTAAGCAATTATTGACCTACTAGGCCACCCAGATAACTTATCTAAGAAACAAACAGTCTAACAAACTAGATAAAAATCTTCCTCTACAAAGGGAAAAAGAAAGAACCTTAGAGAAAAGTGTTAGATAATTCATTTCCAGGAACATTGCTTGAGGAATTAAGTTGAATGTCAATTATAAGTTTTCCTATAAGAAATCAATATTAGTAAGTCAAGGCACAACAAATAGAATGATAAATTCAAATAAACCCCATCACATTCAGGACAAATGGCAAATTATCCAGCTCAAACAGCTGAAGGAATGAGTAAGACCCATATCGAGCCATAGAACACTTTGTACTATGTATCAGCATGAAAAGCAAAACTCAAATCAGTTTCTTTTGAAGTTCATTGTTGCAGAGTACAACTGCACTTCCTGTTTTATGACTGGTGGTTTCTAGGGTGAGCACTGGGCTGCAATTTCAACCCACCAGCTCCCAGCCGCTCCTCAGGAGAAAGATGTGGTTATCTGCTCTTGGACATCTTTATAAAGGCTATACAAGGTCTCTGTGCATCTGAATCAATTTAATGGCCACAGATTGGGGTTTGGAGGTTAGGTTAGTTAGGTTGGGTTGGGTTAGGTTAGTTAGGTTAGTTAGGTTAGGTTAGTTAGGTTGGGTTGGGTTGGGTTAGATTAGTTAGGTTAGGTTCAGTTCGGTTAGGTTGGTTAGGTTAGGTTGGTTAGGCTAGGTTAGTTGGGTTAGGTTAGTTAGGTTAGGTTAGGTTAGTTAGGTTGGGTTGGGTTGGGTTAGATTAGTTAGGTTAGGTTAGGTTCAGTTCGGTTAGGTAGGTTAGGTTAGGTTAGGTTAGGTTGGTTAGGCTAGGTTAGTTGGGTTAGGTTAGTTAGGTTAGGTTAGGTTAGTTAGGTTGGGTTGGGTTGGGTTGGGTTGGGTTAGATTAGTTAGGTTAGGTTAGGTTCAGTTCGGTTAGGTAGGTTAGGTTAGGTTAGGTTAGGTTGGTTAGGCTAGGTTAGTTGGGTTAGGTTAGTTAGGTTAGGTTAGTTTAGGTTAGGTTAGGTTAGGTTAGGTTAGTTAGGTTAGGTTAGGTTAGTTTTGTGAAGCAGATCCAGAACATTCATCGGAGGCACCTTTATGTAGATTTGGTGTGCAGCCCGGTCATTTACTATTTGCATCCGGGACATCCTTATGACCTTTCTCATATCATTGACCACTAAAGGGAAAAAGGTGCTTTTGTTTATTCCTCAAGTTCACCCTAAACTGAAGAATCTCTCTAAAAGCACTTCCAGGATATTCTCTAGATACACTTCAGTTCTAGTGTTTTAGAAAAAAATTATAATCCAATAAGTTTTGGGGTGTTTTTGTGCTAAGAAAAACACTCAAACTAGGGTTTGATGAGTAGGGGGAAGCACATAGTATAAAATATTTCAAATAAGAATAGTCTTTGTTTTATTTTGTTTCTTCCTAATCATAGATGAGCAATAAATGTTTGATGTGCAATTGGGGCTGATAAAAAGTGGTTGTGAAGAAATCTGTCTCCTTTACAAAAAGTAATAGGCTTTCATGACACAGCCACTAACTATCACTAGTAGCCAGGACCTGCACAGACTCTTGCCTTTTAGATTGTGATGCTTGTTTCTACCCAACCCAACCACATATACATACACAAACATACACCAACATACATGGACCCTCATCTCAATTCAGACTCCTGTAGCTCCAACAGCTTAGAGTGCTTAAAAAAAAACAGCATTGGATAAGAAATTAAAACCCTACCTTTTCCCTCAATAGTAGCCTTGTTTATGTAACAGACTGCAGCATGTTAATTAAGTCTGGCTTTCTGGAATAAAATATGCCTTTTGAAAATCCTGCAAAGCCCCTAATCTATGATAAGTGGCAATCTTTTCCATCATTCTGTTCTTTCACATTGCAACTCCTCTGTTTAAAGTAATCCATGGAATTTTAGAGCTATTCTTGCATAAGAACATTGTTGCATCCAAATCACACAGGAACACCAACCTGAACTTGTGTAGTTTTGCAGTTCTTATTCTTCTTGGCCTCCCTCAAATGGCTAGCTCGCTAGATGTGCCAAAACATGCTGTGTGCCCAGAGGCTCTCAAGCCAGTTAAGTCTAACAAGAGTCAGTAGCTTCACTCTGTAATTTTGATATCTGTTCCCTAATATTAGTAGAAGTCAAAATTGTCAGTGAAAGAATAAACACATTAAATCAAAGAACTAGATGTCCTTTAATCTAACATCAAATCAAAAATATCAAGATTAACAAAGAGTGGATTTTCTTTTTAAACTATACATTTTTATGTACACTAAAAAGCTCTAGAAAGAATGACCCAAGAATGTAGCAAGAAGCACTTCAAGAGCCAGATATTTTTCCTTGTAAACAACAATTCCCACTAGAAATAACCAGAGCTCCTTAGAGAAATGAAAAATTCAGCTCTTGAGTAAGAGTAAGATGCCTCTGAAATCTCATCCTACAGAGAGCAAGGAAGCTATGAAAAAGAAGTTTACACTTTGGGCTAGGTCTGGTTTGAGAGAGAGAGAGAGAGAGAGAGAGATTCCATATTGGAGTTTATTTCTGTTGTATTTTGCCATTGTGGGTAACCTTCTTGAATTTTTGTTCTGTGATTCTCTGTTTTGTGGTATATTAAATCCAGGAGTAATGAACCTATAGAGAAAATAACTCAAATAAGGGTTCCCAGAGGGGTCCTGGGGGAGATGTGGGGTAAAGGGGAGCTAATATCAAGGAATTCAAGAAGGAAGAAAATGTTTTGAAATGTATTGTAGTAACAATATTGCTTGATGCATTTAAACTATGAAATAGTATAATGTCTAGATTAGCTCCTAATAAAATGGTTTGGAAAAATAAAATTTAAATTAAAAGAAAGTCAGATCCAAAGACAGAAGTCAACTTGAATTACTTTCCAAATAGCAAAGGTGAGAAGAGATATTTTGAGAAATGAAGAGAACAATGATTGTAATGGTTTTAAATACATAAATGGGGGGGGGAAAGAGGAGCTGATACCAAGGGTTCAAGTAGAAAGAAAATGTTTGGAAATGATGATGGCAACAAATGTACAGATGTGCTTGACACAATGTATGTATGGATGGATTGTGATAAGAGTTGTATGAGCCCCAAATAAATGATATTTTTAAAAAGAAATATGTTGAAACTCAACAAGTTCAAAATAATAAAAAAAATTAAACAATCAAATTTTAAAACTCAACAATCATCACTGAACTCTATTTTTCATCTTCTGTGTGGCTACTGTAAATGGCATTGTTTTCGTGATTCCCTTTTCAGAGTTCTCTTCTAGGAATCTCCTACAAGAATTCAGTGCCTTTTTTGTGTGTTAATATTGTACTTTGCCATGCTGCCAAATCTTTCAATTATGCTATATCTTGTTTGTCAAGTATTTGGGATTTTCTATATAGAAAATCATATCATCTGTGAATAGAAAAATTTTTGCCTTTTTTTTGGCTACTTTGGGTGCCTTTGATTTATTTCTGTTGTCCAATTGCTAAAATGTTCATGACAATATTGAGTAAGCATGTTGGTACAGGGCACCCTGTCTAGTTCCTGTTTATAGGGAGAAGCTTTCCGTTTCTCTCCATTGAGCAAGATGTTGGCCACTAGTTTTACCAATATGCCTTTTATTCCGTTGAGAAATTTACCTTCTGATGCTATTTTGTTGATTGTTTATATAAAAAATGGGTAGCGAGTTTTGTCAAATGTCTTTTCTGCAATTGACATAATCATAGTTTCATCTTTAGTTTCATTCCTCTAGAGTGGACTACCTTGATATTTTCCCCCAATGCTAAATCACCTATGTATGTATACCTGTTATAAATCTTCCTTGATCATAGCGTATTTTAAAAATATTTTGTTTTATTCTCTTGGATAGGATTTTGTTGAGATATTTTGCATACATATTGATAAAGGAGGCTGACCTGTAATTTTTTTATTCTCACAATATCTTTGCCTGATTTTAGTAAAAGGGTTATGTTTGCTTCACAAAATGAATGCCAGAGTTTGCTTTCCTATATTCTGAAATTTTAAATGTGGAATTAGTGTCAATTCCTCTAAAGGCCTGGAAGAATTCCCTGGTGAAACTCTGTGTTCCTGAACCTTTATTTATCTGGAATTCTTTTGTTACCTTATCTATTTCTTCTTTTGTTATTGGTCTGTGGAGATTTATACACCAGTCTGTGTTAATTTGGGTATGTAGTGTGCTTCATGTAATCTGTCCGTTTCTTCTAGGTTTTCCAATGTGCTTGTAGTACCATCTTTCCTCACATTGTGTTGAGGTCTTTTTTATTTCTGCTGCTTCTGCTTTCATGGAGTCCTTTCTTATTCTTCATATTTGCATCTTCTCTTCCTTTTCCTTCATTAAATCTCCCAGTGGCTTATTCATTTTGTTAACCCTTTAAAAGAACTAACTTCTTTTTTGTTGATTTTTTTTCCCGTTGATTTGCTGCTCAAATCTTTATTATATCTTTTTGAAGGTTCTTTTGTTGCTCTGTTCTAGTAGTTGAAGATGATGGATTCTCCAATTATCCAGGTTTTGGAGTTTGGGTTTTATTTTTTAAGTATAATGCTGTTCAGTTCCCATGTGTGTGATTTTCCCCTTTAATCTTATTATCGTTGATTTCTAATTTTATAATCTGAGAAAATGATTCATAATATCTCAATGTTCTTAATATTACTAAATATATTAAAATAAGCCAGGGATAAATTTTTTTCTCATGTGAGAAATATTTAAATGTAGAGCAAATTTAGGTTGGGTCAAAAGGGAGGTTAAATGAACAGGTTTATTATATCATAATTCCATGCACTATAATCAAGTTTGGCGTCATCTCTGAAAATTAGGTTTTATGTCAACATGGATGGGCCAAGATTCTTGAGATGATATAGCATGGTGTGCTCAACTGCATGATGGGATCTTCTGTGAGACAGCCAAGCAATTGTTGGTAGAAGAGGGTGGAGTACAACCTCCTCAATCTGGTCACAGTCTTACCATACTTGAGGGAGGTTTCCTTAGGGGAGTGCCCAACTGTGGTAGTTGCACAGTCTGGTGTCCATTTGAGAGGATTACAAATGAAGGGGTGGAGTCTCGCCTGTCAATCAAGATATAACCAGGGAGGCCTCTATGTGGGCATGGCCTTCTGAGAATTCTGGAAACTCCAGTATTTTCCTCCTTGGAGACAGGAAACACTTTCTCTCTCTGCTCACTCCCTTGGAGACGCTCTACTGACAAGACGCAAGGCACTACGCTGATAGACCCCGAACCCTGGGGACAGGGCACGTGGAGACACTGCAAGTACTGAGATGCTTACAGCGCCACTGATCCAAACACTTTCTGCCCACTGACCTGTGACTGTCCTGCATTCGGCATCATTGATGTATTTTGTAAATCTGAAGAGGACTTTATAGATTGGTATCGGACATATGAGCTAAGATCAGATCTATGGGCTTGGACTGGACTAGGCTGGGATGTTTTCTCAATAGTCAACTGCTTTTGTATATAAAGCTCTTTCTTATACATATATGTGTGTCCATGGATTTGTTTCTCTAGTCTACTGAGACTCATGCACCAACTCTTGGTATGGATTAGTAGTGTGTGGAAGACCATTTCTGTTGCATCTGGTATATTGACTGCCTGTTCTATCAACTGCCAGCCCTGGTAACCATCAAAGGACTGCAGGCCTTGGATTTATTTAGCCGATCTTGGATTCATTTGGCTCTGCATCCAAGAGTCTGTGGCCTTCCTGAAGCTGCACAAGTCAATAGAAGCCTTGAGCTTACGTCTAACCCACAGACTTGTATTAGACTGACAACTCTGGAGCCGTGTTGTGATGTAGGTTTCTCTACATGCACATACACAAATAAGCATCCCTGGTTGTGTTTCCCTAGATAACCTAGCCTAAAATATTTGTGGGGTGGTTCCAGGGAAACAAAATTGTAAATATGAGTTTTTTAAATTGGTCCTCCAGTCTGATTAGGCCTAAAGGCACTGACAACTTGTCCTTGGACTCTGTTAGTATGGATAAAACTGTCATAATTAGAAAAGAAGGTGCTGTTCTAATAAGCCAACAGATTTTTTCTGAAAATCAAATTCAGAGTCTAACATACGAGTAGCTGAATTACACCACCAACTTAATTCTTGGGCTAAAAAAATGTCTGATGTTAAGGTGAGGGCATTGATTGGTACGAAGGGGGCCCTGAAAGTTAGGATGGGGAAATGAGATAACAATCCAAAAGATGGGGACTTTGATCCCCTGTGTTCCATTAGGCTACTGCAGCCACCAAAACCAACCCTCCCATCTGAGGAGGTTAATCAACTCTCAGTATATTGTCACCCACAAATATACTTGAGATTAGCCCAACTTTGCATATTGATATGGCATCAGAGGCTGTACATGTGGTATTGCCCAAGGCAGACACCTAATAAGCAAGCTGTTGCTCCAAGTTCCCAGGAATATCCTCACTACTCATTACTGTGTTTAGACCCTATAACTAGACTTAGGTCACATCAAGTACCCAAAGATGAAGTCCAAGTGGTGACCCAGGAAGAGGCATGTTATAATCCCAAAGAACTGCTAGAGTTTTCCAATATGTACAGACAGAAACCCGGAGAGAGACACATGTGGGAATGGTTATTAAGGCTGTAGAGTAATGCAAGGAATGTAAGGTGGATCAATTTGATTGTGCTGATATGGGCCCTCTATGCACAGATTCCTTATTCAAAGTTTCATCGTGAAATGTTAGGAGAGGATCCAATTGTTTATTTGATTATCTATCCATTTATTTATTCATTTGTTTGTCCACTGAACTCTGAGTTGTGAGATGGCCTAGTCAAGTTGAAGTACAAGACCTACTTTGGTATTTTATAGAAGTATTCAAAGACTTAGGGAAATTATTTAGCATGTTAATGCGAATTTATCAAGACAAACCCATAAGCACACAAATTAAGCACCTCAAGGACACAAGTTTTACCAAACAGTAAGAAACAAAATTTGTGAAGGATTCCCAACTTCTTTGAAGACTCCTGTGTGTTTGCTATGTTATGTAATCCGCTGTGCACACAGGGCCCAATCAGTTCCGCGGCAGGCTTAATTCACTCAGGGAAGTTCCCACTCATGCCTAGCTGACATAAAATAGCATCGACTGGTGAATGGCTAAAGCAAATGTGGTATATTCATAAACTAGAATACCATGAAAAACTCAAAACTCACTGCCGTTGAGTAGATGTAGACTCCTCCTAGCCCTATAGGACAAGGTGGAGCTGCCCTGTACGTTTCTGAAATGAGAAAACCCCGTCTGTCTCCTGCAGAGTAACTAGTGCTTTCCAGCTGCTGACATTTCTGATGTCACTGGGGCTCCTTCCTAGAATACCATGCAGCAATTAAAGGGGACAAATTAATGAACAGCGCTACATTATCCATGAACCTCAAATATCGTACAGAGTCCAAGCCAGGCATGTGATCCAAAAGCAATGACCACTTTTCCAGTATTCTATTTATAGCGAATGTTCAGAAAAGGCAAATTTATAAACACAGAAACAGATTAGTGGCTGCCTAGAGCTTAGATGAGAAAATAACATCTGGAATCTTTCTGGAGTGATAGAAATATTCTAAAAATAGATTTGGGCAATGCTAAAACTTCATAAATGTATTAAGAATAATTGATTATATACTTAGAACAAGTTAATTTCATGGTCTGTGTTCCATAGAGTTGTTCTAAAAAGTTGAAACAAGCCTACAAAACTTCCAGAATCGTAGGGCGGAGGGAGGTCATCGGTGGGGCCATGCGCTGAGTGCTCTGTCACTCTACCCCCAAAAAACTTGCAGAATCGTTCTTCTGATCCAGTTCAGGCTCACCAAAAACTAAAATAACAGACTGGGAAAGCAAGCATTGTACTGTCAAAGGATGCATCACGCAGAAATTTTGAACCCAAGTACAAATTAATAAGAGCACCTTATTTTCCCTGAATTGTGTTCCTTGAAGAATGGTTATGTATAAATGGGTATTTGATCCTGCCAGAAATCAGTCCTTCTCTTCTGGAGTTTCTTAAATAGCAGAAATGTTGTTTGCATTACTTCAGTACTGTAAATCCTGCCAAACTCAAGCATAAAGTTGATTATAAAGCACATGTTTCATGACTTATTATGTATCACCAGGACTTTGCAGTGCACTTTTCAGAAAAAAAAAATCTCTTGTTTGCTAAACAGTTCTTGAAGTCTATCTCAATGGTCTAGAAATATCTTCCCTAAATGCCGGTGGAAACATACAAAGTTATCTAACATTTCCCATCTTTTTGATGGTTTGCTTATTTATTTGCAAACAAATTAAAGAGCACTCCTACAACTGATTGTAACAAGGATCCCAGCAATAATTTTTTTGTTTTAATATAGTCGATACTTTCCCAGAATCTTTTTTCCCCCACATCCTACAAGGCTTTGACAGATGAGAAATCACTGAACCTGGGGTAGTCCTGCTCGTCTCCACTCGACTACAACTGGAGCCAGACAAACAAAAATAAGAACCAAATGAGTGGGTTCTGGTTCATGGAGACCATGTAGGGAAGAGTTCTATAGAGCTTCCATGACTAAGCATTATGGTGTCCAATTGCCACATTTTTCTACTGTGCAGTAGTAATGGGTTCAATCTGCTGAGATGTGGTTAGCTATTGAACACTTAACCAATGAGCTAGCTACCAGGGCTCTTGATTACAACTGGGTAACACAGTATTTTTAGGCTTTTAAAGTTTAAACTGATTATAAACTTACAAGCATTATTAACTTTCTTTATGACTAAATAGTATATGGCCACTATTTAGAGGGATTTCAGATAACTTAAAATACTCCTGCTCTTGCTTCTTTCTTTCAAAGAGCTGAATGTGAGGGTTATCGGGTACTAGTTGAGCAAGTAGCATTTAAGGGTCCCAGATTGTCCTTGTCTAACTCATACATACAAAAAACCAGCAGTGTGACATAATTTAATGAAGATGTGTATTCTCTTTCAAATTTTATTTCAAATTTGTTTCTCTTTCAGAAGTTTGGCTCTTCCTCAGTGTTGCAGAAGATTACACAAAGCATATAAGCATATCTTACTGCCTAACAAAGGCAGGAAGAGATTTAGTAAAAGGCATTGGCATCATCCTCCATATATCATTCCTTCCACTCGATATTGCTTGCTTAAAGCTGATTGACTCCAGTAGATTTTGAATTAATCTGAAGTGATTCCAGACTTGCTTTCAGGTGATTCACACCGCCTTCGTGGGCGTGAGACTAGATATCAGCTGTTCCTTGTCAAGTTGCTCCCTAGTCATAGAGACCAATGACTACAAGGAGACCAGATGGTGATCAATAGGGTTTCACAGGGCTGATTAATAGGGGTTCACACGGTTGATTTTTCAGAAGCAGATAACCATCTTAGGCTGGAAGCTTGACTGATAGCTTTTGAACACCTTCATGATAGGCAAGTAGTGACTGTACTTAACATCAATAGGCCAACAATCATTCCAGTTATTCTAGATAAAAGCTGAAAATTCTACCATAGAACCACACTACCACCCCCAAACTGGATGACACATTATCATCTAGGAAATGTGGAGTCATAGAGACCCTACAGAGCAAAACGTTTCCAAAGCTCTAAAGATTTCTGTAAGTAGACTTCTTCGTCTTACTCCTGTTGACCTCTCAGTTCATAACCAAAAGCTTAACTCAGTGCACCACCAAAGTCTTTTAAGGAGAATTCTGTTGACTTTAAAAGGAGTCTTGAAGCCATTCAAATAAGGATTTTGATCTACTATGATTCATTTTCCTCACCAGATAAAATTCATTTACCTTAACACAAGCAGGCTTTATGTATTTGCACTGCTATTGACGTTCATTGAGTGAGTATTGAACTGCTAACCACAAGGACACCAGATCAAACCCACCAGCCACTCTGAAAGAGAAAGATGAGACTGCTGCCATAAAGACGTATAGCCTCATAAACCCTATATAGGGTCACTATGAATTGGAATTGTCTTGATGATAGTGGGATTTAGGTTTGTTGGGGGTTTTTTTCCTTTGAATGGATGTCTGAAGACCCATTTAATTCATCCTTTGAATTAAGTAAAAGTAAACTCATTATAGAAATAATCTGAGAGGGAAATGTAAAGGTGAAATTGAGGTACAGGGAGATAGACAGACATAACTGACAGGACAAGGGTGAGCAGAAACAGAAATAGCTTTATTAGGGGGGAAGTGGCCTGATGAGGTTCCGTGACCTAGGCCAACAGGTCAGGGAAGTCATGCTCAGCAGCTGGGGACGTGGGGTTTTAAACGTGTGGTGAGGAATGTATGGCAATTATGGCAATTAGCTTATGGGATGGGAAACACCGAGAATTCTTTGTCGATTCCTTCGGCTTTCTTTGAACCCAGAGCATCTGGTTTCACTGGTTATCTTGTCTGGCACCGTCTGCTGCTGACCTTTGGGATGTGCAGGGAAGCCCGTGCATGGCCCAAACGTACTTCAGCTTAGTCCAAACAGAGCTGCCTAGTTCAGACCCAACCCACACATTCCAAACTTCTCAATAATGGTAATGGGCAACAAGTTCTGTCTTAACTACTTCCTGCTTGGATAGGGCAAAGAAGGGGGTGATTAAAAGTTGGAAGTTTCGGGGTCTGGGTTGGTCGGCAGTGGGCTTTAAGAGTAAAGAAGCTGATTGAAGGTCAGGTGGGAGATATTTATCATTCGTTTCTGCAAAAATATAAACACACACAGAGCTAAAAGTAATAGTACACAGATTATTATCAGAGGTCTTACAAGGCGCATGATCCAGGTCATGACCGGACTTTGAAACCACAAGGAAGGGCTGGTGGTGTCCCATTGGAATTTTTAATTTTTTCAGCCATGTCATGATGGTTTTGAAGGGTTACCTGTGCCAGGGATGTAAGTTGTTGCTGCAAGGAGGTGAGAGACTCTGAGGCGGAGTCTATGACTAGTTGGAGTTGCCTGTTGCTGTTCTGTGTTTGGAGCATACCGTGGTCTAAGGCTCCACTAGAAATCTTTGCCGCTTCCAGGGAGGAGGCAGAACTAAGGTTTATTAGGACAGGTAGGAATACAGCTATGTTTTGCCTTACTATCCCTGATCTATTATCACGATAACGGCACTCGAGGTGTCCCTGCAGGGAGGCTAGAGAGACGGGGATGGACTAGGAATGCTGCTCTTCTCGACCTCTGGGTGGGAAATCATACTGACCATATAGGATGAGCTGAGGAACTACATGCAGTAACTGGAAAACAAGGTCCTTCTGTGGAAACATTTACACATTTAGTTATTTGCTCAGCCTAAGTCAGTGGTTGGAAGTCCTTAATGACTTAGTGTTTATTTAGAATTAAACTCTGAGTAGTGGGGGTGGGGCACAGTCTTAAACAGGTAGCCTTGGAACGAGATAAGTGTGTCTTGGAGAGAGAGGGGAGTTGGGCTGGGTCTGCTTTAGAACTGTTTTAGGAGGAGCCTCAGGTAAAGGCAAATGAATGCTGACAAGCTGGGTTAAGGGGGATGGTGAAAAAGGTATAGTGGAAGGGGTAATGTGGGACAAAAGAATATAGGGGTTGGGAACAACCGGGAGTATGGTGATAACAGCTTTGTTAATGAGGCACAGGCCCTGGACCAAGCGATAAGTACCATTTGGTTTCTTCCTGGTAAGATTGGAATGTGGCAGGGAGAGTGGGTAGGAGTAATGAGGTTGTCAGAAAGGAGGCATTGTATGATGGGTTAACATCAGGAAGCAACGAGGTCTGTAAGTCCAGTTCTTCCAGGTCAGGTGAAAGAAGGGGAAGGAGCAGAGGTGCTGTGAGACCAAAAGTAAGGTGCAAGAAGGTTCCTAACTAATTTAAAATGTCTCTTCCCGACAGAGGGACCGGGCACGGAGGGATTATAAGGAAGGAATGAGTCAAGGGCTAGTATGCCTAGGGAAGGTAGGCTTGCGAATGTCCCGACCCGCGGGAACTTCAACGCAGACCCTGAAGGAGGGAGTGGGAATTGGGGGGACAAGAGACACGAGAAATGGAGACAAGTAGCCTGATCAAGTCTAGTTTATTCAGTAAAAGGCTACAGCTTATATAGGACCGGGAAAGAGAAACAAGCCGCAGGTGTTTCCCTGAGAACAATAAATGGGGGAAGCAAGCCACAGGTGTTTCCCTGAGAACAATGACCACAGAACAAACAGTTCCTGTGGAAAGTTACAGAGCTCAGGCAATAAAGATCAAGACAATGGCCGGGCTCCATGGCTCTGGACAGGCAAGGTTATGGCTGGGACTCATGGCTCCCGACAGGTCCCCCTTTTTTATTTTGTATAGCCAAGAGACATCTCTTCGGGAACTGCGTCTGTCCTAGGTTGTCAGGCATCAAGAGTCATCCTTACCCGTCATTGATCAATGGAATACTTTCATAAAATAAGAGCAAACCAATGTCTGTCTTAGGTTGGTATGTCTTGTGCCGATCTTACCCATCATTGACTGTCCAGTTCAGCACACAAGGGCAGGGGGTCTTATAACTACTCGTATGAGCCACCCCGTTCGCACATTTCAAGGCGGTGGTAATGGACCTGTATAGGCTTTTCCTGGATGGCCTCAATCTGTTGCTTGATCAATGCCATGAGCTTGTTAATCACCACAGGTCCCAGTGAGAGCAAGAGTAATAGGCTAGCCAAGGGGCCCAAAAGTGGTAAGAGATAGGGTAAAAGCCCGTTCAGCCCGGTCCAGAGTGGGTTGGCAGACAACTCTCTTCTTCACTTCTCCAGGTCTTCTTGTAGTTGTCTGATCTTGTCTCTGACAACCCCGGACTTATTGGCCTAGAAACAGCATTTTTCCTGTAAAGTCAAACAGATACCTCCCTGTTCTGCTGTGAGTAAGTCTAAACCTCTTCTGTTTTGTAACACTACTTCTGCTAAAGAGTCTACTTGATCTTGAAGATCTTATATGGTGCTTGACAAAGCCTGCACATGCGAAATCAATTGTCTAGACAGTTTGGTATATTAGGTAAGGGAAAATATTGAGTGCCTGATTAGGAAAAGCTGAAAAAGCCGCAATAAGGGCTTGTCAATTGTCCCAAGGCTGGGATTGGTTGCCAGGTACCATCTTCTCCTCTCCCCAATCCTTTTCCAGGGCTAAAACCCTGAGCTGGTATCTGTGCAGTGACTATATCATTAGGGCTGCACATTATAATTTTCATTTGAGAGAGTAAATCCCTGCCCCAAAGGTTAACAGGCAATTGAGGTATGATAAACGGCTTAATGAGGCCTGAATTATTTTCTTTGTCCTTCCAGGTGATGTGCTTGGAACTTTGCTTGGAATTACTACTTTGCCCAATTCCTCTCAAGCTTGTTAATGTCTCCGAGGTGGGCCAATCTTCCTGCTTAATAATGGTCACATCAGCTCCTGTATCTATCAATCCTGTAAATGGCTTGTCATCCAACCATAAGGTCAGGGAAGGCTTCCAATTAGTAATTGGTTGTACCCAATACACATTAGAGGACCCAAAGCCTCCTGTCCCTCTTTTAGAATATTAGCTCTTATTATCAGTCCTTAGGCAACCTGGTGCGCCCCCTGCTCCCGGGAGATCACCATATTGATGCTGAACTTAGTGCGGACACCAGATCGACATAGTGCATTGCAGCTCAGAACTCCTGGACTCAATATCCGTGAGTGAGAGTGAGGAGGGACTGCCTAGCCCTGAATATGAGGGCAGGTCAGGAAAGATAGCTTCTGTGTAAGAAGGAAATTTACATACCCAATACCTTGAGCAATACCCCAGGCTTGGCAAGGGTGATGGGGACGTCCAGGGTCTGCCCAGACTTTGGCCAATCCCAGTAGGGTCCACGGCGGGTCAGGAATTGGAAGGACAGTCCCCCTGCGTGGAGACACAACGGACCTGTAGCTTTTCCAAAGACAATCGAACTTCCAGTGTGGGGGCAGGGTTTGGGTGGAGCTTTAGGGGCACTTCTGTGACCAGTGACCTTCTTCTCTGCACTTGAAGCAGCCACCAGGTGGTGGTTGTTGTTCCCATACACCCTTGCCCTGCACTGCCCTTCTGGGGCCTCGGGGGATCACCGGCTGCAGGGCTGGTACTAAGGCTTGGGTTTGAAAATTTACCTTCTGCCGGAACCAGGCATCGCAGGCTGACTCTGCCTGCTCCTCGGGGCTGTTACAAACCTTAAATGCCATATTCGCTAAATCTCAGACCGGCGTTTGAGGTACTTTGGGGTTAAGTGGCTTAAAAAAGTGGTTGGACTTTCGTCAGGCTTTGAGTGATTATAAGTTTATTAAAATTGACTTCTATTTGGGAAATGGACTGAAGCCAAGCCAGGACACACTGAGGCATTTTATTACGGTTGGCTTGCCTGTCCCTACCTGCTTGATTGTTAATTTGATAACTCTAACCAGGTTTTTGTCTGGGAACCACCTAGGTCAGGGTCAGTCAAATGAACCTGGGTGGGAGTGCCGCTAAGCAGCGGGGAAAATGCTTTCTCTCTTATCTGCAGTTAGGGTAGAGGAAAGGATGACAAAAATATCAGGCCAGGATAAATCATAAGCTTGAGTTAAATATCAAAACTCCTTAATACAGGTGGTGGGATCTTTAAAAAGGAACCTAAACGCTTTCAATCTGCGATAAATTGGTGAGAGAGAAGGGAACATGAACCCGACCACTCTCTCAGTCCTGGCCACTCTCCGGAGCGGACAAAGGACAAGGGGGGATTCTGCGATCGCATGTGCTTGCTACTTGGCGAGACGAATGCAGAATTGGGTTCCTCCAGCGAGGCGGGTAGATCGGGAGAAGAGGATGTGGGGCTCCGGATGGGCAGAATACGGAGAAGAGTGAGTAGGAGGGGAGACAAGGTGTTCAGGCAGGTCCGAAAAGGCAGACACCAGAGGGGGCGCAGAAGCAGGGGGAAAGGAGGAATTTTCTTTAGTCAAGAGGGCTTGGGAAGGAAAGCAGGAAATACAGAGAAAGGGACAGGGACACAGAGAAATGGTGGCCTGGACGTATAGAATCTCAGACTATTTATGAGTTTACTGGCAGAAATTGTGGAGATTTCAGAGGATATTGAAATCAAAAGTATGGCAGGCTATTAAAGTTGTTACTTCTCTGAGCTTTCTAACCCCTCCCTCCTGCCAGTCTCAGGGCATTGACCACGGCTCAGGCTTCTGGTGAGGCAGGATTTGCGCCCCACTTCCCTATCTGGGAGAGGTTTATTAGAGGTTGTGGATGTTGGCTCAGAGGAGGCTGAGCAGGGAGGGAGCCGGGAAGGAGAGACAGAGAGAAAGACTCCAGGGAGCCTGAGGGGTCTGGCTCCCGGGGAGGGGACAGGTGTTGGAGGCACGGCTGCCTCACCCTTTAGGAGTTGAGGGGGTAGCAGAAGGTGATGGTGAGGAGTACCCAGAATATAGAGGAAGCCTTACTGGGGGCGCAGACAAGGAGTCAGGGGGTCTGGAGAAGATGGAAGGGGAGTACTGTAAGGGACCTGATTAAGAGAGTGTTTGGCTAAGAGAACTTGAGCAGGGTGACGGGTAGTAGAAAGGGACAGGAGGGAAGAAAGAAAAAGACCTGAACATATATGACTTCTGATTATCTGTGAGTTTGTTGGCAAAAATCGTTGAGGTTGCAGAGAACATTAAAATCGAAAGTGCTATTTTCTGCTTAGCCAACTCATTATCCAATGGTTGTAACCAAACTTGGTTATAGAAAAAGACCAGGTATTTAGGGCTGGAGATCAGGAGCCAAACCCAATTCAGTAAGATTGGCAGTAGGCACCCCAAAGGACTGTCCTTAGGGGGCTGGGACAGAGGACTTCCCATGTGTCTCAAACTTCAGGGGGTACAGACAGAGGAGAAGGGTATCCCCTTTAGTCAGGAGGTGGCCTGGTAACCCTGAGAGGCATCCCGGTCAAAGCTAGAGGCCCAGTGGGAGAGTCCTGCACTCTCCAGAACAGATCTGCGGTTTTAACCAGCAGACAGGGACCTCGGATCAGAGAAAGACACTATGGGAGCTGAGGAGGGGGAGGGAGACCTGGTTTTACAGTAAGTAAAAATGGAGGTTGTTCAGGGTGAGAGGAAGGGGAAGCAAAACATTTGAAGAAAGCACTGCAGAGCCGCAAACACAAAACACAAACTTAGAAAAAGCTCAAACCCAAAGCTCTCTGCGTTCCAGTCCAGGCAGAATGTGCAGTGACTGTTTGGCCCAGTGCTAGGAGTCCTGTTATCAGCAGGAGTCCCAGGAGGTGAGCACAGAGACAAAAGGCTGGAGGCCACACGAGAAAAGATGGACATGAGAAACTGGTCTTATCGGCACACCAGCTCCTCTTGGTACTAGGGTTGCAGAATAAACCCCTGCAGCGGCGCCACGTTCAGCTTCCTAGCACACTTGTTTTTCAGGGCTTTCAGCTAGTTAGCTCCTGTGGACCCTAAGTTCCCATATGAGTTTGCTGGTCCTCGGTGTCCAGAGCAACAAACAAGACAGAACGAATGTACAGAGAGTGAGAGATACTGACCAGAAATCACCTGTCAGGCAAGCTTGCAGGGGTTAGAGACGAAAGGAGGGGTGGGCTACATCCCAGCCGAAGCAGGGCTGGATGGCATGGAGCCCATGTCCCTACCTACCCCGAGCTTCAGGCACCAAATGTAAAGGTGAAGGACAGGGAGGGACAGGGAGACAGACAGACATAACTGACAGGACAAGGGAGAGCAGAAACAGAGATAGCTTGATTAGGGAGGAAGCTCCCAGAGGAGGTTCCGTGACCTTGGCCAACAGGTCACGGAAGTCTTGCTCAGTAGCTGGGGCCGTGGGTTTTTAAATGGGTGGTGAGGTATGTATGGCAATTAGCATATGGGGTCTGGAAACTCCAAGAATTCCTTGTCGACTCCTTGTGGCTTTCTTTGAACCCAGAGCATCTGGTTTCACTGGTTATCTTATCTCGCACCATCTGCTGCTGACCTTTGGGATGTGCAGGGAAGCATGTGCAGGTCCTGGACCTGCTTCAGCTTAGCCCAAACAGGGCTGCCTAGTTCGGACCCAGTGCAAACAGGAAACAAAGTTCCTGAGGCCTGAAATATCACCTTTATTTGCCTACAAAGTGCTAGAGATGCATGCGTCAGTGTTACCGTTTTGAGTATAGTTACTACATCCGGAAATGTCTTGCCAAAAAGCATCACTGGCCGATAGTAAGAACATATTACATTAAACTAGGTGGATTTATCAGACTCCTTTGTGACAAAGAGCTGAAGCTAGAAGAAAACTTCAAACGACTATTATGTCTATGTACAGAGACTGGTTTCTGACTCTGGTGGTACGGTGCATGAGTGGTTGGTTGGTCAACAAAAGGCTGGTGGCTGGAATGTACCAGCTGCTTCTCAGGAGAAAGATGTGCCTGTTTGCTTCCATCAAGATTTACAACCGTGGGAACCCATGGATAGTTTTACTTCTCCTTTTAGGGTTTCCGTGGGTTGGTATTGATTGGGTAGCAATGAATTTGGGTTCCTTACTATGTGTATTTGTGTATCTTGTAAACACCAGATCATTACTGTGACTTGACCAATTATAGTAAAAATTTGGTATGGGGAAAAGATGGCATAGTCTCTGGAGAAATCTTGAATGTTCTATCTATACCAGCTTTAGTTCTGCAGTGGGAGATATAGTCACACAGCGAGCTCAGCACTTCAGAACGGGGGCTTATACTAGGGTTTCATGAGGTAGAATGAACTCAATGGCAGCAAGTTTTGAGATGGTGGTTTCATGTATGAATTCTGGACTTTGTGCCTCTCCAAAATTTTTGTAAGAATAATTTCTACAAAGAATGAACCTTCGGAATGGAAAGAAATCAGTAAAATCATGTTTCACATATACTCACTCCTCCCTCTCCAAAACCAGATCAGTATATAAACACAGGTGGAAACGTTTTAAATAATACTTGAAGAAGGAAAAATGTTCAAGCATTTTGCCTTATCACAAATGTTACATGATAAAACTGTTACAAAATCATAATTTTAAATCTATCCTCCAGCCAGTGACTAATGAAAATTGTCAGCTTGTCATATTCAATGATAAATATCAATGTTAATATTAAAATTTTATACCCTATTATTTAGCACATATCCTATTATTTAGTAAAGGATCCCTAACACGGTGCAGTGGTTACGTATTGGGCTGTGATCTGCATGATTTGCACTTTGAAACCACTAGTAATTCCATGACAGAAAGACAGGGTTTTCTGCTAAACAGTTACAGTCTCAGAAACCCACAAGTGTGGGTCACTAGGAGTCAGCATTGACTCAATAGGGGTGAGTTTTGTGTTTTCTGCTATTATTTAACCCAAGTTATGGAGCCCTGGAGAGGTCATGGTTACATGTTGGACTGTGTCGGAGAAATGGTAAGCAGCTCCAAACCATCACCCCCTCTGGAGGAGAAAGGAAGGGTTTTCTACTCTCAAAAAGAGTTGAGAGCCTTGGAAAATCACAGGACCAGTTCCACCCCGCCCTCTAGAAATGGGATCGACTCCATGGCAGTGAATTGGGTTGTTTTGGTATGGTATTTTCAATCTCCCCATCTGCATGGGAAAGATGGACATTGAATAAGGAAGACTGAAGAGAAATCTATGTACTTGAGTTATGGAGCTGGTGAAGAATACTGAAAGTGTCATGGACTGCCAAAACAACAAGCAAATCTGTCTTGGAAGAAGTACAGCCAGAATGCTCTGTAGAGGAAGGGATAGAGAGACTCGTCTCTTGACTTGGGACACCTTGTCAGGAGAGACCATCCTGGAGAAGGACATCATGGGTGGTAAAGTAGAGAACCAGGGGAAAAGAGGAAGACCATCAACAAGGTGGATTGGCACAGTGGCTGCATCGATGGGTTCGCACGAAGAAAAACTGTGAGGATGGCACAGGAGTGGGCAGTGTTCAGTTCTGCTGCAGGAACCTATTTGCTGGCACCTGACAACATTATTCAGTATAACTAGATTGTCATAGTAGCTAAGGTAGTTAGTTTATTGTGCCAACCTGGCCGACAAACACATGTAGGGTTAATTGAAGGGTGGAGGGATAAATGGCTCGGTGAGCTTTCGCCTTTCTAGTTCTCGGGTTTCTTGCTTTGTGATGGTCGGACCAGGGTGCAGCTGACTGAGCCAGCTCACTGCTTCATCTGGCAAGGCTTATTTCCTGAAAGACATCCCTAAGGAGAAGCCACATGGACCTACCCTGATACAGCCCTGGGTGCTGGAGCAGCCGCGTGGAGACCCCTGCCAGCACTGAGATGCTTACACGTTCACTGATTCGGCTTTCCTCCTGCAGTTGGCATCACAGTGTGTGCTGTGTGAGATGGAGGAGGACTTTGTGGATTGGTGTCGGACAAATGGGCTAATGTTGGACTTGTGGGCTTGGGCAGCACGGGGATGGGCAGCACTGGTTGGTAAATGTACATTTACCCTTTATATAAAACTCTCTCTTATACATATGAGTTTCTGTGGATTTGTTTGTCTAAAGTACCCAGACTAACACAATAGCCTTCATTCAAACAAAGGCAATTGTAAATTGTAAAAGTTCCTGTTTCGTCTTGTAATTTTAAGTATACTTGATCCAAAACTATTTACCTCATTCATTTCAGACATTCATTACATTCCTTTACTATAACAGGATATTTTTCAGATTCTTCTGGACTAAAACAGAAAAATTGAAAGAAAAGCTGAATTTGTATCGATGGTATTGTACAGACTTTAATTTCCTTTCATGTTCAGGTTCAGAATGTTATGCCTGGTTTCCAAGTCAACCAGGACCACCCTGAACAAGAGGAATAAGAAGCTTTATTAAAAGCCTCCCTGGGCAGCAGTCAGCTTTTGCTCAAAGTCTCTCCCATCCCCACCCCCACCCTTACCCCCACCCCCAGTATTACTCAAACTCCAGTTTATAAAGCAAAAGCCACCAGTGGGTGGGGTGACTTTTCACATCCAATCACACCTGCACCACTGAGTGGAGTGGGAGATGAACAGTTGGAAACTTCCTGACAGTGTTTGTTTTTGGTGTGGGTAGGAGCCCACCAAAATTTTGAATCTGGTGGCTCTGGGTGGGAGAATTAATGCAGAAATAGCAAACTTAAGCAATGGAAACATACAAAAGTGAGAGTCAGCAGGTTAGCAAATGAGGCTTAAGGTACTTAAATCTTAAGCAGTGGGAAAAAACAGAAGCTAAATTCAGCTGGTTAATTAATAAACATCAGAGTAACACAATCTCACATGTTCCCTTTAGTAAATCAGATCATTTATTTACATGGGGCACAAATTTGGGTACTTTCCAAACAGTCACATTAATATCTTGGGATCTGGCCTACATAGTGCATGTAAGTAGCTACCCCATCTGAATAATTTCGTATGGTGCTTGTATCTGAACACTGAATACCCTGATCCCGGCATCCTCCTTCCTCTCCGTTCAGTCGTAACAAAACTACTTTTCTGGTGCCGCCTTCCCTAGAGAGTGATGGATCCAGGCGGGCACTTCAGCTAGTTTGAGGACCATTGGAGTCGTCAAGGCAACTGTCATAGGTCCATGCCAACTGGGGGTAAATCCTTCTTTTTCCCGGTACTTTTTCAACATAAATGCTGTCTTATCAGGCAAGAGTTGTGGATGGAGGAGAGGGAAGAAGGCACAAAGTGTTGGTGTATGTGGCTTTGGATCACTTGCTGAATCTGTTGGAGAGACTGCAAATATTTTATAAATGAATGATTCTGGATCTCTGCCAGCCTTTCATCGAGAACCCAGGGTAAAAGTGGTAGAGATCTCCCAAACATGATTTCATAGGGAGCAAACCCTTCCTGCTAAGGGGTACACCTTGCTTGCAGAAGAGCCAATGGAAATAAGTAGAGTTCCTTTTCCCCGGTTTCCAAAATAAGCTTTGTTAGGGTTGTTTTCCATGTCCTATTCGTTGTCTCAATCTGGCCAGAACTTTGGGGTTTATAGACATAATGCAGTGTCCACTTTATACCTGTAGGGCTTGGGCTATGGCCTGGGAAATTGGAGCCACAAAGCTAGGACCATTGTCTGATCCAATAGTCGATGGCACCCCTTACCTAGGAATGATTTCATGTAACAACCTTTTCGTTATCAGTAGGGTCATTTCTGTGCAGGTCACAAATGCTTCTGACCCTCTGAGAAAGTGTTTACAAAACCAATAAGTACCCATTGCCCTGTGCTAGGGGTTTACCTCCGTGAAATCAATTTCCCACCTTTCTGCTGGAGTCAATTCCCTTTCCTGGAGACCCAGGAAACTTCCCTTTCTTGGCATTCACAAACTTGGCACCTGGAGGCAACACCTTGTGACAGGTCAGTTCATGTAGGGATGGCAAGCTGAGGTGATAAAAAGAGCTTTCATCTTTGTCTCTCCCAGATGTGTAACTGAATGGAGCTTCTACCAGAGGGCCTGCCCCAGGGTATGTGGTACAGACAGTCTCCCATCTGGTAGTGTCTACTATTCAAAGAGGCACTTAATGGCTCTCCTGAGGCAATTCTTATTTTCTTCCTCTTCTGTATAGACTGTACAGTCCAGTAGTTGAGGGGCCTAGAAGGTCATTGCTGGGAGTGGACGCACTTGGGACTGGACCTAGGGCCACCTCTCTAGCTGTTTTGTTGGCCAGCCAGTTTCCAATGGCACTGAGGTGTTTCCCCGTTGGATGTCTAGGGCAGTCATAAATTCCACTTTCTTAGGAAGCCAAACCACTTCCATCAGCTGCTGTATTTTTTGACTATCCTTTATAGTCTTTGCTCCTACTGTTAAGAGGCCCCTTTCTTCAAGTCCAAAACAGTATAAGCCTGGTGTTTCGGAGGAAGTAAACGGAGCAGAATATAGGGGTTTGGGACCATAGGATGAATAGTCTGTACACGGCTGTTTACTTCTCTTAATCATGGGTCTATGACCATGGGTCCTGGTTTCTGGACTGACAATAGTGAAGTAGCCCAAGCCAACTTGCATGGCATCAGGATGCTTGCCTCCAATAGTCCATGAATATGGGCGCATCCCCTGCCGAGCAGTTTGGCGCATGGGGTATTGTTTTACCCAGAAAGGGGTTGCTGTTGAAAGTAGGTTCACTACCACTGTGGGTCTGTGCGTTGCAAAACTGGGAAAATTTAATTCAGCCCAAACTCCTGGGAATTCTGTAATTAAGGTGTCTAATAGTGAGCCTATTGTGGGGGCATTGATTCATGAAGTACATACTTTCTAGCCAGGGGGACAGTAGATGGTAGCCAGGTAGACAGTATATTTATTTGTGTAATAAATCTAATCCCAATAGGGGTTTTTTGGCTATCTGGTGACACTAAAAATGAATGAGTGACACTAATGTAACAAATCTACAAGCCTCCCAGGAGCCCTGGACCCATCAATTCTCTTCTTCCACAGACAAAACGATCCTTTCTTTCTCTTCCCCATCCTTCCTTGTCTGGGGTGGGGGAGGGGGGTGCAATGCTACTTCCAATGTTGCTCTCTCTTTGCATGGGGAACATTGATCCCTACTTAACAGCAGGCTTCGATTCTTCCCTTCCCGGCCTGTCTTTTCTTCCTTTGGGAATCTCAAAGGGGACTCATGCAAGGCAGCCACCTGAACTCGAATCTGTTTTGTTTGCTTGCTTTTCGTCTGCCTTTGCCTTCTTTGGTATCCCTGTTGGTATAAGCCTTTTGTGCTACTTCCAATAACTGGGCCGTGTTCACAGCCGCAAACCTCTTTAGTTTCTGCAACTTTATCTTTATGGGGGCCACCGGGGTGTCAAACGCTATATCTAACTCCTTAGCGTTTTTCAGGGCCTTGGGGATCAAATGGCGTATAAATCTCATAAACTTCCTGTAGACACTCAAGAAAAGCCACCAGGGATTCTGTTGACCTCAGTGTTGCTGGAAAATGCATCGTCCTTCAGCAGCTCCCTTTAACATGCACATCGAAGCCCGACTGAACGCTTCAGGGTCCTGAAATCTCGTCACAGTATTGGGGTTCCAATCTGATTAAACAAGGGGACAAATCTCCCTATTCTCCTCTCACCTTTCCTTCCCGCTGCTTTTCCTTTTAACGCCTTCCTAGTTTCTTCTCTAGACAAGCTGATCCTATAATCATCAGAAAATCCTGTTACAAAAACTCATAGCAAATACCATGCGGGTGTCTGCGGTTTACTGGTGTTAATCCCCATGGTTTGCATCAATCTTCTGTCCCTGTCCCTATTCCTGAAATATTGATAATACCTTCAGGTATCAGAAGAACCCCCTGGGAAGAGTGCAAATTCAGGCAGGGGCAACAAAATCCGTCTGCCTGCCTGTTTCTTGGCAAAATTCTCTGGGAATTTAAGTATTCCTCAATTTAGTGATGTTTAAACCCTCTGAGTTTCTCCCTATTTAAAATGAGGGAAATCCAGAGGGATCTCATAATGGCATCCTCTGGGTATCCAGGTGTCCACTACCTGAGCACCACCTCCTTCTGTGTGAATGGCAAAAAAGGTGACAAAGGAGAACAATTTCCATGGAGCTGGTCACATCTATGGGCCCTATGGGTCCAAAAGTGATGCAAGAGGAAATAAGAAGAAGAGAGTCTAGTAGCAGGGATCCTGCTCCTGTCAGGGACTAACAACAAGTTCTCACGGGGGAGAGACAATGAAAGCAATCTGTCTTTGGGTCAAGGAATTCCTCAGAAACGTTCTCAAGAAGAAATAAACCATATGTCTGGGGACAATCTTCCAGACAACCTGTTCCCTTTGAACTCCCCTCCCAATGTCTCAATACAGCCAGGAAGTGTCATGCCTCCAACGGGACCCCACCACTGCAAGGCAAGATTCTTTGTTACCTTGTGAGGAAAAAAAAATCATAATTTGACCAAAGGCAAGATTTACAAAAAGAGAGAAATACAAAGATATGCTAGCTTGAGGCCCTTTGCCTGTTTAGATTTTTAGATAACCTTGAAGATCATTGTGTAAGGCTAGGTTGACTAGAGAAACAAATCCAGGGACACTCATATATGTCCGTAAATGAAAGCTTTATAGCAAGAAGCAATTATCTATCATGCAAACACCCCAACCCAGTCCAAATCAAGCTCATAAGTCTGATACTACTCCATAAATCCAATATTGGCCCATAAATTCCTATTCAGACTCCTGCAGCCGATGATGGAGAATGCAGGAAAATCACAGGCCGGTGGGTAAAGCATCTTGAAGACCCAGTGGAGGTGGGTGCATTTCCAGGGCTCTGGCTGCCATCAGTGTGGAGCGAGTGGCTCTTCTCCAGGAAGGAGAAGCAGCGGAAAAGTGTGTAGCCCGCCTCCTGGAAGAACGAGAGGTAGAGGCCAGCTTCAGAAAGCTATTTATATCTGTCGCCCTCCAATCAAACTGTGACCTAATTGACCAACTACACTCCATCTGCATGTTCCTACAGGAGCCAAGTTAGCACAGAAAAACCTATCACACTCACATAGAACAAAGATTAATTATAGCAAGTATCATGAATTCTACATTCATACTAAGTATGTTTAACTGGCGAGACATCTGGTTTATGTTAGTTTACTGATCTAGCCAACTTCACTCTTCTGTTAGAAAAAGTGTGTTTTGAATCTTCCAACTTTATGGCAGTTGTAAAAGGTGGATGATTTAATTGCATAACAGGTAGTCCAATGTCACTAAAATTTAGTTATGATAAATCACTTTTCTCTTTTTGGAAAGTTTTGTATTTGAAACTTAATAAAACACACATATACACACACACACATACACTAAGCCCAAACCAATCCGTTAACAACTAGTCCACTCTCCACGGGCTGTAACGACTAATCTTAAATTTTAAAAAGTATAAGAATTGGGCTGATGGTGCCTACAGCCATGACAAATGACACAATAAAAGTAGTAACCATGGAGAATTTAGTGACTTTAACGTCCAGCCTTAAGGGAATGGAATAAGAGCCAAATGAAGCAAAAACCATGAAACTTCAGTTTGCCTGGGGTATAGCCAGAAAAGCATCCAATGTAAAAATAGTTCCCAAAGAATGAGAGAACAGAGCTCACAGCCAGAACCTGGATAAGGGTACCACACGAGGTCATTGGAGATGAGAAGAAAATCCTCGAATAGTCTGAACGACAGACTTATGTAGTCCTTCTCAGGTGGCACATGGCAGACAAAGGGGAGCTTCCCAAAGGAAGACCAAGCAGGTGGTCGTCTGTCTGTGACCTTCTTGAGTACTTTAGGTGCATTTTGACTTAACAGATAACTGAATGTGTTAGGATGGGTTGACAAGAGTAACAAATTCAATGACACTCATGTATGTGTAAGAGAGAGCTTTTTATCCAGAAGTAGTTATATGTCAGGAAAACATCCCAGCCTAGTCCAGCTCATAAATCCATAAGTCTGAAACTAGTTCATAAACCTGATTCTATTCCATAGCTCCCTCTTCAGACTCACTCAGACACATGCGATGAGGCAGATGCAGGAAGATCACCAGCCGGTGAGTGCAGGGTCTTGTAGATCAAATGGCAGTGGACACATCTCCAGGACTCCCTTCAACAGGGAGGGGAAGGTAGAGAGAGCAGGGGAGATTCCCAAAACCCTCCTTATGAGGGGGGGCATGCCCACAAGGAGGCACCACCTAGGCTGTAACCTGATGGACAGGCAGGGTCAGGTAACGTAACGACAGAATCAGGTATTACCCCCAACAAGACCCTGTAGGCGAGGCGGTGAAGAGTAAGGTAAGAAAAATATTCCCCAGCTTACTGAAACCAAAGTGGAAAAGAAACTTCGCTCTGTGAGCAGGCCTCTCTCTGCTAGGGGATTTGCTGCCGGTCAGTGTCCATGGGGCCCACAGAAAGAAAGGGCTAGGGATACCTCTCCTTGTTGGTGCCTGGCACTGAGAAGATCCACAGGGAGGTTGCCCCTCAAATTGGGCAGTGGGACTTATCTCAGATTAGCCCCCAAAAGTTATACCCTGTTTCCTAGCCAATCAGGACCGCCCCGAGCAGAAGGAATGAGAAGCTTTATTAAAAGCTGGCAAACAGGAGTCAGCTATCCTTCAAAATCCCTTGGCTTTGAGGGAGCCTCCCACTGGCTTGGCTGGTTTTGCTTTCAGGGTTATAGGAGTAGCACAATGTCTCGTCACCAGTAAGGGTCTGGAGGGGGATGACTGGGTCGCTTCAGAACTGTTCTTTCAAAGCATGTTTCCAGTCAGGGCTCTTTTTCCTGGTCAGTCAGAATCCGAGCCACAAATTTCACGGCGACTCTTCTCATTCCCAAATCTTCCATGAAAATTTGCTGAACCAAGCTCCAGGATGGATCGGACCATCATCCTGTCTCCAATCTCACCTTGAGTTAGAATGCAGGTAGGTGGGCCTCAGCACCTGCTGGGGTGGAGAAAAGGCTGTCTGTGAGGATGGGAGATGGGAGGAGCTTCAGGGAACCACCAGGGTGAAGTCTGGGAGAGGCGGGTCCATGCACTGGGCATTTCCCTGTGCAGGGTGGGTCTGGGTGATTTCTGAACTGTCCTGTCCATGTGCACTGGAGTAGGGATGAGGTAATTTGACTTGCGGGAAGTGATGTTTACACACACACACACACACACACACACACTCCTTTCTTCAAGTGACTCCAAATAGGACATGGAAAGACATAAAGAATCTTGGCAAGACTACCTTTTAGGATTTACTCCATCTGTTGCTTGTCTTGATCGTTTTGGTCAGCAGGTCAGTAGCTGCTACCCTCGTGGTTTCTCCCAGCTGTGCTCAGGAACACGGAGTCTCAGCAGCTGTTTTCCTCTCTTGTCAACACAAGGTGTCCTGTCTGTGTGCCTGCTTCCTGTGTTCATTTTTTCCATACTATGTCAACACCATCAGTGAGACTTCACACTGCAGAATCTGCTTCAGGAGAACAAGGGATACACCTTCTACTAATGGAAAAACACCATTTAAGATGCATTTGATACTCGTGTTAAGTCAGGTTGACTAGAGAAACAAATCCGGAGACTTTCATATACCTATAAGAAAGAGTTTTTATATCAAGAAGTAATTGCATGTTGGGAAAACATTCCAGCCCAAACCAGATCAAGTCCATAAGTCTCACAGTAGCCCGTAAGTCTCTCTTCAGACTCACATGACCACAAGGACAAATGCAAAATGCAGAAAGATCCCTGGCAAGTGTGTGCAAAGTCCCATGGATATAGCGGTGGTGGACCCATCTCCGGGGCTCACAGACCTCCACATGCTGTCAACAGGAAAGCGAAAGCAGAAAGAGAGGGAGGGAGGGAGGCTCCCAGGACCCTTCTTATGAGGAGATCATGCTCACAAGGAGGCAGCATCAGGCTGTGACCTGATTGACAGGTTAGACTCCACATCCACCCTTCAAATTGACATGGAATTGTGTAACTGCCGCAATAACATAATTCTGTTTCCCCACAGCATTTCCAAAAATGTCACCAAAATTTTATGATGTCAAAGGAAAGAAGATGTGTGACCTCAGAAGTCTTGAGGGTGGACATGAAACAGCACATTTGAAAAACTAGACAAATACGCATTTTTAATGTCTCATATTTCCATTTAAGAACTCATAGCGTTGTAAATTTTTATTTCACAACACATTAATATTGGTTTTACTGAAAAATATTTTTCTAACCCCATCCTTCAAACTTTGAGTAAAGTTTTCCCCAGAAATATATGTCCTGTTTATCTTACTGCCTTCCCCACTTGGGAAACTTTTGTGTGTCACGTCATAATGATGTTGGCGGTGACAATGAGAACAATGGTAACTGTGATGGTCACCAAAATTGTGGGTGATCACTTTATATTATGGAGTGATTACTTTAGGTCATCAGTTATGCAAAGTCCCTGGCAAGCATTTAATCCTTACAACAATCTTACAAGGTAGTGTGGGGTTCTCCAGCCATTCCGGCCGCGGAGTCTTCACAGCAGTCATGGTGACCAGAGTGGCAGTGACAGGCAGCACAGTTTTGAGAAAGCCCTTGGGGCCCTGAAGTTGGCCTGATCGGTAGTGAAGGAGGAGTCGGCGAAACCGGTGCCTGAAATAGTGACGTCAAAGCCACAGAAGGAAGCAGGAAAAGATAAATCTTCAGACAAGTAGGGCAAGCAAAAGAAAAAGGGGAACAAAGGGAAAACGTTTGAAACAGCCAATCAAGAAGCAGATTTACTTGCCAAAAAATGGAGAAAAGAAAACTGAGGAGAGTCCAGCCTCTGATGAATCAAGAGAAAAAGAAGCCAAGCCTGATTAATGTTTACCTACCATGTCTTATCAGTGGGCCCTGTCAGCTCCCTTCTTTTACAATAATTTATCGACTGTTTTGTAAATGCAAGTTTTGTAATAGCTCCAGAAAAATGTTTAAGAAGGAGGTTTGTTAGTCTGTGTACACTAGAGAAACAACTTCATGGCCACTCATATGTGTATGAGAAAGAGCTTATATACAAGAGCAATTGAAGATTGAGAAAACATACCAGGCCAGGCCAGATCAAATCCATAAGTTTGATATTAGCCCATATGTCGGATACCAATCTATAAAGTCCTCTTCAGACTCACAAAACACATTGAATGATGTTCACAGGCCAGTAGGTGCAATCTTGTGGATCCAGTGTGGGTAGAAGCATCTCATGCTGGCAGGGCTCTCCATGTGGCTTCTCCGGTTCCCAGGGCACAGGGCCTATCAGCATAGGGCCATGCATCTTTTCAGTAGAGAGTCTCTCACGGAGTGAGCAGAGGGGGTACGTCTCCTTTCTCCAAGGAGGAAATACCTAAATTCACAGAATCCGCAGGAGAAGGCCATGCCCACACAGAGGGCTCATCCTGATTGACAGGCTAGACTCCACCCCTACACTCTAAATCCTCAAATTGACACCAGAGTAAGTACCTACCACAAGAGGAAATCCAACTTCATCTCATTTTTTAAGTGTAAATGCTGTGTATTTTTTAAGATGTAAAATCATTTATTGGTTATTTATTTAAGGTTACAACCAGAAAATAGTAGGATGGTGAAGTGTGGGAATATTTGATTGTCTTGGGTGGCAACGTAACATTCCATAGGACGGGGGACGTTTGTGCATCCCTAATACAAAACATACTAAATGACAATTTGGAGTCACTGTCATGCATTTGTATGATTTGAGAATTTAAAGTTTTGTTTCCATGTTATTGTTTTAATAGAACAGTAGCTGAAAACATTCTGTCATCATTGCTTTCTTGTCAGAACGGTGTGCATTCTTTAACACCTTTGGTTATAGTAGCCCAGTTTTCCTGATAACTTTGTTAGGTGCTGTGCCAGGTCAGATATTTGAGTGTGCAGTGTGTGTGACATTAAATTGTGAATTAATGAGACTTAGGATATAATAGCTTATCAAAATTTGAAGATAGTGGTACATGATAACCACTTTTTTTTTAATTGCCTCCAAATTTAAAGCTGGAAAGTCACTGGGATTTATAAAAGAATTGTTATTTACGTGCCATGTTCGGGTTTGGTATGTGCATTAAGAATTGTATACACAATGTCCCTTCACTGGAGTACACTGCAACAGAAGACTAATACTGGGGATCACGGCAGGGATTAGTCCAGTCTGAACCCCCACAGTGGGGCAAACCAAGAAGGGAACATAATAGATCAGCAATGGGAGAAAAGAAATCCCACAAAGCCCTTGAGGAGCCCCCAAAATAGACTTCAGTTTACGAAGGACAGTTCCTGGAATTCCCCCTAAACCAGTGGGGAGAGACTCTAAAAGGCCAGCAGACAGACCTGGAATTATGTATGCTTTGGGTTTTGTTTTGGTTTTTGCTAGTTATTCGTTTCTTATTGTTTTCTTTCCTTTTTCTCTTTTTATTCAATCTTTTGTTTTCTTTTGGTTTTGTCTCTGTTGTTGTTGGTTTGACTACCTCTATAAGATAGGCATGGGGAGCAAGCTCAGGGAGCAAAGCAACGGGACCAACAGGACCAGAGGGACTTGAGGGGAGGAGGAGCCGGGGAAGGGAGTGGTGAGCAAACAATGCCATAGACAGGGAATCAGCCAGGGAATTAAAATCAACAATGAGGAGGACATAGAGATCCTGGGGGTGTTGGAGCAACAGCAATCTAGCTGAGAGGAGAGGCAGAAGAAAGGCGAATGCGATGATGGGGCAGGAGGAAGGTAAAAGTAAACAGAGGAGAGATCTAGGAAGCAAAGCTATGAACACAGGTATAAACATAGGTACACACTTATGTAAATATATTAATTCATTAAAATATAGGTATTGACCTATGTACCTATATTTATATGGCAATATGTTGAGGAAGCGAACACGCTTTGGGCCTTTGCTCAAGCCCTCCCTCAATGCACTTTGTGCTACCACCCTGGCATTCTGTGATGCTCACCCTCCTGGCACAGCACAATTGCTGAAGACAAAATGGTGCATAACAAATGTGGTGAAGAAAGCTGACCCGGCTATCAAAATATACAGCTTGAAGTTAAACAAGTAGTCATCTAGCAACAAGCCCACACGGAATAAGCACACCAGCCTGGGCAATCATGAGGTGTTGACGGGATCAGATAACAGGTATCAGAAGACCACAAACAAACAAACAAAAGCATATTGTTGAGAATGAGGAGGGCAGACACCCAAAACCCATCTGTAGACAATGGGACATCCCTTCACAGAAGGGTAACAAGGAAAGGATGAGTCCACTAGAGCACAGTATAGCACTGATGAAACAATCAATATTCCCCGGGCTACTTGAGGCTTCCTCTCACAAACACCCTCACTATCATGACCCCAATCCTGCCTTTCACCGTGGGCTAGACTGGAGCATGTACACAGGTACAGATAAGAGCTCACGACACATGGAATCCAGGAACAGAAATGGGAGTATCAATAGCAGGAGGGTAAGGGGAAGAGGGAACCTATTGCAATGATTGATACATAACCGCCACTGCCACCACCCCTAGGGAGATGAACAACAGAAACCATGGTGGGAAGGGAGACAGTGGTCGGTGTAAGATATGAAAATAGTAATAATGTATAATTTTTCAAGGGGACGTGAGGGGGAGAGAGGAGAGGAGGAAAGGGGAGAAATAAAAAGAGGAGCTGATACCAAGGGTTCAAATAGAAAATTAATGTTTAGAAAAGAATGATGGCAGCAGATGTGCAAATATGCTTGATACAATTGATGTATAGATTGTTATAAGAGCTGTAAGAGCTCCAAAACTAATGATCTTTTAATATTAATAAAAAAATAATTGTGTACAAATTGTTCATAATGTCACTGTATTGATCTCAAAACAACCAATAAGTGCTAATTACAAAAGGAAAAAAATAGAGTGAAATTCGGTCCCTGGCCTGTTTGCCCATGGGGGACTGGAAAGCTCCAAACCCATGTGTTTTGTTAGGGTCCACACTCTGACACACATGCACAGAGCAGCCAAGAGTTAAGCCGCAGTTTTCCGAATGCACAGAGACACTTCAAAGAAATGAAGCAAGCCTCTCTCCTGAGTTAAGAAAGAGCGCCTTATGCATTGTTCAGAAAACTTTCAGTCCAGGGGTGAAGTGGGCCCCCTCGCAGGCTGACATGAGGAAGTTGTCTAGGGGGACGTTTCTAGTTTGCACAGGACACTTGCGAATGGGAGAAGGTTGCTGCTTTGCAGGTGGTCAAACATCTTTCTCATCAATTGCTCAGTTCCGTTTTATCGGAACTGCTGCTCTGGGTCAGCATGTCCCAGAATTATCTTTGAGTACAGTCTTGTGTCAGAATTTTAGTGGGTCCTGACTTTAAGATTAGGGTGTTTACCAAGTCAGTTCTTACCGAGTCCTTTGTTCGTTTCTTGCTTCACAGGGATATTTGTTTTGCTCTTAGCAGACAGGACAGAAGTCCCTGTTCTGTGCCTGTCAGTAAGTACTGAAATCCAGCAGGGGAGCAAAAGTAGAGACATTTAGAGCAGAGATCGAGACAAGAGTGGTTCACACGTATAACTAAGCAGGGTCAAAATCGAGAGGACTTCCTAGTGGCAGGCCTTCTCTCGTAATAAAATGCTAAGCTGGGTCCCACAGAGAATGGCCCAGGGAGAGAGAGCCAGGACCATCTGTGGACTACGTTTCACCCTCAGCACTATTCTCCCCAGAATTGCTTGACCTCAAACTTATCCTGGGGGAACAGAGTGTGCTTGGATTGAAATTCCCCAAGTCCCCAAGCCCCACCAGTCTTTAAACTTCCCCTGCACTTGTGCAAAATGACCCATGTGTGCTCTTTGACTTCAAGCTTTTAGATCTTGGCATGACTTCCCTCTGGAGGCTTCAATAAAGCTCTACAGAGTTGCCCCTGTGTCTCACAGAGTAAAAGACAAGGACCTAATTCTGGTAGCAGTACCATCACTGTCTTCATTTTGTACACGGACGAAAGAAGACAAAGAAGTGGTAAAATAACATGCTGCTTGCACATTTTTGCTAGAAAGCAGAGGATTTATAATAGGAACCCACACAATGAGGTGAATTGTTGATTTTTTTTATTAAGAAGAGACTCACAGTGTTGTACTACAAGTCCCAGAGGGGCTAGGTGTCCCCAAATTTAGGATTGACACTTGAGCCAATTAACAAAGACCCAACAGTAACATATGCAACTAGAGTGCTACAAGAGGGCTACTTCAGGACAAAGGATAAGATGTTAAAGGATGCCAACATTGAGTTTACAGCTTCTCTTTAATCGCTCAGCTATTTTGAAACTTTATCAAGTGCTGAATGGAATGAAGTTACTTAATGACATTTTTGTTCTTTCTTTGCCTTGTTTGGCCCTTGTAGGGTAAATTTATCCCATTGCTTATGGCAGCCTTCTGACCTGGGATTGATGGTCATATTTCTCGATGACCACTCAATAGTCTCATTCATGTCCTGACTCACAGACTATCCTTACTTCCACTACGTCTCAGTATTAGACTTTTCCCTTAACATTGTTCACTCTACTTTTTCCAGGGTTCTCTGGATGAACTTTCAAGTAGTTTGAAATTTTAGCCGAGGCTGAGCTATATCTTTATATTAGTTATACGCCAAACATGAGGGTACAAATCAGGTTATATATGCAAATGAATTCTAATGGAGTAACTGGATAATGAAACTGTTTCCTCTCTTAGTTCTCCTTGCTACTTTATCTGGCCAAAATTTCTTCACTGACCAATTTTAAGAAAACTGCAGAATTTTATTAACATCTCCTGAAGGAAACCATGCCAAGACCTAAAGGTTAAAGAAGTCAAAGACCAGAAATGGGTCGTTTTGCACAAGTACAAATCTAACAGGTCTGAACAAGAAGTACTCATTTGAGCAGAATGTCAGTCTTTTGTAAATCTCTGGCTAAAGCCATTAGTCACTGTCCTATTCACAAACATATGATTGAGAACCAGGAACTTCACATTTATTTCCAGCACCAGTCATCTCTAAAGAAGATTTTTGTATACTTCATTCAGAAAATAGGAGCTATATAAGATGTTTCCCCTGTGCATTAATTGTGTTAAGTAGCCAGAATAGGGAATAAGGAGGTGGGGGGGGATTGTCTCCCCTGGGCTTGCAATAGGACCACAAGAAAGGGGTTGGAAAAGAAATCAAGCACACAAATTAGACACCTATGGGAAAATCTAGAACTGACCATGCTCAGACACAAGCCCTCTAGGCCCTGGCGGAAGCCAACTTGGACACACCCAACTTAGGCACCAGCAATATGACACGACCCAGGTACGCTTCAGCCTTTAAACCCAGCCAATAAGGTAGACCAGTACCTTTAGCCATGCCTCCCAGTCAGAGGAGATAAAAGCCTGCCACCAGAAGGCTGTTCCTTCCACCTCTTTCTTTCAGACTTGCCTGGCAGGCACTGCTCCAGCTCCACTCAGGCTTCTCTCCTGACCCCTGGGGTTTACTGGATGTGCACGCAGGGTTTTGTGCTCCTGTTCCTGTATTCTTTCCACATGTTTTGTGTTGTTTTTTCACGTTGATCAGAGCACCATAGAACTTCCTTGCAAGACATTGAACTACCTTGAAAGACGTTGAGCCACCTCAAGGAAACAAACACAAGAAACTCCACTTTAGAGAACAAGTAAAGTGTGACATTAGGGCCCAGCCAAGAAATTGGACCATCGCCAAGAATCAAAAGCAGATCCAAGGAGCCACCACAAAAGTGTGGGGAACCCTGATAAGACTTGACTGGAACAGTGAAGACGTCAAAGAGCCAGCCAAGCTGTTCATTTAAACCTGGGTAGAGACACTGACTGTTTAGAGATCTAGGAACCAAGGACATCAACTCCTGCTCTCTCCAACTCTACCCAGGGTGAGTACACTGATGAAGGCAATGCTTATTGGGACTATGATGCTAGAATGAGATGTGTGAAGAGTGCTGTTATTATGCCCCTGTGCTCATATTTGCTTCAATACTTGTATTAGACAAGGTTCTCTAGAGAGAAAAAACCAGATTGCTGATAATTATATATAAAGATAGTTAGCTATATAACACAAGAAATGAACTGTTAAATTAGATACAGATAGATAGATATATAATACAAGAAATGAACAGTTAAATTATAAAGCAGTGCAAGTGGCTCAGTGCAACTCACTCCCGTGAGAGAGTTGTGAGACACTAGCAGTCCTTCAAGTCTTGAGAGCTGCCAGGTAATCCTCTGTAGAGAGAGAAAGCTAGGATGTCCCAGCACAGGCAGCAAACAGCAAGGCAGGTCACCAACTGTCAGCAAGGTCACCAACTGTCAGACCCCAGCTCCAGGTACGTAAATTCCAATCATGTGTTCTTGAAGGGACCTCAGCTTACAGCGACACAGTCTACAGGCTAGGCGTCCCACAGGTAGTGTGCCCTTTAAATTGAGGCACAGAATAAGTAAGGCAGCCGCACACTGGTCCAATGATCAAAGAGCGAGAGACAAGAAAGGCGAGGCTCATGGAGTCATTTATCTCTCCACCCTTCAATTAATCCCACTTGAGTTTATCGGCAAGGCTGGCACAATAAACTAACTCAATACTCTTATACTTAGTAGTTTGAGTTATATTTTAGATTGTTTGATGTGTGTTCGCAATGAATAAACCAAGCATTCGAAAATATCTAAGAGCATTAAGTAATTATTGATTGTGCTGCTCATGACACAAGTTCTGTTGTGAACTCCTGCATGGCTCTTGCATCACCTCATACACTTTCCATAAACAGCATGTACTTTTGAGGTGGTAATACCTGAAACTTCTCTTTTCCTAATAAAAGTCATTTGAATTACAAATGTGCAGTTGAGAGTAACTGAATTCAATTCAATGTTCAAATAAGGAAATCAGTTTATTTCAGGCACTGGCAGCATCTACTTAAATATTGCTGTTTGGTTCAACAGCTCTTTTCCCTCTCTCCACAATATTTTGTTTTTTAAAAAAATCTAATCCTTGGGAATTGGCACAACCCACATCTAAGGATGGGCCAGATATTTGGATATTTCAAGTAGTCTCCTAGATAATTCAAATGTTTGGAAAGAGTTGAGAATCATTTCTATAGGTATTCTAAATTTGTTTCATTTCCATTCCAATTATTGTCTGTGGACTAATTTATATGTTAACTTGTTTATAGCATTTCACTGTTTTAAGAAAAGAAATATTCATGCATAAGTCATCCATTTTATGATATTGAACAGGGATACATTAATTTTGAAGATCTCTTTAAAAAATCTAGGAAACCTGGTGGCATGGGAGTTAAAGTGCTCAGCTGCTAGCTAAGAGATCAGGGGTTCCAATACATTACCTGTTTCATGTGATAAATGTGACAGTCTGCTTCTGTAAAGATTTATAGTCATTGAAATCTGAAGGCTCATTCTAGTCTCTTCTATAGGTTGCTATGGTTCAGAAACAAGATGGGAATAGGTTTGGCTTCAAAATATCAACTTGGTTTTGTTTATTTAATTGTTTTTATTTCACAATTTTCTACACTCATCTTTCTTATTTTCTTCCTTGTGGTTGCTTTGGGTATATTTTGATTTTCTTTTTCTAGTATCTCAACATGAAAAGCAAATTTATCAACTGGAGATTTTCCTATTTTTAACATAGTTGCAATTGCTTTAAATGACTTCCCTGCATCTAAAGTCCTCATACAGTTGATCCTCAGAGTCTCTTACTTCAGATGAGTACTTCTTGTTCAGACCTGTTAGATTCAGAAGATGTCTTCTTAAAATCGGTCAGTGAAGAAATTTTGGCTAGATAAAAAAACAGAGAACTAAGAGAGGAAACACTTTCATTATTTATCTAAGTATAATCTAGTTACTCCATTAGGATTAGTTTGCATATATACCCTGATTTGTACCCTCCTGTTCGGTGTATAACTAATATGAAGAGAGAGCTCAGCATTGGCTAAAATCTTGAGCTACTTGGAAGTTTATCCACTGCCTCAGAGAACCCTGATAAAAGTAGAGTGAACAATGTTAAGGGAAAAGTCTATTACTGAGACTTAATAGAAGTAAGGCTGGGATGTGACGCATAACATTATCAACACTGAACCTGTTTCACAGTCATTGCCCTGCATCTTCTGTGATTAAGTTGGACTTTTATTTTGGAATTATTACTACAAATTATTTCTCAAAACCAAGACTTGACTCAAATCCACAGAAAGCTCATATACATCACCCTCAGAGTTATTTTTATATGCTATGTTTCTTAGTATGTAGAAGATTGCAATGAAAATTTCCAAACTAAGTTATAAAAACGTGAAGTAGAGAGAGAGAACATTCTACACAAAATTGCTGTAGAACTTCTAGTGTAATCCTCAGAAGAATGGTTAACATTATTCCAAAATGATCACGAATCCTGTTTCACCTATATCTACTCTTATGCTAAAGCTATCTAAAACCAGTTGACAAAATCAATTACAATTCATGGTAATGTCATATGTTGCAAAACAGAACTGTACTACATAGTGTTTTTGTGGATGTGACCTTTAGAAAGTAGACTACAAGGCCTGATATTGATAAAAGGGATAAATGGGTTAGCCTAATGTTAAGCAAAATACTAAAACTATAATGTAATTTAAGATTTGTTTAAAATCCACAATGCACTAGGAGAGCTGCCAAGGGGGAATTTCAACGTGGCTGGAATGCAGGAGGATCATCATAAAGATAAGTAGGCACAGACCCACGGGGTATTGAGGGACAGGGGCTTTTGACTTACATCAGTGGAAGCTGGTTGGGGCTTGACCTTGGCCCCGCCACTGTCTGCCAGAGCTTGGACCAGTTGGAGCCCATAGGGGGGCTTGGTATCAACACAGCCACAGTTTGCCCACATCTGCCTCAGGGCAGGGGCTGGACCCTTGCAGCTACAAGGGCAGGGATCAGAGATCAGGTACATTGTTGCTTTTATTTCCATCTCTGCTCTCTGTTCCCCACCCACCCCACCCCAACCCCCCCCCCCTCCCCCCCGTCCTGGAAGTCTGCACAGGAGCTTTTTCTTGGCACAGCCACAGCTTGCCACCGAATCCCCGGGACGTGGATTAAAACCTCATAGCTCCAGTGACAGGGATCAGGGTTTAGCTACATTGTTGCTTTTGGATCAATCTCTCCTCTATGTCCCCCCAAGGTCTTGGAGGACTGCACAGGAGCTTTTTTTCGGCTGAGCCACAGCTTGCCTTGCCGCCACTTTCTCCGGGAAGGGACTAAACCCTTACAGCTCCATGGGTGGGATTGGGACTCAGTGACATTGTTCCTTTTGTTTTCAACTCTTCTATATATTCCTGCAGAGTCTAAGTGGTTTTATTTTTTATTTTTTTCCTCCTTTTTGTCTTTTTTCTGTTCTCTCACACTCCACTGCTGACCTCCAGGCCACTCCCCTTAGCCTAGAGCATTTACTCCTGCACCACACCCAGCTAGGTGAGCTCCACCCTGTGTAGCTAGCTAGCCAGAGGCTAGGGAAAATCCTACTTTCCCTCCAGGGGATAATCTACCCAGCTTCTTATTTGGGAATTCCTGCTTGTGTACCTGGGAACATAAGGCAGCTCGGCCAACACTCATCAACATTCCAAGCTGTTGCAGGAACCTCTGCCCAACCTCTGAAATACCATAGGATAATACCATAGGTTAATTCCTTAGTAAAATTAGCTGTAGGCAGTTCAAAGAAGCATTCCTACAAGTCTCCCAGCGAGAGCCAGTGCTCACTCCCTAGAAAATGGCATCTGACTCTTCTAAAACAATGCAATGCAAACAGCCATCAGCCCCCAATGACCTCAATGAAAAAACAGGAAAAACTAAAGGCAATGGCAGATGTCCTGAACATAACAACATGCATAGAGGAAGCAGACATTGAACTGTCGCAGAAAGAAATTTTCAGAAAGCTGCTTGGAGTCATACAGGATAAAAAGAAAACAAAACAGAAAAAGGATGAAATGATAGAGGAAATAAAGGCCATACATCAAAGGGAAATACAGGAGTTTAGGGAGGAGATAACAAAAACCAGTAACAGAAACATGGACCTCGAGAATGGAATGGAGGAAGCAGAGAACAGCATTAGTGACTTGGAGGACAGCCAAGAAAACTTTAACAAATGCCAACAAAAATCTAATAAAATCATCAGAGAAGCTGAAGAAAACCTAAGAGCTATGTCTGATGCGATGAAGCAGAACAACATTAGAATTATTGGCTTACCGGAGGAAGACTCAACAAAGAACTCATTTGCAACAATAGTGAGAGAATTTGTGGAGGAAAACTCCCCCAGCTTAATGAATGAAAAACAGGCAACCATTCAGGAGGCTGAAAGAACACCAGCTAGACTGAATCCCAAGAAGTCACCAGGGCACATAATAGTTAAACTATCCAACTTTAAGGAAAAGGAGAAAATCATGAGAGCAGCTAGGGAAAAACAAACAATCACATATGAAGGTTCCCAAATAAGAATATATTCAGACCTATCAGCAGAAACTATGAAGAAAAGGAGAGAATGGAGTAACATATTCTAAAAATTGAAGGAAAACAACGCAAACCCAAGAATACTCTACCCAAACAAATTATCGTTCAAAATAGATGGAGAAGTAAGAGTCTTCCCAGACAAGGAAAATCTCAAAAGAATACGTTAAAAGAAACCAAGCTCTACAAAAGATGCTTGCTGACCCAGTATGGGCAGAAGAACAACACTCACCAAGCATGTATAAGAGACTGCCACATAGAACAAACTCAACCAGAGGGTAACAAAGATACAACAGACCCCAAGAGAGCATTAGAATAAGGATGGAAATAACTCAAGAATGATATACACACATATACAGCAGGCAAAATGAGAAAGAAAAGTAGGAAAACACCCAACAAAAAAGGTATAAGATAACCTCACAGAGATGGCGATAATAACCCTGAATAGCAATGGCTTGAACTCAGGCATTAAAAGACCGAGACTAGCAGACTGTCTTAAAAAACACAACCCATCAATCAACTGCTTCCAGGAGACACATCTCAAGGCTACAGACAAAAATAGGCTGAAAATCAAAGGCTGGAAAAAGTCATACTTGGCAAACAACAATTCATAAAAAGCAGGGGTTACAATCCTAATCTTGGATAAAATCGACCTCAAAGTGCAAACCATAAAAAGAGATAAGGAAGGACACTATATAATGCTCAATGTAATGGTAGATAAAGAACCACTAAGCATTGTAAACATATATTCCCCAAATGAGAGACCCACTGAATACGGCAAACAATCACTCCAAAAGATTAAAAAAATAATCAAACCGTCAATAATTATAGTAGGTGACTTCAACACACCGATCTCTGAAAAAGATAGATCTCAGGGAAAGAAACTCAACAAGGAGGGTAGAGATCTAAACACAACAATTAGACAATGTTACCTGATAGATATTTACAGAGCTTTTTATCCAAATACGAAAATTCACATTCTTCTCAATATCACATGGCACATATTCAAAGATAGACCACATGCTGGGGCATAACGCGAATCTACGTAAATTTAAGCACATTATATCATACAGACTTCTCTCTCTGACCACTGTGCCATAAGGCTGGAAATCAACAAAAGGAAGACGAAGAAAACAAGAGCAAACAATTGGAGGATGAATAACTCCTACTACAAAAGGAGTGTGTGCTGACACAGATCAGAAATGAAATTAGTCAATTTCTAGAAACCAATGAGAATGAGCACACGATATACCAAAACTTATGGGACACAGAAAAGGCAATTATCAGAGGAAGTTTCATAGCAATACATGCACACCTGAGAAAGGAAGAGAGACTCATGATTGATATGCTGGCACAAAATTTGCAGCAACTAGAGCAGAGTCAGCAGGACAATCCTAATAGAAAAAGAAAAGAAATTATAAAAATCATGGCTGAAATTCAGGAGAGGGAAAATAAGAAAACTATGTTAAAAATGCTACTAAAAGTTGGTTCTTTAAAAGGATAAACAGAATCAACGCACCACTGGCAAACCTAACCAAAGAAAGGAGGGAACAAATTTCAATAGCAAGAATAAGGAATGAAAGAGGGGACATTACAACAGACTCTGATGAAATCAAAAGGATAATTACACAATACTACGAAGGACTGTACTCCAATGAATTCAACAATTTGAAGACATGGACAAATTCTGGGAAAAACAATCCCTCCCTATCCTTGAGGGACGTCAAAAATCTCAACAGACCCATAGCAATAGAGGAAATAGACAAAGTTATCAAGGGATTACCAACAAAAAAACTCCCGGGCCAGATGGCTTCACTGGAGAATTCTACCAAGCATTTAGGGAAGAACTAACACCAATCCTACACAAACTCTTCCAGAACATAGAAAAAATGGCAAACTCCTGAACTCTTTCTATGAAGCTAGTATAACTCTGATACCCAAACTGGGCAAGAATCCCACAAGAATTGAGAACTACAGACCAATATCCCTAATGGACATCGATGCAAAAATCCTTAACAAAATACTAACCAACAGCATACAAATGTATATAAAACAAATAATTCACCATGACCAAGTGGGTTTCATATCAGGGATGCAGGGATGGTTCAACATACGAAAGACCATGAGTATTATTCATCACATTAACATGGAAAACTATAAGAACCACATGATAATATCGACAGATGCAGAAAAGCATTTGACAACATCCAACACCAATTCCTGTTTAAGACACTTGAGAAAATAGGAATGGAAGGAAGATTCTTCAAGACAATACAAGCTATATATGAAAAACCAACAGCCAACGTGGTAGTCAATGGAGAAAAGATTAACACAATCCCACTGAAAAAGAGGACCAGACAAGGATGACCCTTGTCCCCACTCTTATTTAATATTGTGCTGGAGGTTATAGCTAACAGCTTAAGGCAAAGAAGAGACATCAAAGGTATTCGTCTGGGGAAGGAAGAGGTGAAACTGTCGCTATTTTCAGATGATATGTTTTTATATATTGAAAATCCCAAAAGTTCCACAAGGGGAGTAATGGAAGCAATAGAGGAATGTGGCAGAGTGGCAGGATACAAGACCAACAATCAGAAGTCCATCAGACTGTTATACACATTGGATAAGACCACAGAAGAGGAGATCAAAAAGGTGGTACCCTTCACAATAGCCAAACACAAATTGAAATATCTAGGGCTATACCTGACGAAAAGAACAAAAGATCTCTACGGAGAAAACTACAGAACACTATTCCAAGAAACAAAGAGCAACCTTAAAAAATGGAAGGATATCCCATGCTTGTGGATTGGAAGACTCAATATAATCAAGATATCAGTTCTGCCCAAGGCACTATATAAGTTTAATGCAATCACAATACAATTACCATCATCTCTCTTCAAAGAAATGGAAAAACTGATTACCAACTTCATATGGAGTGGGAAGAAGCTCAGAATTAGCAGAGAACTCCTCAAGAGGAAGGACACAGTGGGAAGGCTTGCTTTACCTGACTTTAGCACATACTATACAGCCACAGTTGTCAAAAACCACATGGTATTGGTACGACGACAGATACTCAGACCAATGGAAAAGAACTAAAAACCCAGAAATAAAGTCATCAGCATAAAGACAACTGATCTTTGACAAGGACCCCAAAAATATCAAATGGGAAGCAGATGCCCTCTTTAGTTAGTGATGCTGGATAAAATGGATATTTACCTTGCAGAAAAATGAAGCAAGACCCTTATCTTACTCCATGGATAAGAATAAACTCAAGGTGGATCACAGACCTTGAAGTTAAAACCCAAACTATTAGGGCCATCAATGAGGTAACTGAGACCATCTTGAGAACTTTGGCACAGGGAATAAATAGGATATCAGAAATAGGGATGGACACAAACACAGAGGAGGCACAAATTGACAAATGGGATATACTGAAGATGAAACACCTGTGTACATCAAACGAGTTCACCAGGAGAGCAATAAGAGAGTTCATGGGCTGGGAAAACATCTTTAGCAATGACACATCAGACAAAGGCCTTATAACTAAAATCTACAATACTCTACTAGCTTCCAAAAAGAAAAAACTAATTGGCCACTTGAGAGGTGGGCAAAGGACCTGAACAGAAGTTTCACAGGGGCAGAAATCTGAATGGGCAACAAACGTATTAGAAAATGTTCCCCATCTTTAACCATAAGAGAAATGCAAATTAAAACAATGAGGTACCACCTAACACCCTCAAAAGTACCCCAATCCAAAAAATCAGAAAGCAACAAGTGTTGGAGAGGCTGTGGGGAGACAGGAACTCTCATCCACTGCTGGTGGACTTGTAAGTATGTAAGACCACTATGGAAATCGATCTGGCGATATTTAAAGAGTTGGAAATTGATTTGCCATATGACCCAGCAATCCTCCTACTGGGCATATACCCAGAAGAGGCAAGGAACAAACCAAGACCAGACACCTGTGCTCCAATGTTCATTGCGGCACAGTTCACAATTGCAAGGAGTTGGAAGCAACCCAAATTTCCATCAACTGACGTTTGGATTTTTAAAAAAACTGTGGCATATACATACAATGGAGTACTACACATCACTAAAGAGCAGTGATGAACGTATGAAGCACATCACTGCATGGGAAGAACTAGAGGAAATCATGCCAAGCGAAGTAAGTCAAGCACAAAAGGACAAGTACAACATGAGTCTGCTGAGGTAAGCTTCTAAAAATAATGCAAAAAGGGCATAAGGTAAAAGCTTCTATATACAAACATTCCTTTGGGTGAGGACCAGGTAATATGGCAGAGACCAGATCAAATACAGTGATACACATGGTAGACAACTTAAAAGGAGGTGGGGAAAGGGAAAAAAATAATAAAAAGAAGTGGGTAGCGGGGGCACAGGGCACTAACCCACCCAAAGCCCACATGGAAGAACACATTAACCTGTGTGATCACGAGGTGCAGAGGGGATCAGTTATCAGGCATCAAAGAACAAAAAATCATATAATTATGTGCTCACCTCCATGATATGATCGCTAAAGACAAATGGGTGCATAAGCAAATGTGGCGAAGAAAGCTGATGATGCCCGGTTATCAAAAGCTATAGCATCTGGGGTCTTAAAGGCTTGAAGGTAAACAAGCGTCCATCTAGCTCAGAAGCAACAAAGCCCACATGGAGGAAGCACAACAGCCTGTGTGATCATGAGGTTTTGAAGGGATCAGGTATCAGGCATCATCAGAGCAAAAAATCTTACCATAGTGAATGAGGGGAGGAGTGTGGAGTGGAGACCCAAAATCCATTTGTGGGCCACTGGAGATCCCCTTGCAGAGGGGTCTCTGGAAGGAGACGAGCCAGACAGGGTGTGGTGTAGCAACGATGAAAAATACAACTTTCCTCTAGTTCCTAAATGCTTCCTCTCCCCACTCCCCCCACTATCCTGATCCCAATTCTACCTTGCAAGTCCAGCTAGACAAGAGGATGGACCCTGGTACAGATAGGAACCAGAAACACAGGGAATCCAGGGCGGATGATCCCTTCGTGACCAGTGGTGTGAGTTGCGATACTGGGAAAGTAGAGGGAGGGTGAGTTGGAAAGGGGGAACCAATTACAAGGATCTACATGTGACTCCTCCCTGGGGGATGGACAACAGAAAAGTGGGTGAAGAGAGATATCGGACAGGGCAAGACATGACAAAATAATAATTTATAAATTATCAAGGGTTCATGAGGGAGGGGGGAACAGGGAGGAGAGGGAAAAATGAGGACCTGATGCCAGGGGCTTAAGTGGAGAGCAAAAGTTTTTGACAATAATGAGGGCAGTGAATGTACAGATGTGCTTTACACAATTGATGGATGTGTGAATTGTGATAAGAGTTGTATGAACCCCTAATAAAACAATTTTAAAAAAACAAAAAAATCCAAAATGCAATAAGCCTTTCCTTGCAATAAAAATTCATTTTAAACTTAATCAGTAGAGATGTTCTAAATCAGGAAGAAGGCAAGCAAAGCCATTCTATAACAATGGAGCCTGAGACTTCCGCTTGTGGTCTGACAGGCTCTAGAGAAATGTGAATATCAATTGATGGTCTGATAAGCCCTTGAGTAAATGTAGAGTTTCTTTCCTGTGAAGCTTACTTCTTTTATGGCATTGTTTGGGATCCTTTGATCATTTCAAAATCTGCTAGGTATTTCCTGAACCTGTCACATCGTTTAAGGTACAGAACTTGATTCTCACTGAAGTATTTGAAACAGTTTGGAGTTAGTAAATCCCAGTCTTTCCTTCTTTCTATTGCTGTCAGATATAAACTTAAGAGTTTCTCCAATCAAGCTGGTCTGTCTTTAGCTGAAACATTGGCAGCATTCTCAGGCCCTTGTTTCCCGGTAACTGCAATGCTGGGTGATTTTGAACTGCAAAGAGTTCAATTAGTAGCTGATTGATTAATTATTTGCACTACCAACAGACTCTATCAAAATTATGTACATAATATTGCATTAGGTTCTGCAATACCTTCGGTCAAATTCATCATTGGATATTATATATATTAGGGTTGTCCAAAAACAATTTGCTTGCTAAAATATCCATTCTAAATCTATGGAAACAATAATAATATCACCAATTAGTGTTGGGTACTACAAAGAAAATTTGAATAAGATAAAGTGCCTTTGAAGATATTTTTCTATGAGGAAAAAAAGTACAATAATTTATCTACTTTGGAAGTACTACAAATCATAGATTAAAATTTAATTCCAAGCCAAGTAGCTAGCAAAAAAAATTCAATGTAAAAGTCTTTATTTCATCTTTTAAAGGTTATTCTGACATTTAACAAATTCCCAAATTTTATTGCTTCCATTTATTTTACCTTTAAATACAAAAAAAATATTTTCTAAATTATCCCTCCCAAAAGTCTGATTATTTATATCTTGATGCAGTCAAAAATTTCAAAAAGTGTTACTGAGAATTACATTGCAAACACTACTTGGGGATAGTCTAAATATTTTCCCAACACACAGCTATTGTGTACATTAGAATGATTTTAAATTTGACTGTCAGCCATAAAAAGACTTTATTATTCCCGTAAACTCTTGCCCAGGAAGATGGAATTGCAAATAACTTAATTGGTTCTTGGAGAAACTTTCCAAATATATCCATGTATCCCATCTCTTCACAGTAAATGTTCCTTTTCAGAATGCTGGATTACTCAATTAGACTCATCTGCAACCTGTTTACTCTTCACGATTGACGTCAAAACATCCACCTCACGGCACCCTCCAATTCTCAATTTTTTTTTACAAGCTTCACTCAATTCCAATTAGTCCCTACACCGTGTTGAGAAACTTGCCTTAAATCAGACCTCCCAAATCTTATCGATGTCCTTACCACCACCGCCACCCCACAACTTAACTAGGAAATGGACATTTCAGGCAAGCAGCGCTGTGACAGAGTTCTTTCCAACACAAAGTGACCCTCCCAGATAGATGGGGACTCTGCTGTAGGGCTTCTGAGACGAGAAAACATTACAGAAGCAGGTAGCTTCGTCTTGCTCCCACAGAGCCACTTGTGGCTTTAAACTGCTCACTTGGTAGGGAGTAACCCAATCCTTCATCCCACACCAGCAGGGCTCTGGCAACGTCCCTGAACCAGGCAATAATTAAGTTCAGCTTGGCTTTACCAACAGGTTCTTTTGAGAGTCTTTCCAAGTATTCATCTAATTAGTAGTTAGCATTGCAAAGATTCAAATAACACTGCATTATAAAACCAGTGACAGACATACTGCCATTATTCTCATTTATGCACTACATTTATAATTATAGCAACTTCCTGATTGTATTTTATTGAACAGAGTGGAATAATATAACATAGAATTGTAAAAAATAAATATACCATGAAATAGCCATCTAATTATATTTTTATAAGATAGAAAATATGCACTAAAATGTGTTTGCATGGTTTCAGGCTTCTGTTACTCTATCTGGTAACCATTTAATTTGATTATAACTATATTAATACATTACTGTAATGATTTTCCTTCTTAGTTTCATTTAATACCTTTTGTAACTTTATTGGCTGATTTAGAATGAGCAAAAGTCCTCTTGCTTATAGAAGGTACACAAGTGTTGGTACCGACCCAGGACATAAGTCACAGACTAGTCACAACTTTTTCGGCAATTTTTTAAAATAACATAAATAGAACCATTCATTTCTTTGAAACTTGAATACCACACACTGAATTGAGATATTTCTATTTTGCAAGGTGTGATGTGACTTTATTCTAATATCACATAAATGTCTACTAGGGCATTTTGAATGTGTCTTTATGTTTAAATATGCAAATAACTATGCATTCATGTATAGAACATCGATGGAACAGGATTTTTCCATGATTTTAGTGTCTAAGGGACTAAAAAAAAATCAATTTTCACATCCAAGTAATAGGCATTTAAGAAACAGATGTAGGCAAAGGATACCAAAAATATCAGTTCTGTTATCAATTAAAGTCTTGAATAATAGGATGATTAGTTTATTAGCCCAGTGGTTTTCCGTGATAATATAGATAAATTATTTTTGCTATTAGTGGCCATGACATTGGCCTCCGTGCCTGTTGACTATTTAGACAACTAATTAAACGCCACCCACATCTGCACCAACCCTATAATCAGTTGCCAATTGGACCAAATGATCGATAGGGCTTTTATTACTGATTTCTTCCTACTCCCTCTTAGTTTGGAAGCTAAGTTGGAAACCTGGTCAGTGGGTAGTTGCAGTGCGGTATATACACTGTCCTATTCCCACATGGAAGGTAAAACTGGAATCATCCACTAATCTGTATCTGTCATTTGATAAGGGATAAAGGTCTCATTTTCAGAACTTATCCTTACAAAGAATCTCAAATGGAAATGCTATATATGCATGGTATGATTTCAGGGTGGCAATGGATTACATTTTATCATTTCATCATCCTAAAAACTGTCTCCTCTGGTGTGGGGGAGGTGAGTCCTAAAATTAGTTTCATTTTACAGAGATTAATAATGAGATAAGATATCTCTAGAAAATTCCTATTTATGAGAAATATATTTTAAATAATCACTGAAAGGATTGTATAATGACTATTACTCAAGTGTAAAAGAATGTCAGATCATTTCTTTATCTCATAAGTTTAGGAGGGTGTTAGTCTAGGTAGACTAGAGAAACAAATCCATAGAAACTCATGTATATCAGAGAGAGTTTTTTATACAGGGTAAGTACATAAAGAAAACATTCCAAATAGAAAAATACTAAAATTTTTCATCTTAAAAAAAAAAAGAAAACAGCCCAGTGCTGACCAAGCCCATAAGTCCAACATTAGTCCATATGTCCAACGCTGATCTACAAAGTCCTGTTCAATCTCACAAAACACACACAATGATCCCGACTGCAGGAGGAAACCCCAATCAGTGAGCATGTAAGCATCTCAGCGTTGGCAGGGGTCTTCACACGGCTGCTTCAGCACCCAGAGCTGCATTGGGGGATGTCTGATAGGAAGTGAGCCTTGCCAGCTGAAGCAGGGAACTGGCTAAGGCAGTTGCACCCTGGTCTGACCATCAGAAAGCAAGAAACCCGAGAACTAGAAATGCAAGGCTTACGGAGCCATTTATCACTCCGCCCTTCAATTAATCTCACATGTGTTTATCGGCCAGGTTGGCACAATAAACCTTAACTATCTCAAGGAAGGACTCATGTAACATGTTAAAATTAATACAAAGAAATAAAAACACCTCACAGACACATATACTGAAATAAATTTACAAATAGATACCAAATTGGTCAGTGTTCATAGGGCAAAATAAAATGCACTTCATGGGTAAAATTTGTTTGGTCAAATAATATTTATATTGACATGAGTTGCACAATTTGAAGCTGTAAGTTGGGTCAAAAGTAATGAAAGGTACAGTTAACTCAGAAGGATGAACTAGACAGCATACGTTGTTAGGTGACCTCATGTCATCTCTGACCCACATAACAACCCTATGTACAACAGACAAAACATATCCCAGTCTTGTGTCCGCCTTACAATTATTGTATGTTTGAGCACATTGTTCTCTCACTGTGCCAAAAGAATCTACTGAAGGCCTTCCCTTTACTTTACCAAGCATGGTGTCCTTTTCCATGGACTGGTTCCTCCTGATACTATGCCCAAAGCACATGACATTACAGCTCACCGTCCTTGATTCTGAGTAGCATTAGGGTTATACTTCTTCCAAGACAGATTTTCTTACTCTTCTGACAGTACTTTCAATATTCTTTGCCAAAGCCATAATTCATATGCATAAGTTTTTGTTCAGTCTTCTTTATCCATTGTCTCACTTTCACATTCATATGTGGCTCTTAAAAATATCATAGCATGGACCTGGCCCACTTTAGTCCTCAAAGTTGCATCTCTGTTTTTAACACTGTGCAGCAGCTTTGCCCATGCAGTATGTTGTTTGATGTCTTAACTGCTGCATCCATGAGCATTTATTGTGGATCCAAGTAACATGAAATCCTTAACTTTAATCTCATCTCCACTTGTCATGGTGTTGTCTATTAGGACAGAATATAAGGGTAAGGCAGAAAGTATTTCTACTATGATTCCAGTCTATACACATACAGGTTTATTCCACACATGTGTCTGAGATCAGTGCATGGTTATGAACCAGTTTCTAATACACGTACCCTAGTCTCTTCAAAGTGCACTCATTAACCTTACCAATACACATAGCAGCACTGTTGGCAATCTCTTGATTCGGTTAAATTAAAGGCCAAAAGACCAGTTCAGAAGGTTATGGAAACTATAATTTTTGTTTGCTTTATTGTGAATTAGGTGGGAGTTTATATATCACATCATTTTTTTTCCATTTACCATTTGGAACAACTTATCAAATCTCCAAATGGCTTTCTCTGTTTCCCTCCTCCCATAGTTTGTTTTTGGGTGGGTTTTGTTGCCCATTTTCCTCTTGTATTACATCATCTTCCCCTTTGGCAAAGTTAACACTTATTTACCCTATTGCTTCCCCTTTCCATCCTTCCCTCCCCAACCTTGGTAACCATCAGTCTCTTTCTTTTGATATGAAAATGTCTTCTTGATTTATTTTAATAACTGTTCTCATATAATACTTGCCCTTACGTGTTTTACTCACTTGTCATAATGCTTTATAAGTCCATTATGAGATGTTCAGCTCATCTAATGTTTCTTCCTTAGAGGTTCAGGACTATATACATCTCCCCTGCATCAGTTTAATGATCTGTTTTTAAAAAAAGAATTGCCAAGCATGCTCATCCAAGTAGCCATCTTTACTAGAAGTCTACCTAGTTGAGAACCTTTTGTTTTTGTTTTTATATTTGTTGTTGTTGCTTTGAAAGGGGTAATACTGAAGGATGTTCCCAAGGAACACAGGATGATCACCAAAGGCTTATTATAAATAAGGTTTTTTTTTTTTTAATCACCATTTGAACCATAGTAATGAGAAAAAGATGCCAGGAGAATTGTGTTGTGTATTTTTTGAGCCCATTACAACCTGCTCATATTTTAAAGGTGGTCCTATGAGTATTTCCTGAGAGAGACATCCCATCCACTCTCCAGTTCTGATCTTGCCCGTTCACATCTGTTTTGTACCCAAAACTCAACCAATATTTCAAAAAGAACACTATTTGAATCTCTCAAGGTACCCAAACTGCCCTTTGGACATTGTGCAAATCAAAGAGAGCAAAATTCTTTAGGGAAAAGTTAGAGAGATGGAAACAACATCTTTAAAAGTGTAATATACACCTAGGTGGAGAATATGTCAAGAAACAATAGATTCACATTTTATTACATTAAAAAGAAAAGTTACTATGATTTTTGTAGCAAGACTTACTCATATATACAGCAAAATCTTTAAGTATGTCAGTATTCCATAATATTCCTTGACATAATATATCAATGATAAAATGTTGTCAGATGCTATTGAGTTGGCTCCAGTCCACAGTACAACAGAATAAAACATTGCCCAGACCTGGCCATCCTCACAATGTTTAGGCCCATTGCTGCAGTCACTCTGTCAATCCATCTCATCTAGGAGCTTCTACTTTTTAGGTGCCTCTCCATGTTACCAGGAATGATGTTCTTCTCCGGAGACTGGTCTCTCCTGATAATATATCCACAGTATGTAAGACCACAATCTAGCCAGCCTTACCTCTAAGGAACATTCAAATCATGTTTCTTCCAAGAAAGTTCTATTTTTCCTTTTAGCAGTCCATGGCACTTTCAAGGACCTCTGGTGATGTAGTGGTTACACATTGGGCTGCAAGCGAAAGGTTGGCAGTTCAAACCACTAGTCAGCCCCGAGGGAGAAACACTTGGCTTTATAAGGTCATAAAGAGTCTCAGAAATGCTTAGGGGTAGTTCTACCATGTCCTAGAGGGTCAGCATCAACTCTATGCAGTGAGTGGGTTTGATTTTTTTATATATATATTTTCAATATTCATCACCAGCAGCACATTTCAAATACATCAACTCCTCATCAGTCTTCCTTATTTGATGGCCAACTTTCACATGCATACGAGACAACTGGAAAATATGATGGCTTGTCTAAGGAAAACCTTAGTCCTCACAGTAACATCCTTGCTTTTCAATACTCTAAAAACACCTTGTAAGGCAGATTTACCTAAAAGAAACTAATCTTTTGATCTCTGAGTGCTGCTTCCATGAGCATTGATTGTGGATCATCCAAGCAAGGCAAAATCTTGACAATTTCAATCTTTTCTCTTAAACTGTTAATTCCTAAGTCTCAAATGACTGGTGTTACTAGGTTGAATAGAAGCTAGTTTTAGAGATTATGGTAATCTGTGGGGGGAATAAATTAATTTTTCATAGCACAGTCCATCCATTTAGAGTTTGAGATAGTGATTTCCTAGTCCAATATAATTGAAATAAAAGTTTAAGATGTTTATCATTTCACAACTGGACTGGATAAGTGGATTGTCTCTGATAGAAAAATAAGTTTCTTTCTTCTTTTTTTTAAAGAAGTTTCTATACAGGGAACTATTATAACTTATTCTAAGTTCAAGGATCCTTGATGGCCCAGTGGTTAACCACTTGGCTACTAGCAAAAAAGGTATGTGGGTGTTCCAACCCACTAACCACTCTGAGAGAGAAATTTGCAGCATTCTGCTTTCATGAAAAGTACAGCTTTTGGTTTTATAGGGTCTCTATGAATTCGGATTGGCTCTTCAGCAATGGGTTTCAGTTTTTTTGTTTTACCAAGTGCAAGTTTAGATCCAAATCAAATATCTTAGTGCCAAGCCTTCAAATATCACTGTTTTGATGACTCTTAAAATTTGAGCTGAAATATTTAAACTACGATCAGTAAGTGTATCAGATATTGAAACCATTTGAAGCAACTACAGGGGCGATAAATCGTACTAAAATAAAATAACTAAAATAAAATCTATGTGCTTGTTAAATTTTCTGATGCGTGCATATAACGGAGACAACTTTATTCTGCTAACAAAATAGAAGCGTCAGTGCAGAGAGATGCTAGCTGTATTAGTTTGTCACATGGTCCTCAGAAATAAAACCGTTTAATTCCTCTCTAAAATATATGATTTCTCTAGTAGGCTTTTTAAAATTTTGATTTATGTTTGGAAACACTATCTAAATTAAACTTGTTAATGTTAATAGATGCAGCACTGATTTTTAATATCACCTGCTGGTTGCTGCTGTTAGTTTCAGTCATGTGAAATTCATGGTGATTCCCTTGCGTGCAGCGTGGAACTAACTGCTTGCTAGAGTTTTCGAGGCTGCGATCTGCAGGTCTGTCTTCTGAGGCATTTCTGAGTGGGTTCCAATAACCAACCTATTGGCTGGGGCTAGTGCTTAACTGGTTGAGCCACTCGGGGACTTCCAACATCACCTAAAAGCTATTACTAACAATGATACCCACTGAGTTTTACCTAAGCTTTTCAGATATTGAGTTGCCGTTACGTTTCAGGCAGCTTTGTGAAACAGACGAAACAGGAAGAAAGAGTTTATAGTTCGAGAGAAGCAACAGCTGTCGGAGAAGGGACTGGAGGGCAAAGCACGCACTTTGGTTGGCCGTGCATCCAACCCTAAGAGATAAATGATTCACTGAAATGACTCACTTGCGTTCAAGTAAACATTGTAGCGATGGTTCCCCTTGGACCATGTGAAGCATTTAAAATTACCTGCAATTATAAATGAACACTGGGAATCAGAACAATTTTTTCAGCATGCTACATAAAGGCATTCATTGCTTACTTCCAGAAATAAGGTTGTTAATTGCTTCCATAAGAAATGAATCTGACAGCAAATCCAAAACTGTCAAATTGTTGAGTGCATTTCTTAGTTTGTGGGAAGATTACATTGCTTGCTTATTTATTTATTTTTGCTATTAATAGTAATATTTTCATGAACTCAAGACTTGGAACTACGCACAATATTACGGTCAAGGAATTCTCAAGTTGAAGTTGAAAAGAAAAATAAAATTTATGAGTAAACACCTTCAAAACCCTCGTTTTTCTTTTTAAAAAGAAACAAAAAAATGTATTAGTAGCTCTTACAGATATTATTACAGTCCATAGTTCCATTAGAACAAGCATGACTATACAATTGCTACCATGATAATTTTCCATGCATTTTCTTTGTTCTTGAACTCTTTGATATAAGCTCCCCTTTATCCCCTCCCTCCCCCACCCTACCACCCCATTGAACACTTACAATATATTATTATTGTTGTTGTTTTTAGTCATGATTTACACCATCTAATTCATCCATTCACATACCATTGAATGGGGTTATACAGTCATCATTGCTATCAGCTCCCCCACCCTCTCCCTTCATCTCATCCCATATCCTCAGGGAAGCATTACTCCTTTACTGTGTCTGAGGGATTTATCTAGCTTGGATTTTGTGTGTCGAAAGATCCTGATTATACTAATGTACATACACAGGTCTAGCAAGATTAGCAAGGTAAAACTAAGGTCTTAATAGTGAGAGGAGGATATTTTGTAGAGCTAGAGGATAATTATGTGTTTCACTAGTGCTCTACTACCCCCTAGATCCCTAGATATATCATCCCTTCTGTATGGCCCTCTGTGAGGGACTGTCAATTATGTTCCAGGTGAGTTTTGGGTCTCCACTTTGCCTATGTTTCTTCATGTCAGTTTGATTGCTTGATTTTGGACTTCTGATACCTATCCCTATCAACAACTCATGATCACGTAGGCTGGTTTGCTTCTTCCATGTGGACTTTGATGCTTCCCTGGTAGATGGTGCTTGCTTAACTTAAAACCTTTAAAAGCCCAGACTCTTATCTTTTAAAAGGCAGGCACCATCAGCTTTCTTCACCACATTTGCTTATGCACCCATTTTGTTTTCAGCCATTGTTCAGGAAGGTGAGTATCATACATTATTAGAATAAACCGTTCTTGTACCGAGGTAGGATTTTAATAGAGGCCCAAAGTCAGTCTGCTTTCTTATTGTATTTACACATATATACATATATAAATAAATACAACTATATCTATTTATATCTTTACATTTCTATATGTATACCTCTATATAAGTTTTACTCCCTTATTGCTTCCTCTATTTCTTTTTTTTCCCTCCTACCCCACTATCATGTTCACCCACCATTCACCTCTCAGTACTTCTTCTCGGGTACCTCTCAATTGATCAAACATCACGAGAGATTTTAGATCCTCCTCACCATTGATTTGAGATCCCTTGCTATCCCCTTGTTAGCTGTCAGTCCCATTACTCTCTTCTTGAGATTGCTTGCCCTGTATATCTTAGACATCAAGAAAAGAAAAAAACCCCAAACATATAAATATAAATAGTTCCGTGTCTAACTGCTGACCTTCATAAATATCCCCCAACCAGTTCAGCTGAGGTGCCAAGTGCTGCCCCTCAATCAGAAGTCTATTTTCAGGATTTTTCAGGGACTTCATGTCTCTGTTCCCACTGCTGATCTGTTGTACTGTTGGTTGGCCCCCACGTGGGGAGGTCAGACCAGCTGCACTCCCACACTGTACCTTCATTGCTGACTTCTATAGCACTGTGATCTAAGGAGAAGATGTCATGTCATGTCTTGAGCTTGGGCCAGCTCTGCAGTCCTGTCTGTGAACTAACTGCTCTGAGCAGGAGCATCAGATCCCTCAGAGCTTGGTGCACCAGAATGAGGTCTACTCTCCCTCTTTCCCTTTTAGTCTGTTCCTATGTGAACAGGACAGACTGGCTGCTCTCCTGGGACTGTACCTTCAGCAATGTCCTCTGTATTGATGTCATCTAAGGAGGGGACATCATAACTCAAGCTGGGGCTGGGCTTGCCATCCTCTCCCTTAATGGGCTGCTCCATGCAGGTATGTCATCCTCAAGGATTGGTGCACCAGATGGACGTCAGCTCTCTTTATCTGTTTCCTGTGGAGACATAAACAAAACCCTCCATCGTGGGTGAGTTAATGGCCTGCTCCCCAGTGCCTTCTTTTTCTTCCCTCCTCCCTCTATGAACCTTAAAGGCATGAGGAAGAAAGAAAAGATGTCTTTCAGTCCTGGTGCTATCTACACCTCTTTCTTTCTTTTTTTCTTTCTTTCTTCCCTTTATTTTTAATGCCATATGCAACCTTGGGTTTGGTCTGACCCCTGCCACTGTATCTAATCCTTAGCCCAGAATCTATGTGATATGTTCATTTTCCTCTATACCCATCGTGCTATTTGAACTTACCTCAGTGGACTCAGGTTGTACTCATCCTTTTGGGCTTGGCTGACTTCATTCAACATAATTTCCTCCAACTGTTTCCATGAGTTGATATGTTTCATGTTTTCATCACTGCTTTTTAGGGCTGCATAATACTCCATTTAGGTGTATATACCAGAGTTTTTTTAATCCATTTGTCTGTTGATGGAAATTTAAGTTGTTTCCAATTCTTTGAAATTATGAACTATGCCACTATGAACATTGGAGCACAGATGTTTGGTCATAGTCTGTTTCTTAGCTCTTCTGGGTATCATCCCAGTAGGGGGATTGCTGGGATGTAAAGTAGCTCCACTTCAATTTGTTTTAGGTATTGCCAAATCACTTTCCAGAGTGGTTATGCATATCTACGTGATCACCAGCAGTGGAGAATTCCTGTATCATCACACCCCCTCCAATAATTGCTGCTTTCTGTTTTTATGAATTGGGCTACCTTTTAGGTGTTAGATGGTATCTCATAGTTGTCTTAATTTGCATTTCCCAGATGGCTAATGACCGGGAACATTTTCTCATGTGTTTATTGGTCATTCAGGTTTCCTAACGTGTAAATCTTCTGTTCAGGCATTTAGCCCATCTCCTCAGTGGGCAATTCATTTTTTTTCCTTGTAGTAGGCTTACAGAGTTTTGTAGATTTTAGTAATAAGCCCTTTGATGCGTCATTGCTAAATATCTCTTCCCAGTCCATGGCTTTATTATTACTCTCTTGATGAAGTATGTTGATGAACACAGTATGGTATCTTCATTATGTCCTACTTATCTATTTTAGCTTCCTCTGTGTGTTTATCATTCCCTATTTCTGGTAGCCTATGTATTCCCTGCGTCAGTGTTCTTAGGTTTGTCCCAATTTTCTTGTTGATGATCCTAATAGTTTTACCTCAAGATATGTGATCCAACTTGAATTTACTCTTGTGTATGGAGTGAGGTAAGGATTTTGCTTCATTTTTTTCTGCAGAAAGATATCCATTCCTTCCAGCCCCATTTGTTATAGAGGGTGTCCACTTCCCATTTCATTCCTGTATGCTGCTGATTTTATTTCTGTGTTTTCACTTCCTTTGATTGGTCTGAATATCTGTCATTATACCAGGACCATGCTGTTTTGACAACTGTGGCTGTGTAATAGGTTTTAATGTCTGATAATGCAAGCCCTCTGAATTCATTCTTCTTCTTGAGGAATTCTTGCTAATTCTGGGCTTCTTCCTTTTCCATATGAAGTTGGCAGTCAGTTTTCCCATATCTATGATAAAAGATGCTGGTATTTGTATTGGGATTCATTGAATTTATATAAGGTTATGGGTAGGATTGACATCTTTACAATATTGACTCCTGATCCACGAGCATGGGATATTCTTCTTTTGTGTTTCGTATAATAGTGTTCTGTAGTTTTCCTCATACAGATCTTTTTTGGGGGTGAGGACTAGGTATATCCCTAGATATTTCAATTTATGCATGGCAATTGTGAGGGGCACTATCTTCTTAATATCCATTTCTGTGATCTTATCTGATGTACATAGCAATCCAATTGACTCCTGTTTGTTGATCTGGTTCCTGTTACTCCACCAAATTCCTCTTTGCTTCTCACACTCCAAGTGTTAAGCTTTTGGGGTTTTCAATATATAGAATCATATAATCTGAAAATAATGAAAATTTCACTTCTTTCCCCAGGAAAAAAGAAGTTGATGTCCTTCTGCTGCCTTGTTATTAGCTAGGACCCCCCAGAGCAATGTTGAACAAACATGGGGACAAGAGGCATCCTTGTCTGGTCCCCTTTTTCAGTGGGATTATTTATGTCTTTTTTTCCATTGATAACATTGGCTGTTGGTTTTTCATATATAACTTGTATTATATTAAGATGGTTTCCTTCCAACCCTATTTTCTTGAGTTTCTTAATTAGGAATGGATAGTGAATAGTGTCAAATGTTTTTTCTGCATCCTTTGATATCATGTGGTTCTTGTCCTTTTTCTTGTCAATGTGAGAGATAATGTTACTGGGCTTTCGGATGTTGAATTATCCCTGCATCCCTGGAATGAATCCCGCTTGGTCATGATGAATTGTTCATTTTATACACTTTTGTATTCTATTGACCAAAATTTTGTTAAGGATTTTTGCATCAGTGTTCATTAGAGATATTTGTCTATAGTTCTCTATTCTTGTGGGATCCTTGCCTGCTTTGGGTATCGGTGTTATGCTAGCTTCATAAAATGAGTTTGGGAATTGCCATCCTTTTCTATGCTCTTGAAAAAGCTTGTGTAGAATTGGACTACATATGTCTCCCAGGTCGAGTGCCTAATTGTAGAGTTTAGTTCTATAGCCTCCTTGTTGAGCTTCTTTCCCATTGATCTATCTTTCTCAGAGAGCGATTTATTAAAGTCACCTACTATGATTTCAAAAACCTGTGGTTTCTTTTCTCATCTTTTGAAGAATTTAATCGACAAACTTCATGGGTCTCACGTTCAGCACATCTATATTTATTATGCTCAGTGGCACTTGGTCTACTGATCTTGTGAGCATTATCTAGTGCCCATCCTGATCTCTTGTTATGACTTGCACCTCGAGGTCAGTATTGTCAAAGATTAGGATTGCAGCGCCTGGTTTCTTTAAATTGCTGGGTATACTTTCCACCAGCCTTTGATTCTCAACCTACTTTTGTCTGCAAGCTTAAGATGTGTTTCTGCAAACAACAGATTAATGGGTTATGTTTTCTAATCCAGTCTCCTAGCCTTTTTCTTTAAATGAGTGACCTTAGACCATTGACATTCAGAGTTTTTATATGCATCTTTGTTATCCTCTCATACCATTTGTGTTAGGTTTTTTTCTACCTCCCTCTTTATCAGTGTGTTGTACATGTGTGTGGAGATTCATTCTTGCCTTCTTTTCACTATTAGGCCACTGTTATCTTGGGAGTTGTTTTCAGTGTGTTGACTCATGTTTACTGGGAAGTGTTTGGTTCTGTTATTCATAGTCTTTCTGAGTCAGAACCAAATCATATCATTTAACAACAAAAGCACATGGGAATAGAAATACTAGAGGTAACGAGCATAGGAAGATCTCCTTGGCAACTACAGGAGAGCTTCTACTAGGAGGAATAGGCTGTACATCTTGACAAGGAGAAATTCCACTTCAAGATTCATTAGACCCATAATTCTTAAAACAGGAGGACAGCAATGGCTACAGCACACTTCCCTTAACCATCGACTGGCAGCAGAAGCCATTTCTGTGAACTCTGATTCTCCCAGCACAGCCTAGTTTTCCTGACACTTGCGGTAACCCAGCCAACAAACCTCTTCCCTTGCTGGCCTCTGAGGGCTCTGGTGGATAGCAGATCATGCAGACATACTCAATGCCCACGCTACAATGTTCCCCCTTTTTCCTTCTCTCCCGCATTGTTCTCCAGTGCCCCACAACGTGTCCGACCTCTCCCATGCAGCACACGTGTACACAAAATAACTCAACCAAGAAGGCAGGATTTCCAACCCACAAAGGAATTTTATTTTTTACTTGATCTCATTTTCTTTGATGTTTGCATGTTTGCTCGACCATAATGTCTTTGGTTTTTAGTTTGTTTGTTTTTCTAGTTCTCTCCCACTTCTTCTTCCAATGTCTTTTCCTGTGTGACCCAATCCTCATTTCCTCCAGGCAAAAAAAAAAGGCAGGCTTGTAGATTCTGGCACACCGACTCAAAAAAGTACTTCCCCCTGCCTCTGAATGCACAAACAAACCCATATTCTCTGCTGTAGTAGCAATAGAATTTCAGCACCCACACCCAAGCCACACATGAATATTTTGTTTCTTTTGAATTATTTGTCTCTCTTTTTCCTTGTGAAACATATTTACATGAATCTCATTAATATTGATCACCCCCTTAAAATACATTTTCCCATTATTTTTACACACATGTCGCCCCTCTACTATTACTTTCATTTCATTCTCTCTCTTCTTCCACCACTTCCAATTTTTCCAATTCCTCACTTCTCTTCCCATCTCTCCATTTCACCACCATATGTTTTCCAGCTGCTATGAGAACTCGTCCACATCACTAAATAGAGCCAAATACCTCTAAGTGACACCACAGTTATAGCTGTATCACAATGTTGAGGAAATCCAAGTTGACTAGAGTCAACCCCCTAAAATCAAGAAAAACAAACAAAAGCAATAAAAAAATTACTGAAACACAGTGGAATACTTTGAAGAAAAGTCCCTGGAACTATCAGAAACAGAAGAATGATGCTTGAGTCCCTACAAGAGCTGTGAGAACAATGAGAACAATGGAAGAAATTGAAAAATCTAAAATCCTTAAACTAAAATGAATTCCAGAAGATAAATGAGATAACAGAATTAAGTGACATAATAAAAGTCTTGAGAAGAAGAATGGGAGAAAAAGAATATTGAATCAGCAAGCTGGAAGACAATCACTCTGACTTCAATCAAGAGAGAAACAATCAGCAACAACAAAAATCAAAGGAATGTGAAGGAAGCCCGAGAATGATGTTGGACGCTGTCAAGGAAAACATCCTACTCTTCAAAAGGAAGAAACAAGACTAGAACTCCAGTGTGTGAAAACATTTTAAAAATTATATCATTTCAAATAGGTGCTCATGATGTCCTAAAAGATGGAATTGTACTTCTATCATTTTCACTGCCAGTTGACTCTGACTCAAAGTGAGCCTTCAGGGCAGAGTAGAATTGTCCCTTTGAGTTTCTGAGACTGTAACTCTTTACAAGAATAGAAAGCCTCATCTTTCTCTCTTGTAGTATCAGGTATTTTAGAACAGCTGATCTTGTAGTTAGCAACCCAAAGCATAAGCACTGCACCCCCAGTGATCCTCTCTTCTTAGCTAGTCAATTTATATCTGTCCCTAAGTTCATTACATTAAATAAGGGCTCAAAGTAGAAGTCCCACACAACTCTCCTGCTCTTGAATTGAGCAGATGGGATACAGGTAAACAATGAGTAGTAGAGTCTTCTCTACAGCCAATTTCCATGTCACATCTGAGTGTGGTTATGTAACTTACTTCATAGTGAAAACCAAACAAAATCCTTGACCACCTACCTATTCATTATATCCCGTGTTCAGTGAGAAATCCCTACTCAATAGAAGCGACCACAATGCGTGTTCCTTCTTGCTGCACGGCTGCTTCTCTATTGGTGGTCAGCAGATTTTAGTATGACTTCACAGAAACCTTCAATCCATTGGGCCTAATGGCCCAATGTCTAGTGCCAATGCTTTTCTCAAGACTCTATAGAATGAGAACTAAAAACTTTTACTAATTCCAGCAACAACAAAAAAGAAATACCCAAGTTGAAATGTTGTTATGTGCCATCAAGATGGTAGGCACTCATAGCAACCCTATATAAAAGAGGAAAACACTGTAACATCCTGCAGCATCCCCACAACCACTGTTATGCTTCAGTTTATTGCTGCCGCCAATTCATTCATACATCGTGTGAGGGTCTTCCTCTCGGTAGTTGTCCCTCTACTTTACCAAACATGATGTCCTATTCCAGGGACTGATCTCTCCTGATAACATGTCTGAAGTATGTGAAGCACCATGCTTGCTACTAAGGAGCATTCTTATTGTTCTTATTCCAAGACAGACTGGTTGGTTCTTTTGGCAGGTACTTTCCTGGTACTTTCAATATTCTTTGCAGAACCATAAATCAAATACATCAATACTTCTTTGATCAACGTTCAACTTTCATGTGCATCTGAGGCAATGGGAAGTACTATGACGTGGATCAGGTGTACCTTAGTCCTCAAAGTTACATCTTTGCTTGTCAACACTTTAAAGAGGTCTTGTGCATCTAATTTACTCAATGCAATGCATCATTCGATCTCTTGGCTGCTGATTCCATGAACAGTGACTGGATCAAAATAAGACAAAATCCTTGACAATTTTAATCTTTTCTCCATTCATTACGATGTTACTGATTTGCCGAGTTGGGAGGATTTTTGTTCTCTTTACAATGAGTTGTAGTCCATATTGAAGGATTCAGTCCTTGATTTTTTTAAAAACATTTTATTAGGGGCTCACACAACAATTATCACAATCCACACGTATACATACATCAATTGTATAAAGCACATCTGTACATTCCTTGATCTTTATCAGCAAGTGCATTAAGTCCTTCTCACTTTGAACAAGCAAGGTTATGTCATCTTCCTATTGAAGGTTGTTTAATGGGCCTCTGTCCAATCCTGATCCATATTCTTCATAGTATAACCCAGTTTCTCTGATTATTTGCTCAGCATTCAGATTGAATCCGTGTGGTGGAATACAACCCGACATGCACATTTCTTGAATTTAAACCATGAAGTAGTCCCTTGTTCTGTTCACACCACTGCCTCTTGAATCATGTACAGATTCTGTATGAGTACAATGAAGTATAGTGGGATTTCCATGCTTCTCGGGGCTGCCCATAGTTTGTTTTCATCCACACATTTGAACGCCTTTGCGTAGTCAATGAAACCCAAGGAAATAGCTGTCTGGGATTCTCTGCTCTCAGACAAGATCCATCTGACAGAAGTAACTATAGCCCTTGTTTCACATCCTCTTTTGAATCTAGCTTGAATTTCTGGCAGTTTTCTGTCAGAGTACTGATGGATCACATTATATTTTCATGTGATATCAATGATATTATTCTGTAATTCAAACATTTTACTTGATCACTTTTCTTTAGAACATGTATAAATATAGGTCCCAATCTAGTCAGTTTATCAGGTAGTTGTTTTCCCAAAATTTTGGCTAAGTGAGTGAATGCCTCCAGTGCTTTATCAGTGTAACTTGTACTTCTTCCTTCAGTAACAATGCTTTTGGATCACATGCTACCTCTTAAAATGGTTGAATGTCAACTAATTATTTTTCATAGATTGACTGTGTATCCTTTCTAGCCATAATTCATTTTGGGATATAAATCTAGCCTCTATGTCTGTAGTTATAAAGCCATTTTGGAGATAGCTCTTTGATACAGGATTAAAGTGGGATATATTTTGAGTTTATGCTTTAGTAGAGGGTATAATTCAATCATCATTGTGGAAATTATATTTTTAAAGTCAAATTAAAGATATAAACATGTAAGGGTGGCGTTTAGCCTGTCAATTAGGTTCCAGACAATGACTTCACTTGGAAGTATAACTAAGATACATAGCTCCATGGAGTGCTCTCTCTCTCTCTCTCTCTCTCTCTCTCTCTCTCTCTCTCTCTCTCTCTCTCTCTCATCTCGTGATCTTCCCTTCTGCATTAGTCCATGTTCATCCATGAGTCTGAAGAGGGACATATGGACTGGTTTCAGATTTATGGACTTGAGTTGGCTTGGACTGGGATAGTTTCTTGAGATAAAGCTCTTTCTTACACATATTTGCGTGCTCCTGGATTTATTTCTGTGGTCAAAGTGGCCTAACCCCTATGATATCTGGGGACTATGGCAGTAGAGAAACAAATCGTGAAGATGGAAAGTGGAGCCTCGTCTGACTATAGTAGTTTTTCTTCCTTTGATAGCTGGGTCAGATAGGGTCACACTAGTTACTTCATTGTTTTCTGGAAAGGACATGAGATGTGAAGGTTTTGATTCCTAGGAGTTACCTTTGGTTATTCCTAACTGAATCGTGAAAATTAGTGTGACGAATCTCTTTAATTTCTGAGGACAGCTGCTTTGTCAAAATGACTAACAGAAAGCCAGACCAGCATTAAAATGGGCCAAAGGGGAAATCATATGATTAAGTGATTACATTTTGCACAACTATACCTGCCATAATCGACTTTATAATGCTATTTTAATTTTATCTTATTTTACTTTTTACTCTCATTTACTCTTTACACATGGCTCTGTGCCCATTAACTTCAGGCAAATAGCATAATGAGATATGCCTGCCTCCCAGGCTGACACAGATGCACCACATCCACCCAAACAAGGTGTTTGTTTGTTTGTTTGTTTGTTTCTTACCTCTGTCCTCAGAGGCCACAAACTTATTTATATTCATGCTGTAATAGCAACAGAGCTCTATATCCACATCCAAGCGAATCCTTCTATTTTCTTCACACATAAACCTGTCCCTTTATCTTGTCATTTGTGTTCTTTTCTATTCTTCCCCTTTTCACTTTTCCTCCTCTTTTTCTTCCCTCTGTTTTTCTCTTCTTTAATTCATATACATTCTTTATTTTCTTGTTTGATTATTAGCTTACATGTCCTCCTGCACCACCCATTATCTCTGTCTGCTTTCTCTTTCTCATTTCCTTGGTGAAACATTCTTCTACCATGTCTATTAAGTCTTATTATCCCTTTTAACATACATGTTCCCATTACTTTTACAAAGCTTTTTGTAGATCCAAATGACCCCTTTTATTATCATTATTACTTTTATTTTATTCTCTCTCTTCTTCCCCTCTAGCTTCCTTCCCCACTTCCACCCACTGTCTCCTTCTTTCTTTAGTTTCCCACCATGTGTTTTCCAAATACTATTAGATATAGGGCTACACAACTCAGAAATCAATAAAATGAAGGCAGTACTAAAAAAAATCCACAGCATTTGAGGAAGAACAGAGACACCAATAAACCACACCAAAACATAAAAGGAAAGGAAACTAAATACAAACAGAGCAAAATCACAGCAACAAACCCACATATATTAATAATAACATTAATCAATCAAAATACAAAGAGTAGCAGATGATTGGAAAACAAGAACCATTCATATGCTGCCTAAAAGAGACACACCTTAAAGTCAACACAGCAAACAGATAAATACCTCAATTGAAAAGAAAGCAGAAAATATTAAACACTAGAACAAATTTAAAAGGATCATAAGGGAGGTCAAATGATAGGGTGCAAATTGTTGCCTTAACTGCATCTGTAATGATTCACTTTCCAATGCATTCTGCGTGACAACAAGGGTATGGACATCCACAGTCTATGGTCAGAGGGGATTCCTCAGGCGGTTATCCTCAGGTATTTCCCTTTTATCTTAAAAAAAAATGAAGCAGCTATTAAATGGGTCAAATGGAGATCAAATGATAAAATATTACATTTTGACCTAACCATGTCTGCCAAAATTGGTTTTACCATGCTCTCTATCTGGTTACAGGGCCATTCACATTCTTCCACTATGATCAGAGGGCATTCACAAGAGGCTCAATCCATGACATTGCAAATGGATTTGGGGCTTATAATTTCATGCACAGTCTCCTGAAAACCAGGTGTTCCCAATTCAAGCTCTGTTGCTATTCCCTCTTTTAAATGTTGACTATATCATTTACAAGATTTGGATCACAGAGCCTGGCTTGCTTCTTCTGGAATTCGTTGACACTTCACTTAGTTATTTGTTTGACTCTATTTTTCTGATAGCTGAGTATCATCTAGTTTCTTCACTACACTTTGGAGTACCGCCCATATCTTCGGTGGTCTCTTCATGAGGGTGAACATCAAGCAGGCCATGTCATAAGAACCACTTGTTCTCACATTGAAGCTTGAGTTAGGTGCAAACCCCAAATCCATTCATGCAACTATGATTTATATATGTCACTAGTGCACCTTAGAGACACCATTGTCATTTTATGTTAGAGAACATCATCTCCCTAAGGCATCATTTCCACTCCCATCAAGTCAATGCCGACTCATCAGGGAGGATCGTACTGCCCCTGAGAGTCTCCAAACCTGTAAATCTTCTCAGGAGTAGAAAGCTCCATCCTTCTTCTGCAGAAATGGCTGGTGGTTTCAGACTGCTGACTTTTCGGTTGAGAAAAAGAAATGATGTAAGTATAGGCCAGCTATGAACTTTAATACATGAATTGTTGACTTGTACAGATTAAGTGACTGGACACTATTAACACAAACAACAGGGGTTGGCAATAGGGAAACCCCTCCAGTAATATGCATTCACAACCCACAGAAACACACCTACTGGATTAATTCAAGTCATAATGAAGAGAGTAAGCGATTAAATGGTAAGTGTATGGCAGTTCTGGGGCCACCAATCATTGACACCCTATGGCAAGATATTCAAACCATAGTCCAAAGTCTGCCAGTTCTATGCCCTTCCGCTAGTGACCATAGTCATCAGGGACTACAGGTGAGCTTAAGATACAGTTCACTTAGTGGAGTCTCCACATCACATCCTACTGGTGTCGCCCATCAAGGATGCTGGGTGCCTCCAAAACAGACTCAAAAGGCCCAGCACGCAGACTGAGTCACTGAGGGCTGTCTAGAAACTGGGTCAAACGTGTTCAATTAAGAACCTATTTCCAGGTATATTCTCCCCTTGAATTCCACATAAGTTTTTTTTATTTAATTTTTTCCTAGATGGAGGTTGCTCCTCCCTGCTTTCCTACCAACAGAGATGTAACTGCCTCCTCTGAGACAAGTGTCCCCTTCCCCCATCGTGACTGGAATTTCTGGTAAGATTTCCTTAACTCTCCGGTGGGAGTGTCTCTTGGATTGAGGTGACCTCAGCCCAGTTTTGTGTGGCAGTAACAGAGTAATCTTCTCCCTCTCTCCACATCTTGAAAAGCTTACCTCACGCAATCTGAAATCTCCTCTGTCCCAGTGGTTTTTATGATGTGCATTTAGAGAGGTGGTACATGGGTCATAGGTGAAGTCTACCTCATTGTTTAGGGGACTGGATTAGAAGAACACGTCCCCTAGGAGCAGCGGCCTACCTAGTGCACTCATACAATATCTGCCCTTTGTGATTGACTAACTGCACTCAGCATCATGGTTTTCAGATCCCTCCGTGTCACGAGGTGTTTCCTTGCTGTTTTTAGGGATGTGTACATAGCAGCCCATTCTGTGTATGGACCACCGTTTCTTTATCCCTTCTTCACCTGATGGACATTTGGGCTGTTTCCAGCTTCTTGCTAGTGTGAATTGTGTCGTCAGGCATATGGGAGAGTATATGTCTGTTGTGTTCTGTCTCTTATTTCTTTGCATATATGTCCAGCGGGATCATATGCTACTTCTATTCTCAGTTGTTCTGAGTATCGCCAGATCATTTTCCAAAATGGTTGTGCATAATTACAAGCCCACAAGCAGTGTATGAGTTCAGATCTCTCCATACTCTCCCTAGACTTTGTTGTTCTGCTTTTTATTTGGGTTTTATATTGGGCTGTCATTGTGGGTGTAAGGTTATATATCATCGTTGTTTTCATCTGCATCTCCTGGATGGATGGCTTGTGATCATGATCAGCGCCCCGTGTTTTTTAGTCATTTGAGCGTTATCCTTTGTGAATTGTCCATTCATGTCCTTGTCCACTTTTTAATTGGATTTTTTTAATTGGGTGCTGCATAATTTTGTAGATTTTAGTAATTAGTCCTTTGTCCGTTGTCATTGCGAAAGATACCTTCCAAATCAGTAGGCTCTTGTCTTACTCTTTTGATAAAGTATCGTGATGGGCCTACATATTTTATTTTTAGTAGGTTCTAGCCATCTATTTTGTCTTCCACTGCATGTGTTCACTTTATTGTATTTGGTAGTACATGTATGCCCTGCAATGGGGCCCTTAGCTTTGTCTCAAATTTCTCATCGATGATCTTGCTAGTTCTGGAGCTGACATTTAGGTCTTTAATCCGCGTTGAGTTCATTTTGTGCAAGTGTTCGGGTTTGGGTTCTATTTCATTCTTCTGCAGCTGGAGAACCAATTTTTCCAGCACTAATTGTTGAAGAAGGTGTTTTTTTCCCCCACTAAAGCTTTTTGGTGCTTTGTTGAAATTAGTTGTCTGTAGCTGGATGCTTTCATTTCCGGGGTTTCTTGTAGTTACTCTTTATGTGAGCTTCAGATTTAAGGAAGGGGAGGCTGGGGAAAATGAGGAACTAATGATAATGAGTACAAGAATAAACAAAAGTTTTTTAAAATGTGGTGATTATTGTATAACTCTTTTTAATATATTTAAGCCATTGAATTGTATGATATGTGACTCACATGGAAATAACTGTGTGTTTTTTTCTATGAGTTATGTGTGGCCATTGGAATGAATTCGCAAAACCAGAATCGAAATATAGGATCCATGGGAGACTGTTGATTTCAGGAAAGAAAAAGAAGGATGGAGGATGGAGGCATTTTTGACTTCTGGTTCATGGCAGTAGGCCTTGGGCTAGTGTGGAAAGGGATTCACCTCTCCCTTGTGTAGCCAAAGGAAAAGTGGCTCCTATGCCATTTTCCCATACCAACACTGAGCTATTGGCTCAGTATACTTTTTTTAAAAATAAAATCTCCACAAAATCATTTTTAAGTAAATGACATTAAATTAGTTACTTGCTCTTTAAAAGCAGAAATAAAATCAACTAAACCTTTGTATCTGAGCTTTAATACTTTCTCTTGATTCAAGAAAATAAGATAAAGCTAGTGAGAGACAGAGCATTCAGTTTTCAAAATTGTAAATAACTTCCTACAATCTGTATTTAATTCTGCTTAGCAGCATGGCAAGGGAACGCTGTAAACTGTTGGCCATTAGCCAAAAGAGCAGTGGCCCAAGCCGCTCGTCCCTCTGTGAGAGAAATGACCTGGAGAACCGCTTTGTGAGGATGACAGCCTAGATGATGACAGCCTAGATGATGACAGCCTAGATGATGACAGCCTAGATGATGACAGCCTAGATGATGACAGCGCTCCGCCACGCACGATCGTTACACATCACAATCAACTTGACTGCCTACAACAGACAGAATGGCAAGCAACATATCCAGGATCCCCGATGGCACAATGATAAGCTCATGGCTGATTATCAAAGCTGGCAAGTTGAAGTCAGCCAGTGGCAGAAAGACCTGGTGATTTGTTCCATAAAGATGACAGCCAAGAAAAACAAATGGGCCAGCTCTGCTCTGTTCTGTGACACGGGGTAACTATGACACGGGGTAACTATGACACGGGGTAACTATGACTTGAAACAGACTCGATAACACTCAATAACAAAGGAAACAGATCGCTTAATATACAGCCAACTCCAAGAGTGTTAACTTTTAGTTTGGAATATAGTGTTGACAGATTATTAGACTAAGTCAGGAGGGCAAAGGTCTACTTAGTACCAAAATTGATCACGCTTGTGGAATATATAAATATATATTTACATTTATTTATATTTCATATAAATATATATATATCATTTGTTGGAAAAAAAGTAACAAAGCCAGAGAAAAAGGGGAGAAAAAAACATAAGGAAATAACAAACAGGAAGGAGAAAAATAATAAACAAAACAAAGGAGAGGAAGGAAAGAGAAAGAAAAATAAGAGATGTAGCTATTAGAGTATTTCTAGAAATTGGGGGCTCTTGAGTTCATGGCTTCCCCAACTCTTTCCTCCTCAGTTAACAATCCACTTGGTAACTGTGGAAATCTGAACCGATCCAGAAGCTTTGGCAAGAGAAAGACATGGTGACCTGCTGTTGTACAGATCACAACCTCAAGGGTGGTGTGGGAAACAGAAAGATTTCTCCCAAATCCTCTCCCCCAAATATGTTAGATTTAGAACACTGCTTGTGGCTAATGATAAAAATTATTTCCCTTAAGGCAATCTCTGCCAGACTGCTGTCTTGCCTGGCCACAGGGCTGGGCCTGCTCCCTGCAGCTGGGGACAGCGGACTATTTCTTCCTGAAGCTTGCTTCCAGTAGGTGGGGTTTACGCCCTACTGGTAATGGTTCTTATGGAGATCCAGAGAACAGATCAAACCAGCTCCAAGACATCCAAAGTTAGGCTGCCATCCTGTATCTAGGATCCGCCCATCTTGCCACATGTATACCCCCAATCCCTCCTCTTCCTATTGTGTGGATACTCCTAGATCACCCCCTTCCGTTACTGTATTACCTGTTGCACAACCCCTTCTTGTGACGCATGTCTTCACCTGTAATTAGGGGGCTTGCATGTCCCCAGAGAATATAAAAACCTTAGTTAGCATTGAAGACTCTCTCTCTCCATGTGGACCACCAAGCGGGGCTGAGGTGAGCACTGCTACCATGAAATGTGTCTGCCTCCATTATTTCTCTCTCATTTCTAACTCTCATGCTCTCTATGACTTTACTATTATCTTTACTTTTTATCGCTGTACAATTGCACCTACCGCACCCGTGATGATGTGTTAGGGTTTGGCTTCCCCTGGCAGGGTTGGGTGGTTATACTCTGTCACTTAGGTTGTTACGAGTTAGAATGTTAGACTGGATTGACCAGAACCTACCAATGGCAATAAGCAAGGATGTCATAAATGCCACCCTCCTTCTCCAAATTCTTGCAGATTATATGAATAGACAAGATAACAGATTTAAAATGTTCTGAATTTCTTGTGTACATTAAACATAACACCCTTTCTTCCCTTGCCCTCAATTATTTAAAAGAGGAATAAGAGTATCATCTTTGGTTCTTATGAATGAGTGCTACTCATATGACCAGTCACATCTTTCAGCCTCAAAATCTTCACATATGGTGTGCTCTGCATGATTTTACAATGCAATGTTTGCCGCTCATGAAGCAAATGCAAGATGAGCCAATAAACTTCTTCCAAACTAATTATTTAGTAGACAAAACATCAAAACTGAGTAACAAGATGTACTCCCCACATCAGTTTGCATTTGTGTCTGACCCACTGGAGCCTCAAAGGATCATCTCATTACTCTGTGGCAGATGCAGCCAATGAGCCTGCCGTCACAATGCCTCTTTCTGTTCAACGTTTAAAATGTTTGACAAGCACATTACAAAGCTATCCAAGGAAACATTTCCCTTCCATGGATCTGATTCTTGAAGCCAATAATTAACACTTGCCTTTGTCAGTGACTCAGCCCACATTAGCCAAAGAAAGCGTCTCAAAGACAGACTCTGTGGAAGGACCCTCTCTTATGGGAACACTGGACTCTTTATTGCTGCTTCTTCACATGCCTTCAATGGATATAACTGAGGGGAAAGGGCTCTTTTCTTCTCTCAGAAATTTGTTTCTTCTCATTCTTAAACACAATTATTATACCTTATCATGTTAATACAGTAGATTACAAAGAGACTGGAGACTTGATCCCTAATTAGATGGAAAAGCGTCATCTAACAAAACGGTCTTTTAAAAAGTGTATTGAACTGTGGCAAAACTATCAAAAACCTTTGGCCAAATTCCTGCCAGAGAACGAATACTAAAACCACACACAATTGGAATTTGGCCCCACTTGAATACTTCTCTACTTAATGGAGCAATCCTCAGAGAAGGGACTATGAGCCAACTATGCTTTTCACTGTTTTTTTTTTTATTGCCATGGAGGGAGGGCAGCGGGGGAGGTGGGGAGGTAGCCGGGTGGCGGCAGGTCAGGAAAGAGTTTGACTCTTTAACTTGGTTTGCAGTTTGCTTTCCTGAAGTCTTGCGTCTAATTACAAATCAACCCTCTCTCTCATCATCTGCTCATGCTCTCTGAGCTTTCTCTCTTTAGATTTCATTTTCCAGAACGACCAGAAACATTTCCCCTTTGAGAATCACGACAATGTAGTTCTAAATCGAAAGCTGATTACTATCCTCATTTTTCCCCCTCACATTCAAATATACAACTAAATCCAACCCATTGCCACTGAGTTGATTCTGACTCATAGTGATTCTCTAGGACAGAGTAAAACTGCTCCCTAAGATTTCCAAGACTGAAAATGTTTATGGGAGCAGACAGCCTCATCTTTCTCCTAAAAAGTGGTTGGAAGATTTGAACTGATGACCTTTTCGTTGGCATCCTAATAAATAATCTATTTCACCTGTGGCTATTTAATCAACTTTATAGAAGAGCAAAATATATATACTTTATTTTTTCTGCCCCATATTTTCAGTCAAAGGTCTTTGATGGCGCCAACAGCATACTAGACAGAAAGTCAACAATGCCCTACAGCTTCAAACCAAGGCATTGTTTAGAGCAGCGGTTCTCAACCTGTGGGTCGCAACCTCTTTGGGGGTCGAACTACTCTTTCAAAAGGGTCGCCTAAGACCATCGGAAAACACATATTTCTGATGGTTTTAGGAACTGAGACACTGCTCCTCTGTCTCCAGGTGGGTCTGCCCACGTGCAGATATGCCCACCTATGAGTACCAGGCGTGAAGACTGTTACCCATACTGCAACCATGCTTCAAGACAAAATGTTATTTATTTGTATTTAGAAATAAATATTTCACAATCTATAATTACATATTGTTTTGTGATTAATCACTATGCATTATGTATGTTCAATTTGTAACAATGAAACTACATCCTGCATATCAGATGCTTACATTATGATTCATAACAGTAGAAAAATTACAGTTATGAAGTAGCAATGAAAATAATTTTATGGTTGGGGTCACCACAACACGAGGAACTGTATTAAAGGGTGGCTGCATTAGGAAGGTGGAGAACCACTGGTTTAGAGAGTCAGTACAATACTTCTTGTCTGACACAGAATTTACAGGTAGCTGCTAATTGAAAGAGTGATTTAATGTCGAAATTGGTGGCTACCCTAAAGGTTGGAAGTTCAAACTGACACTGTGGGGGGAAAAAAATCAAGAAAAGCCTGGCAGTCTGCTTCAGGAAAGATTACAGCCAAGAAAATTCTATGAACAATTCTACTCTGTAATACATGGGACATCATGACTTGGGGGTGACAGTTGTGATAGTTGTGGCAGTTAAAGTGTATGTCAACTGGCACATGTGTGTGACTGGAGTTTAATCAGTCAATCAGTCACAGCCTGGTACTGTCTCCTGGGAAGTGCAGCGTTTTTATAAGAGAGACACTGGGGACCCTTCTCCTCTCCCTTTCCCCCTTTGCCTTTCTCCTCATTAGGACTTGGCCTCCAGGACCACTGATCCTGTGAGTGAACTTCCAAACTATCAGTGCCCTGCTGTGCTCCCACAGACCTTGGATGCATGTGACTCAGTAAGCACTGCTCTGTAAGGCCCCTGTCTCTCATTTCACCTTTCTGGATCATTGGTCTTTAGCTACAAGAGGATGAAGAGGGCTCTGGCTTATATCCCATTGGCTTGAGTTGGACTGGGTTGGGATGTTTTCTCAATATGAAGTTACTTACTTTAAATTTATTATTAATTGGGAATTAATGCCTAGATACTATCATACCATAGTTCAATCATGCCCGGCAGAATTGTACATTTGCTGTCATAATCAGTTTCCAAAATTTCCTTTTCTACATGGACTCCTTCCTTGACATTGTCTCCCTTTCACCCCCCCCCCCACCACTATACCTCTACCCACCTGAAACCCTTATTCCACTTGCTATGTTTATAGGTTCATCAGTCCTAGGTTTCATATACCAAAAATTGAAAAAACATAGAACACAACTTCAAGAGGGTGACCCCCCAATCACCTAATACCTTTGAGATACAAAAACTATACAAACCAAATATACCAAAAATATCAGAAACCAAAACAGGTCCAGCATGCATCATAGGGTGGATCTGCTGACAAAGTTTAGTGTTTAAGTCAAATGTATGCCTTTGATCTTTGAGGTAGTTTATTGTCCCAACCTGGCCTATGAACACATGTGGGGTTAATTGAAGAACAGAGGGATAAATGGTTCAGTGAGCCTCGCCTTTTGAGTTCTCAGGTCTCTTGCTTTCTGATTGTCGCACTGGGGTGCTTTAACTGACAAGGCTCACTTCCTGCCAGACACCCCTGAGGAGAAGTCACATGGCCCTACACCGATGCAGCCCTGGGTGCTGGAGCAGCTGTGTGGAGACCCGTCCAGCGCTGAGATGTTTACACATTCACTGACTCAGCATTTTTCCTGCAGTCAGCATCGCTGGGTATTTTGTGAGATGGAGGAGGAATTTGTGGACTGGTGTTGGACATATGGGTTAATGTTGGACTTATGGGCTTGGGCAGCACTGGGTTGGGATGTTTTCTTGATGCACACTTAACCTTTATATAAAACTCTCTCTTATGCTTGAGTTGCTGTGGATTTGTTTCTCTGAAGTACCCAGACTAACACAATCTTCTATACACAACTCTCTAATGTACTCTGTTTAGTAACCGCTTTCCTCTTATCTCTCAATTGTGGATAGAGGAAGTTCCCCGGAGGCTTATTTCCTATGTGGTTCCACAAATGGGTCTTGGGCTCCCATGGTCATCCATTAGCCTCTACAAACCAGATTCTCACGCCTTAGGCGCTGATACAAATCCTGCCTTTGACTTCAGATGATATTCCTCAGTCCATTGGTGACTGATGATGGTGTGCTTCTTCCATGTGCACTTAGTTGGCATGTCACTTGAACGGCTGCTTGTTTGGAGACAATCCTTTAAGATCCCAGACACTATTTTATCCAATAGTCGAGCACCATCTAATTTCTTCACATTTTGCTATATCACCCTTCTCCTCTGTATTCCCTTCCTGAGGGCAAGTATTGAGCAGGACCATGATGTAAGAACTAATTGTTCTTAAATTGGAGCTAGGATTTCCTGTAAGCCCAACACCCATTCCTGGATCTATGTTTTTTGTTCTTCTTCTTCTTTAAACTTATTATTATTTGGGCACTAACACAAATGTCATGGCATTGCATTGTTCAATCACATCAAGCAGAATTTTGCCATCTCTTCCATATTCAGTTTCCAAACATACTATTTCTTCCTGGTTTCCTTGACACCAGCTTCATTTTACCTCCCCACATACCTGAACCCCTGTCCCCTCAAAATTCTTGTTCTACTTGCTACCCACATAGATTCATCCATCCTGGGTTTCATTTACCAAAAAACAAAAACAAAAAATATCACAACTTCAAGAGCGTAACCTCCAATAACATAACACCTCTGAGATACACTCTAAAATGAACAAACAAGAAACAAATAAAGCAGAACGACTGTCACAGATTGGCTAGAATAATAAAAGAGACCCTGTGGACTTCTCTACATTCTCTCTGCCCTCCAGCCCTTTGCCTTCCTGCTTGCACAGCCTCTGTCTATATCCAATGGTGGCCCCATGTGTGGGGTGCTGACTATGGAAGCTAACCTCTGAACTCTCAGTCTCCCATCATGTTCCACCAACATTGGATCCACAAGACTCAGTACCAACCAGCCTGTGATCTCCCTGCATCTTTTCTCTATTCATCTTTCTGCATCATTGGCCTTTGGGTCTCTGTATACTTGAATCTAAAGAGGTCTGCAGTTCGCATTGGAGGCATAGACTTGCGTTTGCCTTGGCTGAGATGTTTTCTCAATATAAAATTACTTTTTGATATAAAGCTCTTTCTTATACATAGATAAGTGTCACTGGTTTTGCTTTCTAGACAATCCAGACTAACATAGTAGCTAACAACACACACAAGAACACATGCAAACACCCCTTAGTAATTAGAATATAGAAGAGATGGAAGTACAAATCTGGGAAATTTAGAAGTTGTCAAAAATAAAATGATATTCTTGAAGATCAATATACTAGGTATTAGTGAACTGAAAGGAACTGGTATTTACCATTTAATTGGACAATCATAAAGTCATGTAGTCTATTATACCTTATTAAGGAATGAAAAATTAGAGGAATGGCATCATGTTTATCTTTAAAAGTAATATTTCAAGATCTTTCTTGAGGTACAATACTGTCAATGAGAAGATAATAGCTATATGCCAACAAGGAAGATCAATTAATAGTATATCTATTATTCAAATTTATACACAACCACTAATGCCAAACATGAGGAAATTGAAAAGTTTTAGCAGCTTCTGCAGTTCGATATTGATCAGACATGCAGTAAAGACATATGGATAGTTACCAGAAATGGGAATGTTAACAAAAAGGGAGAGAAAGTATTCACAGTTAGAAAATATAGCCTTGATGATTGTATTAGTCTGGGTTGACTAGAGAAACAAATTCAGAGACACTCATATGAGTGTAAGAGAGAAATTTATATCACAGAGCAATTGTACATTAAAAGGCATCCCAGCCTGGTCCAGATCAAGTCCATAAGTCTGCTATTACCCCATATGTCAATACTAGTTCATAAATTCTTCTTTAGACTTACACAGACATGCAATAATACTGAATAAAGGAAGATCACAGGCCAGTGAGTGGAAAGTCTTGTGGCTCCCTTGGTGGTGGAAATATCTCAGTGCTGGCAGGGGTCTCCACATGGCTCTTCCAGTTCTGGGCTTGGGCTGCATCAGTGTAGATCCATGTGGCTTGTCAACAGGAATGTCTTGCAGGAAGTGTGTGTGTGGCCCTCTTCCAGTGAGCTATTTATCTCTTTAGCACCTCCAAGTGAGGTCATGAAACTGAGACCTGATTGACAGGCTAAACTCCACCCTTTCACAATTGGCAGGAGATTCTGTAACTACCACAGAGATAAAAGTAATATATTATGGAATTTTGCAGAATTACCTATTAATTGGGACTACCTTTTAAGAGAACATAGCAAATGATCATTAGTGAAGAGAGACATATTCATCAAGTTAAAAAGATATTTCTCATGATATTAGAATCTTCATTGCAGACAAAATTACTTCATCATCTTGTTTGTCTGATGTAAATGATCCTATTAAAGGTACTTATAAAAAAAACCCTGCCCCATATACTAGTTAGGCACAAAAATTTAAATCAATTTAAATTCATCAAAAAGCATATTTTATTAGGCCAGGAGACTAGAAGAGCAGTTACTAAGATTTTTAGGAGAGGGAAAAACGGAAGACTTAAAAGTAAATAAATATTACTTTAATATTGGATTTGGGTGATTTCATGAGAAATTATCTATTGAAAAGTAACTTACTGTAAATCAATGATTAAGTACTAAAACAGATTTAAAGTTTTGCATTGTTAGCTAAATTTTGTGCAAAGGCTCTCTTATAGTACACCATGCTAGAAAATAACTGTCACTATTTTTGCTCTTCATTGTGTTTATCTCAGCTACCAGATATGATGTAATCGTCCCAAATAGGAAGTGAAATTTATTTCTCTATTAATTCTTATTGACGAGAATATCCAGAATTGGCCATGGAATATAGAAATAAAATATTAGAACTTCTATGAATTTATTTAATTTCATCCTTTTATGTATTAAAATATTTTATAATGCATCTCCTATTTAATTATACATCTACCTTAATTAGAATTACACTAGCAAAATTTTCTAATTTCACTCTTCTACTTAGTAAGTGTATTTAAATTCAATGTGACATTTTATTCTTATATATACCTATACTAAGAGTATAAACAAACTTTTCTAATTTATACATGTCCATGATTAAAAAATGCATAGAGGCCGCTACCTTGTGGAAACAAGCATAAGAAAAAAAGGGAAATAATAATAATGTATTGAGTGGACTATTGCCATGCTGATGGTGTAGCTGCAGAGAAAATGAAATGGGTACCCTGGAGATTTAATTCATCCTTTCATTCACTAATTAGGCATTGGACACCTACCATTTGCCAGAGTCTATACTAGATAGTAGCCACCAGCAGAGCGGGTGAGTTATTTAAACTAGAGTGATGTGACAGTAAACTCATGACCATTTTCCCCGCCTGGGATTGTCCTTCTACCTGAAATGTTCTCTGCTAACCCTACCTTCAGGTAAAGACATCCCTGAAGGACCCCCAATCATTCCTGAATTATTAAGGAGCTAAACTCCAAACTGTGGTCAGTCAGTGAATACTTATTGTCATGCTGTGAATGGAATTACCAAAGGTAAAAATAATGATACTAAATTAATTCTAATGATTCTATTATTTTTCAGAACTGTCATGTAAATAGTCTTGTATTTTTGCAGTTACATAGGCCAATGAAATGTACACCTTTGTACAGTTGTCAGAGTGACAAAGAGTTCTTTCTCACTGTCTTCTAACAACCATCTTAACAAACACTTAAGTAGAGGAAGACCTGATACAAGAGGAGATCTAATTTGGAAATAATTAATTTAAGACTTTCACTTGATTGGAATTATGTGATAAGATAAATGCACAAGCCTGACATTTGTGTGTGTGTGTGTGTGTGTTTCTTTTCTTTTCTGCTTTGCTTTTTTTCCTGATAGGAAGGTTTCCCTCCCCCCCCCCACCCCCCACCACAGCCCCACCACCCCAAGAACATTTACAGGGCTTGCCAGATCATGTGATTTTCTGTCTTGCAGACATCTGGCTGAATACATCATAATGTTGTAATGCATGTTGTGTCTATCAAAGCAACCTTTCACCAAAATTCAATCCCTGTTTAAACAAAAGTCACCTTCTTTATATTTAAAAGTATAATCCAAAAGAAGAGTGGGAAATGGTATCCTTAGTATTTCCCTTGGCTGTAATTAGGATATGTTAATAGATCTGACTCTTCTTCCATAGACACTTAGATAGTCGACGAAATTCTATCTGTATATGGAAATAAAGTAATGTGGTTGATGTGATTGCTTCAATAGCTGCAGGAGCAGGAATCTGGCAGCCAATCTGAGATCTACTCCACTCCCTCCAGGCATTCATTCAGTGGATGAGGGCTCACAGAAGAGGACCATTGTCTTTCTTGACTCACAAACCTGCTGGAAGCAGTTTCTTCTAGGCAGAACTACAAGAAAAGATAGTCAATTTTCAATGTTGCTGGCTTTCTTTCATAACTTTTTTCTTTCATCATTTTTATTCAAAATGTACTGCAGAATGTTTTACTAAATTCTTCACTGCCTAAAACTCTTATTCTTTTCAAACTAACTGAAAATAAACCCATGTAATTTAGGTTTATGTGTTCATCTACATGAAGCATTATTATGTAAAATAATTTAGAATTGAGATATCTAGAGGATTGCATTAGCGACTATAAATCCATTTTTCAAAAATGCAAGCACAAAATTTCATTATACACTTATGCATGTATACAAAACCTTGAATGGGTGTGAAAAAATATATGATGTACATTAGAATTGTCAGAAGCAAACTCTCAGTGCCACAAACAAAAACTCTTGTAGTCTAGCAACATAGTCCTGCAAAAAGAAAACATTAAAATAAGCCAGTTTAGGACTGATTGAGTATTCTGCAGAGGATTTTTTTGTGGCACTGTCAAAAGCCTTTCCACTGCATTTAACTGGAACAAAAGATTGTTGAGATCACACAAAGGTTCTACCCAACTCAAAGCTAGCAATGAAATGATAGTCACATAGAAGCAGAACAGATTTTTAAAGCTTAATAAAGACCATATCTGTTCATTTTATAATTTTAACTTGTAACAGAATAGGAAACTGATAGGAAACTCATATAAAGAATGCCTTTAGGATTGAAAGTCTTATTTTTATTATAGATACATTTCCTTAAAGACACACATTCAGAATATGTCAAGGTCCAGGTCAGACACATAGAAGAGAAAGTGAGAAGTGTAAAAATAGCACTTGTTATATGAGGTCTAAGAAGTGTGAAAAGTGAGCATTTGTTTTGTCTTAGAATATTTGTATCACAGTGCCTCGTGCCAGAGAAAACTGTCACCCTGAACCATTGCCTGGATTTACCCAGTGGGCTTAAGGCACTGAAGCAGGTTGCACATTGGGGTAAAAAACAAAAGAATATTTGTAAAGAATGACAGAGAGATCAGTATTTAAATAGAATAAATACTTTATTTACATTTTAGCCTTTATCCAAACTTGAATATGTGGTTGTTTTACATGAAAGTTTTCAGTCTAAATAAAGTGACACTGTATCTAACGTCTCTTTTATATATTTTTTTAAATTCAATGATTGATAGAATGACTTTAATTGACATTAACTTAATAAAAGAGAAGCCAGTAGGTTCATTTGCCTCCATGGCAAACAAACAAACAAACAAAAACCAACCCAAAAAGCCCTTGAGCAGATGGCTTCCCTGGAGAAGTCCACTTACCATTCATAGAAAACTGGATGCCAATACCATCTAAACTCTTCCAAAAAGATAAAAAAGGGAGAAATAATCCTTCATTCATTATATGCAACAGATAAAGCTATGTTATCCAACAGAGACACTACCCCAAAAATGAAATTATAGGCCAATATCCTTTATAAATGCAAAATTCCTCAACAAAATATTAAAGAATCCAACACCATTAAAAAAGTCGTGCACCATGACCAAGTGGCATATATTCAAGGAATGCAGGACTGTTTCGTATATGAAAATCAATCAACTAATACACTGCACCAATAGAACAAAAGAAAACCACCACACGAACTCTCTGGATGCAGAAGAGTCCCTTGATAAAATCCAACACTCTTCCTTGATGAAAATTGTGAAGAACATTGAAATCAAAGGGAAATTCTTCAATATGAATCAAAGCACATATGAAAAATAAACAATCAACAATGTACTAAATGGGGGGAAAGCTGCTGAAAACCTCCATTAATAATCAGAATGTTGAATGCATGAAATATGGGTCTTAGAAAATTGGAAGTTGCAAAGATTGAAATGGAACACTTAAAGATCAATGTCTTGGACATTGTCCTAGGCAGCAGACTGATAGCGACAATTTTGAATTATACAAACATGATTTACCATACTGTCGATGGTTAATTGAAGAGGAATGGATTCCATTCATTGTTAAAAAGAACATTTCAAGATCTCTCTTCAAGAGTATTGTATGTTAAATAAGACTATTACAGACAGCAATGAACTTCAAAAAGGCCATTTCAAAAACTATTGTGAAGTCAGAGCTGTCTACGGCAAGATAATACCTATACTCAGACAAGGAAATCCAGTCAATGCAACCATTATTCAAATGAACACACGAACCACAAGGATGGCGAAGAAATTGAAGAATTCCACCTAAGCCTTCTATCTGAAGTTGATCAAGCACGGCATACAATCAAAATGCATTGAAAATTATTGGCCAGTGGAATGCAAAAGTTGGAAATGAAGAAGAAGAAGCAGTTGGAAAATATGGTCTTGGTGATAGAAATGAAGTTGGGGATTGCATGATAGAATTTGGCAGACCAACGACTTCTTCCTCACAAATACCCTTTCAACAACATAAATGGTAACAGTACATATGGACTTCTCCAAAAGGTATACAGAGCAATTAAATTGACTATACTTGTGAGGAAAGGTAAGGGAGAAGCTAAATATCATCAGCCCAAATGAAGCAGGGACTGACTGCAATAAAACATCAACTGCTCACCTGTAAGTTCAAGTTAAGAATTAAAACAAATCCACATGAGCAAAATACAATCTTGAGTACATTCCACCTAAATTTTGAGACCATCTCAAGAATAGATTTGATCAACTGAAAACTAATGACAGAGACCTGACAAGTTGTGAGATGGCATAAAGAACATTATACAAAAAGAAACAAAAGCTCCTTAAAAAAAAGACATGGGTAGTGGGGAAGAAGGGTACTAACCCACCCCAGGGGAGGGTACTGTTTATACATCCACAGGAAAAGCAGAGAGGGACCAGATTTCAACCCATTATGCCAAGACGTGAATGCAACATACTAGCATGAAGCAGTGAACCAAGAGAAAGGTCTGAAGGACTGGCCCCAATCACAGCTGTTTGAGATTACATTACAGAGCACAGCACTGAAGCTACAGCTTGGGGAGAGGAGGGTGTCTGATCAGAACACACAAGAGCAAACTAAGGGAAGGAGAGAGAGAGTGGAACACATCCTGACCCACCAAGCCCCGAGGATGATATTCCTGCTCAGAGCAGCCAATGCACAAAGAGGACCACAGGGCTGACCCCACCATGAGACAAGACATCCCTCATTGGCCCATAGTGCTAAGGGGTCAACACTGGAGACACTGTGCAGAAATTGTGCCTGATCTGACCCCACCACACAGGGACAAAACACTAAGGGCATGCAACAGAGCATCAATGGAAGCAAAACAATGAAGTCCCCAAGGAATCCCCAAAATAGACGTCAGGCAAAGGGCATGGCACCTCATCAGACTTGACCAGAATACACTCATAAAGGTCAACAGGCAGTCCTGGATCTACTTATAGGCTTTTCTTAGTTGTTGTTGTTGTTGCTTTAGTTTTGTTTGGTGTTTTATTTTCTTTTGTTTGGTTTTTGTGTTTATTATTTTTGCATGTCTATCTAGATAAGATAGGTGGGATAAACAATCCAGAGGGGAAAACAATGAGACTGGTTCTGGGGAGACATGGAAGAGAAGAAGGCAGGGGAGAGAAAGGCGGGAGCCAATAAACCCAGGAACAAGGGAACAAAAAGGGATCTAAAAATCAGTGGCGAGGAGGGCATAAGATGACTGGTGGGGCTTGATCAAGTGCAATGTAGCCAAGAGGAATTAATGAAAGCTGAAAAAGGTTGAACATGATAGTGGGACAAGAGGAAGGTAAAAGGAAATAGAAGAAAAATTTGGAAGGAGGCAAAGGACATTTATAGAGGTCTAAATACAAGTATGTACATAAATATATTTATATATAAGATAAGGATTTAGATCTACATGCATATATTAATATGCTAAATGTTAAGATAGCAAACAGACATTAGGCCTCTACTCAATGCAAGAACACTTTGTTCTAATAATCCGGTATTCTGTGATTCTCACCTTCCTGACAGGATCACTGAAGACAAAATGGGTGCAAAAGCAAATGTGGTGAAGAGTTGATGGTGCCCAGCTATCAAAACACATAGCATCTAGGGTCTAAAAGGCTTGAAGATAAACAAGCAGCCATCTAGCTCAGAAGCAACAAAGCCCACATGGAAGAAGCTCACCATTCTCTGTGATCATGAGGTGTCGATGGGATAAGGTATTAGGCATTAAAGACCCAGAACAAAAAATCATATCAGTATGAATGAGGGGAAGGGAAGAGTGGAGAACCCATGCCTATCTGTAGACAACTGGACATCGCCTCACAGAAGGCTTACAAAGAAGAGACAAGCCAGTCAGTGTTCATATAACACTGATGAAACATACAACTTTCCTCCATTTCTTTAATGATTCCTCCCCCACACTATCGTGCCCCCAATTCTACCTTACAAATCCAACTAGACCAGAGCATGTACACTAGTACAGATAAGAGCTCGCAATGCAGGGAATCCAGGACAGATAACCCCTCAGGACCAATGATGAGAGTAGCAATACCAGGAGGGTAGTGGAAAGGCAAGGGGGAGAAAGAGGAAGCCAATCACAATGATCAATATATACCCTCTGCCTTCTAGGGTGATGAACAACAGAAAAGTGGGTGGGTGGTGTAAGATATGAAAAAACAATAATTTATAAATTATCAAGTGTTCATGAGGGAGGGAGGGGAAAAAGGAGGAGGTGACACCATGGGCTCAAGTAGAAAGAAAATGTTTTGAAAATGATGATGGCAACATACGTACAAATGTGATTGACAAAATGGAAGGATGGATAGATTGTGCTAAGAGCTGTAAGAGCCCCCAATAAAATGATTAAAATAAACAAACATACAAAAATATAAGAAAGAAAGAAAATGTGAAATTGGGTGTCAACAGAGACTCTGCAACTTGCTATTAACCACGAAGTACCTGGAATAAATAATATCAAAAGAGCTGAATAGAAAGTTTCAAAGAACAGCTCAACAAGATAAAGATATTATAATGACATGTGCAAAGATTCAGAGTTAGAAAATCAAAAAGGAAGATGCACTGAGCATATATAAAACTGTAAGAAGTGAAATTCAAGCCTCAAGTTGGAAATATTGAAAGATTCTTTGGGCAAAATTTTCAACAATACAGAAAGCATCAAAAGAAATCCAAGGGACATACAGTATCACTATATCAAGAACTACTAGTTGACATTCAAATATTTCAAAAGGTAGCATTTGATAAAGACCCAATGGCACACAAGGAAGAAGTTCAAGTCCTACTAAAGACATTAGCCCCAAACAAGATTCCAGGAATTCACATATTTTCACGTGAAAGGTTTCAATATGCCAGTGAAACACTGGAAGCATGCACTGGTCTACACAAGAAACTTAGAAGACAACTCCCTGGCCAACCAACTTGAAGAAATCCAGATTTCTACCCATTCTCAAGAAAAACGACTCCACAGAATGGGAAAGTTTTCAAATAATATCATTAATATCACATGAAAGTACAATTTTATTGCAGGTCATGCAACAATGATGGCAGTAGTGCATTGACAGAAAGCTGCCAGAAATTCAATACAGATTCAGAAGAGGATATGGAACAAGAGAGATCTTTGCTGATGTCAAAGGGGCCTTGACTGACTGCAGATAGCACCAGGAAACAAAAATTTTACTTATGTTTCATCAGTTAACTATGGCCATCATGCTTGGTAATGTAGAAGGCAGTTTAAAATATGAAGACTCTTGACTAGATGGATTGACACTGTGTACCATAACTATGGACAGCATTGAGAAAAGTGGACATTTCAGACCATTATGCTCACAAGGATCTGTACACGGATGTGTGTGTGAACAGAACAAGGGACTACTGTATGGTTTAAAATCAGAAAGATGTACATCAGGGATGTATCCTCTCCCATAATTATTCTATCTGTATTCTGAGCAAATAATCCAAGCAGCTGGCTTATATGAAGAATGTCATATCAGGATTGGAGAAAGTCTTATTAACAATCGTTATTATGCAGATGATACAACTTGGCTTGCTGAGCACGAGGAGGACTCGAAGCGCTTACTAATGAAGATCACAGTTTGCAGCCTGCACTATGGATTACAATTCAATAGCAAGAAGACCAAAAACTTCACACCTGGATCATGGTATCATGTTAAACAGAGAAATTGTTGACGTGTTCAAGGATTTCATCCTGCTTGTATCCACAAGTTATGCTTATGGAAGCAGCAGTCCAGAAGTCAAGGGAATTATTGCATTTGGATAAAATTGCTTCACGGGGCCTCTTTGAAGTGTTGAAGAACAAGGATGTCACTTTTAGGACTAAGGTGTGACTGACCCCAAGACAGTATATTTCAATTGCCTCAGACGCTTGTGAAAATTGGACGTTGAATAAAGACCAAAGAAGAATCAGTGTATTCGAACTATGGTGTTGGCAAAGAAAACTGAAGCACCATGGACTTCCAAATGAACAAATAAATCTGTCTTGCAAAAAGTATAGCCATAATGTTCCTGTGTTAGTCCAGGTAGACTAGAGAAACAAGTTCATAGACACTCATATGTGTATAAGAAAGAGCTTTATATCCCAGAGCAATTGAATATTGAGAAACATCCCAGGCCAGTCCATAAGTCACATCCCTAAGTCTGATATTAGCCCATATGTCTGATACCTATCTATAAATTCCTCTTCAGACTCACATAACACATGCAATGATGCCGAATGCAGGAAGATCACAGGCCAGTGGGTGGAAAATCTTGTGGATCCAGTGGCAGTGGAAACATCTCAGCCCTGGCAGAGGTCTCCACGTGTCTCCTCCAGTTCCCAGGGCTCTGGCTGCATCCGCGTAGCTCCATCAGGCGCCTCGTTAGTAATGTACTGCAGGGAGTGAGCATATGTCCCGCCTCCAGTGAGTTATTTATCTCCTTAGTGCCACCAAATGAGGTCATCAAGCTGCGACCTGATTGACAGACTAGACTCTACTTCTTTACGCTTAATCTTCAAATTGACAACAGATTATGTAACTATCACAGCTCCTTAGAAGCAAGGATGGTGAGACTTTTTTTCCACATACATTGGACATGTTATAAGAAGAAACCAGTCCTTGGGAAAGGACATCGTTCTTGGTAAAGTAGAGTGCAGTGAAAAATATGAAGACTCTTGACCTGATGAATTGACATAGTGGCTGCAACAATAGGCTCAAATATAGAACGATTGTCAGGATAGCACATGAGCAGCATGCTGTATTTTGTTCTGTTGTACACTGTCACTGGGAATTGTTATTACCAACAGCTAATAACACCAGATCTTTCTTGCTAGTCTGCCCTAGCTTGGAAGTTCTACTGAAACTCTTCAGTATCACAATACAAAAACCTTAATGGAAATGTGGTAGCTTTGTATTAGGTATATTGACTATGAGTTAAACCTGGATCTCCCATATGGAAGACTGAGGCACAAATGCTAAACCACCAATTCCTTTCTGTTGTAGAATTATAGAATATTCCATTTGAAAGGAACTTGGTTACATATAGCAGAGATATTTTCCAACTATATTCTATAGACTCCTCAGGTGGAAAGTCAGTGACAGAGGAAGACTAAGTAGAAGGAAACAGAAGAAACCCAGGCTGGCCTTTGGAGGACCATATGAATCAGAGATTCTTTTATGGTTTTAAATCTGAGAAGTCATGCACTAAGGTGATATAATAAGTGGAGTAATAAGAGGTCTGGTATTTTTTTTAATATCTAAAGCTCTCACACTTTATAGAGAAGAAAACAGACTCTTGGGAAACTACTTTCTCTAAAATTTTAAAGCTAGTTGGAGACAGAACCAAAGCCTAAACCTGGGACCGGTTTTCAAGTTTTTCCCAGTGAGGACTTGTTTGATGAAAAGGACGCTTCTATTTAAAGATAATACAAATTGAAAAACGTAAGTGTTAAGAATTAGCAGAGAACCTCTTGTCTCTAACCTCCCAGGGAAAGCAGACCTTTTCGTTACGTTATCCACGACAAAGTCACTAAGCCTCGCCTTGGGTGATGTGATAGTTAGGAATTATGTCAACTGGGCACTCCTGGATAAGGGGAGGGGCAGGGCTTAACCTATCCACTGGGTCACAGCCTGATGATACCTCCCCTTGTGTTATAAGAGTTTTGGTAAAAGAATGAAAGGAAATGGGTTCTCTGTCTGTCTGTCTTTCCCCCCTGCCCCTCTTCCCTCCCTCTCTCCCTCCACCCCACCTCCCACCTCCATGCTTGCTGGGATCCTGCTTGCCTCCAGGGTCAACTTCATGTGGGCCATCTAGGACTATTATTAAAACATAGATTCTGGTTCAGTCCAAGGGCTTGTGGAAAAGTTGATTCCAATTCATGGTGACCTTATAGGGCAGGGTAGAACTGCCACTGTGGGTTTTCAAGACTCTAACTCTTTTTTTTTTTTACTGAGAAAATCCTTCCTTTATTCGGGTCTTTTGTGGCAAAATAACATCTTATACAAAGAAGCTCCCAGGTTCACTTTGGACACAGAGAGAACACAGTGGAATGAGGACCTTGGGAGGTGGGGACATGGGTGACAGGTCATTGAAGTGTATTAAATTCTGTGAAAAATAGATTTACAGGGAGAAAAATAAAATTCCGCCACGTCAATGACTGTATGTGATCCTTGGTAGGACAAGGGTCTGTCCACCACCAGGTCCTGCCATGACTGAGATGTTCTGGGACGTGGAATGTGAACGACAAAGCCTGGGCTCCACCCCAGGTACACAGTGCCTTCCCTCCACACCAAGACAGCCTCCGAGGCAGCGAGGAGTCTGGACACTGAGTTTTAGGGTAGTCCCCGGGGCAAACCCACCAATGCCACAGTGACTGAGACCAACAGGGCAGGACACACAAAGGCAGGTGCCCCTGGATTTGTGGGTCAGATGCAGTCCATGGAATCCATGCGATAGATGAGTCCCACCTCAATTGGAAGCACAGGGTGGCAACTACCTAATCGCTTCCCCAAAGTATGGCCCACGGCGCCTGGGAATCAAGGAGCCCTCGTGGTTTTGTGAACTGCTGGCTGCTAACCAGTCAGCAGGTCAGGCTCTAACTCTTTACAGTACAAAATCTCATCTCTCTCCAACAGAGTGGGTGTTGGTTTCAAACTGCTGACCTTACAGTTAACAGTCCCATGCATAACCACTATCAAAACTTTAACAGAATAAAATATCAAAAGGTGAAATTATTGTTATGTTGTCTTCTACTGTATGTGCTTCCTTTATTGTATTTGACATTACGTATATACCCTGAATTAGGTCCCTTAAATTTGGTTTAATTTTATTGATTCTTTGACTTTGGGATTTACATTTAATATATTGGATGGAAATGAAAATTCTCAGAAGGGAATTAAACAAGAAGGAACCAGTTCAAAGCCCTGGTTTGAAGCATAAAATCAGATTTCATATTAAAGATGAAAAGTTTCAAGTACTAGAGTTTTTCCCTAAGATCTGAAATTGCATTTAGATTAGAAGACTATCCACACTGCAATATGCTGTTTCATAAGGAAATTAACATCTGGTCTCTGGAGGTCTGTGTTAGGCGAAGTTGTCTAGAGAAACAAGTTCAGTGACACTCATATATGTACGAGAAAGAGATTCATATCAAGAAGTAATCTTATGTCAAGAAGGCATCCCAGACCAGTCCACCTCAAGTCCATAAGTCCAAGGCAAGCCAGGGTCCTCTTCAGACTACACAGCTGAAGGGTGAGGACCAGAAAGGGGGAAACAGGGAGCAGGATGCTCACAAGCTGGCTGGTGCAAAGTCATGTGAATCCCCTGTTAACTGAAACATGGAGGGCATACACAGCTCTCAGGGTCATGTCGCCCACATGGAGTTGACCCTGGTGGAAAGACAGTGCTTCAGAATTGTATAGACCTCTAACCCTTATATTTGTATAGCTCTCTAACCCTTCCCAAATGAATAGGGAAGGCCAGAGAACTGATATGTTTGAATTATGGTGTTGGCAAAAATATTTAAAATACCATGGACTGCCAAAACAAACAATTCTGTCTTTCCATTTTCTTAAAACTTCTTTAAGATAATCCCCCCATTATCTTCTTGTGTACAGTGAGAATCTATTAAGATGACCACTTTGGAATCCAAAAAACAGGCATTGAGTTAGTTGGTTTATTGTGCCAACCTGGCTGATAAAAACAAGTGGGGTTAATTGAAGGGCGAGGGATAGAGCCTCACCTTTCTAGTTCTTGGGGCTCTTGCTTTGTAATGGTCACACCAGGGTGCAGTTGCCTTACCCAACTCCCTGCTTCAGCTTGCAAGGCTCACTTCCTGCAAGACATTCCTGAGGAGAAGCCACATGGACCTACCCCAGTGCAGCCCTGGGTGCTGGAGCAGCAGTGTGGAGACCCCCACTGGTGCTGAGATGGTTACACACTCACTGATTTGGCTTTCCTCCTGCAGTCGGCATTATAGTGTGTGTTTTGTGAGATGGAGGAGGACTTTGTGGGTTGGTGTTGGGCATATAGACTTGGGTTTGGGCAGCACTGGGTTTGGATATTTTCTTGATGTGCACTTACCCTTTACATAAAACTCTGTCTTATACATGAGTTTCTGTGGATTTGCTTCTCTGTCTTTTACATGAGTTTCTGTGGATTTGTTTCTGTGGTAACATAGTTACCATAACCTTCTGCGATGACCTATCCACCTTCAATTTAACTGAACAAATAGATCCTCTCAGAAACTGCTGTCTGGATTAGACCTTTTAATTGAAGGCACCATGATGAGATTATGACAGATGTACTATGAGAATCACAGAAACATGTTTAAACATCTTTTGTTTGGAATAAACTCAGACATGTATGAACCGAACTTAGTGGCAGTACTTTTTGGTTACCTTCACAAAGGGGTCAGGAATGAATGTTACCCAGTCATTTTTAAGTGGTATGTTCTTTAGTCTCCATGTTTTGTCTTTCTTTCTTTCTTTCTTTTCTTTCTTTCTTTCTTTCTTTCTTTCTTTCTTTCTTTCTTTCTTTTCTTTTTCTCTCTCTCTCTTTCTTTCTTTCTAAGTTGATAGTCTTTTAGTAACTGTTTAAACTTGGAATGAGCATAAATAGTCATTTCTTGCCACAGTCTACTCTGGCAGCCTTAAGTCGCGGTTTGGAAGGATTTTACTTTTATTTATTCATTCAGTCATTCCTTTATAAGCAGAATCCAAAGATGCTTTCTTGGTAAAGGTTTCTTTTTAGAAACTTGTGTGGGCAGTGACTGCCTGGCCCTTTAGCACAACACAGGCGTTGAGCCAGCACAGGCAGGCAAGCAGAAAGACATATTGCCTTGGGGTGTCACTGCCACCATGGATTGGAGCTCACCGGTGTCTAAGAGGGCCCTCCAAGCAGTGGAGCTAGGTCTCAACAGGCTACCGCATCCTTGACCCCCTCCTCCACATGTCATCCTGAAGTATACCCATTTCAAATGTGTGTGTCTTGGGTAAGCCAGATATGACAGTTTTAGCTAAACAAATTGAACTAAAACCCATTTGAACAGGTTTTAGAATCATTTTTATTATTATGTTTCTTCTTTTCCCAGTTTTCCTTTTTAATACAAATGCCTGACTGTTCAATTGTCAAGCTGCATGCATGTATAAAATATTGGCCAGTCATGGCCAAGTGCTAGTCATTAACAAGTGGATCATGAAGGAGTCCACTAAGTGCTTCCCTAGTAAGATTGGCACAAGGGTTGATATTGTAAAACTGATTTGTAGCTTGATCTTTAGGGAACAGAACAACAATCAATACATGTAGATGTGTGTGCGTGTGTGTGTGTGTACAGAAAATACTTTTTGACATTCAGATTTGCAATATATACACAATGAATAAATGATTAACGGGCGCTCTGCGTCTTTGACAAGGATGGCCATGGCTGCAGGAGTGGGGCTGTCACAGGTAGGAGAAGAGCTGACAGGTGAAGAAGCAGATTAAATGATCAGAGCAGTGGACATCCTGGCGAGGGACAAGTCAACTATGGAGATCCTTGCTCTTCACAGTATTTTCCTTCTCGGGCTTTCTTTGGATTCCTTTGCTTTCTTTGTTGCTTGTTTCTCTCATCAGTGGCAGTTAGAGTGCTTGTCTTTGAGCTCACTAATTCTATTTTCCCTTTCATCAATTGCATTACTCGGGTCTTTCACCATGTTTTCTTACGCTGATATCTTATTGATTATTTTCTAGAATTCCTTTTAGTGGAAGGTCTCTCAATTTTCAATTCCTTCCTTGTTCTCATGAGTATTGCTCACATCTCTTGAAGGCATCTAAATATCATTCTGAATTCTCTTTTCTGGTGATTTCAGGGCCTCTTTGTCACAGTAATTGATTGGATTTGGCGATTTTTGGTTGTTTTGCTTTTTCCTGATTTTTTTAAAAATTTGGGGTGGGAGTGTACTGAGGTTGACTGCTATTTCTGAAGAATTCTTGTGCAACTATGAGTATTACATGGGCTGTTGGGTGGGGTAAGGGTATTTGGCTCTATCTAGTGACGGGAGAGATGGAGAGATGGGAGTTAGAAAATATAGGGAAATGGAGAAAATGGGAGAAAGATACATAATGGGAAAGGTGGGAGGAAGAACAGATAAAGTAAAATAAAAGCAATAATAATAAAAGGGATCATCTGAAGAGTCCATAGGATTTGTGAACATCAGAGGTAATAATAATTAATAGGGGAGTCGAGCATATGGCTACCAGTTAGAAAGCACAGGAGAAACTACTCCGCAAGTCCTAGAGAGATCAGTTTCATAGTTCCAGAGGATCAGTTTCATAGTTGTGTGCACACAGTGGTTGTATTTGTTATTGCTGTGTTGTTTTTCTTGAAACTTCAGAGATCACCAGAGGCTGAGTTTTGTTGACTCCCCTCAACCAAGGAACAACAGTCCAAGTTATTCTGGAACTTTCTGCTCCCCTCTCAGAATCAGACCCTTCTCAAAATCCATCACGACTCACCCTTACCTTGGTCCAGAGTCCAAGTCTCTCTGCGAGCCCTGTGTAAAGGATGCATTACGTGAGCAGCCTGACCCAGCCTTCCTCACTGCCCAAGCAACTCTGTCTCCCATTGTGTTAATCTCTCATAGATTTTCTTTGCCGCCTTTCCTTCATCACCCCTTCCCTATGCACATCTCCCCTCCACACCTGGCAGACACATTAACGTACCATCCCATCCAAGGAAGTGGAGGTCCCTACCGAACCATGGTTTAATTTTTGCTTCTTGGGCAGCGGGTCTCAACCTGTGGGTCGTCATCCCTTTTGAGGGGTCAAACAGTGGTCACCCAATTCATAACAGTAGCAAAATTACAGTTATGAAGTAGCAAAGAAAATAATGTTATGGTTGGGGGGTCAACACAACATGAGGAACTATATGAAAGGGTCGAGGCATTAGGAAGGTTGAGAACCACCATTCCTGGGCTTTGCATTCTTTTTTTGTTTTACACTAAATTAATTCAAGTAGATACAGATAAGCCACACCCACCCAAACCAGATGAATTTCTTTTAGGTTGGAGATCCACAGCATTTCCCACCTCCACCACTTACAAGTGACAAAGCTGCTTCAGAGCATACCCCTCCTCAAAACAAACCCAAATCTATCCCAAATCTTGTCCCAACCCACCCAGTCAGGTCTCTTCCTTGACCAGCCTCTGGGAGGACTGCGTGGAGGGAGGGCCCTGTTTGCATCCTGACATAGGAATGCTTTTTTTTTTTTTTTTTAACATTCTGTCCATTGATCTTCGTTTTCCCTAACTTCCTCTCCTTTGGCACCTTTATGTAGCTCCCTACCCCCTTCCATTTTAGTCTAAATACCATCACAGCCAAAGAAGAAGCAGTCCCCACCCAAACCACATTTTTGTTTTGTTTTTAACTTTTGGGTGTTTGCATTCTTCTTTTACTTTAATTCCGTCTGCATTCCCTTTTTAATTCTCACATTCTTTCCCCAACCAGCCCCATTCCACTGCAGACAAATATATTTCCCAGGTAGACACAGGCAAACCTGGCCCCTGAGGGCAAAGACCCACCTATGTCCGTACTGTCCTAACAACTGATAGTTTGCCACCTCCAACCCAAGCCCCTGTCTCTTTTTTCCCACATATTTTCCCACTTTCTTCTCTGGTTTTCTTCCTCTTCTAGCTTTTTTTCTTCCATCTATCTGGTCTTTCTCTTTCATTTCCCTGCTTCTTCTAAATACATATACCGTATATACTCGAATATAAACCAACCCGAGTATAAGCCTAGGTACCTAATCATTACCTGGGAAACCAGAAAAACTGATTGACTCGAGTATAAGCCTAGGGTGGGGAAATGCAGGATGTGAATTAACACAGAGACCAGAGGGGAGAGATGGAGCACAGCCACAGACACATCCTTACCAGTTCAGCTGCCGGCGTAAATGAATCACTATGGGTGCTTCTGTGAATTGGAGCCGTCCACATCATAGGTCAGCTCTGATTGGTTAGATGTGAGTAAACAAACATTCAAAGCCCTGAAGTGTTCGCAGGGCTTTAAATGAACAATGAAGGAATGGCAATCCCCTGTGAGATGTTACACCTCACTGGGGTACCACTGACCCATGTATAAGGCGAACCCCAGTTTTTCAGCACACGTTTTGTGCTGAAAAATTTGGCTTATACACAAGTATATACAGTATATGTATTTCTTTTTTCTTGGATTGATTAACTGCTTACACTCTTAACTCGCCCACCCACTAGCTCTAGTGCTTTCTCTCCCTTTCTTAGTGAAATATACTTCCATGTTGATTATTTAGTCTTTTTAAACCTCTAAATATGTTTCTCATTATTTTATAATCTCTTTGTTCTACCCAGAAGATCTCTCATTATTACAACTCTTAATTATATCTCATTTGTCCTCATGTTCCATCTCATCTTCTCCACTTACTCATATTTCTTCCTAGTTTGTCATTTCCCCACTGGGTGATGTCTGCCTACATTTAGACCTCTTTCCCATGCACAAAAGAGCCAACCACCGCTACAAAGCCCAACAACTAACAGCCAAAACACAATACTGTGGAAACAGCAGTCCATAAGTGAATCCAAAAAATTAAGAAATAATATCAAACAACCAAAAATCACCCAAACCCAATGGAGCTCTTCTGAAAAAAAGGCCTAGCAACTTCCAGAAATAGAATTCAAAAGAATGATATTTAGGTCCCTTACAGAGAAATGGGACCACTCATGAAATCAATGGAATAAAGTGAAAGGGCCTTTAGTGGAAGCACCACTAGACAAACTGAACTTTACCATAAGTCCATTTGTAACACATTTAAGGAGTGGAAATACTCCCTTGAACTAAAGCTGTAATGCCCCAGTGGGGGAAGAAGCAGGTAACCATAATCCCAAGGTTAGGTAATTAGTGATCATTGTACTTTGGTTTGGTTTGTACCTGTTACTTTGAGGGTACCCCAAAATAGCAAGCAGTGACCAACATAAACTTGGTGTTTTCAAGCTCACTCTGCTTTTTTTGCCAAGTATTAATCTGCCAGGTATGGTTCTGCATTTGTAAATTAATGTTCCTAAGAGTATAGTCACATTGCCAGTCCCCACAGTGGGTGAACCTAGCATTCAGCCGCCTAAGTTTTGAAGGTGTTCTTTAACAGTGCCTGTCTTGCAGTCTAAAAAGATGGCCTACACTTGTATAAATTCCTCGCTGCAACAGCATTTTAAATTCTATACCAAGCTGATAACCTGGGCTCAAATAGAAAGTAATTATTTAGAAAATAATGATGACAACATATGTACAAATATGCTTGATACAATTAATGTATAGGTTGTTATAAGAGCCCCCAATAAAATGATCTTTTAACCAAAAAATTAAAATCTATAACACTGACTAAAATAATGATAATTTCAATAGAATTAGCTTATGCCCTATAGGGATGATTTACTATATACGCTAATAAAATGATAATGATATCTCTAAAGTGAACAAGGAACATATGTGAACTACAGCTCTAGGAATGGAATCTGAGATCTTACTTGAACATAGCCCTAATATAAGAATAATTCATTCTTATGGCATAACCCTGCTCAGTACTCACCTTCATGAAGATGTCCCTAGGGCTATGGATGCTACAGCAAAATATGGTGAAGAAATCAGATAGTGCCTCACTATTAGGGAAAAGATAGTGTCTAGAGTCTACAGGTGTCTTTTCAAACAAGCAGCCATCGAAATTAGGGGTCAGCTAAGTCCACAAAGAAGCAGCTCCCCAACGTTTGTGATACAAGGAAAGAATGCTATCATAGGCTACGTTCTAAACACCATTTGTAGAACATTATGCATGAAACTGGAAGCTCAAAACCCACTCACAGGGTTTCTATGTGGATTAGGTCTTCAGCAACTCCCCACTGAACATAGTCTAGGAATCTGAATAGAATTAATGTCAGACAAAGAACATTGTAAAGTGGAATTTTAAAACTATATCATTTTATTGGGGGCTCTTACAGCTCTTATAATAATTCATACATCAAATGTATCAAGCACATTTGTACATATGTTGCCATCAACATTTTTTTCTACTTGGGCCCTTAGTGTCAGCTCCTCTTTCCAACCGCCCCCCTAACCCTCGTGACCCTTGATAAATTATACATTATTCTTATCATATCATACATAGCCCGCACTCTCCCTTCATTCGTGTTTCTGTTGTTCATCCCCCCAGGGTAGTGGGGGTGGATTATACATCAATCGTTGGGATCAGTTCCCCCTTTCTCCCCCATCTCCTCCCACTTTCCCACTACCCTCATGGTATCACTATTCCCATTATTGTTCCTGAAGGATGTATCTGTCCTGGATTCCATGTGTCGAGAGTGCTTATCTGTACCACTGTACATGCTCCTGTCTAGTTGAATTTTTAAGATAGAACTGGGGTCATGATATCGGGGAGAGTCAGGGGAGAAGCATTAAAAAACTAGAGGAATGTTGAGTTTTATCCTCTGTGCTATAGTGCACGCTGACTGGCTCGTCCCTTCCTGGTGACCCTGCTGTGAGGAGCTGTCCAATTGTCTACAGATGGGCTTTGGGTCTCCACTCGACCCCCATCATTCACATCAATATGATTGTTTGTTTAACATATTCTGTTGCCTGACAACACCTAGTGATCACACAACCCATTGTCCTTCTTCCATGTGGGCTTTGTTGCTTCCCTGCTAGATAACTGTTTGTTTCACTTCAAGCCTTTAAGACCCCAGGCCACTGGACATCCCCTTACAGAAGGGTCTTGGGGAGGAGATGAGACAGTCAGGGAGCGATGTAGCAACGATGAAAAATACAACTTTCCTCTAGTTCCTAGATGCTTCCTCCACCCCACTCCGACCACCACTGTCATGATCCAAATCCTACCTTGCAAGTCTGACTAGACCAGAGGATGTACACTGGTACAGATGGGAACTGGAAACACAGGGAATCCAGGACAGATGATCCCCTCAGGACCAGTGGTGTGAGTGGCAATACTGGGAGGGCATACGCAGGGTGGGTTTGAAAGGGGGAACCTATTTTGGGGATCTATGTGTGACCTCCTCCCTGGGGGACATACAGCAGAAAGGTGGGAGAAGGGAGACATGGGACAAAGCAAGATATGACAAAATAATAATTTATGAATTATCAAGGGTTCGTGAGGGAGGGAGGGGGAGTGGGGGGAGAGGGGAAAAAATGAGGACCTGATGTTAGGGCCTTGGGTGGAGAGCAAAAGTTTTGAGAATGATGAGGGCAACGAATGTACAAATGTGCTTTACACAATTGATGTATGTATGGATTTTGATAGGAGTTGTATGAGCCCCTAATAAAATGATTTTTTTAAATGAGGAGCTGATACCAAGGACTCAAGTGGAAAGCAAATGTTTTGAGAATGATGATGGCGACAGATGCACAAATGTGCTTGATACATGGATGTATTGTGGATTGTGATAAGAGTTGTATGAGCCCCCAATAAAATGATTGAAGAAAAAAAAGACCCCAGACACTATCTATATCTTCCAATAGGCAGCCAACATCAACTTTCTTCACCACATTTGCTTATGCATCCATTTTGATGTCAGCAATCTTGTTGGGAAGGTGAGCATCCCAGAATGCCAGGTTTTTATAACAGAGTGCTCTTGCATTTAGGGAGGGCTTGACACTTTACATATAAATAAATGTCCATAGATCTGGACCTGGAACTATTTCTAGGCCTTTTTCTCTCTCTCTTTCTTCTTCTTCCTTTTTTTTCATGTCTATCTATATAAGATAGGCGAGATAAACAACCATGAGGAGAAAACAACAGGACCAACAGTTCCAGGGGGAAAGGGAAGAGGGGGAGGTGGGAAAAAGAGGGATAGTCAGCAAACCCAGGGAGAAGGGAACAATAAGAGATCTAAAATCTATGGTGAGTAGGGTTTAGAATGCTTGGTGGGATTTGATTAAGTGCAATGTAGTAAAGAGGAATTACTGAGAACTGAATGAAGGTTTACCATGATAGTGAGACAGAAGGAAATAGATGAAAGAACTAGGAGGCAAATGACATTTATAGAGGTATAAATATAGGCATGTATATATATACATAAACAATGATAGGGAAATAGGTCTATGGACATATATTTATATGTTAAATAAAGTGTGATATAATTAAAGTTTATTGTGCCAACATGGCTGATAAACACATGTGGGATTAATTGAAGGGTGGAGGGATAAATGGCTCGGTGAACCTCTTCTTTTGAGTTATCAGGTCTCTTGCTTTGTGATGGTCGGACCAGGGTGCAGCTGCCTTGGTCAGTTCCCTGCATCAGCTGGCAGGACTTACTTCCTGAAAGACATCCCCAAGAAGAAGCTGCATTGACCTACCCTGATGCAGCCCTGGGTGCTGGAGCAGCCATGTGGAGACCCCTGCCAGCACTGAGATGCTTACATACTCACTGACTCAGCTTTCCTCCTGCAGTCAGTATCATTGCGTCTGTTTTGTGTGATGGAGGAGGACTCTGTGAATTGGTGTTGGACATATGGGTTAATGTTGAACTTGTGAGTTGGGCAGCACTGGTTTGGGATGTTTTCTTGATGTGCACTTACCCTTTATATAAAACTCTGTCTTATACATGAGTTTCTGTGGATTTGTTTCTCTGAAGTACCCAGACTAACACAAAGTGGAATTTAACAGTTTTAGTTTGGCTGGAATGTAACACCTTGTCATTCTCTCTCCCTTTTGAATGATTTTCAATTTATTCTGGTCTTTAAAACATCTTCTCTTTTTATAAATTGAAGGTTATTTTCTTTTTTAATCCATCATTGTTGCTGCCCCACACATTTTTTTGGTATGTTTTCATGTTTAGGAAAGTTAGGATGGGTTGAACTATGAAGACAGCATTTGGATGAATAAGTACCTGGAGGCACGGATGGGAGGCTGGGGGATAGGGAGTCAACAGCAATGGGTAAACACGTTCCAAAGTGGACGTGCTGATAATTGTATGACCCTTCTTCATAAGATCGAACCGTTGAATTGTGTGATGCGAGAACGGTGTCTTAACAACACTCTTCTTAAAAATAATAGAGTGGAAATATCTATCATGAGGAAAAGGAGAGAGAGAGCAGAAGGAGATATTAGGTGGGCAAGGGAAAAAGTGGAAGGCAATTATCAGACCAGAAGAAGAGGATTTATGTGTGTGGATACGCACGTGTGTGTGTGTGTGTGTGTACACTCACACAATGAAGTAGAGTTAGAGAAGAAAAGATAAAAATAAATAAAAGAGAGAAGGAAGGGAAAAAGCAGAGAGAAAGAAGAAAAAGGAAAAACATGAGAAAGGAAAGAAAAGAAAATTGAACTGTGAAGAAAAGGTCAAATAAAAGAGGGGGGCACGGTTTGGGAAAGGGAGTGGAATTCTGTTGCTATGGCAACCTGAATGTAGGCTAGACCTGCTTTCAGAGGAAAAGGAGAAAATGATAAATGAAATAAAAAGTAAACCTGCTCTGTGTGGGTGTGCCGATCTTTTTCCTGTGAGGCACAAGCATCCATCAGTGGGGTGGGAGTGGAGCAGAGCTTCATGGAATGGGACAGGAAGTAACTGGAAAAGGGGGAAATGAATGAAACACAAAGACAAGCTATCCAAATAGATATAAGACAGAAAAACAAAGTTGCAGTTTCGGAGAGGAGTCCTGATCCTTTGGCAGTGCTGGTGTGTGCAGCATTGTGGGGAGGGACACTGGAGTAAAGAAAGCTAGAAGAAAAGAAAAAAGTGGCCCACATCATTCGTTAGGTCGTGAGAATGGATGCACCAAGCTGCCCAATGCTGTATGCCATCCACCCAGGGCTCCTAAAGGCCAGAGAGGTCGGCCAGGTGCATCAGCGGCAGGGAAGGATCCGTTGGTGTGGGAGAGAGTGCATAGAAGCAGCTTAGACTACTAGTAAATAATCAAGCATTGCCGATCTCCAACTTTAAGAAACTTTCATATAAGTAGTGTTTACATAGTTTTTTCTGTCTTCTTCCAGGAAATTCAAGATTTCCCTCATGATGAGATCTCTAGTAATGTCTGAGGAGATCTTCATGTGCCTTTTTATCTGATGGCGTATCCCCAATGTTTTTACCAGTAAGATTTTTATATTCATATAATTCCATTTAGTTTGAATTTTCACAATTCAATTTATTTAGATTACAGTTTTCTCTATGATATTAACAGGCTAGATTTTTTTGAATTTTCTTTTTTGAAATGTTCAGCTAAGGATTCTGGTATGAAGGTATCTTCAGTCCAGGTCTTCTGTTCTTGCTGAATTAACCAGTAAAACATATTATGATTACTAGTTTGATAACACTGTGCTTTCTATGTCTAGCACATCTCCACAGTCATTCCCCTAGAGAGCTGTTAACAATAAATAGAGAGCATCTACTGTGAATTTTGCCCCAGGAGGATGCTCTTGAATACTAGCGGCACAGTAGTGAGCTGGTGTGTGGAGATCAGAGGCATAATATTGTGTCTAGATCTCAGATACTATATTCGTTTCTAGGGTTGCTGTAGCAAACTACCACAAATTGGAGGTGGCTTATAAAAAGCGACGTGTATTGTCTCATAAACCTGAATGCTGTGAGGGAATCTGAGAGGAGATATTGGCAGGGCCATCAACCCACGATCAATTAGGCCCCATCCAGTCTTGCCCATAGCACCATATCATATGTTAACTATTTTGCATTTATCTCTAATAACAAGACTTCACTTTATAAAAGTAAAGACCATAGCATTGTCATACCTAAAAAAATTTTAAATCATTTTATTAGGGGCTCATACAACTCTTATCACAATCCATGTATACATCAATTGTGTTGAGCACTTTTGTACATTCATTGCCCTCATCATTCTCAAAACATTTGCTCTCCACCTAAGCCCCTGGCATCAGCTCCTCATTTTCCCCTCCCTCCCCACTTTCCCTCCCTCATGAACCCTTGATAATTTATAAATTATTCTTTTGTCATATCCTGCACCGTCTGATGTCTCCCCTCACCCACTTTTCTGATGTCCATCCCCCAGGGAGGAGGTTATATGTAGACCCTTTTATAATCATGTCTTCTTGTGTTATTGAACCAATTCTAATTTATAGCAACTCTGGATGAGTTAACTGCCCCCCCCCCGCCCGAGACTTTCCAAGGGTATAATCTTAAATGAAGCCAACAGCCACATCTTTTTCCCACAGAGCAGCTGGTGGGTTTGAACAGTGAACCTGGCAGGAGCAGCCCAGCACTCCTCCACTGTGCCACAAAGGCCCCTTAATGATGCTTCCGTATGATCAAATGCCCATCTGTATGCACATTTATCAGAATTTGTGTAGAGATTTTGGTGTATTTTCTTCTTAAACAGGATTTGAAATGCAGTCAATCCCTGGTAGTTGGTATGTTTTAGAAATCTCTTTAGTCTACAATCATTGTCAGTTTCCATTTCCTTGCCATGTGGGTTGAAGATACTGCGAAGTTTCTCAGAATATGCATTTTTTTCCAGTCTCATCCTCATGGTTGTTTTATAAGTTTCGGTGTCCCCAAACTCTTCTAAATCAGTACATGGTTAGACATGAATTCATTGCTTGAATTTTTTAAACTTCAGAAGTGACATAGATTTCTTCCACCAGGAAGCTCATAATTTCTTGTCTTATTTTGAGATGTTAACAGCTTTTTGATGATCAATGTTATTAGTTCTGAGTCTTTTTTCTCTCTTCTCTCTTCTTTTTCTTCTTCTTCTTCTTCTTCTTCTTCTTCTTCTTCTTCTTCTTCTCCTTCTCCTTCTCCTTCTCCTCCTCCTCCTCCTCCTCCTCCTCCTCCTCCTCCTCCTTCTCCTCCTCCTTCTCCTCCTCCTCCTCCTCCTCCTTCTTCCTCTTCACTATTGCAACATAGGGCTTTCTTTTTATTGGTTTTTCATTGTAAAAATATAGATAATGAAAGATTTGCCAGTTTGGTGATTTTATGTGTACAAATCAGTGAGTACAATTAATTGGATATTAGGAAAATATATATAGCAAAGTAAGTTCCCATTAAACACTTTCTGTGCCCATATTGTTCAGTTACATTGGTGACCCTCTTTTCATTGTCTGCTTTCATGGGGTTTTAGGAACTGTGTTTTTAGAAGTAGGTTCCCAGGTGTTTTTTTGTTTGTTTTTGTTTTGTTTTGTTTTAAATCTTTTTATTGGGGCTCATAAGGCTCTTATCACAATCTGTACATACATCAATTGAGCAAAGCACCCTTATACATTCGTTGCACTCGTCACTCTCATAATTCACCTTCCACTTGGGTTCCTGTTGAATTCAAACTTTCAGTTTATTGATCAGTAACTAAATGGTGATATTCTATTTATTCTATTCTATTCTATTATTATCCTATTTATACCCTTATTTTCTTGTTGCTTGTTGGTTTTTTTTAAGTTGGAATGGTTCGAAAGGGAAATTTCTCCTCATATATTATTTGGTTACATATAAGAAAGGCAGAATAAAAGTGATTGCTTTATTTGTCAATTTTAAAATATTACTCTTTCAATGATGACTCATTTATAATTTTTAAAGTTCTGCCATTATTATGAAATCATGGATTTAAGTCAATGTTGCGTGTTTTCATCCACTGTATTCATATCATTGTAGTTGCTCAAAGTGTCCTGTCTTACAGCTGCCCAAACTGGCTCTTGAGCTCTTTGAACATAGGTTTCATTTTTATACAGCCATTTCTGTGTTTCATGGTTTTCTCATGAATGTCACATGCCCTAAAATAGAGGTAGGTTGTCTTTTCCTTTCACTTCTAATTGTTTAATTTTTTTTCTAACTTGCTTGCCTAAAACCAGTGGTAAAGTCTTAAATAATAGTGGACCTAGAAGGTGTTTTGTGATGTTGTAATCTTTATACCATAGAGATGTGGATTTTAAAAGTATACATTTATTTCCTCACACTTCAGCAGGGTAGAAACATGAATACAAGATATAATTCAGGTGGGGAGCTAGGTTGGGCTGCTAACTGTAAGGTCAACAGTTCAAATCTACCTGCCACCCCATGGGAGAAATATGAGACTTTCTACTCCCATACAGAGTTACAGTCTCTGAAATCCATAAGGGAAGTTCTACTCTGTGTCCTATAAGGTCTCTATAAGCCAGAATAGACTATGGCCGTGAGTCTTTAGGATTTTTTTGTTTTTGGTGTTTGAAACGTAATCATTTTTTACAATGTTGTACACAAAAATAGTTGTTATGCTGAAAGGAAATTGTCCTTTGTAAATTAGGATAAGGAAAAAAAGTGCTACAGTTGCACCCTGAATTTATCTTCTAGGATGTGACCATACCTGGAACTTTGAGTATACAGAAATAAGTAGTGCATATCACATTAGAACTAACATTCAGCAAATAACAACAGATTGTTCAGACTCTCTCAGCTAATCCCACTTTTAATTGAATTAGCTTCTTGTTTTACCGAGAAAAAAAATGGGGGAAAACAAACAAACAAAAAAAAAATTACTTTCCAGCATTGCTGGCTTCCATGTTTCTTCTCTGACTTAGAAAATTGCCACTTGACTATGCATAGTCTGTTGTCCATCCTTACCTGAATCAATGTACCAATTCTCACTTTCCCAAAGAAATGCAAGTGATTTTTGAATTTAAATAAGAATGGACTCACCATGCCCATCTACTCTTATTCTCATTCATGATATGTTGCCCACTTTAAAAAGTAGAAATTGTGAAGGAGGTGACACATGCAAACTGCGGGGCAATTTGGTCCAAGCTGAACTGCAGAGGCAAGGTTTGAAAGGGTGAGTGAGTGAATAAATGCTAAGGGCAATTTGGGGTGAGTGGTTTGGAGAAACCATCTGCTAAACACTGAATCCCCGAGAAAGATTATTCTGGTGGAAAATGAAGAAGGGTGACTGTGGAGAATTAAGAATTGTAGATGAGACTGTTGGATGGAGAGAGTGAACTCGGGGAATACACGAAGTTTCCAAAGTGAGGACAACTGTCTTGTTAACACTTAATTAGGATGATAGGTGCATCCCTGGTACCCCATCAGGCTGCTTTCTTCCTTCTAAATTGTAACTGTTGGGTTATTAGGTATGGTCTCTTTAATTACCTTTATAGTCGCTTGTCTAATAAAACTGATAACAGTCATAGTGTCCTTCAGACGGAAAACATTAACTCTATCAGCAGTGCAAATGAGTAAGAGCATGAGAACCTCATTCGCCGCTAATAGAGCTTTCCAACCAGCCTTCTCATCAGTGCGGCAGCCCACACGGTGCTCTGACCCCTACAGATCTATGACTATGTGAACACCAGAAAAGGGGACTTTACTTTTTCCCTTTTGTGCCTATTGGAGAGCTCAACTTCAGTCAATGAAACATGTGCAAACCACTTCTGGGGACAGAATGCACCCCCCCCCCCAGTTCCAGTCATGACAGCCTGTTCAAAAAGCCCATTGCCATCAAGGCAAGTTCAACTCAAAGAAACCTTCCAGGACACAGTCGAACTGCCGCATAAGGTTTCTAAGAAAGCAAACGTCCATATCTTTCACCTGAGATGCAGCTAGCGAGTTAGAAGCATCAACCTTTTCCATTAGCAGCTGGGAACTTAACTACTGTCCTATCAGGGCTTCTTATTTCACAGTCAGTACACACCTTAAGGCAAAGTCATCAACTCTTTTGGTAATCAATATTGTGGAACTTCACAAATTGACATAATTCTGGAATTCTCAAGCCATAAAGAATGTTATTGGATAATCGAATGTAAACCTCATCCAACAGCAAATACTATTAACCCCAGTCACTTAATAGCAACGATGAAACGTACAACTTTCCTCTACTTCTTAAATGCTTCCTCTTACCATACCCATTATCATGATGCCAATTCTACCTTACAAATCTAGCTAGACCAGAGGATGTACACAGGTACAGATAGCAACTGGAAACACAGGGAATCCAGGACAGATGACCCCTTCAGAACCAATGGTGAGAGTGGCAATACCTGGAGGGTGGAGGGAAAGTGGGGTAGAAAGGAGGACCTAATTACAAGAATCTACATATAACCTCCTCCCTGGGGGACAGACAACAGAAAAGTGGGTGAAGGGAGACATTGGACAGTGTAAGATATGACAAAATAATAATAATTTATAAATTATCAAGGGTTCATGAGGGAGGGGAGCAGGGAGGGAGGGGGAAAATGAGGAGCTGATATTAAGGGTTCAAGTAGAAAGCAAATGTCTTGAGAATGATGATGGCAACAAATGTACAAATGTGCTTGACACAATGGATGCATGTATGGATTGTGATAAGAATTATATGAGCCCCCAATAAAATGATTTTTTTAATTAAACATGATTTATGCTACAAAAAGGGAAGGGCTACATTTATCTATGTCCACATTAGTGTGTATAGCTCACACACATTAGCATTGAATGCTAATGACTTATGAAAATACAGGCACCCCTGTATTTTCCACAATTTTCCACAATTCAAAATCAGCAGCTGCTCCATGGGAGAAAGAGTGGGCTTTCTACTTCCGCAGAGTTACCTGTGCAGAAACTCACGGGGGTAGTTCTACGCTGTGCTGCAGGTTCACTATGAGTTGCTTTGACTCAATAGCAGTGAGGAGTATTAGAAGTATTATAAGCCATTGTAAAAGATGAATGGACATTTCTAGAGTTAAAGAGCTACCCCAGAGTCTCTCCTATGGCTATGTTGTTAGATTCAATTATTTTTGTCCAACCCCTGTTGATTCGCATTTCAGTTGTATTATATGCATGTTTGTTCCTCAGGATCAGTCTTGGAATCACCCCAATTCCAGGAGAGTTATTGAGACAAAGGGGGAAAACAATCTACCGTGACTATAAGAAATTCCAGCCAGGCCTTCAGAACTGAGCTTAGATAGCAGCCATTTACCTCGTTATTTCTCTAGTGGGGATAAATATTAATGGCATTTATTTTACTATAAAATAAGCGACTTGTTGATGACCCTTCAGTTTTCTTATTTTTCTTTATACTATCCTTATTCTTTAGAGGTCCATTAAGAAGTTCCCCTGTATCCAGTGTTTTAGTTATTTTTAATATATTTCTCTTAAAACTTACATTGTCCACCCAACTACTCCAAATGCTGAAAAAACATTTTTCACAGCAGGAAAATAAAATCCCAGGATGTAGTTTCCATAATTATAATTCTGTTGAGGTGTTGAGTTATATTAGGTCTTGGTAAAGCCCCGAAATTAGAGTCACTCTGAAATGAATGGAAATGGCACATTGATAAATGAAGCTTCCATTATTCTGGGGAAGGGGTCTGGAAAGGAAAGTCGCTTATTAGATCAAATAGGAGGAACACTTTTTCCATCATCAACATGAAAAAATAATGGGTGATCTTTGCCTGGTTGTTCATTCGAACAAAGTATTAGTAAATCACTAAGAGTAACTAAATTGATAAATTTTATACATGCCAATAACTAGAAAACTAGGTCTTATGTTTAGATAATTAACCATCCTATCTGATGTCTGTATAGGGGTTAAACCACTTATCAAACCAAATCTTATTATGACACTTAAAAAATAGCAAAGTACTCAAGGATTGTCTGACTTTACAAGCAGGAAGTTTAGTTTATGAGTATTATGCTAAATGGCCCAAATTCTCACATCCTGACACTCCTGATGGCAGAGAGTGATTTCCTGTTCAAATTTTGGACTCCTAGTGGGTAAATAGAACAAATGAAGACTGAATGTTTAAAATCAGGAAAGCTGTGTATAAGGGTTGTATCCTTTTACAATATTTATTCCATCTTTACACTGATCAAGTAGTCAGAGAAGCTGGATTATATGAAGAAAAATGTGGTACCAGGCTTATTAACAACTGTAGTAGTTACATAATCTATTTTCAATTTGGGACTTATGAGTGAAGGGGTGGAGTTTGGCTTGTCAATTGGGTCACAGCTTGATGACCTCATTTGGAAGCGCTAAAGAAGATAGGTGGCTCATTGGAGGTGGGACACACACTCAGTCCTTGAGAGACATTCTTGTTGACAAGACACATGGAGACAGGTTGATTGCAGCCAGAGCCTCCTCAGAGCTGGGGAATCCACGCGGAGACCCCTGCCAGCACTGAGATGCTCACACTGCCACTGGATTCACAAGACTTTCAACCAATGGGCCTGTGATAGTCCTGCCATTGTGATATCACAGGTCATAGTCCTGGCCTGTGATCGTCCAGCATCATTGCATGGGTTTCGTGAGTCTGGAGAGGAATTTATAGATTGGTATCAGACATATGGGCTAATATTGGACTTAAGGACTTGATCTGAACTGGGCTGGGATATATTCTCAATATTCAATTGTTCTTCTACATAAACATTTCTTTTTTCCACATACGAATGTCTATGAATTTGTTTCTCTAGCCTACCCAGACTAACCACCTTCTATATGCAGGTGACACAACCTTGACTGCCAAAAGGAGGACTTGAAGGACTTGCTGATGAAGATTCCATACTGCCTTCAGTAGGGATTAAAATTCAGTGTAAAGCAGACCAAAATCCTCACAACTGAACCTTTGAATATGATAAATAGGGGAAAGATTGAGGGGGCCAAAGATTTCATCTTGCCTGGATGTATAATGCATGCTGATTGAAGCTGCAGTCAAGAGATCAAACAATGCACTGTATTGGGTAAATATGCCACACAAGACCACTTTAAAGATTGAAAAGAATGAAAAGGATGTTACTTTGAAGACTGAGAGATATGTGACCCAAGGCCTAGTGTTCGCCATAGCCTTGTGTTCATGTGAAAGTTGGACACTGAATCAGGAAAACCAAAAAAAAAATAAAGCATTTGAACTATGGTGCTGGCAAGGAATGTCAAAAATATGATGGGCTGCCAAAAGGGCAAACAAGGCATTCTTGGAAGAAGGGCAGCCAGAATGCTACTTAGAGGCAAGGAGGACAAGACTTTAACTCACATACTTTGGAATGTTATCAGAACGGTCCCCAGAAAAAGTGGTAAAGTGCTTGGTAAAGTGAAGGAGCAATGAACAAGAGGAAGGCTTTTGTCAACTTGATGGACACAATGGCTCAGTGACAAGGTGACAACAATGGGCTCAAACTTAAGAACAATTGTGAGGGTGGTGCAGGACCAGGCGATGTTTTCTTTGGTTGGGTCCCTTTGAGTCAGAATCAACTTGGCAATGCCTAACAATAACATAGATTGCTAGAAAACTTAGTTGTGCCTGTAGATAGAAAAGGGATAGTCATTCAAATAGAGAACGGGAATACTGAATGGTTTAAAATCAGGAAGCATATACATTATGTTTGTATCTTTTCACTATACTTATTAAATTTATATGTTGAGCAAATCTGAGAAGCTAGAGTATATGAAGAAGAAAGCTATATCAGGATTGGAGGAACACATTAACAATCTGTGATATACAGATGACACAACCTTGCTTGCTGAAAGCCAGGAGGACTTGAAGCAACTGATGATGAATAACAAAGAATACAGCCTTCGAAATGAATTATACATGAGCATAATTTTTTTTTCATTATCACTACTGGGTCACTAAAGAATAACACAATAGGGAGAAAAGTTTGAGGTCATCAATGGTTTCATTTTATTTGGATTCATGATCAATGCTCAGGGAATCATGGGGCCACAAAGAGAGAAAATCAAATTAATGGCATTTAACAATTCCCAAAGTCCACAGTTAAAAGCCATCAATAGAAAGATAGGATTTCTACTCCTATAAAAAGTTTTGGAAACTCACAGGGGCAGTTCTATCCTGTCCTGTAGAGTTACTATGGTAGTGGGTGTTTGAGTTTAACAAGAATAACATAGGCTCTGAAGTCTCACAGGGAGCTAAGGCAGTAATGGGAGCAGTATCTTTCTTGGAACAATTTGTTAGTCAGGAAAACAGCAAGAGAAAAGCAGCCTCAAAGTTGTTCGTGTCAAGGGACTTTAACCAATGGCTTGTTGCATTAATCAAGTCATCTTCACAAGACCCCTTTGGAGCCAAGACATTCTTTCGAGGACCAAGGTGTGCCTGACCCAAGCCATGGTATTTTCAATGACCTCATATTTATGTAAAAGGTGGACAATGAATAATGAAGACCAGAAAATAATTGATTATTTTAATTATGGTGTTGGTTAAGAATATTGACTATGCCATGGGTTGCCAGAAACAAAGAAAAAAGGAAAATATCAAAGTAGATGTCAGAAGAGACTCTGAAACTTGCTCGTATTCATAGAGCAGCCAAAGCAATGAGAAGAAATGATGAAGTCAAAGAGATGAATAGAAAATTTCAAAGGCAACTCAAGAACAAAGATAAAATACTATAATAAAATGCACAAAGATATAAAATTATTTTTAAAAGGAAGAATACACTCAGCATATCTTAAACTGAAAGAACCAAAGAAAAAGTCAAGCCTCCATTAGGAATATTGGAAGACTCTAAGGATAAAACATTGTATGATATAAGAAGGGTCAAAAGAAGGTGAAAAGAATATAGAGTCACTGTACTAAAAGGAACTAGTTAACATTCTACCATTGCACAAAGCAGCACAGGAGCACGAACCAATGGTGCTGAAGGAAGGAACGTATTATCCAAAGACAAGGCTCAAGGATGAAATACCAAGTGAAATGTTTCAATAAGCTGATGGATCACTGGAAGTACTCACTAGTCTCTGCCAGGAAATTTAGAAGACGGCTACTTGGCCAACTGACTACCAGAGATCCGTATTTGTACCCATTCCAAAGAACAGTGACCCAACAGAATGCTCAAATTATAGAACAATATCATTGACATTACATGCAAGTACAATTTTGCTGAGGATCATCCAACAAAGGTTACAGCAGTACATTGACAGGCAGCTGCCAAAGGTTCAAGTCAGATTCAGAAGAGGACTTAGAACTAGGGATATCATTGCTAATGTCAGATGGATTTTGATTGAAAGCAGAGAATACTAGAAAGATGCTTGCTTGTGTTTTATTGACAATGCCAAGGCAGTTGACTGTATGGATCATAACAAACTATGGATAATCTTGAGAAGAATAGGAATTCCATAACACTTCATATGCTCACAGGGAACTTGCCCATGATTCAAAAAACAGTCAGGAAAGGTGTAAGACAAGGTCATATCCTCTTATCATAATCTTTAATCTGTATGCTGAGCAAATAATCATAGAAGCTGGATTATATGAAGAAGAGGCTGTCATCAGGAATGGAGGAAGGCTTATTAAAACTTTGCTTTGCAGATGACAGACACTATTTTGCTTGCTGAACATAAGGAGGATTTCAGCATTCGGCATGGATTACAATTCAATGTAAAGAAGACCAAACTCCCCACAATTGGACCAATAGGTAACATCATGATAAATGAAGAAAAGATTGAAGTTATCAAAGATTTTGTCTAGCTTGGATCCACATTCAATGCTCATAGAAGCAGCAGTCAACTGATCAAAGACAAGTTGTATTAGATAAATGTGCTGCAAACGAACTCTTTTAAAGTATTGAAAAATTTTTTAAGTAAAACACAATTTTTTTAAAGTATTGAAAAGTAAGAATGTTACTTTGAGAACTTAGGTGCCCCTGGCCCAAACCATGATATTTTCCATTTCTTCATATGCATGTGAAAGTTAGCGATTGAATAAGAATGCAGGCATTTGAATGGTAGTGCTGGAAAAGAATATTGAAAATTCCTTGGACTGCTGAAAAAGACAAACTAATCTGTCTTGGAAGAAGTACAGCCAGAATACTTCTTAGAGGCTAGGACAGTGAGACTTTGTCTTACATACTTTGGACATGTTTTCAAGAATGACCAATCTCTGGAAGACATCGTGTTTGATAAAGTAGGGCCACAACAAAGAGGAATGTTAAGGAGATGATTTGATACCATGGCTGCAATAATGAACTGCAGCATCGGAAGTGTGGTGAAGGTGATACAGAGTTTTGTGCTGTTGTGCATCAGAACCAACTGTGCATCAGAATCAACTCAATGGCACCCAACTGCCACAAAAATGAAACAGCACCTAACCACAAAACCTATGAGAATCTGTGAGAAGAATGAACAAATTTATCATGGAAGAAAATATACTGAGAGGTAAACAAGGGGTGACTGTGATGGTGGGGCAGGAGGAAGGTAAAAGGAAATAGAGGAAAGAACTAGAAAGCAAAACTATTTATAGAAGTGCAAACATAGACCTGTGTATAAGTAAATATATTAACACATAAAATATGGGTATTGGCCTATGAATATATATTTATATGGTGATACATTGAGGTAGTGGATGCACTTTGGGCCTCTACTTAAGTTTTCCCTCAACAAAAGAACACTTTGTGTTGCTCACCTTCCCAACATGATCACTGAAGACAAACTGCATAAGCATAAGCAAATGTGGTGAAGAAAGCAGATGGTGCCCAGCTATTAAAAGATATAGCGTCTGGGGTCTTAAAAGCTTGAAGCCAAACAATTGGCCATTTAGCAGGGAATCAACAAAGCCTACATGGAAGAAGCACACCAGCTGTGAGATCATGCGGTGTCGACAGGGACAGGTCTCAGAAGTTCAAATATATACAACGTCATCAAGGTGAAGGAGAGAGGTTAAAGTAGACCCCCAGAGCCCATCAGTGGATAATTGGACATCCCCACAGAGTGGCCTCATGGAAGAGAAGATATATCCAGGAGGAAGTTCAGCACCCACGAAACATACAACACTCCTCTATTTCTTTAATCATTCCTCCACACACACCCCACTATTATTATCTCAATCCTGCCTGGAAAATCCTGCTAGGCCAGTGTACACACATGGGTACAGACAAGAGTTTTCAAAACACAGAATTCAGGATAGACAAGCCCCTCAGAAACAGCAATGAGAGTAACAATGTCAGGAGGGTAGGGGAAGGGGCGCAGGCGGGGTTGGGGTGGGGACAGATAGCAATGGCAGAATGACCGCCCTCCAGGGGGATGAATACCAGGATTGTAGATGAAGGGATAGAGTGGGCAGTGGAAGACATGTATAAAAAATAATAACAATACATAATATATTAGGGATTTATGAGGGTGTCAGGGTGGGGGGAGGGAATAAAGAGGAGCTGATATCAAAGGGATCAAGGAGAAAGATAATGTTCTGAAATTGTTGATGGCAACATTTGTACATGTCTGCTTGATATAATAAATGTATGAGTTGTTATAATATATGTAAGAGCCCCCAATAAAATGATTCATTAATTTAAAAAGAAAATATAGCCAGAATGCCCCTTAAAACAGAGGATGAGCCTTCATCTCATATACTTTAGATATTTTATCAGGAGAAACCAGTCTCTGCAGAAAAATCTGATACTTGGTAAACGAAAGCTTTGGGGGAAAAGAAAAAGAGGAACATCTTCACCTGGCTGGTTTGATATAGTGGCTACAACAATGGGTGCAACCATGGCAAGGCAACAGTTATGGTGATATTAATTGAACCAGGGAACATTTTTGGGGGGGCTATGCATAGGATCACTGTGAATGCAAGTCAAATGCATCATACCTCACAACACTAATCTTCAAGGCCCACAGTCTGAAACCACTCGCTGCTCAGCAGGAGAGACCTGGGGCTCTCTCCAGCCATGGCAGCTACAGTCTCTGAAACTCACAGGGGCAGTTCCACCCTGGCCTACAGAGTTGCTAAGAGTTGGCATTGACTCCGTGGTGGTGAGTTTTTGAGTTTATCAACAATAAGAACATAGGTTATGAGCCCTCACATGCAGCTAAGGCAGTATTGGGATAAGTATCCCTCATGAAGAATTTATTAGCCAGGAACACAGGAAGAAACAGAAAGAGCCCCAAGATGGTTCAATTGAAGGAATTTTAACAATTACAGAGAAGAGGTCAGGTTTAAGAGGACACATAGGGATGTGGAGGCACTCAGAAACCAGCAAGAGAAAAAAAGAAAGAAAGAAACAAAACGATGATCACCTGTTTTGTAAAGAGGTATGTAGGGGCAAGAGTGATTTTATAGAGCAATGAAAGCTGGGAGCGCAAAGCAGGGCTGTAGCTCATTAGGAGGTTTAATTCGGCTATTACCAAATACAGGGTACCATAAGAGAGACCGTAGAGATGAAAGACTCCGATTTCTCCCTTCCTGCCCTCTGATCTCCTGCCAGTGTCCCCGAGGGCATTTCTCTGGGACTGGTCCCCTAGAGCACAAGGATAAGAAAGAGAAGAGTCTGAGCAGAGGGAAAGCAGAGAAGAACCAGCCAAAAGAAAGGCAAAACCTCGCACGCACTTTGCCAGACTGTGTTCCCAGACGCCAAGAAACTTGTAAGTTCCTGGAAAAACTATAGTCCTAGAGTTTTCAAAATATTATCGATAAAATAATTTTGAATGGCTCTGACCTTTACATCCCAGGAGAAACTAGCCAGCAGCTGTAGACAGGGGCATACTTGAAGATGTTAATCATTGACTCCTAGCGGAATAGCCAATAAACCTAGTACAGAGCTGGCCGAAGACATAGCTCAGATGTTCCGACAAAGCTAGCCACTTGAGAATGAAGATACACGACAACATACTTCAGAATTGCTTCAGCAAATCCGAAACGCAAAACAGTACTTCTATGTCTTACACTGCCTTCCCTATATCTCCACATGATGAACCGTCAGAATTCTGAACTCCAATTATACCAAAAGTAGACTTGCCATTTGTTCTTCTGCTTAGTCTTTCCCATATAGACGCTCACATGTCCAGGTTGTCCCTGGTACAGATAAGCAGAACTTTGGGATGCCTAACGCATCCAAACAGGTCCCATAGGTTGCACACATGCAAACATGTTATCTATATTTTCTTACATTCTCAATTATTACAATCTTTTAAAATCTGCATTGCTCTATTCCTAGATTTGAGCAATAATTTGTTCCATAGAGTTTTCCTGCCTGTAGTCAATCTAACATCAAACTGCTATTGTATCTTAATCTTCTTCCACCTCAGTTATGAGCACTTAATCTACCCTTTCAAACAAACATCAACTACTCTCCATTTTCTGCCGACTGCAGATAAACTGTAACATGCTAATTAAGATCTTGAATTTTATTAGTCATTGTTTTTCTTTTTTATATGTGCAACTCATCTAACCAAAGTTTCCAGCTTCCTCCAAAGGCCTTTCCCTGCACGGGTCTGGTTAGAAGGTAGGGAAGAGACTGATAGGATCCCCCTGTGAGTGATTTTAAACGGGATTTCCTGGAGCGTCCGCGTGTTGTGTATAAAATGAGCCCTCTGGGAAGTAGGAGGATGGATCTCAGTAGTAGTAAGAGTGGAGTGTGTCCTCTGAACCTGACTTCCCTGTGCAGTGTGACCCTCCTTGATCCAGATGACAGCTATCCCACCAGAGGAGCAGCGGTAGTAGAACCAGGAGCCGCAGCACGGAACAGAGCAAGGGACTTCCCAACCTATGGCTCAAGTTAAGATGAATGATTTTGGGTAGGCGACTGGCTTGCTGAGTGGAGTATTTCTGGCCACTTCATTGGGGACGTTGGACTTGCTGATCCATGGAAGTGGTGCTTCCCTTCCTTGGCAATCTCCAAACTTTGTTTCCTTCAACATGAAAGTCTCGAGCTTGGTTTTTACTTTTCCACTTAGAACAGTGGTCTCATACAATATTTGTCTATTTGTGATTGACTAATTTCACTAACCCTAGTATATCCCCTGTCATAAGGTGTTTCTTGGTTATAGCAACATGTTTTTAGCAATACATAGGAGTCCATTGTGTGTATAATCCTGAGCTTTTTTGTCCATTTTTATGGAGGGGCATTTAGATAATTTTTATCGTATTATTTAAAGCAGTCTTGCATTGAATATGGGTGTACATACCGTGTTCCCCCAAGAATAAGACATCCCCCGAAAATAAGACCTACTTACAGTTTTGTCTCTCGCTGAAATATAAGGCATCTCCTGAAAACAAGTCCTCGACAAACATAAGGCCTCCCTGATAATAACCCCCCCCCAAAGATACCATAACTCTGGACTCTGGACCATAGCGGCGGACACAGCCATACAGCTCACTGTTGTTCGCAGCGCAGTCGGAGCAGACAAGAAGTGCGGGTAAATGTCCCATAGATTATGAATAAGTGTACTATAGGTTGTTGTACATGGAAATAATGGTAGTAACAAGAAATTCTTGATACTGTAGGATTCAGTTTGTCTGGTTATGCTGGTTTGTGATGACAACTACTACCATACCGTATACAGGTAATAAATTTCCTATTTTTGTGTTCAGCAATAAATATGTATGTTATTCTTCTTCATGGAACAGTAAGATATCCCCTGAAAATAAGACCTAGCACATCTTCAGGAGCAAAAATTAATATAAGACACTGTCTTATCTTCAGGGAGACAGGGTATGTCTGTCCATCTTATGACTCATTTTAGGATATGATACATGTCCAACCGACTAATTGCTGGATCACATGAAGTTGTTATTGCCGTTGTTGGAGGTAGCACCACATCACTTTTCACAGTGCTTGTACATATTTACAGCCCAGCAGCAGTGTATGAGCATTCCAATCTTTCTGCAGCTTCTCCTGCTTGTGTTACTTTCTACTTGTTTGTTTTTTTAAAACTTGATTGTTATCGTCAGTATAAGGTGATATCTCACCATTGTTTTGATTTGTATCTTCCAGATGCCTGGTGCTCTTACCATTTCTTTATATGATTTTTGGCCATTTGGATGTCGTATTTGGTGAACTGTCTACCTCTACCCTTTGCCCACTTTTTAATTGGGTCATTTATCTTTCTATTATTGAAATGATGTCGATTTCTATAGATTTTAGAACTTGGTCCCTTCTCTGTTAAATGATTGTCAAAATGTTTTTCATACTCTGTGGGTGCTTTGTATAATTTTGATGAAGTCTTTTTATGTATATATCTAGTGAGAGGTTTATATAAAGGGATTGACACACAGTTGTGAAGGTGGGCAAGTTCCATGTCTGTGATCAGATGTCAAGTTGGAGGCTTCTTCTGACACGTGTAACTGCAGGGATAGATGAACCCAAGATTAGCAGGTCAGGCAGCATACATCTGACTCCAGAAATTAATGAATTCAAGGTCAGCGGGTAACATGAGAGGCTGCTAATGACTCCCCCAAACAGTAGGCAATAATCAGGTTGTTGGCTTACGTTCAAAGAACTGGAGGTCAGATGCTGAGTCTAAGGCAGCATCCAGATCCAGCAAAAAACAGGCTAATTTTTCCACAGTATTCACTTATACTGGAAGCATGCCACAGCCTAATGACAGTTGTACATTGAATAAGAAAGACCAAAAAATAGATACATTTGAATTGTGGTGCTGGGGAAGAATATTGAAAGTACCATGGACTGCTGAAAGTAAGAACTAATCTGTCTTGGAAGAATTACAGTCAGAGTGCTCCTCAGAGGCAAGGATGGTGAGACTGCATCTTACATCCTTTCAACATATTGACAGGAGAGACCAGTCCCTGGAGAAGGACATCATGCATGGTAAAGTAGAGGGGCAGCAAAGGAGGAGAAGGTGCTCAAGGAGATGAATTGACACATGGCTACATGAATGGGCTCCAGGACAGGATCAACTGTGAAGATGACACAGAACCAGGCGGTGTTTTGTTGTGCTGTGCGGAAGGCCGCTACGGGTCAAAACAGACGCATTGTACCTATCAGCAAGAAAGGATATTATACTAGGTAACTAAGACATATCATTTGCAGTCTTCATACAATTGCTTTTCAGATCCTCCATCATTTTTTTTCCTTATTTGGGTTTTGATATGTAAGAAGGGAAAAGCAGGAATATACAAGATTTAAATGTGCCCATGGAGAATATAGTACTTCACATCACACAGTGTCCTCTTTGTGAAAAAAATAACAAGGATACTTTTCTAGGACCTTAAAACTGTACTGATTAGATTTTGTTCTATGAAGAGCAGGAAGGGAAAATAATGTATTTGTTAAAAGCATAAACTCTGGAGCTAGATTGGGCAGTTTCAAATCCCAATTTCAACACTTCCAGCTTTTTTTTTAACTTTGGATAAGTTATTTAAATGCTTTATGCCCTATATCCTCTTCTGTAAACTAAAAATAATTACACAATACATAAGGTTATTGAAGAGATTAAGCATACTACTCAGCATACATTATGTTATTATTTACTATTTTAATATAACTTTATATAAAATCAGTAAGGGATCATATGAAAAGAAGAATATGCACATATTAACTGTATATAATCATTTAAAGGGTAAGCATTACTAACTTAGGAAATGTAGATCAAAACGTTAAGAACAGTATATTATTTCCAATGTTGATTTTGTATCTAATAAATATGGAATGAATATAGAGCAGGTGAAGCACTTAATTTTCATTTCATGCAATTGGAGCATACGACAGTTAAATCCTTTATACCTCTCAGTGGGAAATGAATTCCTTGTTGATGTTAAATACATATAAAGTATTTTATTATACAGATATCTATATCATAGCCAATAAGTAAAAAAGTGCCATTTTTTCATTTTACTTTTTATGATTCTACGCAAAGTCCCTGAAAAGGACTGCTTAGTTTCATATGCTGATCATTCAATCCTTTACTCTACTCTAATCTGAGAATAAAAGAGATGTTAGTATCATTTGCCTCATAATTTCTGAGAAATTTCCGTTCATTTACTCACTATAGTAAAAGAAAATGAACGTAGTTCCTTGTGGATCCGTTTAAGTGGAAATTTTTCAACAAATGCTCGTCCAATCTGGCAAGTTTCATTTGTTTTCCTGTCATCAGAACAGGAAAAGTCCTGAACAGAGACGTCCATGGCCACTGTAGATAACGCAAGAAAGGTTGACCTCTAAGTGGCCAGCGATTGGCATGAAATAAGTGATGCTTTAGTTATATTTAAAAAAAAATTTTCTTTGAAATGAGACTCTTTAAAGGGATCGCACTTGAGGTTAGTATCAGCAAATACTTCCTGCTCTGTGAGCAGTTGCCGTTGAACTAGGTCTAGCTCCTGTATCCCCTGGTGTGCAGAGGAGAACTTGCTCATGGGGTCTTCAAGGTGGTGACCTTTTGAAAACCTTTTGTCTGCGGTGCCTTGAAGTACAACCGCCACTGCTTTGGTTAGTAGTTACGTGCTTACACATGTTGTGCTACCCAAGGACCACTGATACTGATTTATATATTGAAGGCAACCATGCATTGTAACTAAAATTTAAAAGAGTACTTCCTTATCAGGATGTTACAATAGTTCCACTAATTATTGTTACAATGTACTATAAGGTTGTATCCGAGTAATAAGGAGGGAACTGATGACTAAGTGATTTTTATTAAGCTAAAAATTTGGGGTCATTTTAGTCTCAGTAGCCCCAGAGATTCTGCAAACTGCTCCTTACAAAGTAAGGAATCAGGAACTGATTCTATAACATATATTCTATAACATGTCATAATAGAAATATCATATTGTAATTTATTTAGAATTCTATAACATAATGTTCTTTGGAAGCATAAACAAAAATATACCAAAGAGAATAGATGTTCACCAATCTCCTCTTTTTCTGGTGTTACAGAAAGTCACTGTTTCAGCCTCTTCAGAGAATTAGGTTGGGACAATGCTACAGTGTTGCAGCCTTTAGCATGTGAGTGGGACCGACACACTTACCTCAGGGCCTTTTCATAAATCTCCCTGCACAATCACCCATGTTCCGATTTCCTCCAACTGGGTAGATGCTATGTTAAAATGTAAGCCTCCTGGCAGGTTGCTTGGAGGAGAGCTGCCCAGGAAAGCCACTAGCATTTACTATGTATTAAGTCATGTGTTAGGCCAACTGGGTTAGAGAAACAAATCCAGTGAAGCTCAGATATGTGGAAGACGGAGCTTTAGATCAAGAAGTAATTATATATCAAGAAAACATCCCAGCCCAGTCCAACCCAAATCCATAAGTCTGACACTAGTCCATAAGGCCCTCTTCAGACTCAGCCACGTGCAATGATGCAGAATGCAGGAAGATCGCGGGCCAGTGTGTGCAGTCATGTGAATCCAAGGTCAGTGGAAATATGGCAGGGCTCCAGCCCCTCTCAGGGTGGCCAGCAAGCAGGAAGGTCAAGGCTTTATGAGAAGGCCATGCCCACAAGGAGGCACCAGCAGACTATGACCTGATTGACAGGTTGAATACCCCTACACTTTTATGTATCTTCAAATTGACATGACATTATATAACTACCACAAAGAACTTAGATTTCAGGACTTGTTTGTTGTTCCAATGTAACTTACTTTTTCCTGAATGGACTACCTGGATAGCTTGATAGATATTAAAGGCAAGTATTTTCATAGAGACAATATTTAGTACTGAATTGTCTTATATAACTTGAGAAAATTCCCAAGGGAGGTGAAACAGTATCTCTGGTGCTTTCATAAATTTTTATCTTTAATAAAATATTTTATTTTACAAAGATAGATAATGAATCATTTAGGTTTGTATAGTAGCAAAATATGATATAAATATTAGAATCATGGTATATTTTATTGGCAGAATACATGACATTATCTGGGTAGTTCATAGGTCAAGTGAAACTTAGCAGTGGCATATTGCTTACCCTGTTTGTGAAAAAAGTTCATATTTATATTGAATACCATTCTAATTGCTTGTATTTCTTTATCTTGCTGCGGCCACCTGAAATTTTAATATGAAATTAAATCTTTTTCGTAGTTTCACATACTTGAAAATGACTATTAAATACATGCACTCTTCTCAAACTAAATTTACTCTTTCCATATTTGTGGTATTAAGTTTGCATTTGATATTGGGAGATATTTTTGGACCATTTCATAAAGTAGTAATAACTGACAAAATCGAGAAGGGTAAAAAATGTCGAGTTAATTCTGTAAAAACCCTTGTCTATCAACAATTTTATTCATATTTTACTTTAGTCTTAGTGTGAAGTATAATCCATTGTTGTTGTTGTTGGTTAGGTGCTGTTGGGTTGATACACATACATAGTGACTCAATGCACAACAGAATGAAACATTCTATGTTCCAGAGTTATCCTGTGCTTGAACCCATTGTTTCAGCCACTGTGTCACTTCATTTCATCGAGAGTCTTTCTCTTTTTCACTCCCCCTCTACTTTACCCAGCATGATGTCTTTCTCCCTGCACTGGTCTCTCCCAACTACATGTCCAGAGTATGTAAGATGAAGTCTCGCCATCCTTGCCTCTAAGGAGCATTCTGGTCATACTGATTCCAAGACAGATTGGTTTATCCATGTAGCAGTCCATGCGACTTTCAACATTCTTCGCCAGCCCCACACATCATATGAATCTGTTCTGCTTTGGTCTTCCTTATTCACTGTCCAACTTACACCTGCAGATGAGGCCATGAAAAATACGAAGGCTTGGCACAGGTGCAACTTAGTCTTCAAAATAACATTCTCGCTTTGCAATACTCTGGAGAGCTTTTTTGCAGCATATTATCTAATACAGCTTGTCTTTTGATGTGTTGAAAGCTGCTTCTAAGAGCATTGATTGTGGATCCAGACAAGATAAAATCCTTGACAACTTCAAACTTCTCTTCATTTATCATTGGGGGAGGGGAACACGGAGGGGGGCTTCAATTGGTCCAATTGTAAGGAGTTCAGTCTTCTTTACATTGAGTTATAATCCATACCGAAGGCTGAAATCCTTAATCTTCATTAGCAAGTGCTTCAAATCCTACTTACTTTCAGCAAGCAAGGTATTGAAATAGTTAATAAGCCGTCCTCCAATTCTGATGCCACATTCTCCTTCAGATAATCCAGCGTCTCTGATGATCTGCTCAGCATACCGAATTAAGGTTATGGTGAGAGGATACAACCCCGTCTCACACCTTTCCTGTTTGTCAATCATGCAGTATGTACTTGGTCTCTTCACACAGCTGCCTCTTAGTCCACGTACAAGTTCCACATTGGCACAAAAACGTGTTCTGAAATTCTCATTCTTCTCAAGGTTATACATAGCTTATTAAGGTCCACACAGTCAAATGTCTTTGCATAGTGTGTTAGTTCAGGTTAACTAGAGAAACAAATTTCAAAGACACACACGTGTGTATAAGAAAGTGCTTTATATAAAAGAGCAATTGAATATTGAGAAAACATCCCAACCATGTCTAGATCAAGTCCATAAGTCCGATATCAGCCCAGATGTCCGACACCAATCTAGAACTAGAAATTACTCTTCAGACTCATGAAACCAATGCAATAATGTGAATGCAGGAAGGTTACAGGCCGGTGGGTAGAAAGTCTTGTGGATCCAGTGGTGGTGGAAGCATCTCAGTGCTGGTGTAAGTTTCCACGTGGCTCCCCAACCTCCAGGACTCGAGTGTAGCTCCATGTGTCTCATCATCAGGAATACCAAGCAGAGAGTATGTGTCCTACCTTCAGGGAGGAAGATAGGAATTCCCAGAATCCTCAGTAGAAAACCATACCCACAGGGAGGCCTCACTGACTATGGCCTGATTGACAGGCTATGCTCCACCCCTTTTAAAGTTAACAGGAGATTATCTACCTGCCACACATAGTCAATATAACACAAATAATCATCTTTCTGGTATTCTTTGTTTTGAGGCAGAATCCATCTGGCATCAGCAATGATATCCTTTGTTCCAGGTCCTCTTCTGAATCCAGCCTGCACCTATGGCTGCTCCCCGTCAATATACTGCTACATGCTTGTTGGGTGATCTTCAGCATAATTTCACTTACATGTGCTATCAAGGAGATTATTCTATAACTTGAGCATTCTGTTGGGGAACCTTGCTTTGGAATAGGCACAAATATGGATCGCTTCCAGTCAGCTGGTCAAGTAGCTGTTTTTCAAATTTCCTGGCAAAGACAAGTAAGTGCTGCTTGTTGAGACGTTTCTATCAGCATTCCATCAATTCCTGGAACTCCATTTTAGACTAAAGATTTCAGTGCAGCTTGGGCTTCTTTCTTCATCAATATTCTTGCTCATATGGCACCTCCTGAAATGATGGAATGTGTACTAGTTGTTTTTCAAACAGTGACTGTGTCTCCTTTCCATCTTCATTTGATGCTTCCTGCATCATTCAATATTCTGTCTCTATAATCTTACAAGATTGCAACTCAAGGCTTGAATTTTTCTTGAGTGTTTTTCAGTTTAAGTTATGCTGAGCTTGAAGGTATACAAGCATCCATCTAGCTGAGAAGCAACAAAGCCCACATGGAAGAAGCCCACCAGCCTATGTGATCATGAGGTATTGAAGGGATCAGGTATCAGGCATCAAAGACACAAAACAAAACAAACAAAAAGCATATCAATGGGAATGAGGGCGAGGGCAGAGGAGACCCAAAGCCCATCAGTAGTCACCCCCTGTAAGAACAGCCATAAGGAAGAGAAGAGCCGGCCAGGGTGCAGTGTAGCACCGATGAAACACACAACCTTCCTCCAGTTCTGCTGAAACCTGTTCTTTGGGTGATGCTGCTAGCATTTGAAATGCAGTGACATAGATCACAGAATCACGGCAACACGCAAGTCACTAAAGCATGATAAAATGACAGACAAATCATTACATTTCTTATTTTTTTAATTATGAACTTTTATAAACTTCTGTTTTTGCATTAGGTCCTCCATCATGGTTACCAATCAATTCGAATTGCTTTTGTGTAAACATGTACCTGTTTTCATTCTTCTTGTGCACACTCTTTTACCAATCTGGATTTCCCTGCACTTCCGCTTATTTTGGTGATTAAAGAGAAGTATTTATCCACAAAGCTGAGGCATTTCTGCCAGGAGCAAGAAATGAAAGCTGAAACAGCATTTAAAGTACATCTTGAATAAATGTTCAGAATTATGACCCTAGGGCAATTTTCTGTTTTACTGGAAAATCTACTTTGCTGGTAACTGATAAAATTGCATGAACAGTGGAAGCTTAATTCTCCAAGGCATGTTCTATGAAGTATTTGACAGCTTATCTGATGAAATCCTCTCTACTCCCAGTAGAGAGAAACCATGTGTTCCTCATAGAGGAGGCCCAGCTGGAATAATTCTATAGCCCTGGGGCTCCTGTTATTAGTTTCTAAATGAAGTGATTAGTGTTTCATTGACTTATTTCTAATCAACTGTACGTATACCTGACATGTCCAAATCTTGCGTTTTTCAGAATCAATTTATTATTGAAAATAGCTTCCTTGTGGAGAAATATTGGGCCTTTTTAATGTTTTGAATGGTCCGTGTGATTCAATACTTTTAGATTTAAGTAAATTATGACACATAAACTTAAATTAAGTGTCCATTTAAGCCCACACTTAAGTGTTCTGCTTTCTGTGTGCTATTACAGGAAGAAGGAGTTGTTTATAAATGAAATTTGTGCCAGTGGATTACTTCAGAACTGCCAAGAGAAAGTAGAAAAGAGTGTAATATAGAAATTTGTCTAACACATAAGAACAAGTTGCCAGACCTTTCTTCTTAGGTGCCGTTGATCAGGTTCAAATTTTCAACTTTTTGCTTAGTTGTTAAGTGCTAAATTACTTACACCACCCAAGAATCTCTTACACAATGCATTAATATTGAAAATGCCATACAAGATTTCCTACCACAGATTTAATTATCAGTGTCAGGTATGTTAGCCTATTCTAAACTCATTATCAAAGCTCTGGTTCCACATCTAAGCAGTATCAGACTCTAGGCACCAAGTAGTTGCCAAACTCCATAAAACGGATCTGACTGCCATAAATTAGCCTCCAGTCCCAAAGCATTCAGCTTTGCTTACTCTGTGAGCTGGAAATTCCACTGCTCTATTTTATGCCCTGGGTCCTAATTATTCTACACTGTTGCTAGTCTGTCACTCCTCTAGGGTCAGATCTGCCTCTTAGATCAAGGAAGTTTTTCCACAGAGATCTCCAGGTCCAGAGGATGCACTTCACTTCTGAATCTCGCTGGTAATGGAATCCCACCTCCTGCTTCAGAGATGGCCTTTTTGATATCCAGCATGATGGCAATCACAATGAATCCTGCTAACTAGCACTTAACTAGCTCCTACTTAACTCTAATCCCAATCCAAACACAGTTCTGATAACATGGGCCTGCTCAATACTCACCTTCATGACATGATCACTGAAGATAAGGAAGCTACAGCAAAGCATGGTGAAGAAAGCAGATGGTGTCTGGCTGTCGATCAGAATAGGATCTGGGGTCTCAAACAAGCACCCATCTAAGCAAGGCGTCAACTAAGTCAACGTGGATAAAGCACACTAGCTTGTATGATCCAAAGATGACAATAACAAAATTCAAATATGGCGAAAGGAATAGTATTCGAGTTAAATCATGAGCACCCAAGTGGTGGAAAGCTATGGAGGAGAGTGGGAGCCCGAACCAGTCTGCAGAGTAACTATTAGGTGAAGCTGCTGACAGGCCACCCCTAGCCACAGGCAAGGGTCTGGAACAGCAACAGAGATCATTGTAATCTTGACTATGCTGCATCAAACTTGATACTTAGCTGACCTCTCTATTGACCCAACCTGAATTTGTTCTAGATGCAAGTTTCTCTTGTGTGTCTACGACAAAAATTCCTTCCCTAGGTTTTTAAATATTGAGGGTCCTCTTTTGTTCCTTATTATTTCTATATTTATCTTTATATTATTATTGTTTTTGCCTTACCACTTTATTTTCTTTTTATTGTTTCTATTGGGGTTCCCAGTTTTTGAAACACAGAAGGAGTGGATGCATAGAGATAATAATTGATGGAAGAGTTTATAGGGGGTGGGGTGGGAGATAGTGAGGGGAAGGGGATTTGGGGAATAAACAATGACGGCAGGAGTGGAGAGTGAGCCCTAGAACTGAATGTGACTACACAACTCATTTAAAGCTGATTTCACCATGGGGTGGGCAACTAAAATTGATTGTAGTAATTATTGATATGATTGAATTATTGAACTGTATGATATGAGGATTAGGTTCCAATAAAAATATAACAACAAACAAATAGAAGCACTTATAACAGAATCACATCAATATCTTCCCCATCTACTCTTACCAAAGCCCATAAAGAAAAAGTACTTAGGTGGAAGTTACAGAGACTATGGCTAGAAGACTCATAAATAATTCAAAGTACTTCATAGGCATATTTGATTCTACTCTAACTTTGGGATATTTTGGGGGGGCATGTGCTGGCACGGTGGTCCGGGAAGCTTTGTACACAATATTAATCATTGTTACAATGATTCATATTGGAGCTTATGGAGTAAGAGTGTTTATGAAGCCTGTGGACCATTTCTAACCATTTACACTGTAGGCAGTATTCTACTAGTATAAAACTCAAATTATTTTTAAATCATTTTGGGGGCTCCTACAATTCTTATCACAATCCATACATACATCCATTGTGCCAAGACTATATGTACATTTGTTGCCATCATCATTCTGAAAACATTTGCCTTCTACTTGAGCCCTTAATATCTGCTGCTCATTCTCCCCCTCCCTCCCCACTCCCCCCTACCTCATGAACCCTTCATCATTCATAAATTATTATTATTTTGTCATATATTACACTGTTCAATGTCTCCCTCTGCCTTCTTCTCTGCTGTCCATCCCCCAGGGAGGAGGCTATACGTAGATTCTTGTAATCAGTTCCCCCTTTCTACCCCACATTCTCTCCACCCTCCAGGTATCGCCACTCTCACCACTGGTCCTGAAGGGATCATCTGTCCTGGATTCCCTGTGTTTCCAGTTGCTGTCTGTACCTATGTACATTCTCTGGTCTAGCCAGATTTGTAAGGTAGAATTGGGATCATGATAGTGGGGGGGGGGTGCAGGAGAAAGCATTTAAGAACTCGAGGAAAGTTATATGTTTCATCATTGCTACCCTGACTGGTTTATCTCCTCCCCACAACTCTTCAGTAAGGGGGTGTCCAGTTGGAAACCAATGGGCTTTTAGTCTCTACTCTGAACTCACCCACATTTACAATGATATGATTTTTTTGTTCCTTGATACTTGATACCTGATCCCTTTTACAGCTCGTGGTCACAAAGGCTGGTGTGTTTCTTCCATGTGGGCTTTGTTGCTTCTGAACTAGATGGCCACTTGTTTATCTTCGAGGCTTTAAGACCCCAAATGCTATATCTTTTGATAGCCAGGAACCATCAGCTTTCTTCACCACATTTGCTTATGCACACATTTTTCTTCAGCAATCGTGTCGGGAAGGTGTGCATCATGGAATGGAAATTTAATAGAACAACATGTTCTTCCATTGAGTAAGTGCTTAAGTGGAGGCCCAATGTCCATCTGCTGCCTTTATGCTAAACCTATAAATATATGCACATAGATCTGTTTCCTCACAGTCTTAGATAAATATATTTACATGTATACATTCCAGTCTTTAGACCCCTGTAAATACCCTTTGTCACCTAGTTCTTTCCTCTATTTTCTTTTACTCTCCTCTTGTCCCACTATCATGCTCAGCCTTCATTTGGGTTTCAGTATTTTTTCTCGGTTACCTTTCCTTTGCTGAATCCCTACCAGGCCTCTCACATCCTCCTTGCTACTAATTTTGGATCACTTATTGCCTCCCTGTCCCTGGGTTGGTCAATCGTACCTCCTTACCCCCACCTCTCCCTCTCCTGTGTTCCCCCAGAACCATTGGTCCTGTTGTTTTCTCCTCCAGACTATTCATCCAGTCTATCTTATCTAGATAGATCCGTAGAGATAATAATATGCACCAAAAATCAAGTCAAAGCAAGATAGGCGATGAGGGAGAACACAGCGATGACAACAAAAAAGGAAACTAATTACCCAAAGAAGAATAAATTAATTAAAAGAAAAACAATTTTAAAGAAAATCCTGTAAATAGATCAAGGTCTGATGTTTGATCTCTAGGTGTGTCCTTCAGTCAGGTCCAATGGGGTACCATGCTTGGCCCCAGAGTCTGTCTTTTGTACTCCCTCGGGGGCTCCCTGCTCTGTTCCCATGGTTGCTGTGCCGCACACTTTTAGTAGTTTGCCTCAGTGTCACAGGGTCAGTCTGGGCCAGTCCCGACCCTGAGTCTCCAGTGTTGTCCCCCTTAGTACCCTGGACCACCAAGAGACAGTGTATCTTGTATTGGGATCAGCCATCTTGTCCACTCTGTGTCCATTGGCTGTTCAGAGCAGGAATATAGTCCTCCAGGCCTGATGTGCCAGAATGTGCTCCACTCTCTCTTCCTCCCCCTTCATTTGCTCCCCTGCGCTCTGATCAGACATGCCCCTTTCCCCTAGCTGCAGCTTCAGTGTTGTCCTCTCAAGTAAATTCTTCTGGGGTGAGGGGCAGTTGTAAAACTAAAATTCTTAAGTGAGTTTTATTTATTTTGAAAAGACCATAGAATTACAAACTGTGTAAGCAAATTGCCAGAGGCACCTGGAATTAGGTCAAATACCTTCTATTTGGCATCAATTAGCAGATCGAACAGGATGAGTTATTATACTGGTATTTATTTTCTATCTTCAAAGACTTCTGGTCTAAACCTGAGGGGAACACAGGAGGGTGTGGTGGGGATAAATGATAGGTAAAGTTTCATGAACATATGGCTTATGATAGGTAAGCCTTGGGCTGCTAACAAAAGGTTGGGGTCTCCAACCCACCAGGAGAAAAACCTAGTAATCAGCTCTAATAGAGATTCCAAGCCAAAACAAAAACCCCACTGCTCTCAATGGATCGTGACCTTAGATAAGGTTCCCAAGACTGTAACTCTATATTGGAACAGGCAAGCGCATCTTTCTTCCATGAAGCAACTGCTGGGTTTGAACTTTTGAACCAATGGCTTTGTGTCTAACAGACATGGTCTAATCCACACCATCACCTAGAAAGGCCTGGGAAGGTCTGTTCTGTCCTAGAGGATTACTATGAGTGGAATTGACACAGATGCCAACAATAGCAAGGGCTCACATACCATTATATTTTTGGCTACAGAATCTTTTATCCTCCAGAGAACCACAGGAGCATCAGAGTAGAATACAATCTGAACACTGTTCCCTCAACTGTGTTTTGTGAGCCGCAGTCAGTGTTTGTTGCTGGTATTTTGTAGAGTCTAATGTGCTACAATTGAATTATTTGAATCCGCCATCACAGTCATGAGAAAGACTGCAGTATCCCCCTTTAATTCTGAGAGCAGATAGAAACGTTGTAGAATGGATTTTATTTATATCC